>NC_056032.1:44572847-45212185 GCF_004379255.2 Salvia splendens
CGAATTCAAGCAGTCGACTCCCAACACCATCAAGTTGAACCATCTCACGGGCGCTTTCCACGCCATGGATGAAAGTTTGAGTTCAAATTCAAGTTCGATCAGAGCCTTGTCCGTTTCCAAAATTGGAGCGGACAACTGTGAAATGCTCAAGTTCTCGGCTCGTGTAGGAGTCGAGAACATTGGGTCCATGGCAGGGAGGCACGCGGTTCTTCTCTTCGCTAGGCACGAAAGGACAGGCGAGGGAAGGCCTATCAAGCAGTTGGTGGGATTCGAGAGCGTGAGCTTAAATCCGAGACAGAGAGATGAAATCGAGTTCGTGTTGAATCCATGTGAGCATCTGACCACAGCCAAAATAGATGGTTCAATGGTGATAGAAGAAGGGTATAGGTATTTGGTGGTAGAAGATAAAGAATTCTCTATTAACATTGTGCTTTGAACAATAACTACATTATTATTTGTGTTATCAAATTTTGTTTTACTGATTTAAAAATTCTAATATTTTATAAAGAATATATATATATATATATATATATATATATATATATTAAATTGATGACTTAAGAACATGTGATTATTTTTTTGATCGAGAATCGACCTAACGTTCCAAAAATAAGAAATTAAAATTGAAATTATTAAAATCATAACTGTAAACTGAATTAGTATCAATATATCATGTATCAAAATTTAATAAGAATAGCGGGGAAATTTATTTGGGTAGAATTTCAAAATTATATTACTAGTATTTAACGTTATATAGTAATGTTAGTGAATTATGGAGTATTTAGCTTAATTACTGGACAAAGCTAATTTGATTTTATAATATATGGCACACTTAAATTTGCATTCATAATTTAAGGGCAAAATACATTCTTAGGTCCTTATACTTTAGTCAAAATGTTCATTAGGTCCTTATACAATTTTTTCATTTTAATAGGTCCTTATACTTTTCACAATATTTTTATCAGGCCCTCGTACAATTTTTCATTTTAGTAGGTCATTATACTTTATCATAACTTTCATTAGGTCCTTGTACAATCTTTTATTTTAGGGACTTTTTTACATTTATCTTGGATAATAATCTAAATTTAATTAAACTTAAAAAACTTTTCATATTCCATTATTTAACTTAGCATAGTCTATAAAGATAATATCATCTTGTTATCCAATAATCTCAATAAGTTGTAGAGAATAATAAAAAGGTTAACCTTGATGATTGAAGATTAAAATCAAAGTTTTTTTTAGAATAACTATCCGAATTTTCAATTGATTATTTATATTTATATTGAAAGATACGTTTCCCTGAATATTTATAATCATAAGATAAGTTAAATAATAAAACTAAAAGGTTCATTAAATTTAATTGAATATAAATTATTATCTAAGATAAAATTAAACGAATATCTTAAAATAAAAAAATTGTATAAGGACCTAATAAAAGTTATAATCAAAGTATAAGGACCTACAAAAACGACAAAATTGTACGAGGATGTGATGGAATTTATGAGAAAGGTATAAGGACCTATTAAAACGAAAAAATTGTAGGAGGACCCAATGAACATTTTGATTAAAGTATAAGGATCTAAGAATGTGTTTTGCCTAATTTAAGCGTTTACAACTTTTAACACATGCATATCTAGCAATTAATGGATAGCATGAATGAAGATTAAAGTATTATTAGGTAAAAAGAATATATATTATATGTACGGCAAATTTTTGCCGAAATTCCAAATAGTGACTGCACTCCATAAGCTTATAAATTTTGCAACCAAATTTTAAATTCGTAAGAAATATCAAATTTCGGTTAATGTTTATAATTTTAGGTACCAATAGCTATATAGGAGTACTACCATAATTCTTCTATTCATGATTGTTAATCATGATAATATTTTATTAATGAATATATTGATAATTATAAGTTGTCTAATTGGCTTATTCGTAACTGTTAATGCAGGCAAATGCACATAATGATAACATGTTTCCTAAATAAAAGAACCAATCCGCCAAACATTTGATAAAAAGAGTGAACTGCACCAAATATTCATAACTTTTTGAATAACTTTTTGACTCCTTATACCAGTGATCTCTAACAAAAATAAAATAGCTCCAGAAGACTCTAATGTTAAATATAATCACGAATCATATTTTTTCGAACCAAAACACCCCCAGGCCCTAAAAGGGCATTTTTGTCATTCCATTATATTTTTATTTTGAAAACTTTATTACCACTTTTTCTCAATGAATTTGTCACTCAATGAATTTCCTACATGATATAAGAATTTTTTTGTACAAATATTGACAAAACTTTAATCACGTATAAAGTACCAGAAATTATTAAGAAATCCATAAGAAGTTGCTAACAGAAATGTGATAGAATTCATAAGTCAGCGAATTTAGGGATTGCCAAAAATGCCCTTCAAGCTATTTGGGCATTTTCGTCCAAAAAGTGACTAAAAAACTTCATTCGTGATTATATTTAACGTTAGGGTCTTTCGGCGCTATATTTTTTGTTAAGGATCATTAGTGCAAGAAGTCAAAAAATTAGGAATATTTGGAGCAGTTCACTCTTAATACTAAATCTACTTTTTAGCACTGCTTTGTCATATTATGAATCTTGTAACATTTCATATATACCCATATAATACAGGATATTTCAAAAAGTTACTAGTATATAATTTCGATGCTATGCGATACAGGCATACAGCGATACCATGACGTATTAATGGAGTTCAAACCGTCTAGAAAATATTGCAAATGTGCTTATTATTTTGCTTTACTTAATCATGTTACAATCTTATTAATTATTTCAATGATATAGTTTAAATTCTAATCAAATTTAGTCGATTATATTTAAATAAGTTCTAATATAATTCACACATTTAAGAAATATTAAAATATTATTCATTTTGTGTTCAAAAAAACTGTCTCATTTTTCCTTTTTGGTTGGAGCCACCAAACTAGTCTTATTATTTTATTTTTTAATCGAAAACGCCCTTTGTGGACGGGAGGTTTAAGCAGACCTTCAACCCGTAAATAATATCAAAATAAAATGTTCTACCCACATGATTTTAGCCCAAAAGTGACTATGATCTAAACAATAACATGAAAAAGCCAAATAGAGGTCCCACAGGTCGAGATCCTCCATACTAGTCTTATTTATATTCGATGTATTTGCTTGTAAATTCTTAAACTTTAAGCAATTTTAGGTTTTCTATACCACTTTTAATATCCATTTGTAAATTATCAAATCATTGATCTGTTCCAATTTTGCAGTAAACAAGATTTTGGTGCTAACATGATTTAATATAAATTATAATTAAATAATTGAAATAATTTACTTTAGTATAATACAATAGTATTTTATTGCCTAAAATGTGATGTGATCTTAGTTAGAGCATCCGCAGCGGTGCTCTTCTGCAAGGACGGCGTCCGTGCCGCTGGCACGGCACACCCATGTCCGCCGTTGTGCTCTTGCCAACAGTACGGCTTTGCTCGATTCATCGAGCACGTCCGTGCCGCTGAGCAGGGCGACGTGGCGCGTTTCTATTGGTTGTTGGCATTTTTCATTTTTTTTAAATAAAAAATAATACCAAAAATTAAAAAAAATATTTTCGGATTCCCAAAAATATAGACCTTTTATTACCATTTTTTGTAAATTAAAAAAAATCCCAAAATCATCTATAAATACACACATTCATCATCCATTTGGGTGAAATTCGGCCACGAATAGTGGGTTCTTATAATTTTATGAATTTAATTATGTAATTTTTAATTTTTAGGATTTTAATTATATAATTTTTAATTTTTTGTAATTTGTAATAATATTCCGGGTATTTTTAATGCATTTTAATGTTGTGGAAATGTTTTTAGTAATTGAAGTATTTAAATTAAACAATGGAATGATGAGACCCTTGAGCATGTCCTTGCGGAAGAGCATGAATGTGAATGTTGTGCTATTGGGGAAGAGAGGGGGTAAAAAAGTAATAAAAGTCGGGCCCACATCCGTGCTCTTGCCAAAGAGCACGGATAAGAATACTCTTAATATCTGATAATATCATATAAATAAGTCATAAAATATGACAACGATGCTTAAATCTTGATTAGTTGCAAACTCGAAAATAAATCAATAATATAATAGTAGTAATTTGCAAGCTAATGTTAAAACTGATATTCAAAATAAAATTTTAACAAAATTTTAAAATTTAAAGACAAATTATCCTTTTTATTTTTTTGAAAACTTTATTACCACAGTTTCTCATTTTTTCACTCATATTTCTAGTATAATTTTTTTAACCAATCTCTTTATACTTGCATTAAAATATATGCCATCAACGTATAAAATTAATTTTCTTGGTCGGAATTAATCATCTTACTATAATTAATTTTTCAGAATGATTTGATATTACAAAACAAATAAATTATCCTCGGCAAAAAAAAGAAAATCCACCGAAATTCATGATTGACCCCGCTCTAGCAAAAAGCATGGAACATTACAATGTGAAATTACCGAAACACCCCTCCGCTTAATTCTCGATGAGCAATTGAATATCTGGCCACCGGCTTCACCTGTAGCCGGTAACTTCACCCTCATTGTTACCTATAAATAACCCTTGAAACCTTCTCTTTTTTTGCATTCTCTCACTGCAACCCCCTCTCTCTCTCTCGCCGCCTATAGATACAATTATACGTACAGAACCACTAATATATGTGTCACACATAAAAATCAGCAATTACAGTATTCAATCTTTGGTTATTATTATATCTATATTCTTCCCCTTTCTCTCTCTAGATTTGGTATCCTTGTGAGGTAAAATCTCCTCTCTCTGACTTTTTTTCCTCTCCCTCTTCCCTCAGCTGTTGAATTTTATGTTTGCGAGGAAAAATGATTATTAATTCGATTCAGAAGATTAGATTAATTAATTTGATTGGGAAATAGATCGCTGAATAATTTCATGAGTAATTTAATTCGTTTTTACTGTTGAGATTGGCTAATCCTGAGCTGTTTTCGATCTGGACAAGAGAGTTTTATTTTTAGTTGTGTGTGTGAATTAGGTGTTGTTTATTATTCAATTGCTGGTAAATTAGTTCTTAATCTGTTGTTTGTTTGTATTGGTGATTTGTGTTATGTTTAATTATCGCTATTCGCTTTTTTTAGTGCTTAGTTAGTTGGGAGGAGTGTGAATTTGAATGTTGAATGTCGGTTTGTGATTTGTTGTTGTTATAATGGGGAGGCTGGTACTGAATATTCTATGCATCAGTGGAACTGAAAGTAATTTAGGATTGTGCCGATAATTTTTGTTCTCCCCAATGTTTTGCCCTGTGTGTTTATGGAGGTGATAAATGGTTGTTAAATGTAAGAATGTGATTTGGTGGAGGTTATTTAATGTATAACGGGCTTAATAGAGACAGATTGTAACTAAATAATGTAGGATCTACTTTTTATTGTCAACTCTGGTTATTAGGTATCAATGTATGTAGTCTTGATTCCAGGGTGTTCATATTCTTGTTTAATCGCTTAATTTTAATTGCCTCAATCAGACGACAATCTGGCTGTTTTTATTTGATAATGATTGTGAAGAATCGGTTCCTAGGGGTGGTGGCCGTATCTCTATTGTTTCTCACTTTCTGTATCTAAACAGATCCCTTGTTTCTCTAGGTAAACTTGTTGTTTGATTCATGTTTTTTGTGTTCATATATTGTGGTATACTATGTACATTTACTGATTGATTCAAACACATTATTAACATTGGAATATGAGATGACTATGGGGAATATTTTATAAATATATTATGATCACCTTCCACTGTCCTTGCAAGTGCGCATGCACATATGCTTTAGGTGGCTGTTGGAAATCTCCTTCTTGACTGTATTATAGATAGTGATGCAATTAGGCTTTAACTTCTCTGTGGCCATGTGCCTGTCTTTCTGTATTATGTTTTTTAGTCTTGCTTCGTGCCAAGTTCTGCCTTTCTTTTTATTTTGTAAGTAAAACTAGCACAGTAACTGATGCAGCATTGTCTTGTGGGTTAGAAAACATTGTTTTAAATATGAATATTTCACACACCTTTTTTGTGTGTTCCCTATGATTCCTGTGCCCCTCATTTGTGGTATCAATGTGCATGGATGCACCTGTTCTTATACATTTTCTCTTCCATCTTTGGTGCAGAAGGTGCTTTTGTTGTTTATGTGGCCATTCACAAGGTCTGAATATATCTGCTGATTGCCACTTTATGAGCTTGCAGTGCTTGCTTTTGACTAGAAATAAAATTGCTAGTAGACATATTTGGACATATTTGTTTGGTTGTATGCAACTGCTTGCGAAATGGGCTCCAAAGGAAGGCTGCTATTTGATCTTAATGAACCACCTGCTGAAAATGAAGATGATAACAATAGTGTTGTTTGCTTCCAGCCTCAGAGGGCTATTCCTTCAATCACTGCACCAACTGACTTGTTTGTGGCATCTGCTGGTCTCCAAGGGATAGTAAATAACAATGCTTTCTCCCATGCTTCGTCTGTATCTGGTTTCCAGCCATTCGTCAGGTCCAAAGTTGTTAAGGGACCTGATGTTTTGGATGAAAAAAAGAGTTTCATGGACGTGCCTAGCAATATTGCATCTTCATCCAAATCGAGCAATGGCCAGGATACGAAGGATTCACCAATCATACGATCAGGTTTATTAGATGTTCAGGATGCAGA
This sequence comes from Salvia splendens, assembly GCF_004379255.2. Lineage (NCBI taxonomy): Eukaryota > Viridiplantae > Streptophyta > Magnoliopsida > Lamiales > Lamiaceae > Salvia > Salvia splendens. The sequence goes on from NC_056032.1 coordinate 44,579,541, forward strand.
GAAGGAAGAAGGGGAATGGTCTGATGCAGAGGGCTCTGGCGATGCTTACAAAAGAAGTGTTCTTCGTGAAGACTCAACTGGTGCTGATGATAAACAGGCTTTGGACAAAAACACAGTCGAGATGATTGAGAACAATGTCCACGTTGCAGGTGCTGATAATTTATCTCCTAATCATGGTAATGTAAAAAATGAAAATGGTGGCCTATTGGAGAAGAATCCTGAAACAAATGATAAGAAAGGCCATGCATCCATGGAGGGTTCGGAAGAATCTGCTCCAGTGCCAAAACAAAGAGAAGTTAAAGGAATTGAAGCTAATCATGCATTGAAGTATGGAAATAGTATTGGAAAGCGTCCTAAGCTGGACCAGCAAAAAGAAGCAATGTTAGGGAAGAAGCGCAGCAGGCAGACCATGTTTCTCAATTTAGAAGATATTAAGCAAGCTGGTGTTTTGAAGTCCTCGACTCCTAGAAGGCAGATTCCTGCGCCAACTATAACTCGGACAATGAAAGAAACCCGTCCTACTTCGGGATCTGCTGAACGTGGGGATAAGCAAAGTCAGCTTGTAGTTAGAGATGCAAAACAATCTGAGTTGTTGAGCAATGAAGGAAATTCTTTTGTGGAGTCAAATGAGTGTAAATCTGAGAGTAATGGTGACCATAGTTCTGGCTCTAATGGTGTTCCTAGGAAATTCAACACTGCGACTGATGTTTCTTCAGAAGGACAAACACCAGTGCTTCGGAAGCTGCCTCCTGACACAAGGCAACATAAGAATTCACAGTTCACTGGTAGGAAACCAGCTATTAGCAGCCAGACTTCTGTTGATCCTAAATTAGCTGCGAAAAAGCTACCTAACAAGAAACAAACTACAACAAGCAACCAATATCAAGATTCCTCTGTGGAGCGCCTTCTGCGTGAGGTGACAAATGAATCATTTTGGCATCATCCAGGTATCTAAGTATAAACTTGTTATTGCACTACTTTTGCCTGATGTTAGTCATCTTTGTTTTGATGACCTACCCCTTATGTTAAGTATACTTTCTTCCATCATGTACAATTTAATTCATTCTAGTTGCTCTGATTGAGTTCGTAGTTAAGAGGATGGTATGTTTTAATTCATGATAGCTGTTCTGATTGAGTTCATAGTTAGCCTACCTTGTGCTACATTATTCCAGTATGATTATACATGTCGGTGATGAGAAATAACACGTTTTCTTGTTATGTGCACAATAAATCTGATTAAACATCCTGTGATTTTCTTGATGCTAATGGTGAAAACTTGGAAGCAACAACCTTGCTGCCTCCCTTCTTTGTGGCATGTAATATGTATACAACTGCAGTGATGCATTTGGTTGTCAATTAATGATTTATTCAGTGAGCCTCTTGACTGGCATTTGTTGATTTCTTTCAGCTTTTACTTCCTTCCATATTTTGACACCTTCTATTGAATTAGAAGTGTAATCTTTTGGATACTTTACTGTAAAATGTGACATAGGTCCTATAAACTGTGTACTTATTTGCTTTGTGACCATGGTGCAGTGTTAAAAGATTTCTTTTTTGTTTTCCATAGTTAGAGTGCCTAAAACTCTGCAAATTAGAAATTGGAACCAAAACTGGAACTGAAACCAAATAACTCCTTCGCTTTAGCCAGCAGTTTTGTGATTCTGGATCTCATGGCATCCGCTGCCCAGAATTATTGTTTTCTTATTACTGAATATAACATTATCTATGACATGTCATTTTTAGTTCACTTATACCTACATGTTTCTTTGAAACAGAGGAAGAGGAGCTGAAGCGTGTTCCTGGTAGCTTTGATTCAGTTGAAGACTATATCAGTGTATTTGAGCCCCTGCTTTTTGAAGAATGTCGAGCGCAACTTTATAGTACTTGGGAAGAGTCATTAGAAACAGTTTCAAATCATGTTAGGGTATGCATAAAAAGCATTGAACGGCGGGAAAGGGGTACTGTTCTAATACTTCGACTTTATCTCATACTTAATCTTAGTATAACATCTTGTTCTTCAATATTTAAGCTGCATGCAGAAGTTCTACATGCCCAGTATAAACCAGCAAGATGTTCTCTGTAGCTGTTGAAATCTAATTTGATATTGTTGTTGTCTGTTATGTTGCTTCGTGAAAACGACGTATGAGGAATCCAGAAAATGATGATTCTCAGTTAGTTATCTTCATGTGTTATAATGATTGAAGTTAATTCCTGCCAACCAGTAGATCCTTTTAATAGTTATAATACAACTTTACTGATGCACTTTAGTCATCCTGCTCTCTCTCTCTCTCTCTCTCTCTCCCCCCCTTTACTTTTTAAGTAATGTTTTTGGTTTCTCTTAATCTTTACTATGAAGCAAAGAGCAACTAATTTTCATATTTTTTACTTGTTTTAAATCACTGAACTCCTCTTGGCAGATCTTTAATACTAGCTCTATGAAATTTTGTTCCCTCCGGCTGCTGAAGTGTGTTCTTTTCTGTTTTTGGATTTCCAGGATGGTTTGATGTGATTTTGACTCCACCGCATGAATACAAATGGTCATTCAAGGAGGGAGAAGTTGCAGTTCTTTCATCCCCCAAGCCTGGAGCAGGTGAATATATGATGTTAATTTCTCATGTTTAATTCTCCCCTTCGTTTCAGATAAACATTAATTTTATGTCATTTATAAACTGAGCTATATCTCTAACATGCTCTCTGTGGGTGATCCAGTGCATATTAGGAGAAATAGTAGTTCCTTGGCCCTGGAAGACGAGGAGAAGCCAGAAGTTAGCGGCCGTGTGGCTGGGACAGTCAGGAGATATATACCTATCGATACCAGAGAGTATACTGGGGCAATTCTTCACTTCTATGTTGGAGATTTGTATGATTCTAACAGGTGGAACATCCCTGTCAACTTGTTCCATTTGTCTTTCGTTTTGGTTTGGCTAGGTTAGAGCAATTAGTGCATCTAGGCTTTATAATTTCTGGCTCATGAACTTAGTACTTACGAAATATTTTATTGTTTATATTTTAGCAAGATTGATGATGACCATATTCTGCGGAAGCTCCATCCCGGGGGTGTATGGTACCTGACTCTGCTTGGAACTCTCGCAACCACACAACGGGAATATGTTGCTCTGCATGCATTCCGTCGTCTTAATATGCAGGTCTTGTTCGAAACTAGTTTGTGCAGAGAATGGCATGCATGATTTAAACTGTTTAGCTTGATTATTGCTGATACCTCTTGCAGATGCAAAATGCTATTCTTCAGCCTAGTCCAGACCAGTTCCCAAAATATGAAGAACAGCCACCAGCTATGCCTGATTGCTTCACTCCAAACTTTGTTGAACACCTTCGCAGAACCTTTAATGGACCCCAGTTAGCTGCGATTCAATGGGCTGCAACGCATACAGCGGCTGGTACATCAAATGGCGTGATGAAGAAATCAGAACCATGGCCCTTTACTTTGGTCCAGGGTCCTCCTGGCACAGGTAAAACACATACTGTCTGGGGAATGCTTAATGTGATCCACCTTGTCCAGTACCAGCACTACTATATGGCATTGCTAAAGAAACTGGCGCCTGAAAGCTATAAGCAGGTTAATGAGAGCAACTCAGACAGTGTGGCCTCTGGTTCCATTGATGAAGTTCTGCAGAGCATGGACCAGAATCTATTTCGGACTCTTCCAAAACTTTGCCCAAAGCCAAGAATGCTCGTGTGTGCTCCCTCAAATGCAGCAACTGATGAGTTGCTTTCACGTGTGCTTGACCGTGGATTTATTGATGGCGAAATGAAGGTTTATCGCCCTGATGTTGCTCGAGTTGGTGTGGATTCTCAGACTAAAGCTGCTCAGGCAGTTTCTGTGGAACGAAGGACAGAACAACTTTTATCGAAAAGTCGTGACGAGGTCCATGGATGGATGCACAGTTTGAGGATTCGCGAAAACCAGTTAGCTCAGCAAATTGCTTACCTTCAAAGAGAACTTAATGTTGCTGCAATCACTGGACGTGCACAGGGATCTGTTGGTGTTGATCCTGATGTTCTTCTGGCAAGAGACCAAAACCGAGATGCATTACTTCAAAACCTTGCGGCAGCTGTAGAAAATAGAGATAAAACTCTGGTTGAGATGTCCCGACTTCTCATTGTGGAAGGTAGGTTTCGAGCTGGTAGCAACTTTAATTTGGAGGAAGCTCGAGCAAATCTGGAGGCAAGTTTTGCCAATGAAGCTGAAATTGTTTTCACTACTGTCTCGAGTAGTGGGCGCAAGTTGTTCTCTCGTCTAACTCATGGCTTCGACATGGTTGTTATTGATGAAGCAGCACAGGCTAGTGAAGTGGCAATCCTACCTCCACTTTCTCTTGGTGCAGCTCGGTGTGTTCTTGTGGGGGATCCACAGCAGCTTCCTGCCACTGTTATCAGTAAGGCTGCGGGAACCTTGTTGTACAGTAGAAGCCTGTTTGAGAGGTTTCAGCAAGCAGGCTGCCCAACAATGCTTTTATCTGTGCAATATAGAATGCATCCTCACATTAGGGATTTCCCTTCAAGACACTTTTACCAAGGACGTCTTACAGATAGTGAGAGTGTTATTAATTTGCCGGATGAAAAATATTACAAAGATCCGCTACTGAGGCCTTATGTCTTTTTTGATATCAGTTATGGGCGCGAATCTCATCGGGGGAGTTCCGTGTCTTATCAGAATACACAAGAAGCACAGTTTTGTGTTCGCTTATATGAGCACCTTCAGAAGGCTATAAAATCATTGGGAATTGGGAAAGTTTCTGTTGGTATAATTACTCCTTATAAGCTGCAGTTGAAATGCCTTCAAAGGGAGTTCAAGGATGTTTTGAATTCAGATGATGGGAAAGACATCTATATTAATACAGTGGATGCGTTCCAAGGCCAAGAACGTGATGTCATAATCATGTCTTGTGTGCGCGCATCAAGTCATGGAGTTGGGTTCGTTGCGGACATTCGTAGGATGAATGTTGCACTTACTCGAGCAAGAAGAGCTCTCTGGGTAAAATTCTTCTTTCTTTCCTTGTTTCGTCTTTTCTATTCTTCTTCATTCTTATAAGAGTTTCTACTCTAAAATTTATAAAAAAAAATAATAAAAAACCACCTCATGGCTAGTAGGGGGTTATGAAGACACCTATGTGAGTTTTAACATTGTTCCCATGCTCACAGGTAATGGGAAATGCAAATGCGCTGGTGCAGTCTGATGATTGGGCTGCACTAATTGATGATTCCAAAGCACGAAGCTGTTACTTAGACATGGATTCTCTGCCTAAAGAGTTTATCCCTGAGAATCCTACCTATGGCGCTTTTTCCTCCAAGCTCTCTGGTGGAAGGGGCTTGAGATCTGGGCCAAGATACAGATCATATGATTCACAAGTATAGTCCAGATCTGGCACACCATCGAAAGAAGATGAATTGTATTTAAAATTCCAAGGAATGGAGCCGAAGGGCGGGAGCAGATTTGTTGGATGACTGTGATTATTAACCTATTGACAAATCTCGAGATGCCTAACAACATGGCATACAAAAGAAGCAGAAAACTGCTGCTGTTATTGGAAAACATGATGTGAATATGGGTATGATCTTGAAAGTACCATTCAATAACCAACCCATCCTTGGCCTTGTGATTGCTTGGACTGTGGAAGATGATAAAAGCGGCAAGTTCCCTGGAGAGGAGCCCCAACTTGGGGGCACTGCAGGAAGATGGGCTTCAACGTCAAAAGCATATTTATGAAAACATGGCTACTTGTTGAAGGATCTTTGCATTTCGGTTAAATAACTTTGAGGTTGCAGTTTGCTTGGTCACCTCAAGATGTTTGCTTATGTGGGGGTGAGTGAAATCCCTTCCTCAGGTACTGATAAGATTTCATTATACCGAGGTGCAACATTTAGAATCGGAAATGCAATAATCTTCAATGATTTACTGAATTATTTGGATAGATTAGGATGGATGGGACATCATGTCTTACTATGAAACAGTTTCTCAAGGAGGATTCCTTATGGAGATTCTTGATTTTCTTCTCCGACAAGTTTTCCTTATCTAATGCGTTACACAGCTCAACATGTATTTAAGATGAAGGATCTCACGATTTCTTATGGCTGTACGACTATGGTTACCTTGAACAGAGCTGTCAGTAACTGACTACTCTTTGATGCACACTTCAGAAACTCTAGACATGGAAATGGAATATTATTTCCGGGATGGCTGGTGGCCGAATTTCGAGCGTTCGCTGAAGATATGAACCAGCTTAGTTTGCCACACTGCAAAAGGTGTTGTACAGAATGTAGATGCGCTAGAAAATTCTTTTAAAGATGAAAAAAGGATGTTAGTATATTATATATGCCTCCATTACTTCAGCAAAGCTTAACATTTCAAAAATTGAATTAATCCAAATGATTGATTTCTTTTTAGTTCACATTCTCTGTTTCCTTATAACATTTATTCTTGTCTTGTACATATAATATGTTATATACCATCTGTTGCTATTATGGAGTTGCTTCAGCATATCCGTCCATGGTCGACTTGGATGGCGCATCTCATCAGTACAGGTACCGGGTATTCTTTTTGTCATCAATTAAATTTCATATTCTGATTATGCAAAAACTGTCCACAATCTCTTGTCAGCTCTGAGCGAAGCTGCCCTCTCTGGCGTGATTATATCTGCAACGTCTTTGCTTCCAGGTACTCCCATGATTCGTTTATGAAGTGATTTAATGCTTGTTACGAGGGCGGTTTCTGGCTACATGTGCTCTACAGAATGGTTGTGTTTGTTGTTGATTAATCATTTTATGTAGCAAGAAAACTTGCAGGAATCTCATATTTTACAGCTCTCATATTTGCTAACATTAATTCAAGGTCAGATGCTGTTTATGATTGTACTATGTTATATAGTATCTTACATCATACATTCAAATTTTGTAGTGAGAAAAGTTGGTTGAATAGTTATAAACCCAAATTTGTATTGAGTTTTTAAAGGAAAAATATCCATTGTAGCTCAGCAATATTTGGCGCCCCTATCTTCATCGCTAGAAATCACGGCATTCTCTTTCTTTCATATCAAAGGCTTCGGGGTCCGAGTCTGAACTCGTAGAGCTCACCGCTGTAGAAACAGGTGGTGGTGATATCAAACTATGATGTGCTCCCCACACGAAGGGAAGCTTCTCGTCGTCCTTCCTCATCCTTGCTGCGTACTTGTTGATGTCAAAATCCTCCACGTCTCTCCCACCAAATGCGGACTCTACCATCCCCATGTCAAACAACTCGTCCATGACCTTGTTCGTGTTAGGATCATCGGAGTAAACGAACTTGACTTTGTTGGCCGTTTTAGGCTCTAGAAAGGGCTTTGCCATCTGAATGGTTGAAGCCACAAATTTGTTGATCTCAGTGTGTGCAGTAAAAACTTGAGAAAGTAATGGAAAATAGTAGAAGTACAAAAATAAGGTGAATTTGACATCATTTTTTACTTGTTTGTTCATGTTATATCTACCAAAGTAAGAAGAGCCATTTGTTAAGATTAGGCAGTTCTTAAATGTAGAGTCATACCTTCCAAAATGGCTCGAAAATCTTGGGGGCGTCGCATAAAATGGCAACGCCAAGCCTCTCGGGGTAATGGTTTTGCAATACATGCGCCGTATCCTTGGTAACTTTGAGTGATACATTGGACAAGCTGAAACCATGGAAATCAATCAACCACACCATCTGCTCTTGTTCCTCACCAAGATTCAGAATTGCATTCTCCATGCAATATACCAAGTACTTGATTTGTCCCTTTATTGAGTTCGTGTTCTGCACAAAAAAAACGAGAAATTTTAATCGTAATAGTAAATTTAAAGAACACGCCACAATGAACTTGAATTTGAGACTTTTGCCTACGTTAACCACTTTATTGTTAGGCCAACATTTGAGATCATTTCTCATACATTTTGAACTATCTAAACATATATAAGTAGACGACTATATGTAATACTCTATTATGGTCTTGTTCCAAACACAAATTATGAATCTTGAAAATATCTCTGTATGAGAAATGAAAGCAAAACAATTGAAAGTGGATGATGAGAATTTTCAATGATCCAGATTGGTTCTTAGTTCCTACACGGCATATGATCCGATACTTGTATATGTTTCACGGGTTTGGCCTCGCTTCGTTACACATCTCAACAACACAAAAGACGAGCTTGATGCATAATCGAACAGCCAGAAAGTGAGTTGAAGTTATAACCTTACAACGAGGCCTCATGACAAGAACCGGCCTCCCGTGTTTATCTTTGTAAGACGATCTGTAAATCTTTCCCGTCTCTGCTTCCACTGCAACGTCATCCTAATCAGACAACAACAGTATGAGACAAGCATAGATCCAAAATCTCAAACCAAACAGGTTAAATTTGAATGTATTCCATTTCTTCACAAAGGAGTTGAGACATCATTAGTAAACTCAAGATATACAGAGGAAAAACACTTAAAATCGATTGATGAATTATTTTCGTAGAACTATAAGTTCTTCGGTTGCAAAACAATTACCCAACGTATCTCTTCTGGCATGTATTCCAATCTCCACTTTAGAGATGCTTTGAGCATTTTGATGGCCTTTTTGGTATTCCAATTTCGTGCCCTCAGGTATCTTGCGATACATCCATCCGAGCAGTAGATGACTAGCTTCCCCGACAATGGCCCGATTGACTTCCTTACCTCGTTGATCTGGATGTAAACACAGTGTTAACCAATAACACTACACAGAAACACGACACGAATGTATATAGGCCGTATCAAGAAATACCTTCGCCTGCTGCGTTTCTCGAGATAAGGATTCATCTTCGCCAGCACTCATTATGCTTTCAAAGATGCTGAAAGGTTAGAATCAACAAAAACATGTAAAAGAAAGCTATGCGAAGTCTTAAATAGCAACTTCGTGTCGTGTGGCTATCCTATCGATAATCTTACGGTGCATAGACGAGCGCCCTGGCTAGGCCGGTAGGCCCCTACATGTTAAGCTTCTGAGTTAGTTAGATTAGGGGTTGGGGATCCTTACTACTCTAGGGCTCACCTACTAACATTTGCAATAAAATTGAATACACAAAGCAAATTCTTCTAACTCCCATTAATGGTTCAACCAATTTCATCCCATATCTATTATACTACATTTCTTAAGTCAAACTTCTTTTAGGGGAAATGCAAATTCTTTAAACTCATTAATAGCTCCAACAATTATCTTTCCCTGTCTATATTACTTGATCCATTTTATTCAAAGGGGGGATATTTGATCTTCCACTACATTTATGCATATTTTGGGGGCATTATGAACAAGAAACAAACATATCCCATCAAAAAATTGAATCCAAAAGTACCTATCATTCAGCTCAAGAAATTCCAAGAAATGTCTCAAACACAATCACAAAATCAAAGCAAGCCAAACCATGTAATCAAAGTTTAAGAAAGTCAAAGAGTCCAACAGGCAGAAGAAACACACACACACACAAACCCACATTCAAAGTTGAGCAAAAGTTGAAATTTATGAAAAATAAAAAGAGAGAGATAGAAGGAGGAACCTGTAAACTGGGTATAAAGAATGGAATTTTATGGTAAATGATTAAGATTTAGAAGGTGGGAATTTGCAGGATAAATGAAAAAATGTGAGGATTTGTTGTTCACAATTGATTATTAATGAAATTATGTGTAATAAACGCTAAGGGACGAGAATTCCAACTTATTGACCAGTTTGAATGTGTTAAACGATAACGAAGAATTCTAGTAGAAAATGTCAAAGAATCATACTACCTCCTGTCCCTGAAAATTGTCCCAGTTTTCCATTTTCGTCCGTCCCCCAAAATTTGTCTCATTTCACTTTTACCATTTTCGTAGTGGACCTCATATTCCACTAACTCATTCATACTCACATTTTTTTATAAAACTAATATATAAAAGTAGGTCTCACAATCCACTAACTTTTTCAACTCACTTTCCATTACATTTCTTAAAACTCGTGCCGGGTCATAGTGGGACAAATTTTTGGGGACGGAGGTAGTAATATTTTAAATTTTTAATACTCCGTCTGTTATAGTTGTAGTACTATCAGTTTTCATTTTCTATTTTATGAAATTGTATATATTCATTAGTTAATTATGTTAAGTGTTAACACAATAATAACAAAATGAAGAATAATAAAATAAACTATGTAAAAGTTTAGGAAAATTGAGACATTATCAAAGACAAATATAACACCATTTATCATCAACTGAAAAATTATATATATTGAGAAATTTTTGTTGGGAGAAAAAGTAAACTTATTTTTATGATTATAATTTGTAATAGAACTGTCTATAATTATATAATAGAAGTATATATTAATAGTAGAACTTTTCGGATTTTGTGATTAAAAGGTGAAAGTGTGAAACTATTCTAGAGAAAATTATAGAGATATAGAACATTATAGAATAGGAAAAGAAGGTCTATATACTCTGTATCATATATGTGTTTGTAAATATATCATAAGGGCATTAACAATGGTGTCCCCTCTCTATCTGGAGCTCGCTCCAGGGTCTATCTTCATTTTCTCTTGCCATGTCAGTAGGCCTATCTCCCTATAATAAAAAAACAAATTTCATGAAAAAGAAAACTTCCTACATTTAAAATATATATATATATATATATATATATATAGGAAAATGATCAATACAAAACTTGATCTTAATACAAAATCCAGACCAAATCCTGACCATGAGATTTGACCATCCAATGGTCAATAATTAAACAAAAACACGGAGGGTCATTGTAAAGCAGTTTTAGGTCATATTATAAACTTTGGGTTTGAGGTCATGTTAAGATCATTTCATGTCATCCTTACTAAAATGACGTAAAAATAAGCTTACAATGACCTAAAAATGACTTTTGTATGCTTGGTTCTGCATTTTTGTATTAAGAATGGTTTTGCATGGATCAAAACCCTATATATATATATATATATATATATATATATATATATATATATATATATATATATATATATAAACTAACTAAAAACATTGAAAGCAATATAGAGTGAGATAAAAATAAAGTTAGATGAATGTGAATAATTGTTGGAGAATGAGATATATACCGCGGATAAAAAAAAAGAGATCCTGTGAGGAGCCAAGTGGCCATTGGCCTTGCTCTACAATGAAGGCATTTCAGAGCCATTGCTAATGCTCTAAGGGTTTGTGGTTTATTAGGTATAAAGGTCTCTTGAAGAAAAAATATTCATACACTAAAATAAAATTCAACAAACAACATATTACTCTCCGATTAAAAAATGTGAAATCAGATTCATTCTCCAATCAAAAACCCCAAGTCCTAAAGAAACTATCATACACGAAAATAAACTAAATTATTCATTTGGATAAGAAAAAATAAGACGATTGAGATCAACGCAGCAGTTTAGATAAGGGAGAAAGGAGCAGAATTCAGTTCTTCTATGGCTACATCATTATCGCCTAATTCATCGAACTAACCTGATCCTACTAGATTGTGCTTTCTTCAAGTCGCAGTTGTGTTGAAGACGTCCATACTAAGAAAAATCCAAAGAGGCGATTACATTTTCATGGTCGTATATCGATGCATTTATTGCTTATCTTGTTGTCATGGTTCAACAATATAAAAAAATTGGTTTAATTGAATTTCAAAAGGTAAAATATTGAGAATTGAATAGGATGGAGAAACCTCCCTTGAAGTAGGATGAAGATTTTACATAAATCCTAAATGTGAGAGGGAAGAGAAAAGAGAGAGAAATCTTTAATTACTACATTTTTTTTAATTGGTAACTACAAAATACAATGAGATGGTTATATAAGCTGAAAACTAAATGGTAAACAAACTAATTAATCCTATACTATATATTTTAATTTTCCAATTCTAATTCTAATACATAATAATTGCAAACTTTTGAAGCGAAATATTTAGAGCTTTCAACTTACTACAGGTTTTGATTTAAATAAAAGTAACGATGGAGCGAGGATTTTATTGAAACCGAAAATTGTGACGTCAACCAACATGCCAAACACCTGAATTTCAATTAGTTGCAAAGTCACATTAAATCGATAATTCGGCAATTCGAAAATCAGATGCAACTAATTTTTCCAAGTTTATTATATTCAGAATTACGATAAAATCCTAATAAATGGAGTAAAATAAACAAAATGATTCTTTCCAGATATAACTGCTGACGTCGGCTTCCCAAACAATAATGCAATCATTTTGCTTTAATCTCATAAACAATTAAATTATTATTTAATGAAAAAAAAAGAAAACAAACGGCTCACAATTTCCCTTCACCAAGCTTATATTCCCCAGCTCTCACTCTTCCCACCCCCACCACCGCTCTCCTCTCTCTCTAGAATTTCTCCATCTCCATATGATAGGAATCCAGATATGAACACACTCGAATTTCTACGGAGAGAGACGCTCTGCGAGTAGAGAGAGAGAGAGAGAGAGAGAGAGAGAGAGAGAGAGAGAGAGAGAGAGAGAGAGAGAGAGAGAGATGTCGCTGGGAAAGAGGGGGCGTCCACCGATGAAGAGGAATTTGAGCATGACGGAATTCACGCTGGATCTGATCAACGGCGGCGAAGACGACCGCGTATTTCCGCAGCTGAGTCCTAATTTCAGCGGCGCTTTCTCCGCCGCCGCCTCTCACCGCCGCAGCTCGTCGGATTTCGTCGAAACCGCTAATTTCCTCAGAGATTGCTCCCTCTGCAAGCGCCGCCTCATCTCCGGCCAGGACATCTACATGTATAGGTATTTTTATTCACATACTGAAAATCAAGGCGTGTTCTGTTTTTTTTTTCAATTTTGTGTCTCTCAGATCAGAATCACGCCTCCTTCACTGCTTCAATTGCTTGATTCGCCGCGAGTTGATTTTATTTTTGAAGTAAATAATTGATTTAATTTTTGAAGTAATTAATTGATTTAATTTTTCAAGTAATCAATTGTACTCCTAGTTTATTAATGAGTTTTGATGCAGATAAATTATGGATACAGCATATGAATATTTTTTAGAAGAGAAATCAAGTACTCTTATTAAATTTGATGTGGTTGGACAATATTGGAATTATTGAGCTTCGACAACTCAATTATTTCCATTATTTTTCTATGCACCAGATTTTCATCATGTGCTGTCGCCTGTCTCTCTTGTTTGGGAAATCTACAGCAAAGAGTCAGGGAGAATAGTTTGTAAACTATACTGTAGTTTTTTAATTTTCAATTTCCTGTAGAAATTATAAGGAAAATAAATTACTACAAAAAAAATTGAATCAAGTTGTAATTTGATTTCTGTGCAGAGGTGATACTGCTTTTTGCAGCACAGAGTGCAGGCAGCATCAGATGACAAAAGACGAGTGGAGAGAGAAGAAGTGTTCAATTTCTAAGAAGGAGGTTGCAACCGCCGCCGTGAATCACCTCTCCAGCGGCGGCGAATCAGTGGCCGCTGCCGTGTAAGTTTGGCCGTTGATGTCTCTCCGTTCATCTTATTGAACGGCTGAGATTTGATCATAGCATGATATAAGAAAAAAATGAAGAAGAATAGTTCGATCTTCTATTATTATATTTACGTTAATTGCGCTGTTTAGGAATTGAATTGGGATTGGATATGTTAAGTAAAATGAATTATTGTATCGATTTGAGTTTGAGCTCACTATTTTGTTTTATTGAAATTTGAAAATTTTGTAACTTCCATCTCTAAATTTTTATTATTAAGTATATTTTTTTTTGGTAACTAACGCTTTGCTTGAAAATCAAACAAAACTTCCAAATATAAGAAACGCATATTCTATTATGCAACGGCTAACTACGGAGCTCCATAGGGACTGTTCCTAATAAATGCATTCCTCTATAAAACCTATAAGCATATTGTGACATAAAGTCAGCAACAAAATTCTCTTCTCTGTGCACATGTTGTACCACCGCTGAATCAAAATCCTTTAATAACTCTTGCACCTTGTGCACAATTGCCCGACAATAGATGGATACCTCGACGAGCCCCATAATCATAGAAACTCCAACAAAACTATCACTCTCTACCTCCAACTTCCGAAAACCCAAAGTTTTAGCGATGTGTAACCCATAATACATACATCAAATTTGTGTGGTCAAAATGGAGTATATTGAAGTATATTGATTGTATCACTATCGCCTCATTTATTTTTGTTGATTTTTTTACACTGATATATTTGAGAAAATGATGTTTAAATAAACAGAGCATTAGAAAATTTTAGAAGAGAACAATAAAGAAAGATATTAAATGTATGATTTTATGTCATATAGAGAAATGCAATTAATCTACTAAATAGTAAGTAGAGTATATTAGTTTCTTTTAATCTACTTTACCTTCTAAGCCACACTATAAATTAAGATATGTACTATTATGTATATATCGTGCTAATAATTTAAGATACGTAGGCGGTAGGCTATTGAAATAATACATGCGAAAAAAATCCCAAAATGATTGTATTAGAAATTAATTTTTAAACTTCTTATAATTAATACAAGATGCATATGCCCACTTTTATGTAAAATTGGTCGACATTATGTTTGTTAAAGAGCTTTGTATTCTCTACTAATTTCAAATAAAAATTAACTAGGTTAGGTTTATTGTTAATCGAATAATCTTCATATAATCAATACAACATACATTATGCCCACTTTTATTTAAAGTTCCACGACTTTATATATGTTTGTAAAGATCTTTGTCTTCTCTACGAATTTCTATTTGTTTTTTTCTTAGAGATATGCTTATTTCTTATTCTTTTTTCTTTAAATATCTTGTAAATATCAAATTAAAAATTATTTTGATTTATTGACTCTATTATTCACCTAGAAATTTTGTTGGAGTGGAGTGAAAAAGTGTGCCTATGAGAGAGAAAATATGGTCCCTTGAAAATGAACCAATGAGGGAGATGGGACCATTGAGCTCGCCACTTTTGGCTCAGTGGGTGCACCACATATTTTTTAAATTTTTAATCAATGGATTTTATTCGATATTTATATCAGATCATAAGAAAATTATAATTGTATTGTTGATATTTCATGTAACAAAAATGTCTCAACCAAATATTTTAAGCATCTCAAGTTATACTTTGTTCGTCCCAATATATAGACTGGCTAGAACTCAGTGGCGGAGCCACATTGGAACAAAGGGGTACAGCTGTACCCCCAAATATTATCGTTATATTGTATGTATATCTGCACAAATTCACAATATTATTGTTGGTCCAGTGGTTGTGTCTCTAAATTTCATCTAGAAGACCATGGTTCAAAGCTTATTAGTGACGCCTTCTCATCTTTTATGTTCTTCACTTCTTTCTACTTTTATTATTTTTCTGTTTTTCGAACTTATGTATTTTATACATATATTTTTTTTCTTTATAGTTTTTCTATTGCATTTAAAACCAATCATTTCCTATTTCTAAAAATAAATTGACCCATTTTCTTATATCTTTATCATTATATATATTTTTTAAATATTCAAAAGGATTTTAATTCTCTTTGTTTTTATCTTTTCGATTTTCTTCTGATGCACATCTTCGCGTTTTTAATAATTAAAAAATCATAATTATTTGTCGCACCCCCAAACGAAAATTCCTGGATCCGCCACTGCTAGAACTTTCATAAGAGTTCAGAAAATCATTAAGAAATTAAATTATTCAATAAACTTTCTAATTTACCTATATTTATTTGTGATGATCAATTTAATGCACAATAGTTAATCAAAAACTAAATAAATGTATATTAGTAAATGAGTTAAAAACCAATACTCTATGTTGAAAAAGTCCATAGATTTGGGATATGAAAAAAAGAAAACAAACTTATACTACCACTAATATTATACATGTACATATATTAATATTATGTGAGAGGCAAGGAAGATGCAAGAATTAATGAGCTCTCAAAGACTCAAATGGTCCACTTATTTCGCCAATTGTGGTAGAGAAAAAATGTTGGAGGAAAGAATTCTTGGATCTCAATGAAAGGTGGATGCTTTCTCCAACATTTTTACTTTATTCCTCCATTTTATTCTCCCATTTTTATTATTAAAATAAAAATAAATTAACCTAGCTACTGTTTAATTAAATTATAATGTAACTGTCAATTCTTAGTAAAGTACCAGTAGATGGAGTAGGTTCTTCTTAATTAGCCCTTGAAAATTAAATAACTATGGAGTACTATTTGTTTTTTTTTATTTTTATATTTTGTTATTATTCCTTGGGAGACAAATTGCACACATATTCTGCCACATAATAGGAAACATCAACTTGGACAATAAACTTATTAAAAATAGAAATGAGCTCTAGTACTAATTGATTCACTCAAGGCACAGAATATAAGTAAGAATATAAAATTCATGGAATTTACTTTCTTTCCTCAATCATATTTCTAAAAGATACATTTAAATCATTTAATAACCCAAGTTTCAAATTGGTAATTAATTGTATACAAAACTGTCTATCTCAGACTCTTAGGTGAGGTGAGGAGTGCCATGCAGTGATTGACAGCAAAGATTCTTAAATTATTAGTATTATTACTATTATTATTGTTACAAAATTTATACCTGTAAAAATTTAATAGTGACAATTGCGACAATATACTTCTAACATTAGTACTATATTATTTAAAACAATTTAGGCCCACTAAACAGTTGAGTCATGTGCACATTGACAACTTGCTCAATGCAAATTACTCCTACAAAACTAATTGATTAGTTAAGACCATACATAAGATATGCCATTGTTGTTAGGAAAGTTAAATGTATTTGATTGAAAAAAAAAATCAATTATAATATCACATGGATTGTTGACATGAAAGTAAATGGAAAAAACTATTGATCTTAGATTTTTACGTAATCTACTGATTTGATGATCTTAATTCTTAACAATAACTTTAGATGTACAAAATAAAAAAACAAGTATAGATTAACGTTAGAATTAGAGATGCGTCCAAAGCAAAGTAAACCATGAAATATTGATATTTTGGGAAGTGCAATTTTTTTCTTTATTGGCTCTCCAAATTATTTAGACGTGTATAATATAGTATTAATGTAGCTATCTTCTCATAAATTGTTATTTTCGATAAGGAAAAAAAATGACAATTTACAAGTCTATCTGTACTTGCTATTTTCAAATAAAACATTTTTCTTAAATTCCAACTACTACATTTAATTTTGTAGAGAAATATATACTACTACTAAATACACGTATAGCTCCTTCATTATCGGACGTGGCCCATCACATTTTGTTATGACAATTTTTCAATTTATTAAAGAGGTCACTTCGTTGATTTTATCACATCACAAAACATTTAATTAGCCAATATCTCTCTCTCTCTCTTTTTTTAATTTGGTTCCTCCAATATCTCATTCAATTCATTAGCCAATATCTCAATGTATAAATTTATAATTAGATTCTACACATGGTAATCAATAGAGTAATAATAGTACTCCAATTTTGTGTTTTCGTGTTTTTATTTTCCATTTTTTCTGAATTTCATTTATATTAAAAAGTAAATATAAATATAAATATTATCTTTAATTTATTGATTTAGGGGCAACCATAAGTGCATGCATAGTGAGGAATAGGATTTCCAATGTTATGGATACAATAGATTTCTTTGGAATTTGGCTTGACACCATTGCAATCACCATCAATATTGCCCACACATTTTAATAGTATCACATGAATTGTTGACATGAAAGTAATGGAAAAAACAATTGAATTTTGATTTTTACGTATTTTTACCGATTTGATGATTTTAATTAGTATATAACTTTTTATGTGCTCCTATAAAATAAAAAAAACTAAGTATAGATTATACGTTAGGTTTGAAGATGCGTCCAAAGCAAAGTAAACCATGAAATATTGATATTTTGGGAAGTGCAATTTTTTTTTCTTTATTGGCTCTCCAAATCATTTAGACGTGTATATATATGTTAATGTAGCTATTTTCTCATAAATTATTACTCTCCTCCGTCGAATAGAAGTCTCAGTTCACTTTTATCATAAATAGTAATAATTTCCCATATTGATCTACTAACTCATTTCACTCACATTTCATTTAAAACTAATACATACAAGTGAGCCTCATATTCCACTAAATTTTTTCCATTCACTTTTCATAACATTTATTAAAATTCGTGCTGCTAAAAAATGAGACTCCTAATAACGGACGGATGGAGTACTATATTTTCGAGAAGGAAAAAAATGATAATTTACAAGTCTCTCTATACTTTAAAGCAATTTTCAATTGAAACATTTATCATAAATTCCAACTACAGCATTTAATTTTGTGCAGAAATACAGTGGAGCACTAAATATTATTGTACGTATAGTTCCTTCATTATCGGACGTGGTCCATCACATTTTGTTGTGACATGCTTTCATTTTATTAAAGAGATCTCATCTTTGATTTCTCACATCACAGAAACATTTAGTTAAACCAAATATCTCATTTTTTAAAAAAAATTGGTTCCTCTAATTTCGCCCTCAATATAAAAAATTTAATTATAATAAGACCCAAAATGGGAGTTCGAAATAGTCTCGAGAGAGAGATTCAATTTGTACATCAAGTCATCAACCATCATAAAACGACAGCGCATTACATTATATTAGAGCAGCTTTCTTCTATTTATTTTGCTACTAAAACTTGGAATTTTATTGATAAGAATGGGTTTATTTTAATAAAAAAAGAATAAAATGATCCCAAATTATACTTACTTCCTACTCCAACATTTATAATTTAAAATCATTTAGGCACATGAAATAGTTGAGTGGACACATCGATTAATTGACAACTCGCAATAGTAATACACTGAGGGCCCGTTTGGTAGCTATGTCATGTTTCGACTAGGCTCATACAATTCATGATACTTATCATAGTTTCAATTAGTTAAGAAATATATATTGGGTGTTTGGTAGATTAAGATAATTGTGAGTTATCTTATTTAAGTGTTTGGTTCAACAAGTCACAAATAAGGATTAAAATTGTAATTGTCAAAATTATCCTCATTAATTTTATTTAATTACTAAATTATCCTTATGTAGATCTCCTCTACAGCTCGAAACCACTCTGTCAATTCCCTCCATGCTCCATCTGTAAGAATCTAACTCATTTCTCACTACCACCTCCAAACTTATTTGCCAACGCGTTTTCAATTCCCTCCATCAAAATTCCTTTAGCTACTCATATAAATAAATACCTCAACCTCTGTTAATTCCAATTTTCTAAAACGCTTTGGTTATTGTTTTTCTACAATAACACAATTAGATGGATAACACTTGAAAACATGTGATGGTAGGCTTCAAGGGCATGGGGTGGCTGCCGGAGCCGAAGAAAGAGGGGAAGAATCTCGGAATTCTCGCATTCGAGACGGCAAAAACGATGTCGAGATTGATCTCTCTCTACAAATCTGTATCCGACGAAGAGATCTCGCGCCTGAGAAACGACGTGATCCGATCTAAGGGAGTCGCGTTTCTGAACACCGGCGATGAGAAGTTCCTCCTAAGCTTAGCCAGCGCGGAGCGCCTCAAGGATCTGGATCACGCCGCTGCGGCGGTGGCGCGGCAGGGGAAGAAATGCACCGATTTTGGTCTGGAGCGGTTCGATCTGGTTTAAGGAAGGGCGGGGGTTTGAACTCCGGGAAGATGAGGTACGGATGTTTGAGTATGGGTTATGTTGCCCTAATAATTTCTGTAAGTATGGGTTATGTTGCCCTAATAACAGCCACAGTCGCCGGATGTTTGAGTCGCCAGAAAGAATGGAGGGAGGGAGGGAGGCAGGCAGAATGAGAGAATTGTGGAAGAACTTCTTGTTGCAATTTTTATGAAGTGAGCCGTATTTTTTGTGAAGTGAGGAAGAAGCTAGAAATTTTTAAATTATGGGTAAAAATGTATTTTGCAAAATTAACTAGGCATCCTTGATATGTAACATGCCAAAATGGGTGGTTACATATGTGACTGAAACATAGATTTTTAATGGGCTTTGTGCGGGCCGGATACAGAACACGGGCTATTAAGTTTATTAACATAGCTACCAAATGCACAAATAAACCCGGATTAATCCTCTTATCTAATCGTAACATAGCTACCAAACGGGGCCTGAAATTACTTAATAGGAGTACTACTTATTGATTAGTTTAGACCATACGTGGTACATGTCATTGTTGTTAGAATTTTTTTTGCTTTATTGCAAAAATCAGTTGTTATAATTAGCCAAATATCTCATAGTATTAAGTAATTTGGTTCCTCCAACACGAACCTAATTAGGTTCCTTAGAGCATCTGCAACAGTGAGCACAAGCTCATCGTCCGTCCTTGCCGCTGGCAAGGACACGCTTGTCTTCCGCTGAGCCTTGCCGCTGGCACGGACGTGCTCTATGCATAGAGCACGTCCGTGCCAGTGAGCAAGGCGACGTGACATGTTTCTATTGGCAGTTGGCATTTTCTTTTTTCTTTTTTTTAAAAAATCAAAAATAATACCAAAAATTAAAAAAAATTATTTTTCGGATTCCCAAAAATATAGCCATTTTATCACCATTTTTTTGAATTTTTTTTGAATTTTTTTTAAAAAAAATTAATCTCAAAACCATCTATAAATACACACATTCATCGTCCATTTGGACGAAATTCGGTAACTTATGAATTTAATTATGTAATTTTTAATTTTTAGGATTTTAATTATGTAATTTTTTATTTTTAAGATTTTAATTATGTAATTTTTATTTTTTAGGATTTTAATTATGTAATTTTTTTTATTTGTAATTTTTAATATTATTTCAGTTTTTTTTAATGAATTTTAATATTATGGAAATGTTTTTATTTAAATTGAATAATATAATGATGGAACCCTTGTGCTCGTCCTTGCGGAAGAGCACGGCTGTGGGTGTTATGCTCTTGCCTAAGAGCAGGCAGAAAAAGTGGGACTGGGCCAACAACCGTGCTCGTTGGCAAGAGCACGGTTGTGGGTGCTCTTACATTCAAGTTGATTCCTTTCCATTATTAGTTGTTGAGATTCATCATATTTTCTGTTTCTTGAGTTGAGTTGTTAAAGATCAATAAATATAGACTTTTTGCAGCAAAATTCTTGAGAAACTCCAATTTTCTTTCATAAATCAAATTCCAAACACCAGGAATTCAAAATTACTACAAAATAACAATGAAAAATGGAGATAAATGTAGCACGTTGAGCAGATAGATGACGCAAGAAGAATAATATAGAGACTCTAGAAAGATAATGTAGATACAAAAAGAATATCCAAGGTTTTAGTAGCACATAAATAAAATTAGAATGCAGTCTAATACTATGATACAGTGTGAACTAGTATAAAATTAAATTGGATTTGGACAATGAGTTTTGCCTATTATCAGTATTTAAACTAATGGAGTACTATTATCAGATGTCAGGACAAAGGTTTAATCAAATTAGATGTACTTTTGCATTATTTTTAAATAATTTACTCCTTTTATCTCTCTCTTTTATAATTATTTTATGGATATATTAGTCTTTACATTTTATTACTTTCTCTTCCCTTTCTCTTTTTCCCTACTTTTTTTCTCTCATCTATTAAATTTATCTTCCGTCTTTTTATCCTCCATTTTTTTTCTCAATTTCATTTATATTAAAAAATAAACAATCAATACAAGACAACATAAAAGATAGTACTAGTACTATTATTGAGCACATCTATTTTCCCAATTTTTTTCATTCCTAATTTATCTTTCTATTCTCTCTTCCTTTTTTTCTTTTTCCCTATTTTTTTCGCACATCTATTTAATTTATCTTTCGTCTTTCTATCCTCCATTTTTTTTCTCAATTTCATTTATATATTAGAATTAAACAACCAAATGACCAATCCTTACATGATGCCATTGACACACAAACCATTGCAATCACCATCAATATTGCCCACACCTTTCCCATTTCTCTCTATTCAATACTCTATTATTATTGTGTTCACTTCATTATTTTTCTCATTCCTACATCACTCTTTTATACCACCCATATTGATATGCCTTTTTCAACTATGTAGATAACACTGGCCGGTGACATGTTTGAGTTTGACTCATCCCTATTAATTAATGCTGGATTTCTATAATTTTAATTTGCCTCATCCCTATTAATGCTCAATTTCTACGATTTAAATGTTTTTTTCTTCTTATGTATGACAATTTTCAACACATGAAATCAATAGATGTGGATCAAACTTTATTGGGTTTGTTATTTGTGTTGTTATCGACTTATCGGGCTGACTCGTTAGAAATCCGTCAATTTCAAGTAATTCATTAAAAGATATCGTACTATTTTTTTAAAAAAATTTACTTTACTTTTATTCTTTAAGTTTGTGTAAATCAGATCTAAATTATGTAAATCTATTTTTATCTTGGAAATCAGATTTAAAAAGTAGGCTTAATTAAAGCATGTAATATCTGTAAATCAGGTTTCATCGTGTAATATCAAATTTTAATCATGTAATACCAAATTAGTTTTAATTGTTAGACAAATAACTTACTCAAAATATCAAAATAGAATGTGACATTTAATTGTGGATACATCTTTTCACAATTCAGGACATTTTCAATTATGATGAGTGAAACAACTTCTGCTAAATTGGGCCATATTGTTGGGGAAATACCAATAAATGACATATAATTAGTAGCATCAAATATATCTGCTGCAATTGGGATTAAATACATAATAAGCCATACAATGATAGTACTATATTAATAAAAATTGCCAAAAAGGAAAAAAAAAATTGTCCCATATTTTACTTCCTATATTCTAACAATTATTATTTAAAATAATTTGGGCCCATAAAACAGTTGAGTGCACACAGCGATTAATTGACAACTTTCAATATAGTAATTCACTATATTACTAAAATAGGAGTACGTCATAATTTTCTACCAATTTGCTATTTTCCTTGTACCTCCAATTAAACGCACCCATATTGTTAGCGATGATTATTGATTTACATTTTTTAAGGGATTTAAATATTTTTTTGCAGGTGCCCTCCAATTAAACTTGGGCCCAGCCCATATTCATTTTGGGCTAAAGTATGACTCCATTATTATTAAAACAAAAAAATCAGATTAAATCTTTTGGCTTATTATTGTCGTGGTTGTTTTGGAGTAAAAATTTAGTGCTTCAGACATATTGAGACATATTGTTACGTTGTGTGTTCAATTGATCATAATTGTAGAAATATTTTATCTCTCTTTCTGCAATTGTGATTGACTAGACATACCACATGACAATTAATTCGGACCTCTAAATTTTTCTCGGTTGGTCTCATGCACACAAATACACGTTCAACGTGTGTATTTTTTTGACAAGTCGATATGTCATATTAATTCCAAATTTATTCTATAATTTAACATAGCCTAAATTTCGACAGCTAGAATGACGGATCTCACCCAAATTAAAATCCGTAGAAAATTTGAAAAAAAATGTTAAAATTCGTATTTTTCACTACCAATTTTGAAGTGGTGAGACTAATCATTAATCGATTAAAATTACTCCTCCCGCCCACCAATAAATATTCTATTTTGTCATTTTCGTCTGTCCACTAATAAATGTCACATTTGCTTTTTTACTACTTTTGGTATGGATCTCAAATTCCACTAACTTTATTTCATTCACATTTCATTATAAAACTAGTATATAAAAGTAAGACACACCTCCTACTAACCTTTTTTTCACTAATTTTCTACTATAAGGGCTCGTTCGCTTCATCTCAATTGGAAAATGCAGAAATATTTGTTGACTTAATTGTATCAGGGCCGTCCCACCAAGTTGTAAATATATGTGTGTGTTTGGTGATCCATATTTGGCTGACAAGAAGCACTGGTCTTCAACGCATGGAGACTTTTTTAACCCTATTATTTATCATTAATTCTTGTATTACCCCTCCCCATCAATAATGCGGTAATATGAACACCAGACCGTGACTCGAACCTAGAGGTGCCCACGGTTTCCGGTTTCGTCGGTTAACCACCGAACCGGAACCCTGACAATTTTTACGAACCGAAATCATGGGCCGGTTCCGGTTCAAGATTTTACGAACAGAAACTGTCACCGAACCCCCGGTTCTGGACAGTTCTGAACTGCCGATTAACCGGCGGTTTCACATTTCCGGTGAGGTATCCGAGGCGTCAGCCGTTGGCAGCTTTTTCAGGCGGTTTTTTGACCGGAACCGGCGGTTAACCGTGAAACCGGCGGTTTTCCAGTGGTTCCGCCAGTTTTACCCCAAAACCGCCGGTTTCGGCCGATTTTCAATTTTTTTTAATTCTGATTTTGAATTCAAATTGATCCATTTTCCCCCCATTTTTGAGATCTCCGGCGATCGAATCTACTAGCTTTTCGAATTGAGTGTCGCCTTTGGGTGGTGGCGCCGCCCGCAGCTTCTTACATTTTCTCTTTTCACTTCCTACACTGGATATAGCTACGATTGAGCAAATAAAAGAAGGATTGTGAAGGGAATGGTGGTTTGAAAAAGTGAAGAAGGTGAGTGTAGTTCAGAATCGGTTGAATTTAAGTAATGAAACGACTGTATTTATGGTGAGAGAGATGAGAGGGGAATCGGTAATGTACATTTTTAAAATGACCGTTGATAAAAAAAAATCAATTTAACCTGCAGTTATAACCGGAACCGGCGGTTTGGATTTGACTATTTGATTTGGATTTATGAGACAAGACAACACTGGTAAAACATAAAAGCAACCTTACGTATCTATTCTTGGGAACTGATCGGCTATCGAGAGTTTCTGATACTCTCGATAATGGCTAAGGAAATTTTCACCGTTCCCGCTTCCACCGTCGTCGTTGAGCAAGCTTTTAGTGTCGGCGGTTGTGTCCTAGACGACAAAAGGGGCAATCTCTCCGCCAAAAATATGGAAGCCACTATGTTACTTGATGATTGGGCAAAGGCGGGCATGAGAGCACAAGAACTGGATTTCGACTTCCGTGTAGAGAGTGATGGTGAAGACTTTTCCACCGATGACGAGGTCGGAAGCGAGGGCGCTCAACAATATCAATGACGGGGGGGTGAATGGCGAGCACGGCCGACCAAAAAGGTAAGCAAGGTAAGAGAACTACGTGGGCTTTGATTACTCAATAAAATTGTGGATACGTAGGTAACTCAACTTAAATTTGAAAAGTTTAACTTTGAAAGTTTAAGTTGAGCTCAAGCCCTTTTCAATTTTTTTCTTTCCCACTCTATGAACCGTGGGCACCTCTACTCGAACCCAACGACATTCTGAAACGCAAGTTGTTCACAAATGCATTTTCCTTTTTTGTGTTTTAAAGATTCCACATTAGTTATCCCCTTATGTTGGGTAATCACTCATGCTTTGAACATTGAAGAAAATTTGATAGTATAAGATTTAGGGATTTAGAAATTGGGGGAATTCGGATTTGACCTTAATTCGAACAAACAAAGGGCAACGGCGGCTCGGTGGCTGTCAACGATGAGCGATGGAGACTGCTGAGGCAACGCGACTGCTCAAGAGATGGACTTTTTAAGACGAAGGGACGTAATTGTGATGGCGCTGGCGCGTGGCTGTTGGTTGCGGTCGGCGGCGGCAAGCACGGCGAGAACAATGGAAGGTGCAGTAGACCCGAGTGAGTGAGTGAGAGACATAGTTTAATATTATTAATTGTTTGTAGATTTATTTATTTTCTGGTAAAAATATTGGAGGCGTAGTACGCGGTGTCGCAATGCCGGAAAAGGTTTGGATCTTTGAAGCAGTTTCTTCAGCACCGTTTGGGGAGAAGAGGATAGTGAGAGAAAGTAGCCACACAATTTTGAACCCTCAAATGCACCATACTATGTAAATGGTGGGAATCCTTGAAAGTTGAGGGATGATATAGTCATTTCACCACCAATTCTGGTGAAGTGTAGCGGACAAGATTTCCAAAATCAAGTGTCCCGCTTGAATTATTTTAGCCCAAAGTCAAGGTGTACAGTGCGGGTCGCAGCTACAAACTATGGCCATGCATAGATAGTTAGTGAACGCCGAACCGACGACTTTCTCATGATTTGACCCCATTTATGCTAAATTAATGAACACCGAACGGGCCCTAACTTTTAAAACTTGTGTCCAGTCAAATTATTCTTGGATTGATGAACGGTGGGAGTAATAGTTTTGCTGACAATTTACCCTTTTGAATTCGAACCGAAGAATACTTTATACCGAGAAAGTTATGAGTTCCCTGTGTATTGTGTGACATACTTAAATTTTGTATAACCAATTTAAATATTCCTGTGACGTATATAGGATAGTGTGTATGTAATAAAATAAAATTAGGTAGAACGTGAGGCCGCAGATTAGCCATATCGTTCGCCCAATCAACGGCCGTCATTTTTCGTTGCATCAATTTCTATTTCTTGCGCAAATTACATGAAAATGTAATCAATTTGCTTTTTTAGCTGCTGGAGTACTATTTCTTATATTCTTTGATGTCAATGCACAAGTGTTTATATCTTTAGAGCAAAATTGATGCTTTTCTAGATTTAAAATGTACTTCATTCTACTTAAAAATAGTGTAATGGCGTCTCAAGAATTTTAATAAGAATTGTTATTTCTTTCGTTTCAGCTAGACGTTGCGTCTAATTTGGCACAAGGTTAAGAAAAATGTTTTATTAAGTTAAATGAGAAGATAATGTAGTAGATATAGTAAAGTACAACTGTACAAGAGATAAAATAAGAATAAAGTAGGAAAAGATAATTACAATATTAAAGATAAAAAAGAGAAAAAGTCAGAAATTAATAATATTACTAATAGTTTTTGCTAAAGTAAGAAATTGGTCAATTAACTTGAGACATCCCGATAAATTTAATACAAATCAATTTAGTTAGGATGGAGGGAATGTCGCTATAAAGATAATATTAGTTTGTAATTGTTAAAATTTATTTTATTCGCCTATTAATTAATATAGAAGCTTGCAAATAATTAAGTTAATTAATTGAAGCATATTATGTCATAATATTTCTCAAAATGAGAATGTAACGTACTAAAAAGAAAATATGTCATGTTAATTGGAAGAGAGAAAATAATATTATTTTTTTTAAAAAATGAGTTTTTCATCATGAAATTAATAGCATATGAAAATACGAGACTTACATTCTATTACTAACTTTTTTTTACATTTTATAGAATCGAAGCCGAGTCAAAAGTGAGACAATATATGGTGGATAGGGATTGTAAGTAAAAAAATCGGTGGAATGGAATCAATGAATCATATTGTAGAAAAAACAAACAAATTGATCTATTTAAAGTAATTAATATAGTACATATTATAGAGTAATGGAGTATGATTTTGATTGTTAATCGTTATAAGATATTGTTTTATTTCTCAGTTTACGTTATACTCCCTATATTACAATACAATCCATCCGTCCCACAAAATACTTTTCTTTTTCCGTTTAGGTCCGTCTTACAAAAGTAGTCAATTTCTATTTTTAGCAAGTTTTTTTGGTATAATGAGATTGACTCATTCTCCATTATCAATACTTGAAACACTTTTATTTCTACTTCTTTCCTATTTTATCAATTTTGCATTAAAACTCGTACCATTTCAATTATGTCTCTATTTTTATAGGACGAATGAGGTACTTACTGTAGTTTGTAAATACTATATACTCCCTCCGTCTCAAGATAAGCGACTCACATTCCTTTTTGGGACGTCCCAAGATAAGTGAGTCATTTCATTTTTTTGCATGCTCTCTCTTACTTTATTCACTTTTCACTTTACTAACAAAACCCAATTTTTTAAATCTCGTGCCGAAAAGTTTTGGCTCACTTATCTTGGGACGGAGGGAGTATAATATACATTGATAATTTCAAGTGACGAACAATTAATTTATCTGTCAATACAAAAGTTATTCTACTAAATTCGCACATAGAGATGAGGTAATATAGTTCCATAGTCATGAATTGTTTTTTAAGTTTACTTACTTCTAAAAACTAAAACTTAAAGCACGATCAATAATATAAAATATACGTATATGGTCAACAAATTCCCAATTAAATGTAGCAAATAATTTAAAAAATTAGGAAGAAAAGTTG
This sequence comes from Salvia splendens, assembly GCF_004379255.2. Lineage (NCBI taxonomy): Eukaryota > Viridiplantae > Streptophyta > Magnoliopsida > Lamiales > Lamiaceae > Salvia > Salvia splendens. The sequence continues at coordinate 44,607,612 of NC_056032.1, forward strand.
ACGAATAATGAAATACACCTAACTTCCAACCATAATTGAACACCAATACAACATTAATAGTGCCCACCAATATAATCATACATATTCCTTACAGATAGTCACCTATCTATACCCCAAATTTATTTTCACAATACTATGATTATTTAATTTCTTTGTTTAAATTTTCCACAAAAACTTATGTTAACGGTTCCATTAGTCAAGATATGCAAAGCAATATTTATAGTATCTTATTAATATTCACTTCAATCTCAGATATTGCTCATTTGATCACTCAGCAATTATGTTGTGGGAAAAATTTGAATATCAGCTTATTAATCCACAGCACCAAATAACAAGACAATATTTATATTCAATGGAATATATATAATTGTATTAATGTTCTGATTATATATAGATTTAAATTTAGACCCATTTGGTAATATTTTAATTTATTTATTTCATTCATCTCAATTCACTCATTAATCTGTAAATATATACTTATAATTATAAGCAATAGTGATAACTAGGATCAAGTTACATTGATACCTATATCTGTGACCAAATTTAGAGATAGAATTATAGTCTAACAAAATATATTACTGCACTATTTTATATGATTATGACATATTTTTTTGTGTGAGTTTTTATAAATGAAAAATCTTGCTAAAAGCAAAATTTTGATGAACAACCTTTCATTGCCTAAATAATTTGGATTCATTTGGTCAAAATAAGAGGAGGTTTGGTGGACTACGCCACCAACCTCACAGTCAACACACACAAAACTTTCCAAATTCTTGTGAAATGTATTTAACTTAAAAAAAAAAATCATCTTCAATATGTCATTAAACAAGAATTAGTGTCTTGCACTTTTAGTAATTGTAGATGGTATATTCATCTTATTTGAGAAAGGAATTTACATTTCCATTACATGAAAAACCCTCAAACAAGAGTAGACATATTAATTAATCATTTTTATACTATAGATTATATTACTACTCCATATACCTAATATATTACTATTCCAATATTTTCTTGTGAAATTCAAATACGTGGTGTTTGACTGAATACTAAGAAAAAGCTAGCAGATCATGTTTGTTATTGGTTTATTATTATCTATGAAGCTAATTATTTTGAAATGTAGTTTTTGCAGATAATATTAATATCATGGCTAATGGCTAAATGTGAAGTTACTTTTTGGTGTTAGCAACTCGATTTAAAAATTATAAATATGTTCGATAAATTATGATGTTCAAATTTGTGTTATTTCTACTACATCAACAATAACAATGGATCTAATGGCGTTGCAGAGTCAACTGATCCCACAACCAGCAAAATTGATTATGAATTTACTTCCGTCCATTTTATTTAGGTAATATTTTACTATTTGTTTTTTCTCAATCTAGCTTGTATATAACTATAATGAAAACTACCTCCAAAATAATCATCTAATTTTTGACAAGATCACTCGTTGAACATTAGTAATGAATGTGTAGGAACATTGCACATACATTTCTTGTTGGTATAATTGACACTTTTTTCATCCAACATATTGTTGCTTATTAAGTGCAAATAATTGCACTCACTATTAAAGCTTACAATAACATCATCAAAAGTGAAATAAGTGCTTGAGATTTCCATAATTGTCACTAAAATCAGGGGAGATTGCACACTAGGTTCAATCATAGGCAAAACTTAACACAATAAAACAATTCATAGTATTAAAAGATAATAGTGACATAGTCACTTTTAAACTTAACCAGAAAAAATAAACGTATTGACAGTTTTTTAGAAATCAAAAGAGTAGGTTCATGCTAATATTTCCAAGTTGTGTAAAATCTATTCCTTTCTAAAAATATTTATGATAGTAACTATAAATACAATAAATAAACATTTAATGAACTCTAATTTCACTTTATTTAATTTAATTAGGGAGTGAATATATAATTGAGGGAACTACAAAAATGGTCCATGGACTATGGGTTTATCTCGTCCATAGTCCCTGGGCTTTAAAAATATCGCCAGACATCCCTGGACTAAGGGTTTATCTCGAAATTGGTTCTTTTTCTATTTTCGGTCAAAAATACCCTTTTGGGGGGTTTTGGGGGTGATTTTGGGCAATTTGGTCTTTTTACACTTTTAATATTTTAAATATGATATTATTTCAGTTATGTATTAAATCTGATATTATTTCAAAATTATCATTCTTCTTCCCTTTTGTCATCCTTCACTTTGTTTCTTTATTTCAATATTAGATTTAATTTTACAAAATTAAATTTTAAATTTCAATTTTTAAATATCAATAAATTTTTTTAATTATAAAAATTATTAAATAACAAAAATTAATAGTCATAATCAATATTTGATAGTGTCTAATATTTAATCAATAAGGTATGACAACGCCTTAGTTTTAATCAATATTTAATAGCTTTAATCATAAATAGATCATGTAACACGATTTATTCTGAAATAAATATGCATATAATGTAAGACTAATACAATTTTCGTTTAATAATTTGAAAACAATCAAAATTTACTAGAAAATTTCAACAAAAATACTCCTATATAAATTTTTTAGTTGGATCAAATATTTAGTCAACTTCATAATATTCAATCACAAGCAATGATAACAACCGAACGAAGGCTAATAGAATAGCTCTTATTTTTTCATCATGATTAATATTATTTTTCTGTACTTCTTCAATTCAGCTAAATATTATATTAAATAACAAAAATTAATAGTTTTAATCAATATTTATAGTGTCCATGAATTACTAGTTTTAATTAATTTTTTTTTGATATTTAAAAATCGAAATTTAAAATTTAATTTTATAATTAAATCTAATAATGAAATAAAGAAACAAAAGTGAAGTATGATACAAATGGAAGAAGAATGATAATTTTGAAATAATATCCGATTTAGTACATAACTGAAATAATATCAAATTTAAAATGTTAAAAGTGTAAAAAGATCAAATTGCCCAAACCCTCCAAACCCCTCCCAAAAGGGTATTTTCGACCGAAAACAGTGAAAAATGACCATTTTCAAGATAAATTTTTAATCCAGAGATGTCTGGAGAAATTTTTAAAATCTAGGGACTATGAGCAAAATAAACTCAGTCTAGGAACCATTTTTTTTAGTTCACTCTATATAATTTTATGAAAATGATGAATGAAATTTGCTTACAACGAAAAATCGGCGGTTAACCACGTGCGCGCCCTAAATGAGAGGCCCCTCATAATGATGGTATTTATTATTTGGTCCCCCAACCATCCCCAACCAAACCCCAAACTGCAAAACCAAAGTTATAAAATCAAATTCAATTAAGATAATTATTGTGTGCCACCCCCTCTCATCTACTTCGCTTCTGCAACTAATTTTTTCTTTTAAAAATTCACTCTGCATATAGATTTGCATGTTCTCACTCTGCTGAATTTATTCTCCCCCTTTTCTCTTAAATGCCATTTGCTGCGGAATAAAATTTTCTTCAAATTTATATGACGCAAGAAAGCCACTTGTGCTAGTAAAAGATTGTATTTTGCATCATTTCCCCTCCTGGGCTTGTTTGATTAGGTACTGCTTCTCTCCAATTGGTGTTGCTCTTGTTTGGTGGAAAAGGGGTTTGTTTGTTGTTTCTTTCGGTGCTGGAATTTGAGCTGAAGATTGAGTTATTGTTTATTTGATTTTGGCGGAAAATTCAACTAAAAACGGTGGTGAGAAGCTTAGAGTGTGTGGTGATGAATCTATTGAGTTGATTGAGTTTAATTTGGTGGGGGATGATTTGTTTTTGATGTGTTGCTTTGGTGGCTGATCGTTTTCAGCATCATCATTGACTATGATCCTGTTTTTATGTGTGCGTTTGTGTGTGTATGTGTTTATAGGTTTGGGGTTAATTTAAAGATCTCAATTTTAGCTTTGAGCCAATTTGGGAATTGAATCACTTGAATTTTATTGTTGTGGTTTATGAGCTAATTGGTGGTTTTTCATACAATGTCAAGTTTTGGCTGGATTGCTTTTCAGGATGTAGCTTGGATTTGATTGGTTTGATAATCATGATTTTTGTTTGAATTTCTTGAAAGAAGGGTTTCGAAATGATAAGAATTTTGCTTCTGTAGGGCCCACTGAGTGATTTGATGATTTCCTTTTGTTGTAGTGAATTAGCTACTTTTGTTTTTACACTATGTGAGATGAATGTGTGAAAGAATGATACAAGATCTCTTGACTTGTAACTGGTTTGTTATTTTCAGAGGCCACAAGATGTCAGAAGCGCAGAGGCGGCCAATCGCGGTCAGTGTCTGGCCGACTAACGGGTATGTAAATGGAGCCATTCCATCGAGGTCTCCCACCGTGATACCTGAAGTGGACGAGTTCTGTCAAGCCCTCGGAGGAAGGAGGGCGATTCATAGTATCTTGATTGCCAACAATGGGATGGCGGCTGTCAAGTTTATACGTAGTATTAGGACGTGGGCGTATGAGACGTTTGGCACTGACAAGGCGATCTTGTTGGTGGCAATGGCTACTCCCGAGGACATGAGGATCAATGCAGAGCATATTAGGATAGCCGATCAGTTTGTAGAAGTTCCTGGTGGGACTAACAATAACAATTATGCTAACGTGCAGCTCATAGTCGAGGTTTGTGAGTTTACACATCTTTGTTAACAGCATTTTGTGTGACGGGAATGTGTGGGGTGTGGTGGATTTCATTAGTAATGTCGAGGAAACTGATTTGGAAGAATGGCAAAGAAAAATAGAGATGAATGTAGCACATTGAGCATAAAGATGACGAAAGCTACACTTTTGTGTTGTGCAGATGGCAGAGATGACACACGTTGATGCCGTGTGGCCTGGTTGGGGCCATGCATCCGAGAATCCAGAGCTACCCGATGCTTTGGGTGCAAAAGGCATCATATTTCTCGGGCCACCAGCTGCATCCATGGCTGCGTTGGGAGATAAAATAGGGTCATCTTTGATTGCACAAGCTGCAACTGTGCCGACTCTTCCATGGAGTGGCTCTCATGTAAAGTGCACTCTGTCATGAAGCTCTTGCTCTTCTTTAAGTTTTCTCTCTCATATATATACACATATATATTTATATGTAAGTGTTCCATTGTAGGTAAAAATTCCTCAAGAGAGCTGCATCACGATTCCAGATGAGATTTATCAAGAAGCATGTGTTCATTCAACTGAAGAAGCCATTGCTAGCTGTCAAGTTGTGGGTTACCCCGCAATGATCAAGGCATCTTGGGGTGGAGGCGGCAAAGGCATAAGAAAGGTTTAATTTCCGACTATATTTTTGTAACAGAACTAAGCCCTTCATTTCAAGTAAGCAGGCAACTTGATCTTGATTAAGTTTCTGCTGGTGGTTTGACTACTCATGCGACATTTCAGGTCCACAACGATGACGAGGTCAAGGCTTTGTTCAAGCAAGTCCAGGGCGAAGTTCCCGGCTCCCCCATATTTATAATGAAAGTTGCCTCACAGGTTAGAGCATTCGCATTTTTTATGTTAATGGAGAGACAAACCACTGAGTCTCTATTCTTATACCAGCCTGTTTTGTTGCTTAGAGCCGACATCTCGAAGTCCAACTGCTCTGTGATCAACATGGAAATGTTGTAGCTTTGCATAGCAGGGATTGCAGTGTCCAAAGACGACACCAGAAAGTCGGTTAGCTTCCATTTTGTGGTTCATCCCTTGCCCTTCGTTGAGCTGACTCGTTGCTCACTTCTTTGTCTGGTGATGTTAAATAGATCATCGAAGAGGGCCCAATCACTGTGGCTCCCATTGAAACAGTAAAGAAACTAGAGCAGGCTGCTAGAAGGTTGGCCAAAAGTGTAAATTATGTTGGTGCCGCAACTGTGGAGTATCTGTACAGTATGGAAACAGGGGAATATTACTTTTTGGAGCTAAACCCGCGGCTACAGGTTTTTATCCCAACATCGACGATGATGAATCTGATGCTTATTGTTTTGTATTAATGTTTAAGAACATTGGATTTGTAAAGTTGTGAGGATTCTAAGGCTAGATTTTTTTATTCTAAACAAAAAACCTATGCTTCGACAATTTGGGAACCATTTTTTGTTACTTGAGACTGAGCTCTGATCTACAAACATAGGTGGAGCACCCCGTCACAGAGTGGATAGCTGAGATAAATCTTCCTGCTGCACAAGTCGTGGTTGGGATGGGTATCCCTCTTTGGCAAATTCCAGGTTTGGGTTCGGAACTGTATTATCTCATTCACAACTTTTGTTGCGTATCGTAATTGCTTATTAGCTTATATTCTCATGCTGGGTAATATCAGAGATACGGAGATTCTATGGGATGGAACGTGGTGGAGGATATGATTCTTGGAGGAAAACGTCTCTCTCTGCCACTCCGTTTGATTTCGACAAGGCTGAGTCGATGAGACATAAAGGTCACTGTGTGGCAGTTCGTGTGACCAGTGAAGATCCTGATGATGGTTTCAAGCCAACGAGCGGAAGAGTACAGGTGAGAAATCTCACCGATAAGTCTCCATTTACAAATCGCCTTCTGAAGATCATTCTTTGACACAAGTAACTCTGAACAGGAGTTGAGCTTCAAAAGTAAGCCGAACGTGTGGGCGTACTTTTCTGTCAAGGTACATATACTAGATATCTTTTGCTATAAGTTTCGGCGTAAGTAAAATTCCGTGCCTAATTAATTTGTTAATGATCACAGTCTGGAGGCGGCATTCATGAATTTTCAGACTCCCAATTTGGTATGTTTTGTAGCATAGTTCTAACTTCTAACTGTCTGAGGAACCTCTTTGAAGTCACATATATACTCGATTCTTAAGAAGAAATCATGTTTGTTTTGTGTAGCTTCTGTAATCATTATTTTCTCTCCTCTTAGGACATGTATTTGCTTTTGGAGAGTCTCGAGCTCTGGCCATCTCAAATATGGTTCTTGGGCTTAAAGAAATTCAGATTAGAGGAGAAATTCGAACGAATGTGGATTACTCTATCGATCTGTTAAATGTAAGAATCTTGAATATCAAATCTCATTCGAGTCCCTTAGTAACGTAGTTTCTAGTTGTAGAGGTGAAGACTCTTACATTAACCTCCACAGGCCGTAGATTACAAGGAAAACAAAATCCATACAGGGTGGCTCGATAGCAGAATCGCAATGAGGGTCCGAGCAGAACGACCCCCTTGGTATCTTTCAGTTGTCGGTGGAGCTCTTTACGTAAGTGCATATACATACATTTAATAAAATCATGTAAGTGTAAATTTGTAATATTTCCTTATTAATACTTTAACCCTTATCTGCAAACCAGAAAGCTTCTGCTAGTAGTGCAGCCACAGTTTCGGAATATGTTGGTTATCTTGAAAAAGGACAGATTCCTCCAAAGGTAAGTGTCAGTGTGCATGAAATGATGAAATTTAAGATCTAGTTCTCGATTTTTTTCACGTTGCACACGATTGACTTGGTTTCCTCTTGCAGCATATTTCGCTGGTCAATTCTCAAGTTTCACTAAATATTGAAGGAAGCAAATATACAGTAAGTTTAGAACATGTAGAATTGTGGGACTGATTTTGTCGTATCGCCTGACATTGCTTTGATTTTAAATTATTTTTGTTTATTTTTTTCTATTTAGATTAATATGGTTAGAGGAGGACCTGGAAGCTATAGATTAATGATGAACAGCTCCGAGATCGAAGCTGAAATACATACACTACAAGATGGAGGTCTATTAATGCAGGCAAGCAGAAAATTCTCTAATGGTTGCTTTTGCTTTTAAAATTGTGTATTATTAATTGTTTTGTTATTACTTATTCGAAGAGTTTATTTATAGTTATGATTCTTGAATATATCTCTACTTTTAGATTGTAACCTAAATACCTAATGTGATTGTTGCAGCTTGATGGAAACAGTCACGTGATATATGCTGAAGAGGAAGCAGCGGGCACCCGTCTTCTCATTGATGGAAGGACTTGTTTGCTTCAGGTGTGACATTTTACCACCTATTCATTGATTAGCTAATCATGTTGTGTCGATAGAGATTTAACGATCGACTGCTAATCCAGAACGATCACGACCCGTCCAAGTTGATTGCGGAGACACCGTGCAAGCTACTCCGGTATCTTGTCACGGATGGCAGCCACGTCGATGCCGACACACCTTATGCGGAAGTTGAGGTCATGAAGATGTGCATGCCCCTTCTCTCGCCTGCTTCCGGAAAGATCCAGTTCAAGATCTCCGAAGGTCAAGCGATGCAGGTAAGCTAGTTTTGAGAACCCCATTCTGCGTTCTGCTATGTTGTCTCTCGAGAACTAAGGCTGATTGTTTCCAGGCCGGGGAGCTTATAGCAAGACTCGACTTGGATGACCCTTCGGCTGTGAGGAAAGCAGAACCCTTCCATGGTAGCTTTCCTGTTCTCGGACCTCCAACGGCCATATCCGGTAAAGTTCACCAACGGTGTGCTGCAAGCTTGAATGCAGCTCGGATGGTTCTTGCTGGATACGAGCATAAGATTGACGAAGTAAGGGTTCTCCATATTTGAATTCTAATTGTGATGAATAAACCATAACTTCTCCATATTTGAATTCTAATTGTGATGAATAAACCATAATTATGGAATAATGAGTCCTAATTGGGGATTGATGAACCCTAATTGAGGTGAATGTACCGTATAGATCGGATATACACAATTTTAGCAATTTTTTACGTTGCATATACAATGTGCCTTTAGTCTATACTTCACGTGTTTGTGAACCACGTTTTGATTTTCCATTACAGGTAGTTCAAAATTTGCTTAGTTGCTTGGACAATCCTGAGCTCCCGTTCTTGCAGTGGCAAGAATGCTTTGCTGTCCTAGCAAACAGACTACCTAAAGAGCTTAGATACGAGGTTTATAGCAGAAGCTCATTTCAAATTATTACTGGTTTTATGCTAAGTCGACAAACGGGTTTACTTTTTTGCTTTGCAAACTCACAGTTAGAAACGAGCTATAGGGAGTTTGAGGGAATCGCCAATATGCAAAATGCCGATTTCCCTGCAAGAGTCTTACGTGGAATTCTTGAGGTTGGTTATTGATCACTTCGTCCCATTAATTCAAAGTTGAAGCTTAGCCAATTTTTCACTAAGCTTGTCAACATACTGTTTCCTATAACTCTTCAGGCCCATTTGAGCTACTGTCCCGAGAAAGAGAAAGTAGCCCAAGAACGGTTGGTCGAGCCTCTGATGAGTCTTGTCAAATCTTACGAGCGAGGCCGAGAAGGCCATGCCCGCATCATAGTCCAGGGCCTTTTCGAAAACTATTTATCCGTTGAAGAATTATTCAATGATAATATTCAGGTAAACTATTTATTCGAAAAAAACATGTAAGGTTTCGCCTCCGTCTGGAATTCGTGTTGAGCTATCATATGCTTTTCAGGCTGATGTGATCGAACGTTTAAGACTCCAATACAAGAAAGATCTCCTCAAAATCGTGGACATTGTACTTTCTCATCAGGTATATTTCCGATTTAATCACGTGCCCGTGGACTTGTCTTATAGTTGATTGTTCTATCGAGAAAGCTTATTTGACATATTGTACTAATATTCTAGGGCATCAGGAGCAAAAATAAGCTGATACTACGTCTTATGGAACAACTTGTGTACCCAAACCCCGCTGCATATCGTGATCAACTAATCCGCTTCTCGTCACTCAACCATACAAACTACTCCGAGGTTCGCAATTCCTTTCATTTTCTTCTACTTATGTTTCTATAGGATTTTTGTCTTTAATGTTGCGTCGTTGAGAAGTTTTGACAAATTTTTAAAAATTTTGAAGTCGTCTCATTTCACTTGATTCCTTTAATCTGATCCGCACTCTATATTCATACAGTTAGCACTGAAGGCTAGTCAACTGCTCGAGCAGACTAAACTTAGTGAGCTTCGTTCAAATATTGCCAGAAGTCTCTCGGAGTTAGAAATGTTCACAGAAGAAGGCGAGAACATGGATACTCCGAAGAGGAAAAGTGCAATAAACGAACGGATGGAAGCTCTTGTCTATGCCCCTTTGGCTGTTGAAGATGCTCTTGTCGGTCTTTTCGATCACAGTGATCATACGCTTCAACGCAGGGTCGTCGAGACTTATGTTCGCAGATTGTATCAGGTACTAACTAACTCTTGACGGACCTGAATGCCATCACCAGCTCACTTGTGGACTTTTCTAACTGACGTCGATACGTATTTTCAGCCATATCTCGTAAAGGGAAGTGTTAGGATGCAGTGGCACAGAGCCGGACTTATTGCATCATGGCAGTTCTTGGACGAGCATGTAGAGCAGAAGAATGTGTATGAAGACGAGATTTCGGATGAGCCATCGAACATTAGGAAGTGGGGAGCGATGGTTGTCATCAAATCTCTTCAGCTCTTGCCTATGATTATAACCGCAGCACTGAGGGAAGCAACACATAATTCACAAGCTGAAAGTACTAACGACTCAATTCATCTGGGAAACGGTAATATGATGCACATTGCGTTGGCCGGCATCAGCAACCCAATGAGTCTACTTCAGGATAGGTAAAATATGCAAAATAATCACTGTGCTCGTTTTTAGCTCAATTATTTGAAAATCAGTCGTAGGAGCGACGCTTTTCTTCCTCGTTTGTTTGCCTAATCATTTATGCCTCTCGACAGTGGTGATGAGGATCAGGCTCAGGAGAGAGTCAACAAGCTAGCGAAAATTCTCAAGGAGAAAGAAGTGAGCTTGAGCCTGAGAAAAGCTGGGGTTGGCGTTGTCAGCTGTATTATACAGAGAGACGAAGGGAGGGGACCAATGAGGCACTCATTCCATTGGTCCGACGAAAAACTCTACTACGAGGAGGAGCCTCTATTGCGTCACTTGGAGCCACCTCTATCCATTTACCTCGAGCTGGTCTGTCTTATCGTATATACTTCTTTTTTCGCATCTTGACTTGTTCTAAATCGAACCTATATTGATTTTTTCCCCACTATGAACAGGATAAATTGAAAGATTATGAAAACATACGGTACACTCCTTCTCGGGATCGTCAGTGGCACCTCTATACTGTTACAGACAAGCCGCGTCCAATCCAAAGAATGTTCCTGCGAACATTCGTGAGGCAGCCCATATCGAACGAAGGTCTGACGGTACTGGATCAGGTCACGACTCAGTCTCTGTGGACTCTATCCTTCACGTCGAGGAGCATTTTAAGATCCATAATATCTGCAATGGAGGAGCTTGAACTCAACTCCCATAACTCCACTCTCAAGCCCGATCACGCACATATGTACCTCTATATTTTGCGAGAGCAACAGATCGGCGATCTTTTACCTTACCAGAAGTAAGACAAAAATGCCTGTTTTTTTTGTGAGAATGTGCTCGTTAGCTCGAGGTTTGACCTCGTTTTTAAAATCTATTTTGCAGAAGGGCTGACATAGCCGCCGACCAAGAAGAAGCTGCTGTTGAGAAAATCCTGGATGAGCTAGCGAAGGAAATTAATGTGTCGGTTGGCGTCAAAATGCATCGTTTAGGTGTGTGTGAGTGGGAAGTGAAGCTTTGGATATCGTCGAATGGAGAAGCGAACGGAGCTTGGAGAGTCGTTGTCACAAATGTGACTGGTCACACCTGCATTGTCAATGTAAGTCCGTGCTACACGATTATTTGATTTAGACTTCTCATAGCCGAAGTTATACAAATTTAATGAGTTGTGTTTCAACTATCAGACCTATAGAGAAGTCGAGGATTCCACCACGGACAGAGCAGTCTACACTTCCATCTCAGGACAAGGTCCATTGCACGGGCTGCCTGTGAATGCACCGTACAAACCGTTGGGAGTTCTCGACCAGAAGCGTCTCCTAGCCCGGAAGAGTAACACAACTTATTGCTATGATTTCCCACTGGTACAGTTTTTACCTTTTCGTGCTTCACATATTCTAGATCGATGCTTGTACATGTCTCAACAATTTCTCTCTTCGCAGGCGTTTGAGGCGGCTTTGAACAAATCATGGTCCGAGCATCCGAGGATTAGCAAGCCTATCGATAAACCATTAATTAAGGTAACGGAGTTGACGTTCTCTGATAAGCAGGGTACTTGGGGTACTCCTCTCATTCCGGAAGAGCGGCCGCCTGGGCTTAACGAGGTTGGGATGGTAGCTTGGCGCATGGAAATGTCGACTCCTGAGTTCCCTTCCGGAAGGACAATTTTCATTGTATCGAATGACGTTACCTTTAAAAATGGTTCGTTTGGTCCAAGAGAAGATGCTTTTTTCAAGGCAGTGACTGACGTTGCGTGCGCTCAGAGACTGCCTCTTATTTATCTCGCAGCCAATTCAGGGGCTCGTATCGGTGTAGCCGAGGAAGTAAAGTCTTGCTTTAAAGTCGGTTGGTCCGATGAAACCAACCCGGAGCGTGGTTTCCAATATGTTTATCTGACCCCTGAGGATTATGCTCGTATCAATGCATCTGTGATAGCGCACGAGGTGAAGCTTCAGAGTGGAGAAACTCGATGGGTGATTGATACGATTGTAGGGAAGGAGGATGGTCTAGGAGTCGAGAATTTGACGGGAAGTGGTGCTATCGCGAGTGCGTATTCGAAGGCCTATCATGAAACATTTACGGTGACATATGTGACCGGAAGAACCGTTGGTATCGGTGCTTATCTTGCCCGTCTTGGCATGCGTTGCATACAAAGACTCGATCAGCCGATCATCCTGACCGGTTTCTCAGCGCTAAACAAGCTTCTCGGTCGGGAGGTGTATAGCTCCCACATGCAACTCGGCGGACCTAAAATTATGGCGACAAACGGAGTAGTTCATCTCACAGTCTCGGACGATCTCGAGGGCGTTTCAGCGATTTTAAAGTGGTTAAGCTTCGTCCCACCATATTCTGGCGGTCCGCTTCCGATTTTGAGCCTGTCGGATCCCCCCGAGAGGCTAGTCGAATATCTACCAGAGACGTCATGTGATCCCCGTGCTGCTATTTGTGGTGCCATGGATGGTGCCGGGAAATGGCTGGGAGGTATGTTCGATCGGGATAGCTTCATCGAGACGTTGGAAGGCTGGGCGAGGACGGTCGTGACGGGACGCGCGAAGCTTGGAGGAATACCAGTAGGGATCGTCGCTGTCGAGACTCAAACGATGATGCAAGTCATCCCTGCTGACCCGGGGCAGCTCGATTCTCACGAGAGGGTCGTTCCGCAAGCCGGGCAGGTATGGTTTCCCGATTCCGCGACGAAGACTGCTCAAGCGTTGATGGATTTTAACAAGGAAGAGCTTCCGCTCTTCATTCTTGCCAACTGGAGAGGCTTTTCTGGCGGACAACGGGATCTCTTCGAAGGTATCCTACAAGCGGGGTCCACTATCGTCGAGAACCTTAGAACATACGGACAGCCCGTCTTCATCTACATACCTATGATGGGCGAGCTCCGCGGTGGAGCATGGGTGGTCGTGGACAGTAAGATCAACCCCGATCACATCGAGATGTATGCTGAACGAACCGCTAGAGGGAACGTGCTCGAGCCAGAAGGTCTGATCGAGATCAAGTTTAGATCGAGGGAACTGCTCGAGTGTATGGGCCGGCTCGACCCGGAGCTCATCAATCTCAAGTCTCGACTCCAGGAGGTTAGGAACTCTGGGACATCCGCGACGGAAGAGTTACAGAGTCAGATCAAAGCCCGAGAAAAGAAGCTTCTACCGATATACACTCAGATAGCCACAAAATTCGCTGAACTCCACGACACTTCGCTTCGAATGGCTGCGAAAGGGGTGATCAATCAAGTGGTCGACTGGCCAAAATCGCGCTCCTTCTTCTACCAGAGACTGCACAGGCGAGTAGGCGAGGATGAGCTAGTCAAGACTCTGAGAGACGCAGCTGGCCATCGTCTTGAATATGGGTCTGCTAGGGACATGATCAAGGATTGGTTCGTGAGCTCGGAGATTGCTGGAGGCAAGGAGAGTGCGTGGGCAGACGACAAGGCTTTCTTCTCATGGAAGGACGACACAAGAAGCTACAACGAGAAGCTGCATAATCTGCGCGTGCAGAAGATGCTGCAGCAGCTGTCCACGCTCGAAAACTCTACTGAGGATCTACGAGCACTGCCTCAAGCCCTCGCCGCACTGCTAGCAAAGGTAAAAAATGCGACGAACTCAAAACTCGATATCATTGTTAACATCATAGTAACTGAGAAAAAAAATCGTGGTGGACCATTGCAGATGGATATTTCAATGAGGGGCGAGCTGAGAGACGAACTCAGGAAGGCGCTCGACTGATTCAGACGTAGCGACTGCAGCGGGCCCTCGACCTCGACTTGACAGGACATGGCTTCTCTTGCAAGATTAGATGAGCAGGAGGGTAGATCTTGGCATGTAATATGCTATTTATATGAGATCTTGAAGTAAATCAAGGCTCCATTGCTTGAGCGCACTCCATTTGTAAAATGAAATTATTATTTTTTGGTTAAGTTTGTCACTATAAACAAAAAGTTTCCCTCTAAAATATATGAATAAGATTGAGTAGGGTGAGGGTATAAAGAGAGAATTTATGGAAAGCTTGAGTTGTAATTCTTCCTCCTAATGCAATGGCTTGTCGCTGATAGAGTGATAGTGCAGTGATGATGTTATAATTGAAATATACTATCCCATTAAAAATGGAATGTTTTCTTTTTTAAGTTATCTCATTTTGTTTTCTAAAATTGAAATAACTTTATCTCTATTTTTCTCTCTTACTTTACTCTCTCTTCTTTAACTCACAAAACAACACTGCATAAAATCTCGTGCCGAAAAGTAAACGTTTCATATTTATTGGGTCGGAGGGAGTACGAGTTTTTATTTTAAAATAATTTATATGATTAATACTTTAATAATGTATTTTGATGTATTAGAATTTAAATAAATATCTAAAACTAAAAATAAGAATTAGGCGAATTAAATGAAAGTAGTGCTCACGATTGATGCTTATATAAATTATAACGTAATTGGTTTTTTATATATACTCCTATAAAATCGGACAATGGATTGAAGCTAGTACTCCTTTTTAATTCCAGGTTCTATGTGGTACCTTCCATTCTCATTTATTTAAATTCTTCATCTGTGCTTTCTCAATTTCATATTTTATTTTATTTTTAATAATAATACTTTAATACCAAAATGATTTATTATAAAAATTATTCTAATAATTTTTTAAAGAAAAGGACATAATTAACTAAGGTCAAATTAAATATAATTGGATCGCTAGTGCTCGAGATCAAACTATTTGTGTGTGAGACTATCATTCGAGACTATCAAATTATTATTATTATTATTATTATTATTATTATTATTATTATTATTATTATTATTATTATTATTATTATTATTATTATTATTATTATTATTATTATTATTATTATTATTATTATTATTATTATTATTATTATTATCTATTTCAGTTTGTGGTAAATATTAATTATCTTGTCTAATCTACTTTAATAAATATATTAATCCATATTTCTAAAATAAATAAATAATTAATTAATAAAATCCATTTCTACTATAACAATTTCATAAGAAAAGTCCATTACTACTATAGTTAATTTTAAAAATTAATTAATATACTAAAACATGCATATATATATGTATCCAATAATCAATGTTTTTTTCTTGCAGTATTATTTATAAAAAGTAAAGGGAGCTAACATTTAAAAATTATTCTTGAGTTTTGAATGCATACATAGGAAGAAATAAAAGCTTATAAAAATATATAATAGGACTATTAAATTTATAGGCTCGCAAATCACAATCTTACTATTTTAATAAGGCAAGCCCATAATTTTACCCCTAATTTATGATTAAAAAAATTTGCAACAATTTTCCGGTTCAGTTAACCCGGGCGACCCGCTTTCGCTTCATAACTTCATTAGTCCGTTTTGAGAGTTTTCCTTTGCCGCCATCGCCGCCGAAGCTGAGCTCCTTCCACTTCATTCTGTAAGGTATAAATCTCGTCAAATCCGTATTCTTGAATCCAAGGAATCTTAGATCTAAGGGTTTGAATCTGTAAAAGAATATGGCTCTATTAAAATGTTGAACCCGAATTTTGGCACATAACTTGTTTGATGAAATTTCTCAGTGAAATTGCAAAGTGCAGTATGAAGAAATTATGTTCCCTGTAGCCCCTTCCACCTCATATTTCTTATAATTCTGTTATATCATCGCCGAAACGATGATATGAGTTCGTATTTTTTTTGGTTTTTTTGTAAAAGCTTCATGAAAATTAGATTTCAGTTTTCTCTATGCTGTGAACTTTACTATGCTGGTTTTGACAATTTTTTTGTGTGATCAAAGTTAAATTAATCAAAAAAAGAAGTGAAAAAGCTGCTATTTTTAGATAAAATGGGGGGATCAGCCAAGGAGCAACAACAGGAGGTAGAAGAAGATGAGGAAGAATATGTCCTACTCGATTTGGATAGCGTAGCTCCCCACATTCGTATTCCAGCGAACGCACCATACGTGCTCACTGTAAGTTGTTTTTGTCATAGGTGGAAAGATATGATCAGACTGACTCGCTTTGTGTTTTGAAAATCATAATTAGGTGCTTATCTTTTGCTACTACTTGAATTTGTGTCTTTAACGACTAATGCAGGGTCTGGACACGCTAAACCCGATTCTCGTGATAGATAACAATATCAAGCTGGTATGTATTGAATTTGTGTGGTCTCCTTGGCCAACAAAATGCATTTCTTTGAAGTTTCTTTCTCTATTTTAGTTGTTTTTTTTCTCGTGATTTTTCTTTCTTAAGGTCAGTGATAAACTAAGTGTCGAATACCTTCTCTTCTTTTCAGCTACTATCAACTGTTTCTGCACGTTTCTTGGAAATGGCCGTGTGATTTTTTGGACATTCTAGATTTCAAGATTAACTTTCTTAGAGTAGTTGCAATATGAAGGGTTTGATTTTCTTTGTTGACAGATAGTAAAACTTATTCCATGAATTGAGGTTTTGATAGAGTTCTTTATACTGTATATGATTTTTACATTGTTCAGCTGATTGAGCAAATGACTCTTTTTTCTTTGAAAAAAAAAATCCCAGATTGGAGAATACACTGAAACAATTGGGACTGGCCTTATTTTTGGTGAAAGTGGTGAGTACTCATGACTTCTTTTTAATGGTGACAAAATGACTTGACTATTAGATTTTCACTATATTTTAGCTGTATTTTACTTTATAAGATGCTACTATTGTAGAAGCCTTTTGCTGTTTTTCTCTTTATTGGAGGTTCAAGTTGATGCCATTCTAAATAATCTATGTTCAAGAAAATTTTTGCCTATTAAAATTTTTTGCTGTCCTCTATCTTTTTCCCATAAGAAATGGAGTACATCAAATTTATGAAACTACATTTTCATTTTTGACCTATGCTTTTCAATGTTGTTCCCATCCTTTTTCAAACATGTTTTGCCTGAAAGGCTTGTGACAGACAGGCTCTGAATGTCTCTATTTTTTATTTATTTCCTTGGAATTAATACAATGTTCACTCGAATTTCCAATTTCCCCGTGACTTTTACTACCCCACCATAGAATCCAAGGCACTCTGTGAATGTTGTATTTACAAATTTAGAAGGCGATGGTGCTGTGTAATTCCTAAACTGATCTATTTGCTCACCACCATAAATGTTGTGTAATTCCCGATCTGATCTGTTTTTCATTTCTTTTTATAGACGCGGGGCGTGAACAAGAGGCTGGTCCATCTGAGGCCAAGAAAACCCAAGCTAAGCAGGTTAATCCATTGGGACAGCTCACTAAGGTTCTTAAATTCAAATTATGCTTGGAACCTACGAGTTAAGATCTTCTGACCCACAATTGGTGTCGTGATTGATCCCTCTCGTTCTGTGGTACAAGACTTCCGATCATCCAGGGAACCTCACCTCGTCTTATACAACAAAAAGATTGTCAACTTTGTTCTTTTTTTTCCCTCTCAGCTATCTGTATGCTTTCAGCGCCATGTACATTCTATCTCTCCGTCCTTCGTTGTTGAAGCCTAATTACTTAATTAGTAACATATGTATTGAAAAGAATACTTTTATAACAAAGTTTTGGTTGATTTAAATATTTACTAAATTTTGATAAGCTGTTACCTCGTTGTTAATATATAACTGCTCAACTTTTGCAAGCCACATTTCAACTCACCTCGATATTATGCTTACTTTGGATGTTTATATGTCTAAGTTGAAAGTGTTTTCTAACTATAAAATATACTCCAAGCATGATTTGAGTTGGACTTTTTCCTTCTTTTATTTCTACTCTAATTTTATTCTTATAAGAGCTTATATAATGTTGGAAATAAAATTTGATTAGACATATTTTCCAGCTCACAAACTGCGTGTGATATATCAACAATATAACAGTCCATAGTTATAAAATGTAATTGTATTTAATTTAGAAAATACATGTAAAATGATGTTATCTGCATGACAGAATTATAGTCCAATTAATTAATTTTGAAAATATCCTTACCTGGTAAGCAAACGACTTCTTTCAATTTGGTTTCTGGTGGAGCAGTTGCACATTTCATTGGCATATATAGCCATCGACTCTTCATCATCATCAAATCCCGCAAAATTACCGTTTCCAGCTGAGAATCTAGCTCCGCCTCCATGTCGATGACGGATTCCTTCTTCAAACAGCGATTCAACGCCGCCAAATGGTGATCTCCAACTGTTTTTATTTTTTTACTTGCAAGTTTCTAATATCTTTTGAATTATGGTTTCATTTATTACTGCTTCACAAACTGTTGATAATTGATCTCGATCGTGTTCTGATGATGTTGTTGAATTGATTTTATTTAATTCGGAAATTTCTGTTTCTGGAGGTTTTACTTTGCAGTGATTTTAGTGGATTTTGATTTTGATTTTACTCCGATCACATGATTTATGCTAATCCGTGTGGATGCAATGGTTAAATCGTGTTTAGCTGGTTTAGGGAATGGAGGATTAATGGATTATAGTGGTAATATGCGGCCTGATTGTAGCTATTATGGCATTTTTACAGTAAAACTTTGCTGAAACTCACGATTCCTCGGATTAAATTACTGAGGAATCGGAGAGAGGCTCAGCTGAAGCAGATGAGGAAGGAAATTGCCAATCTGCTTGAAACTGGTCAAGAGGCCACTGCTCGAATTCGGGTATGGATGTGTTTCGTTTTTCTCAATCGGGTGTTTTCTTGTAGTTGTGTAGATCTTTGATTGTTTTATTTTCATCTATATAAGGCAAGAATGGGCTTATAAGTTTTTGGTGTTCAGGTAGAGCATATCATAAGAGAAGAGAAGATGATGGCTGCACAAGAAATAGTTGACCTCTTTTGTGAGCTCATTGCTGTTCGTCTTCCAATCATTGAAGCACAGAGGTACTTGTCCTCTAATGCTCATCTGTGATGGCCTTTAGCAGTAATTTCCGGTGATAGTAATGGTTCTCATATTGTTCATGCTGGCTTAGCGATATAAATCAATGAGGTTTATTGGCTTAGTATTATGAATCTATAAAGAGAATGCTTGGACCCTTCTGAAAGCACTCAATGGTTCTTTTGTTTTAGTGCTATTACAGATAAGAGCTCTTGATTTCTTGATGTCTTTGTTTGTTTTTCTTTTTGGTTCTCTGGATGTAAAATTGATGACTTTGGTTCTCATTCCCATCTTGCAACTGTATGTAAACATGTTCACTTTCGATTAAAGGGTGATTTTAGGGAGTGAAGATTGGTGACATAATTAGTTATAGTCTCTTATTCCTGTCTCTCCTCAAATCATATAGGTTGTCATAGTCAGAGGGACACTGTATTAGGTTTCTTGGAAAATTCAGAAAGTATTCTTGATTGTCTGAGAGCCTTGGTTCTGTCCTAGAGATTCGATCATTTCTCCTAAAAAAGTTTGTATGTTCGTTTTGTGATGGAGTACGTACTAAACAAGCCCAACAGCAGTAAAGCCCATCAGCCTAAAGCCCAAGAAAGAGTATCAGTCCGGCATGACTAAAGAGTTCAGTTCGGCACAACCAAAGAGTTCGGCCCCAGCCTACAGCTCGGTAAAAGCCAACCAATCAAACTCTGCTCTCAGGTCGGCATCAAGCTCTACTCTCAGATCGGCAAAAGCTGCTCGGCAATAATTCAGCAGTTCGGTCTCAGTATTCGACCGAACTAGGAGATAGTGGACTCATGCAGGATTTCCACCTCCACTACACCCACGATCTATTTAGTGGTGTCAAGCAGTCATTAACTCATGCAGGATAGTGGACCCATGCAAGATCGCCACGATCTCCACGACATCCACTGCCTAGTAAATGGTGCTGCATGCCACGATCTTGGTTCAATGTATAAATAGAACTTAGATCAGATAGAAAAGGGTTAAGTTCTGTTAAGCTCTCTAGAGATAAAAGATCAAATAGCAAGTCTGTATTGTAAGCTGTAGAAAACAGATCAAGCAATACAACTATGCCCTCTTTTCTTCCCGTGGACGTAGATTTACCTCAGTAAATCGAACCACGTAAATCTCTGTGTCGTAGTCTTTATTCTCTACTAGCATTTACTAACATCAGAAATTCGCGGATTCATCACTGGCGCCGTCTGTGGGAAACAGAGAACCAAATTTGTGATAAAGCGAATTTTTGACCCTTTTTCCACCCCAAAAAAATGCATACCAGATCACATACTACCCGTAATACCGTTCGTGATAACCGTGAGGAAGCTAGTCCAGCTCGCAGGTCTGAAAAACGGCCTCGGGAGACATCTACCTCCGGTTCTCACGAAGAAGGAACAAGCCACTCCAGGAGTCATCGCACCGAGTCTTCCCAGCAGCCCGATTTAAATGAAGCTGTCAAGCTGTTCTTGGCCGAGAAGCAGGAGGAGTTCTTAACCTTCCTGCAGAAGAGCCAACAGCCGGAGAAGACAACGGCGGATTCTCCCTCCTCATCCAGACATGAAAGTCACTACCGCAGTAGTGACGTGTCTTCCAGGAGAAAGAATCCTCAACCCCGACATGTTCCTGTTCCTCCTCGGTACCGGAACCACAGGAGAACTCCATCTCCTCCGTACCGAAGAGATGTCGGGTTCGCCATGTACGGAGCATTAAAGACTCCGTTCTCGGACGATATCACCCGAACTCCTTTGCCGCGGAACTACCGGACACCGTCAATGACTTATGACGGGCTAGTGGATCCTCATGACTTCTTGGGACGCTATCAGTATAATATGGCGAACCAGGGTCTCAATGAGGTCCATATGTGCAAGCTGTTCCCCGAGCTTCTTACCGGGAACGCGAGAAGGTGGTTCGATAGCCTCCCCCAAGGCAGCATTAGATCCTACCGAGATCTAATGGATGCTTTCCACAGGAGGTTCTTTCAGAAAGCGGAAGCCCGGATCACTTCGGCTCAGCTGCTTTCTATACGTCAAGGTCGCGACGAAAAGATCAGCGACTTCATGACGAGATTCCACAAGGAATGCCTACAAGTAGATGATCTCAACGATCTACTTGTCATTTCGGCATTCCAAAATGGAATCCTGCCCGGAGCTCTCTACAGAAAGCTCGTGGAGTGCGGTCCGCAAACAGCTCAAGAAATGTGGGACATTGCGGACCAGTTTTCCCGTGCGGATGAGGCAGACCGTCGAAAACGGTCTTTAGACAGCTCATCCCGAGAAGAGAAAAAGAAGCCTGATCAAAGCGGCCAGGTGCTTCCTCGCCGAACTCCTTTTGAAAGAATTCAAAGGGCACCGGTACAAGGCAGATTGGGGCCACGTCTCAATCCTGAAAGCCGCCCGCTCAGTTCGTACCATTAAACAAGTCAAGAGCGGAAATTTTCGAACTACATTCCGATATGTTCGAAAAACCAAGGCGGATGACGAAATCGGCCGCGCGCCGACCTCAGGATCAATATTGCTCCTTCCATCAAGCCCACGGTCACGATACCGAGGAGTGCCGAAATTTGGCTGCAGGTATTGATGTTCTTGTGAAAACAGGAACGTTAAAAGAATACCAAAACAAGCAGCCGAAAAAGAACAAAAGGCAGAGAGGTGCGAACTGCAATACTCAGGATCCGAAAAGGCATGAGGATCCCGAAGACGACGACGAGCCGCAATATGATGGAGTAATCCAGACTATTGATGCTCTCCCTGCCGGGAAGACTAAGTCGTCCCTAAAAGCAGAACGCAGAGGTTCCAATCAAGAGGAGCCAACACATAAAAGGCTGAAGAAAGACGAAGTGATTACATTTTCAGATGCCGATCCCGTCCCAGCCATCTCTCCTCACCAAGACGCTATTGTCATTCAAGCCGGAGTGGCAAACAAACTGATCCACAGAGTATTTGTGGATACAGGAGCGTCAGTCAGCATTCTTTTTAAAGAATGTTTCGATAAAATGGAAGTGGATCCAGCTCGGCTCAGTCCGGCTCCACTTCCTCTGAAAAGTTTCGCCCAGGAGGACACCCGCCCTGAAGGTATTATCAGCCTTCCGATCACGGTGGGAAAAGCGCCTACAAGCTCCAATACGATGATCGAGTTCTTTGTGGTGAAAGCTCGGTCCCCGTACAACATCATCCTGGGGAGAGACTGGCTCAACACAGTTCGGGCCGTTTGCTCTACTTATCACCTCACCATCAAGATCCCCACTAAAGGTGGGATAGCGGTCATCCGAGGTGATCAAAAGAGAGCAAAAGAATGTCTGCAGATTGCGCTTAAAAGTGCCGAGCAATCAGTTCGGCACCATCAAGCATAGCAATCACAGCAACCGGAGTCAGAGGCAAGCGAGATGACCGAAGTCACTTCAGAGCCGAACTCAATGACCGTTCAGTTATACGAAGATGATCCATCCAGAACGGTCAAGATCGGCTTCGCAGGAACGCCTCTACTCCGGGAAAAGACCATTCAGCTCCTCAAGGAGTACAAAGATGTCTTTGCATGGTCTCCGTTGGACATGACCGGAGTGCCCCCCGAGGTAATCACTCATCGGTTAAATATTGATCCTTCAATCCGGCCAGTAAAACAGAAGCAAAGACTCTTTGCGGCAGAAAGAAGCCAAGTCATCCATGACGAAGTCCGCCAATTACTAAAAGCGGATGTACTATTCGAGGTGAAATATCCTTCTTGGGTGGCCAATCCTGTGATGATCAAGAAAAAAGAAGGAGGATGGCGGATGTGCATAGATTTTACCGATCTAAACAAGCACTGTCCTAAAGATTGCTATCCCCTTCCGAATATAGATAAAAAAGTAGAAGCTTTGATCGGCTTCGAAATTTTCTGTTTTCTTGATTTATACAAAGGATATCACCAAGTGTTGATGGATGAGAGTGACGCTCCGAAAACAGCTTTCATTACCGATTTCGGCATTTTCGCTTATAAAAAGATGCCATTCGGTTTAAAGAATGCCGGAGCCACTTATCAAAGGATGGTAGACAAGCTTTTTCGGCACCTAATCGGAGAACAGGTTGAAGTGTATGTTGACGATATAGTCGTCAAAAGCAAAAGCACTTCGGAGTACGAGCACAACCTCAAGTCCACTCTCAACGTGCTCAAGAAAGCCAACCTCAAACTTAATCCCCAAAAGTGTACCTTTTTGGTAGATTCGGGAAAGTTTCTGGGTTGTTGGGTTTCAAAGGACGGACTCAAGGCAAACCCCTCAAAAGTTCAAGTCGTTCAGAACATGGCAATGCCGAAGTCCATACATGACGTGCAAAGGCTAACCGGATGTCTAGCCGCACTGAATCGATTCCTTTCCCAAGCAGCCGAAAAGCAACTGCCGTTCTTCAAGGTGTTGAAAAAGGCACCAAAGTTCGAGTGGGGAGCCGAGCAGAAAAAGGCCTTTGACGAGCTCAAAAGTTATCTAGCCGAGCTTCCTATTCTCTCTGCTCCAACCGAAGCCGAAGTAATATTCTTATACTTAGCGGCATCGGATCAAACCATCAGCGCGGTGCTTGTACGAGAAGAAGGCCTAAAGCAGCTTCCCATCTATTTTACAAGCCGAGCATTAAGAGGTCCAGAAACCAGGTATCAACCTCTGGAAAAGATTGCTCTGGCATTAGTAAATGCAGCAAGGAGACTGCGGCCATACTTCTATGCTCACAAGGTATGCGTCTTAACTGATCTGCCACTTCGGCAAGTGTTGACCAAACCAGAAGCATCAGGCAGAATCGCCAAGTGGGCTATAGAGTTGGGAGAGCACACAATTGAATATCTACCTCGGAAAGCCATCAAGGGACAAGCCTTGGCAGATTTTCTTGCAGAAGCAAAGTTCGATCAAGCAATTCCTGTTATTGCCGAACAGAAGAATTCTGCCAATGCCGAACTAGCACAGCCCTTGGAATCCGAAGTAGAGCCGCCGGACTGCTGGAGCGGATTCGTAGATGGAGCTTCAAACAAGATGGGAAGTGGAGCTGGTATTTTACTTGTCGCTCCCGACGGACACGAGGTAACCTACTCACTTCGGTTCCTATTCCCCACTACTAATAATGAAGCCGAGTACGAAGCCCTCCTGGCCGGACTCCAGTTAGCGCAAAGTCTGCTCGTCAAATCTCTCAAAGTCCATTGTGATTCACAAGTCATAGTAAATCACATGTTGGGTACAAGTGAAGCTCGTGACGAGAGAATGAAGAAGTATTTGGACAAAGCGCAAAGCATCAGCCGAAGTTTCTCCTATTTTCGGATAATCCGCATTCCCAGAGCGGAAAATAGCCGAGCAGATACCTTAAGTAAGTTGGCCTCAGATCCAAGCTCAAAGGCGGAAGAATTAATGCATCGAAGCATTGATGAAGCCGAGGTACATTCAGTATCCAGCTCGCCGAACTGGATGACGCCGATCTTGCAGTATCTGGATCAAGGACAATTGCCCGAGGATAAGAGAGAAGCTCGGAAGATCACGTGCCGAGCACTTCGGTACGAACTTCATGAAGGAGTCCTCTTTAGAAAGTCTTACCTCCAGCCGTTATTGCGGTGCGTAGGGCCAGAAGAGACGGACTACATCCTCAGAGAAGTTCATGAAGGATCGTGCGGTAGCCACATCGGAGCCAGAGCTTTAGCTAAAAAAGTTCTGAGATGGGGATATTATTGGCCAACCATGGTACAAGAGGCAGTGCAGCTCGTCAAGAAGTGTACGAAGTGCCAAATTCATGCAAATGTCCCAAGGATGCCGCAGACCGATCTATACACTATGCAAAGCCCTTGGCCTTTCATGCAATGGGGCATAGACATAGTAGGACCACTACCACAAGCTCCTCGGCAAATAAAATTCCTAATCGTTGCCGTGGACTACTTTACGAAGTGGGTGGAAGCTGAACCATTAGCTACGATAACGAGCTCAAAGGCATTGGATTTCGTCTGGAAGAACATAGTGTGCCGATTTGGCATACCCCACATCCTCATCTCGGATAACGGGACTCAGTTCACCGACAAGACGTTCAAGAATTGGTGCCAAGAGCTGAATATTCAACAGCGGTTCACTTCGGTCTCTCATCCACAAGCAAACGGACAAACGGAGGTAACAAATCGTATCCTGGTGAAAGGGTTAAAAGCTCGGTTAGAACAAGCCAAAGGACAATGGGTAGAAAATCTCCCTCAAGTCCTATGGTCCTACCGAACTACACCCACAACCTCCAACGGTGAAACTCCGTACAGTCTTGTGTACGGCACTGAAGCCGTGATTCCGGTGGAGATCGGCATACCCAGTCCCCGAACTCTAAATTTCTCAGCAGAAATGAATGACGACGGACTGAGGGCCGAGCTAGATCTTGCCGAAGAAAGAAGAGAATTGGCATGCATAAAAGCAGCCAAGTACAAGGAGCAAGTAGCCCGGTATTATAACCAAAGGGTGAAGAAGCTGCAATTTCAAGTGGGAGATCTCGTCTTGAGAAACAATGAAGTAAGACGAGCAGAAAAGCTGGGCAAGCTCGAACCCACATGGGAAGGTCCGTATCGGGTGTCAGAAGTCCTCGGCAAAGGGTCTTACAAATTGGCTCACATGTCAGGAGAACAGGTACCCCGAACATGGCACATTTCCAACCTCAAGAAGTTCCATTTGTAAGAGACAGTCCGGTCAGTCAGTCTTGAGTCCTGTTCGGTCAATGTGCTTTCTTTGGTTTGCTTGGTCTTTGTTTGTCTCTGTGCGTTTTTGTCTCTATGTGCTTTTTGTTTGTCTCTGTGCGTTTTGTCTGTGTGTTTTGTCTGTCTCTGTGCGTGTCGTCTCTTACAAATGTTACTGAGGTATCTTGTTCTTCGAAGGCTGATCCCCTTCTTAGAACATATACAAGCCAACGATTGTGAGTCAAAGCTTCTAAAGAGGATACAAGACCACAATTCAGCTTAAACAAGCAGTTCGTCTAAAACGAGCTGCAATAAGCCAACGATTGTAAGTCAAAGCTTCTAAAGAGGATACAAGACCACAATTCAGCTTAAACAAGCAGTTCGTCTGAAACGAACTGCAATAAGCCAACGATTGTGAAGTCCAAGCTTCTAAAGAGGATACAAGACCACAATTCGGCTTAAAAATCAAGCACTTCGTCTGAAACGAACTGCAACAAAAGTCCGATTCACGCGATAAAACTTGCCTGAATTAGGACAAGGGAAAGTCCGATCCACGCGATAAAACTCGCCGAATTAGGACAAGGGAAAGTCCGATCCCCAAATTAGGACAACGGAAAGTCCGATCCGAGCGATAAAACTCGCCAAATTAGGACACAAACCAAGTCCGGTCAAAGAAGAGTTCACTTCATCAGACCGAGGACAAACATCAACTTACCCCGTACCTTTATCCAGAATGCCGAAGTGATTCACTTCGCTTTTCGGGGGGGGTAGTGATGGAGTACGTACTAAACAAGCCCAACAGCAGTAAAGCCCATCAGCCTAAAGCCCAAGAAAGAGTATCAGTCCGGCATGACTAAAGAGTTCAGTTCGGCACAACCAAAGAGTTCGGCCCCAGCCTACAGCTCGGTAAAAGCCAACCAATCAAACTCTGCTCTCAGGTCGGCATCAAGCTCTACTCTCAGATCGGCAAAAGCTGCTCGGCAATAATTCAGCAGTTCGGTCTCAGTATTCGACCGAACTAGGAGATAGTGGACTCATGCAGGATTTCCACCTCCACTACACCCACGATCTATTTAGTGGTGTCAAGCAGTCATTAACTCATGCAGGATAGTGGACCCATGCAAGATCGCCACGATCTCCACGACATCCACTGCCTAGTAAATGGTGCTGCATGCCACGATCTTGGTTCAATGTATAAATAGAACTTAGATCAGATAGAAAAGGGTTAAGTTCTGTTAAGCTCTCTAGAGATAAAAGATCAAATAGCAAGTCTGTATTGTAAGCTGTAGAAAACAGATCAAGCAATACAACTATGCCCTCTTTTCTTCCCGTGGACGTAGATTTACCTCAGTAAATCGAACCACGTAAATCTCTGTGTCGTAGTCTTTATTCTCTACTAGCATTTACTAACATCAGAAATTCGCGGATTCATCATTTTGGGACTTAGATTTCTTATAACAATCATGTTCTTGTTGGGTATGTGTAGGGAATGCCCTCTAGACTTGAAGGAGGCGATTTCTAGTGTATGCTTTGCAGCACCAAGGTGTGCCGATCTACCGGAGTTGCTACAGGCACAACAATTGTTTACAGGAAAATATGGCAAAGAATTCGTAATTGCTGCCACTGAGCTTATGCCCGAATGTGGTGTCAATCGCCAGGTTAGACAAATTGTGACCGATTTTCTTTAACCATTTGAGTCCAGTCCTCATTCAGTTCCTCAAACATTATTCTTTAATTGCAGTTGGTGGAGCTTTTATCAATTCAAGCTCCTGCACCTGATGTAAAACTTAACCTTTTAAAGGAAATTGCCAAAGAGCATCAGCTCGATTGGGATCCTAGCGCTACCAAAAATGAACTGTTAAAGCCACATGAAGATTTACTGGTAAGTTTTACAGCTGCTGCTCAATTGCAGTTCTATGTCCTCTCCTCACCGATGGTTTTGTGTCGTCCTTTGTCTTTCCAGAATGGGCCATCGCAGTTCGTCAGTGCTTCAAAAATGCCCCTTCCAAAAGAGAAGCACGACGAGACAACATACACTGTACCAGAACCTGCCACCCACGAACAATCTGACTCGGATTCAGATTTTGACATAGTAGATTTTCCAGAAGTTCCTGTGCAACCGTTACAGCCTAAAAAGGCCGTTGTCTCAATACCAGTCATGCTGCATTTCCCGGAATCTGCACTATCAGACGATTATCAAGAAGAAGCAGACAAACTGGAGTCTGGCAATGTGAGTCGGGAGAAATCAGTTGCAAAGGAAGATGCATCACTGAATATCCAAACAGGTGCTACAGAAGCTAAGCAGTTCGTGCCATTCATATCCCCTCCAACTCAATCATCAGAAACTGTTGCTGCAACCGTGAGAGAGAGCAGTCCACCTCCAGCTATAAAGATGTACGATGATCACGTGGATTTTCAAGTTGTACGTGCTGCTGCTAGGGACGCTGCTGAATCAGCCAAGCGTGCTGCAGCATCTGCACGCTCAGCTGCTGAATCAGCCGAGACATCTGCACGTTCAGCTGCTGAATTAGCCGAGCGTGCTGCAGCATTTGCACGTTCAGCTACTGAATCAGCCAAGCGTGCTGCAGCATTTGCACGTTCAGCTGCTGAATCAGCCGAGCGTGCTGCAGCATCTGACATTGCTAAGATCCTAATAAGCGAGCTTACCAAGAGAAGGAGCAACGAGTTCTCAGCTCCTCAACATCATAACGACACCAACAACTCAAATGGTGGTGATTCTGGCTGTCCTTCAACATCCCCAAACCAAACTGATGCCTGTCAAAACACCGCGACTCAGCAGCTAACGCCTGTTTCGTCGTTTAATTCCTCTTCACCATGCGACAATGCTCTTCACCTACCTCAGAGACTGCCATCGATGGATGATGAACCATATTTTTCCTACCCAAACTTGTTCACGTCTCAAGGCTCGAACGTCAGTGCTAATTCGCAGTCGCCTAGAGAGTCCAAGTGAGTAACCTTTGCTTAACATTGATGTGTATTCATATGGACATAGCTTCTTAAACATCTATATCTCTTATTTGGGATCGAAAGATCAAGTGTTGTTTCTACATGTTACGAACACGGAACAACCTATATTGTAAATTTGAGTTTTTTCTTTTAGTTCATGATGTTTATGCTATTATATCTCGTATTTCTTGTGGTTTTATGCATTATTATGATTACATCACTAATTGTTATCCTCACTAGGAATGTCATTCATCTGGAACAACACACTTAATTTAAGGTCATTTTTTTTTTTATCCCAGCTATTTTTGGTTTGGGTCTTTCATGCACCCACTCGGGTTTTGCCTCTGGTGGGCCAGGGAGATCACCTATAACATCTCCTGCCATGATAAGTGATGGTGGGTCCATTATTCATTGCAGCAAAAGGCGATTCCGTCGCCTTGGCGGCCCCTGCACTCCGGCCTGAAATCATGTGAGGAGGTTCAATCAGGGTACGCAGTAGCCCGTTAAGGGTCGTCTTGGCGGCCCCCGCACTCCGACCCGACATCATGTGAGGGGGTTCAATCAGGGTACGCAATAGCGCGTTAATGGGGAGGCCTTAACTCACTGACTACTAGAAGCCATCTCCCAAGGCCTCACACTTGTGCCTGAGAGATGAAAGCAATTACACGACAATAATGGAATTCGAACCCAGGCTCATTGCAGCAAGATCTGCCCCTCCGTTGCCAACTGTGTTACGCCCCTGCGGGCAGTGGGTCCATCATTCATATTTGTGGGTATTGTAGAAGATGTAGTGGGAGATGTTATATGTGATATGTGATCATCATTCTGGGCTTTTTGAGCTAGCTTGTCGAACTAGAATATTCTACGAATTTAAAAGTAGGGTGCATTCGAAAAATAATCATAAACTCTTCGATACACTTCGATACAGGTGTATACAGTATTTATAGTTATTTGTTCTGCATATACTCCTGTCCCTTAGTACTCTTTCTTGATAATTATTTTCTTGTAACAAAGATTAAGCGTGTTTTTCTACATTGGAAATTAGACTGGTAGTGAATTTTTTTAGTTGAGTGATAAAATTTAAATATGAGCCAATTCTTCCAATCAAATTTATCCTCTAATGATAGATAGACACGTGTCAACCATGTATCTATATAGATAAGACAATATTCTTCCGGCTCCGTTGATGAAGTCTCTATTCTATACCGTTCATCGCATCAATTCTTTAAATCATAACTGTCCATTCTCTTCCAAAACCCTTTAGCCAAATTTCACAAAGCTCACTAGTCGTCACTCCCCAGCACCACCTGCCGCCGCCGTCAACAATGGCCGCCGCCGCAGCCTCCTTGCAGCAGACTCCTGTAACCTTCTAGCACCGCTCGTCGTCCGAATTCCACTTCAAACCGCCAACGCGCCTCGCCCTAACCTCAACCCTTAAAACCCCCAAACTCACAATCAAACCCCTCCGCCGCCGCGGCGGCGGTGCCACGATGTCGAACACCACCTCCGGAAGCTGTTACGACCTTACCCCGTGATTTCCCAATTGTAGATCGCAACGTAAATCAACAAACCACAATTGATGAAATTAACGCAGCAAGGAACAATCGAAGAGGAATTATATTAATGCAAACATAAACGATCAACAGATACAATGCAACGTAAGGAAATAGAGGATATAGCTTTAGATCCACTATCTAAGCTCATGAACAAACACACATCATAACATGACATGAAGATGGTGTTGTGGTCCCTTTTATATGCATCCGATCACACGCCCCACTCCTTCTTTGCCACCTCACTCCGCCACCTCAGCCTGCCAGCTCGGAGTTCCTAGACCTCGTGATCTAGCGGATTCTCTGAGTTTGCGAAGCTTGACCTAGCACAAGAGCACACACAGCTTCCTCCAAACTTTCAGTTGGCATTCCATGAAGTTTAAAAACCGAATCCATAAACACTTCAGCTACTTTTTTTGCTGTAAAGGGATGTGATAATGCCATGAAATGGGCATACTTACTCAATCTATCCACCACCGCCATAATTGTATCTTTTCCTTGTGAATCTGGAAGAGTTTCAATGAAATCCATAATCAAGTCTGTAAATATTGTAGCAGGCATAGGCAGAGGCTGCAATAAACCAGCTGGGGAGGAGTTCCCTGGTTTGTATCTCTGACAAGTAACACACACCCTCACAAACTCCCTTCCTTCCTTCCTCATCTTAGGCCAGTACAACAGGGCAGAAATTCGCTTGTAAGTGCCCAATACTCCAGAATGTCCAGCCAAGGCAGATTCATGAAAGATAGATAGGATTTGAGCCTTCAATTGTAAGTCATTCACTACTATCAGTTTACCCTTTCTTCTCAGTTCCTCATTGCACCAAGTATACTGAGGGTGTGAATCTTTATCTTGTTGTTTTTCCTTCAATATTTTCTGAAGTTGTGAATCAACCTCTCATGTTGCTTTGATCTTTGCAATCAACTCCAATGGAATAATGAAAGAAGTTAAAGCATAAGTCAAGGCCTCAGGTACTCGAGATAAGACATCTACTACTGCATTCTCACTGCCCTTCTTGTATCTGATCTCATAATCAAAATGCATAAGCTTAGACATCCAAGCTTGCTGAGTAGGAATACTCAATTTCTGCTCTATCAAGTACTTCAGACTTTGGTGATCAGTTAAAATAAAAAACTTCTTACGCTGAAGATAATGGTACAATTTTTTAACTGCCATAAGAATTGCCAACAACTCCTTCTCATATACTGACAGAGACTGATATTTTGGAGATAAGGACTTACTGATAAAGGCTATTGGGTGCTTCTCTTACATCAGAACTACTCTTATTCCCATTCCAGAGGCATTTGTTTCAACCACAAAGTCTTTAGAAAAATCTGGCAAAGCAAGCACCGGAGCTGTTGTCATGGCAAACTTTAATTTATCAAAGGCTTCTTGAGCTGCAAGTGGCCAGCTGAACACTGCACCCTTAATTACCTCCACCAGAGGTCTAGCTATCACCCCATAATAGTGCACAAACCTCCTATAATAACCAGTTAATCCCAGAAAGCTTCTGACCTGCTTGAGAGTTCTAGGCTGAGGCCAATTTTTAACAGCCTCTATTTTACCTTCATCTGGAGCTACTCCGTCTTCATAGATCACATGCCCAAAATATTCAACCTTCCTGCACCCAAAATTGCATTTGGATCTCTTGGCCAGGAGGCAATGCTTCTTCATCAGTTTCACCACTATAGTTAAGTGTTGTTCATGCTCTCCTTTACTCTTGCTATATATGAAAATATCATAAAAAAAGACCAGTATAAATTTCATCAAATGCTCTCTGAAAATAGTATTCATCAGATTTTGAAATATAGCCGGGGCATTGGTAAAGCCAAATAGCATCACTAAGAACTCATAGTGACCAGAGTGTGTTTTGAAGGCAATCTTGTATACATCCTCGGGCTTCATTCTCACCTGCTAGTATCCAGACCTTAAGTCTATCTTTGAAAACCAAGCAGCATTTCCCAACTCATCAAGAAACTCTTCAATCACGGGAATGGGGTATTTGTCCTTCAATATGATAGCATTTAATGCCCTATAGTCCACACACATTCTCCAGGAAGAGTCCTTCTTTACCAATACTATGGGGCTAGCAAAGGGCTCTCACTGTGCCTTATCACTCCAGCTTCAAGCATTTCAGCAACCATGGGTTCAATTACATCCTTTTGTCGAGCTGCATATTTATAAGGCCTTATGTTGACTGCTTCTGCCCCTTCCTTAAGAACGATTTGGTGATCTTGCTGCCTTTGTGGAGGTAGCTTCTTGGGCTCCTCAAACAGCTCCGCATAAGCCTCCAAGACTTGCTTAAGAGCAGGCCATAACTCTTCTACACTGATCTCCAAACAACTATCAAAATTTCCTTCCACTGAGGGCATTATCTGACTGAGTTTCCTCTCATTTTCATCCTCTTCTTGCTGGTTCAGGATATGTAAGCAATGAAGTTGCTCAGTTTTTGGTGACCATAAATCTTCTTGTAACTTCACCTCCACTCCTTCTACTTCAAAGATCATACTAGCTTATTAAAGTTCCACTTGATTTCACCCAAGGTAGACATCCATTCTCCTCCCAATATCAAATCATATGTCTCCAGATTAATAATGTAAACCTCAGCTTTGAACATTGAGCCCTGCATCTCCCATTCTAAGCTATTATACTTCTGTTTACACTGCAAAATCTGTCCATTGGCTACCTTTACAACCTTAGAATGTATTGGAGTTAAGTCACAATTGATCTTCCCAGCTGTTTTAGCACTCAAGAAATTATGAGTACTGCCTGTGTCTATCAGTATTTTGAGAGCTCTCTTCTGACATATTCCCTTGATTCTCATTACTTGAGGCCCATCTTTCCCCCACACTGTGTGCAGTGATAGTTGTAGGTCAGTTTCCTCTCCCTCTACCTCCTCTCCATTTTCTTCCGGCTCATCATTCTCCACTACCTCCTCCCTCTATATCAGTTGTATGACATATGATTTCCTATTCGAACATTGGTGATTTGGGGTGAATTTCACGGGACACCAAAATCACTCATTCTTTGCCCTTTTTCATCCATCTCCTTAGGTGATAAATTTGTACTTGCCCTGATTCCCCCAAAACGGCCATTATCTTTGTTATTCCCATTCCAATTGCTCACATTTCCTACTGGCTTGCTTGTGGCTGTGACTGTTAAGGGTTTGCTATTCGAATAGTAGCTGCTACCCGTAGGCACACCACTCTAAACTCCCCTCGATGTACCCCCTAAAGCTCTCACAGTCAACTCCTGCAGCTTGGCTAATGAATACGCCTCTGCTAAGCCTTTAGGCCTAAACATTCGCACTGTCATTTGCAACTCATCAATAAGCCCGGATAAGAAGAAACTCAGCGCCTGATCCTCTCTAATACCCGCTCTCAGGTACAGCTCATCAAATGAATCCATATACGCCTGTAGCCTGCCCTTTTGCTTAAGATTCCTAAGATCTGCCAACAGATCTTCATATGCATGATCTCCAAAACGAGCTGCTAAGGCCGAAGCATAGCAAGGCCAACTCGCAAAATCCATGTCTCCATGCAAACTCTCGAATCCACGGTGCCATTGTAGAGCCTCCCCTTCGAAGTGGATCGCTGCAACGCGCACTCGTTCTTCCTCCGGCACCTTCGCCACCTGAAAAAAATACTCAGCTCTCATCACCCACCCTTCAAATCCATATCCGTCGAATTTAGGAAATTCGTAGCGTGTGGATCTGCCCCATTCACTTCTCCCTTCACCCCAATTACCGCCACTACTACCTTCGCCATCCATCACCGATTTATTTTTCTGGTTCTGCAAATTAATCGCTGCGATTGCCTGCTCTAACTCCTTAATTCCTCCCTCATTGAGCTTGCATCTCCTGCTCAACGATCTCGCCCACTCTCTGCTCCATCGCTTCCATCACCTTCTTCTCGATTTCTGCCCCCCGCGTCACCGTTCCAACGTCCGGAGATCGAATGCTATGAATACCACTTGTTACGACCTTACCCCATGATTTCCCAATTATAGATCACAACGTAAATCAACAAACCACAATCGATGAAATTAACGCAGCAAGGAACAATCGAAGAGGAATTATATTAATGCAAATGTAAACGATCAACCGATACAATGCAACGTAAGGAAACAAGGGATATAGCTTCAGATCCACGATCTAAGCTCATGAACAAACGCACAACATAACATGGCATGAAGATGGTGTTGTGGTCCCTTTTATATGCATTCGATCTCATGCCCCACTCCTTCTTTGCCACCTTACTCCACCACCTCAGCTTGTCAGCTCGGTTGAACCATGTGCTACTTATTGATCCACATAATCTTATTCATATCTAGTAATTAACTACGTTGCGTGCACCGCACCACGCAGCTAGCTATGTTGCATGCATATACAAATATTGCTCGAGATAATTGTGCATGCAATAGAAGCTACGCGAACGCGCTCGCCGACGTGGAGAAGATCGCCTCTATCTTCTCCGACGACTCCTGATAGAAATTCATGGGTTCCATCCTAAAACCAATTGGTGATAGGAGGAGTGGCTCATGAGATTTATATACTAGTTTCAGTTTTCTTTTAACACCGATATGGGACAGTTATATGTTATTTTTCTAGTTTCAATTGCCAACAACTCCGTCCTCCAATTCTTAACTAATCCTACGATCGGCGACGCGTCCTGGAGAAGATCGCGAGGTCATCGGCGCTGCAGCCGCACGTGTCGAATTTCCTCGACATCCTGGTGGAGATGAGGCGGATGGATCTGGTGAGGGAGATCGCGAAGGAGTTCGAGACGGTGTACAATGATCTGATGAAGACGGAGGTGGCGGTTGTGACGTCGGTGGTGAAGCTGGAGTCGCAGCACCTGGCGCAGATCGCGAGGGGGGTGCAGAAGCTGACCGGGGCGAGGAATGTCCGGATCCGGACGGCGATCGATCCGGGCCTGGTGGCCGGGTTCACGATCCGGTACGGGAATTCCGGGTCGAAGCTGATTGATATGAGCGTGAAGAAGCAGCTCGATGAGATCGCGGCGCAACTGGAGCTCGGTGATATCCAGTTAGCTGTTTAATTTGTTTTTGGTTTAATTTTAATTTGGGGGAAGAAATTAATTGCGATATTTTGATCCTTTGTAAATGTGAAAAGAGTGTTCATTTGAATGCTTTCTTTGTTAAATTCTTTTCAGTATGAATTAGTATCATTTTGTAAGGTCAGATCTGTATAATCGAACCTCTTTGTTACTCTGATTTTTGGTTAATTATTTTAATAGGGTTAAATACTTTGAATCAAATTAATTAATCTAGAGTGCTAGGTGAAGCTTTCATTTCCCTATAGAGTAATTATTTTAATTTTATTGCCTTTAAAGCAGAGTAAATAAATAAATAAAATGAATAGTGAATCGTTCAAGTTGGGAAGCTTTCATGCTAATAATTGAGGAAATAAGTAAAGCTTCTATGAGTAGCACAAAATGAATTATTGCTTCCAAGGATTCATTTATTATGTTTGGCTTTGTAAACATTTATTATTGCGTTACCCAACTTATGGAGCTATTCAGTCTAATTATTTTAATTTTGTTGTATTTTATGCTTTTATTTATAAGAAAAAGTGTGAACTGTAGTATGAAAATGGCGGATTCTTGCTTAACGGAATGAAGGCTATTAAAAGCCACGTGGCAGCACAATCCCAACTACCTCAACTGCTTCTCCTTCAAAATCACTTCCGCCACTGTGCATGTTTTACCAAATTACGTCTATGCCCTTATATATTTTTATTTAATGGACGGTTAATGCTCTCTAACGAGAGGGGTGTTAACGGGAAAACAACTGGTCTGGTAAAATCATTTTTTCAAAGCACTCATTTTCAGCTACCTCAGCTTTTCTCACCGCTTTTTCCTAATTATATCGGTATTGTTTCTCAAGCATTTCAGCTCAACCCATCTGCAGGCACAGTACAATTTTGTAAGGTAAAAATATAGTAGTAATCCTTTTTTTTTTTAACTCAGAGATAATCGGAAGCTTCGCTGATTGATTTCTGAATTTGTTGAAAATTTCTGTTGAAAATGCAATTTTGAATTCGTTGCACATTACTAGTTTGACGAAAACCCCCTGAGAATCTTGTTTTTGTTGGTTGTTTTGTTTGTTATTTAGCTAGCAAGCTTTTCCAATGGATGCTTTGAACGGTTTGGGGGATTTTGAAAAGACATCTAATGATGATACCAAATCTTTCTTCGACTCATCCCCTCTGAAGAATGCTGCAGAAATCAAAAGAAAAACTGATGAATTCATTCAAAAGAATTCGAATTCAGGCAAGTTATTTAGTTTAATCACGAATTTTATTTTACATTTTCCTTCTTGTTTGAGCTGCAAGGTTTCATATTGATTTGTTATCAGAAAACCCTAGGAGGATAGTGTTGGTGACCTCTGGAGGGACAACTGTTCCTTTGGAGCAACGGTGTGTTCGTTACATTGATAATTTCAGCTCAGGCCATCGAGGAGCGACTTCGGCAGAGTAAGCTTGCCATTGTTGTTTAGTTTCTATTGAAATATTCTGTGTTTTTTGTTTATGTTTTGGATTATGAAACCACAGATATTTTTTGAGAGCTGGATATGCAGTGGTGTTCCTTTATCGCGAGTGAGTAATGCTTTCTTCTTCTTTGAGAAGGTCGTTGTGTTCTGTGATGATGAAACCAACTTATTTGGCAATGACAGCATTGTTTGAAATGTGTATTGTGCAGAGGAACCTACCAACCATTTTGCACATCTCTTCCAAACAATCCATTGCTCGAATGTTTACAAGTTACTAAGGAATCAAATATTGCAGGT
The DNA here is from genome assembly GCF_004379255.2 of Salvia splendens. Lineage (NCBI taxonomy): Eukaryota > Viridiplantae > Streptophyta > Magnoliopsida > Lamiales > Lamiaceae > Salvia > Salvia splendens. Next base: position 44,644,901 of record NC_056032.1, read on the forward strand.
TCGGTAGCCTCTCTTGATGTTGTTAATGGACAACTTGCTCGATTTCATTTGATTGTAAAAACTCAATTTGCTCAATTTCACTGATTGTAAAATCTATCTTTTCTCAACTGTTGTTTCACATTTCAGCATGTCCACAATATGAGAAAACGGTCAAGGAAGCTATTATTAACAGTCATGCGGTATGACCATGACCTGCTTTCGTGAAGTTTTTGCTCGTTATGTGACTTGATTGATCAACATTGAGACTCTTTCGTAGGCAACTATCTGTGGCACCTTGTTGAAACTTCCCTTCACTACAATCTTTGAGTATCTTCAGGTTGTTACTCTCACAATCTTTTCCAGAAATTATTATTGGGAATCATGTTTTTACTCTAAGAGAATGTTTACCTAGACGGGTTGAAACGTTAGGATATCTCGTGGCCCTTGATAGTTTCTAACATTTGATCCCATTGAAGGAGGGTAGGATTGGAGAAATTCTAATAAGAAAGATAAAAATAATCAATCAACACCCCTTAACAGGGGAAGGGGAGAACATATTTTCCAATTAGATTTAACAAATCACTTAGTTCCACCTAGTCTCTCTCTTCCTCCATTGGTCTTTTCTTTGGGTGAAAAATTGATTCAATTACTTATGATACTTTCTTGTATGCTATGCAGAATTTTCAGTTGATTGCATCATCAATGAGTAGCATTGGCTCACGGGCCTTGTTTTATCTCGCTGCAGCAGTGTCTGATTGTTATGTTCCTTGGGAAAGCATGGTACTGTATCTATCAGTATCTACTCAAAACGGCATCTCAAGATATAATAATTGAAAATAATAAGTTGATCGGACAAATATATTTCATCTGGAAATGAACAGTAGATGGATGCAAACTAATTTAAGCAATGCATGATGGACTGTTTGAGTAAGGGTGTGTGTTTGTATTATCCTTGACCTTCATTATGTTTTGTTGACAATAGCATTCTCTGTTCGTTCACAATATGTTCGACGTGTTGCAGGCAGTGCATAAGATTTAATCCAGCTCAGGTCCTCTGGACATGCGACTCGTCCAGTTCTGAAGATGCTGTTGGTGCTGAGGAGAGACTGGGCTCCCAAGGCCTTTTGTATATCATTCAAGGTAATTGTTTCAGCAGTTTTCGTCGATTTCTGGTGCCGGAAATTCCAATAGCTAGGCGGATCATTTCACCAACAGACTCAAATTGTTGTTGAGTTGATTTATAAGGAGGCTTCAGTAATGGTTTAAAAAAAGTTTGGGCTAACACTATACTTCTCTCTTTTCCTCCGTAGCTAGAGACTGATAAGAATATTCTTCTGAAGAAGGTCGGTACGGCTCTTGAGAAATACAGCATGGACATGGTGGTGGCTAACGAGCTCCTAACGCGTAAAGAGGAGGTCATCGTCGTCACCAAGGGTGGAAACATCGTCGTTAAACGAGACACAACTCGGGCCGATGCTGACATGGAGGAGCCGCTAATCAAACTCATTGTGGATCAGCATTCTGCATCTGTAAGCTCTGTCTCATAACTTCACATTCAATTGTGAGATACAAAAATCAGCTGCCAGCAGCAAATAATCAACCCTTTTTCTCTCCAGCATTGGCTCAATGAGATGAATAAAATTTTTGCTAACTTTTGCTATAGAAAAAAAGAAATATACTATTACTTAAAAAAACACAAAGCATAAATATCAATGCCACAGTCATATATAAGTAAGTCTTTAACCAATATGTACACAGCCACATAACTAGAAGCAGCACAATAAATCGATACCCATCTAAGCAAAAACTAGTAGATTTATCTCATTCACAGAACTTCTACAATATATTTATATATCTGTGGCTGAACTTGTATCTAATGCTGCTCCATCGACCCCGACATCATGCTGGTTCGCCTGGGCTACGGGCGGACCAGAGTGAGCTAAGCGTCCGCAAACGCTGAAAATACTCCCCGAATGCAACCAATCCATTAGCTGCTTGTCGTGTAGTCAATATGCACGCCATATGTTTCAGAGTTTGCTGTCGCAAATGATCAGCCTATACGCCCAACATCGAGCACATTAGTATCAAGGGAGTGTGTGGACAGTTCCGAACCTACAAAATCACAGTCCGGGCTATTTTATTTTATTTTTTACCTGGTTTATGAAACCCTCTAGTGACTCCAAGTTCTCGAGGGCAAAGGCGGTCTGGGAGCAGTAGTTTCCCATTCCCGGGCCCGGTATGGTGACGCTCTGCGCGAGGGTCTGTTGGAGCTTCTCCATCCCTTGCGACAGAGCGTCCTCGGCCTGCATACACAAGTGTTTCAAGGTATTAATGTTCGCTGTTTGCTCCTCGGTGAGAGGCTGCAGCCGCGGCATAACCACCTACCACCAAAAATATAAAAAACACACTCATCAAAAAAGTTCTTCTGCAACAGCATGCAAACCAAACACCAAAAACACTCTTACGTTGATGAGGTCCGAGGGCTTGAAGCCCCCGATCCACAGGAAGAACCTCTCGACTGAGGTCTTCCACATGCCTGAGACCAAGTAGAAGGCGTCGGCCCTCGCGGCATCCCTCTTCATGCGGAAGAGGCTGCAGTAATGGCTGAGAACGCTCTCAACCATTACACTTAGCTCCTGATCGCCTAAGGGCGTTCGAAGCACGTTTTTTAGCTCAGCGATCTTCCTCTCCTGCTGGTCTAGCCAGTGGCTATACTCCACCTCGAAAATGGCAATTCCCGAGCTCACGCTCCCACACAAGCCCATATGCGCCGTTGCACCCGCGATAATCATCCCCTATGAATCAAGATTCAGACTCCAAACACACACACACACACACACAAAAGTTTGAATTATGATTTATTGTGTCATTTCTTCACCTGCTGTCTAGCTCTCTCGAGCTCGAGCTCGAGTTGAGCTAGCTTCAATCTGCTCGTTTCCAACTGTTGAACATAAACCTACAAATAAATGCAAATTCACTCAATAATGATTTCACATGAACTAAAGTTTCTACAAAGTTCATGTATTTAGATGCAATCACCGGAGGAAAAATTTCCACACACCTTCTTTCTTTGACGGCTCTTCCTTGCAGCTTCGCGGTTTTGAGCCAAGCGCCGCTGTGTCTGTCACAAAAATCAGCCAGCATTGAATTTGGATGTTTCATAACTACAAAAGCAGAGTCATGTAAAGTGTAGAACCTTGTCGGAGATGGCTCTTGAAGGTTGAGAATCCTCAGCTGATTTATCTGAAGTGTAGTCAATCTTGTCGTCAGCGTCGTTGATGATGCAAACAGCAGCAGCGTGGGGGCTGATGTTGCCATCAAATGTGTCTTCTTCCCACATACTCATTTGGTGCATCGGTTCGTACGACCCCAACCTGCTTGAAGGCGCGAACTGGGTTGTCAGAGTAGTCATTTCAACAACCTTAGTAGCTTAAGATAAGAGAGAGTTTGTGTAAGAAAAAGGATCCAAAAGAGGAAAAATAACAAACACATAGTTTCATTAATCATGTTTTCTTAGTGTAAAAATTAAAAATTTCTATATACAGAGAAAGCCTAGAACTAATAAATGAAGGAGAATGAGCTTTCACATCTTTTTTCTCTGAATTCTTGAAAATATTTTCTTGTTTAGTCACAGAGAATTATGAGACTACAAAGGAATCTAGATCATAATATCTCACAAGCTCACTTCAACAACTGTTTTATTCCAGACAACAAAATAAAACTGAGAATTTAGTACTCTAAAATAGATTCAGCCAAAAGTAAGACAGCTAAGTACAAGAGTCAAACCAAAAAAATAAAAACTCACAACTTTTGAATATAATACATAATGTAACAACTAACAAGAGATTCTCTTCTTTTTTCTTCTCTATTTGATTTCTGATCACACCACTCTCTCCTAGTGAAACTCACTGGATAAACTTGAATTCACTTTGCAACAAAGCAGCAGCTTTACAAACCCAAAAATTTCATCATACATTTATATAATTAAGGTGTGAACGTGACAACCATTTTCTTCTATCGCTATGTTACAGTCGCTGATGGTTTTCGGGGCAGCTAATCAGCTCGTGCCACATCAGCAAGAAATTTTAAAAATAAAGATTGATAAAGTAATGTGATGTGTTTAAGCTAAAATGGTGAATTAATGTGATGCTCCTTGATTAGTTAGTTGCTTACTCATCACTCTCTTTTTTCCTTTTACTTGTTTTTTAAACAGTTAATCTGCTTCAATTTGGGTGAAGTTTTGCTTAATTGTTTGCTAAATGATTGTAAATCTTGTTTTTCATTTTGGCTAAAATTGATTGGTAAAGATAAGGATGCATTTTTTTTGGTTTACACTTATTTTGGACTACTTTTTTGTGTGTGGTTAACATAATGCAGTTAGTCTTGAATAGTGAAATGCATAAGAGAAAAAGGGGTTCATTTTTACTGACAAAAATTTCAAAAATGATCTGTTGAAAATTAAATTGGACTAAAAGTTGTGCAACTTTTATACCACTTAAGAATTTCACAATCTTTACAACTTTTAAGGCGATAATTTTGTTTAGATCTCAAATATAAAAAACTTTGTTCAAGAACAAATCGTTTATTTTCGTCACCAAATTTAGAAAAGTGGTGTTTAGTGAATTAATAAGTTATCAGAGATGATAAAGTAGATAAATGGAGAGAAGATAAATTAACCAAAAATGGATTGATTTTTGCGGACAAAGGAAATGACTTGTTTAGCTAGGCACGTCCCTTTAAGAATACGAATCAATTAAGTTGGAATGGAGGGAATATTTAATAATTTGAATCTTAACAAAGATTCTTACATAATTAAGAATATACTGCTACTTGTTAGTCCCTATGCTTTGCTTTTGTGCTGTTTTGTTTTCTCCCATAGGATATATATTATGATAAATTAAAAAAATCAACAAGTTTCTTGGATTGCTGCCACTTGGGACTATGATAAAAAGAATTCTGAATCAGATTAGCACAAATTGATGTAAGAAAGAATGAAGATGACAAAAAAACACCAAACCCTAAAAAAGGAAAGCTTTGTTTAGGTGTCATTTCAATAGAATAGGCACACGGTTCGAAAACCGCCGGTTCCGGTAGAATAGGCACACGGTTCGAAAACCGCCGGTTCCGGTGGTAGAATAGGCACACGGTTCGAAAACCACCGGTTCCGAACCGGAACCGGCGGTTCACGGTTTAAGATTTCCTTGAACCTGAACCGGCCCGTCAAGGTCCCCGGCGGTTCCGGTTCAAAAAACCGGCGGTTCCGGCGGCGGTTCAAAATCGCTGGTTTTTTGCCGAAACCGTCGGTTCGTAATTTTTTTTTTTGCATTTTTTATTTATTTATCTATGAAATGTGATTAAATAAAATTCAAAAAATCACGATGAAAATTGCAATTTTATTGAGATTACAAGTTACAACAATTACAAATCACAAAAAATTTGAAGTCTTAAACAAAAAATTTAAATACAACGTGCCTACTAGTCTACAACGAAGCTAATTACAAATTACAAAAAAGACTTGAAGTTTTGAACAATAAATTTATAAGTATAAATACTCTTAGTCGGCGAAGGAGATGTTTCTACATAACTAAATTGAGGACACCTTTAGCAATTCAACCTTAAATGTTGAGTTTAGTCTAACAATCAACAATTATAGTAGAATTGTCAAAAGTTTTCCGGATTTAGCCTTATAGAGAAATCTATTTCACCGACTAGAGTATATACAAATACAATTATTTAATTGTATTTGCATATTTTTAAAGTAGAAACAAATGGGAAAAAAAAGAAATAAAGAAAAAATGACTTGAGTTCAACTTAAATTTAAAATTTATGTTGAGGTGCCTACGTATCCCCAATGCTCATTTGCATTAGGGAATCAAAGCCCATGTAGTTCTCTTACCTTACTTACCTATTTGGGTTGGCCGGCGGTTGACGGTTGGCCTACGATTCATCCCCTGTGAATTCTTCTTGTGATTCCTCCTGACGATCATCCCAATCATTTTCTTGTTCTCTGACGCCAGCTTTGGCCCAATCATCAAGTAACATCACGGCTTCCTTATTTTTCGCGGAGAGCTTACTTCTTGATTCATCCAACACACGTGATCCAACACTGAAAGCGGACGCGACGGCGAAAGTGGAAGCCGGAACTGAAAAAATTTCCTTGGCCATTGACGCAAGTATGGGAAAATCTTTCTCGTGTGTTCCCCACCAATCGAGGACGTCGATTTGGGCGGGAGGAGTAGGACCTTCATCACCAAAGGAAAATAGTGAATCGAAATATAAATCTAATGCACTTACCATACATGAGGACGACCTCCCGCCGGTGTTGTAGCTGTATAGGTCGGCTAATTGAGATTGCGCATCGGGGTCATCATAATCGGTTTGAAATGCGAAGCCAAAGTTATGTTGTTGAGAAGGGGTAGGTCTTCTGACTTGGTGTGTACTGTTATACTTGGTTTCATATTCGGTGTAGAGAGCACGCAAGTTAAACTCGAAGGTTTGTTCGATAATTGACCGGTCCGGGAGGTTTATTTGAAATGTTTCGGTTAGGTTTACTCTTCATTGGTCATTGGTATCCGCTTGCAATGCTTGAAGTGGAACAAGATCAATATAACTCAAATTGTTATGATAAAAATCTAAAATCTTGAAGGTACCGGCTAATTTCCATTTTGGATCCAAGACCTTTGCAATCAAAAACACCGTTGTAATCTCACTGAAATACTACAGCAATTTTTCAATCATATAATATAAAACACACATCAATTCAGGAGAAGAGGAAGCATTTTTCATCGCAGTTTTAAAACCAAGTGATATATACATGCAATGCTCTAAAACATGAACAACAGTGCAATAATAAACACCCGATAAATCAACAATCGCATTTTTGAAATATTTGAACAATTTAAATAAAGCCACGCTATGATCCCAACAACTATGCAACAGATATAAATCAGAAACGGGATAGGTTCTAAAAAATCACACAAAGAATCTTTATGCGTCAAAGTAGAATTCAGACAATCATATGTCGAATTCCATCTATGATACACATCTATGGTAAAATTCGTATATCTTACCTTCTTTTGATGGCAATACTTATTCCAAGCTTTGCCAATAGACGCCTTTTGATGGATTAATCTAATTGTAGTTCTAATATGACTAACATGTTTTTGCCATAATTCAAGAGCATCTTGTACACATAAATTCAAAATATGACATATGCATCTTTGATGAAAATACTTATCACCAATAACCGGAGCACAAGCCGCAACCAAGTCATTAATACTTGCTGTGTTAGCAGTTGCATTATCAAAACCAACAGAAAATATCTTATTGCATATTTGAAATTCATTCAAAACTTGAATAATTAAAGAAGCAATTTCGGGTGCAGTGTGTGGTGTCTCAAATTCTCTAAAACCAATCAAAAGCTTGTTTAAAGTCTAACTATTGTCCACAAAGTGAACCGTAATGCCCATGTATGAATGTCTATTAAAACAATCAGTCCATACATCTGAGCAAATGCTCACTTTGTGTCCCAAGTTGAGTAAATAACGTGATAATTCAACTTTTTTCTCCAAACATTGTCGAACGATAGATCATTGAACGGTCATTCGACCTACTCTTTTAACAACTACGTTCAAACCACTTTGCATAGTAGCCTCAAATTTTTTGTCATCGTAAACATTAAAAGGAAAATGTTTTATTGCAGCACATCTAGTCATAACGTCACCAAAATTTTTAGGATCATATTTAAAAAGAGGCGTACCTAACGAACCTGAGCCACCGGGTTTGAAGTTTAGTTGGGTTTGGGTAGAGGCAGTGTCACATTCTACCGGATACTTTGTCACCAAATGACGACGGAGGGTGCCATATCCCCCACCACTCGCAAATTTATAGACTTTATCACAATAGTTACAATATGCATGAAACGCTGATGTCTCTTCTTGAGAGGGTGCCATATCCCCCACCACTCGCAAATTTATAGACTTTATCACAATAGTTACAATATGCATGAAACGCTGATGTCTCTTCTTGAGAGAGCGGATCATTAGGACTTGGAATTACCACAAGGACCTTCTTGTAATGTTTAACAAAAATATCATATTTCAATGTTTTTTTAGTGGGTGGAGGGGGAGGCATGTCCTTATTTCCGTCGGTGCTAGACGGAATATGAGAATGAGATCTATCATCATTGTTGTCCGAGTCCGACGATATAGACACGTCGTATTCGTCATCTTGTTGTTGGGAACTACCACCGCCCTCCCCCACCTTGATGCATTTTAGCGAGTAGCATGGTCATCCTATGATCTTCTTCTATCTATAAATATTATATAAGTTGAAGTTTTAATTAGGAATACAAAAAAAAAATTTAAAAAACTCAATCTTATGAAATTATGAATTGTAAAAATAATTTTATTTTTTCAGCCACCACTCGGGAAACCTCTTCCATAACTTCTCGACGACTAGATCGCTTTGATCTTTGGGGACGACTACTTTGATCTTGGGCAATTCATTTGCCCCGATCACCACGTCCCGGTCCACCACGAGAAGAAGACATAATGCAAAATGAAAGTAGTATGGAATATGGAGTATTGAATAAATGGTAAATTACAAACACAACAACAAATATAGTAGTAAATAACTTGCGCAATTAGAGAGAATGAGGATAGAGAATAGAGAAATTGAGATTGAGAAGGAAATCCTTGTTAACACAAGAATGTGGTGAGTAAAAATGATGGGGAAAGTGGGGTATTTATAGGAGTAAAATTGGAAGAAATAAAAAAAAATTCGAATTTCAAATTTCGGCCGGTTTACCGCCTGAACCGGCGGTTCAGTCCACGGTTTCTGACGGAAACCGCTGGTTTCTGGCCGAAAACCGGCAGTTTCTGACCGGTTTTCAGGCCTATACACTGCCACCTGAAAAAGGTGTTGAACCGTCGGGAACCGGCGGTGTAGGTTTCTGACGTAAACCGCTGGTTTTTCTGCACACCTAGCCTGAAAACCTACGCTCTAGCCGGAATCCTACCGTTGGAACCGCTGAACCGCCGGTTCAAACCTGCGAACCGGTGGTTTTGAACCGCCGGTTACGGTTCACTCTTTTTTTGAACCTGAACCGGCCCACTTGAACCGCCGAACGGCCATCCGGTTGGAACCGCCGGCGCTGGTTCCGGTTCTGGTTTGTGAACCGACGGTTAACCGGCGGTCCGATTCTGTTTGTGCATGTCTAGTGGTAGCAGCCACACTTTATTTTTCTTACTTCTTTTACTTAATTAATTTATTATTATCATTATACTTTATTTTTCTTACTTCTTTTACTTAATTAATTTATTATTATCATTATTTGTTTTCTTGCATTATCTCCATGGAAGTTGCAGCCAATAATGTGGGACATTATGCGAATAATTTTGATTAATGAAATGGACAGTTTGGTTAAATATCTTGAAATGCAAATTCTTGCATCATTGCATAATTTGAGTAAGCATTCCTTTATTTTTATTTTTTTATCTTTCAAGTTGATGATTTGTAGATATAAAGAAACCCACTATGACATGTAAAGGCTTAATCTTGGTGTTTTTGCTTTTTTGCTTTAATGCTTTAAGAGATGTGATGTTTTTGTTATATTTAGTTGCTGATTTTAACACAATCTTCGCTAAAATTGCAAACAATAGCACTACCACGTGTCAATCAATTTATGATACAAAATTATAATTACAACATTTGAAAAGTCGTGTACAACGATCGTTAAATCATCCACATCGATCGAAGTTTTGGCCGGAGTCACACCAAAATTACCTGTTGCTTTTTTCACCTTTCAATCTTTCATACATGAGATCAACACAATTTAAATCTATCTGTCCACGAACAGACACGAATTTGAAAAATTGTGAATTGAAAAAAGTTAATAGACTGAAAGTTAGGGATTTGAATGACTCGAACTCGATAAAAACCCTATAAAAATGATTATCAATTTACTTAATCATAAGTTAAGAAATGTCTTAAAATTTTATAAGGATTTTGATTCGATTCATCTGTAACCAGACTAGTATATAGTAGTATCCATCAATTTTTGCATCAAATTTAGGGCAATTTTCTTGCCACGTCTTTTTCTTTTTATTCAGCTTTTAATTTTTTTTTCTTTCTTATTTGATTTGTATTTCTTAAAGTTGTTTGAAAACTTTTTATATGATTAATACAAGCTTTCGACGATAGACGATAGCAAATCCGATGTCACATTTTTTGGACACATGTGCATATCATGATAGGTCATTTTCGAATGTAATTTCTTCTAGATTAGAATTAGGCTAATTCAATTAGGAGCAAAACTGAAAGTTGGTGGTCCTGTTTGATGTATTATTTTGTGATTTATGTTATTGTAAATATTAATTAATTCACATCAAACTATTATTTTAAGACGAAGGTATATGTATATCCATCGGTGGTTATAAAGACTACTAATTAATTTGCGGGCATTTGAATCCAATAAACTCCTAAACCCTAAATAGAATTAAAAAAAAGTAAATATTGGGTCATGAATATTACTCCCTCCATCCCACAAGAATATGCAATTTTTCCTTTTTAGTCCGGTTCCATAAGAATACGCACTTTCCAATTTTGAAAACTCTCTTCTCTCTAATGAGGTGGGATCCATTTCTCACTAACAATACTTTAATTACTCATTTTTTACCTCCATCTTATTTTAATAATTTTGCATTAAAATCCGAGCAGAACCCAAAGTGCATATTCTTTGGGAACGTGGAGTATAAATTTGATCAAATTTTATAATCTTCTAACCGGTGTTTGTTACATGTAAATAGTATAGTAGTACTCCCCCGTCCCTAAAAATTTGTCACTTATTTTCATTTTCGACCGTCCCTAAAAATTTGTCACATTTAATTTTTACTACCATTTTTGGAAGTAGACGTCACATTCCACTGACTCATTCTCACTCAAATTTTAATATAAAACTAGTATATAAAAGTAGGACTAATATGACACTAACTTTTCAACATACTTTCTATTACATTTATTAAAATCGTGTCTGGTCAAATACTTATAAATTATAAGGGACGGAGGGAGTATAAGTTTGACCGGTATTTTGTTGCTTGTGAACAAGTATATAACATTTGTTAATTTTATGCAAATGATTTTACATTTGAAATATTGGGTCCCCTGAAAAAATCGTACAATATGAAAGACCTAAGAGCATCATTAACGGTAGGGGCCGGGCCGCAAAACGCGAGTCCGCCCGTCCTAAGCGTTGGAGGGGAGGATGTTCCAGCCCAGGCCGGTCCCGGGGCCGCAGTTGCTGCCCGGTGACGGTCCCGCGGTCCGGCCTGGCCGGCGTTAAACGGGCACGGGCCGCAAAACGCGAGTCTAGGCCCGGCGTTGCATGCTCTCCGGGTCGGGCCGCAAGTCCCCAAAATTTTATTTATTTATTTATTTTTCGATTTTGTGTCTATAAATACAGAACTATTTAGCACCATTCTTACGTACATTATCCATTTCAATCCTCGTTTATTCTCTTTCTTTCGGCGTCAATGGATTGGTTTAACAGCGATGAACGTCAGATGGACAAGTTCGTCAACGCGAACAATTGGTACATGCCGGCATCACCACCATCGCAGCCGACGCCTAGTCCGGGAGTCGGTAGCAACATCGACGTAACATCGCCGGTCAGCACCGATGAGTTCGAGATCAGTGAGATGGAGCCCGCTCAAGGGCGGGGCAAGGGCAAGGTCGGCGCGGATGAGGGGCTGAAGAAGTACAGTCCGCAAGAGACAATGTGGCTTGCCAGGAACTACGTCGACGTTGCCAAGGATCCTATCATCGGCAACCAACAGCCCGACAAGGTGTTCTGGAAGCGGATTGCTGAGAAGTATAACGTTGGGCGTCCTAAAGGGTCGTTCGAACGTAGCTACATGAAGCTGCGCAAGCATCGGGGTCGGGTCCAGGCGGATATGAGCAAGTGGAATGGAAAGTGGGCCAACGTAGTCCGGATGTGGCCGAGCGGGCACAGCGAGGCGGACCTCGTCGAGAAGGCGAATGAGGCGTTCTTCGCTGACGGGAAGAAGCACTTCAAGTACTTCGACGTTTGGAAGCTCGTCGAGAAGAGCCCGAAGTACACCAGTGGTGCCGAACCGACGGCAACCAGGGCGGCGAAGAGAAACAAAGTTTCCGCCTCTGGAAACTACTCTTCGAGCGAAGGAGGTCCGGCTGACGGAGTTGACATCGAGGGATACCTCGACCATGTCGGAGTTAGATCTCGAGTTGCACCGTGAGATGATCGCCTACCTTCGCGCACAAATGAAGAAGTAGTAGTTGTGGCCCGGGTTTCTAGGACTTGTATTTTTAATTTGCCTTGTCTAGGATTTGTAATGTTAATTTCTACTGAACAATGCATTTTCCCGGTTTCAATTGTTCAACGTATTGCGTTTACGAGTCAAATATGTTGAAGTTGTGAATAGTGTCATTTATTAGTTGCGGCCCGAGTTGCGGCCTGCAGGGTTAGAGCAGTTGGGGCCTGGGCCGCAACTGTAGAGGAATGATGACGTGGAGGGGACTTGGGGCCGGAAATGGGGACGGGGTTATTGATGCCCTTAGAGCAGTTGGAGCCTGGGCCGCAACTGTAGGGGAATGATGACGTGGAGGGGACTTGGGGCCTGAAATGGGGATGGGGTTAATGATGCCCTAAAGGGTTTATCTCTTTGAGGGGACATAAAATTTTACTCCCTTCACCCCTGAAAATTTATCATTTATTTCTTTTTTCGTCCGTCTCTAAAAATTTGTCACATTTTACTTTTACTATTTTTGGTAATAGACCCCACATTCCACTAACTTATTATCACTCACGTTTTATTTTAAAACTAATATATAAATGTAAGACCCATGTGCCACTAACTTTTTCAACTCACTTTCTATTACATTTCTTAAAACTCGTACCGAATCAAATTGTGCCAAATTTTAAGGGATGAATGGAGGGAGTACTGCTCCACCTCGGAATAATTAGCAGTGAATGTGATGATAGTCAATAGTTGCAATTTGATTGGACATCTGATATTTTACACGAATGTTGATTAGGCAAAAGATCAATGTGAATTTCTTTTAAGGTTTAGATGGAAAATGGAGCTTTTTATTTAGATAGGTGGAATTGAAACGACGTAGATGGGCCTTCGAGTTTGGAACTCCATAAACTACCAATTAGGCCCAAGTACAAAAACCATTATTTATTTTCACACATTTTTTTTATCGAGTTTCAATTATTTCGAAATTTATTGGAGTACTTTTAAAATGTACTATGAGTCTATGAGGAGGGCGAGTATATAATGAAGGAGGGGACCTATAGTTCTCACTTATTAATTAATTATTGAATTACCATAGAAAAAAAAATCAATAAGCAAAAAAACATTGAATGCTAATTATGAAGTTGCTCAAGAATGATATCCATTGAAGTTGATTCTTGTAAGTAGGCTTCACATAAATGCTTACTTTCTTGCCAAAGTATGCTGTAAAGCTCCAATTACCTTATTTTTTATGTTCATAAAGTCAAAATATACAATGACTAAAAGTAGAGTTGAATTTGAAGAAAGAGTCATCGCAACCAACCTATCTCTTGATCTAATATTGGATTCCTTTTTTTTATCCTCTCACTAAACTATAGTTCAGTCATTATACTTATATAACAAAAATCAATATTATTTTCTTATATTTTATTCTCCATTAACTTATTTACTTTATACCCTCTAATTAACTCACTAAATACTCATTTCTTAATTTCCGCACAAAAAATACACATTAAATGCGATGGGAATAAGGCCACGCGCAACGCGTCCCGCGGGTGGCTCGTATCTCGTCCCGTCGAGACGAGACGGCGGCGAGACGCATTGCAGCGTCTCGTCTCGTCCCAGTCTCGCCGAGACACCCATCTCACCTAGACGGATCGCGGGCTGTCTCGCCACGCGCTCGCGCGACGTGGCGCGCTCCGGCGCCATGCGTGACGCCCACTCGCTGGCCCGCGAGTGGGCTTCGTCACGCTGAATAAATAAATAAAAATAAAAAACGGTAATATTACCGTTTTTTTACCGTTTTCCTTTTTTTTACTCTATAAATATTCTTATTTCATCTTCATTTCACACACAAATACACATCTATTCTTTCCAAATCATATACATTTCCTCTCCAATTTCCATCTAACCTCTCCAATTGTCATTTCAAAATGTCCGGCGACGGCAACTATGGCGGTGGCGGCTTCGGCGGGTTTGACATCAACGCGTTTGGCGACTGGGGGGGCATGTACAATGTCTTGGGTGGTTCTGGCTCCGGTTCGTCGACGCGGGCACCCAGGGCTCGTCGACGCCGGTGGGGTACCAACCACCCCATTTTGATGTTAATGCATACGCTCGTCCCTCCACCCCGAGGAGTTCGCAGGGATTATCCCAAATTCGGGAGGATTATCCGGATGAACCCACTCCGGAAGGAGGACGAGGCGGTGGAAGCTCCAGGGGGTGGAGGAAGAGGCGGAGGCAGCCGAGGAGGAGGAGGATGTAGGCCGGCATCCGTACAGCCACAAGGACACGATGGTTGTGTACAACGCCTGGATCAGCGTCTCGTACGATCCCATCGTCGGGAATCAACAAACCCGGAAGTGCTTCTGGGAAAAGGTCATCGATGCCTACAACGAGATTAAGCCGAAGGGGTCCCGCCACCGCACATCGAAGATGCTCCGCGCTCACTTTGACCGAGTCGACAGAGAGGTCAAAAAATTCTGCGGCATCTACAAGAACAAAACGACTCATTACCAAAGCGGAGCCACATGAGCCGACATTCTGAGATCAGCTTTGCAAGTATATTTCGAAGACACCGGCAAAGAATTTAGACATGTCGATGTTTGGGAGGCCGTCAAAGACGAGGAAAGGTAGGCTGACGGTGTCCGGTTCAGCTCGGGCTCGACCTCGAAGCGCACGAAGCACACGGCGAGTGGCCAATACTCGTCTAGTGGGGGCGGTTCGGGCAGCGCCGCACAAGAGGTTGCCTCGCAGGAGGTTGAGGGCACGGCAGACGATGCCCGGGGGTCCTCGCGTGGGCGCCGTCGGCTGCAAGGGACCAAGGCGGCGAAGGCGGCTAGAGGGAGGAGGGGCCGAGGCAAATCAAGCCAGGCGGGCATGGGCTCGGTCTCGGGCTCGAACACCCTATTGTTCATGTACTTGACCGCCACGATGGCGGTCACTTCCCGCATGACGCCTCCACAATATCAAGCCCATCTAGCCAGAGTTGAGTATATGGCAAGACAAATTGGTATTCCTCCTCCAGGTAGCTTGAGTGCACCGCCACCGCCTTCGGGGGATGATTCGCCGGCGGAGTAGTTTTTTTTATTTTCTATAAAATTGTATTTTAAATTATGTAATTTATATTTTTTTAGGATTTTAATTATGTATTTTTATATTTTTTTGAATTTTAAGTTGTATTTTTATTTTATGTTGTAATTTTATTTTATTTAATGAAATGTATTTTTATTAATTGAATTTGTTGGAAATAAAAATAAAAAATGAAATTGAATGAATAGTAAGTTAAGAGATGATTAAGAAACGGATAAGAGATGGAGGGTTCAGATTCTGTCTCTTACTCAAGAGATGGAGTGAAAAGTACAGTGGAGCCCATGAATAATTAAGGGATGAGACGGTTAAGAGACGGCGTTGCAGATGGCCTAAGGGGATAATAACAATATTGGTAAATGGTAAAAACTACCTACTACAAATGTCATGAAAAAAAAAGAATTTGATTCTTAAAGAGTGTCCCAAATAGCTTTACTCCTATTCCATGGAACAAAGCATTACATTCTATTCCCCAATTCTTTTAACTTTACATGGTATACATACAATTCATTCAATCAATTCACTAACAAACCCTTTCAAGTTTAACACTAGAATAAATAGTTCTCCATTTACTTCGTGAAATACTCGAATTCTCAATTTATCAGATATATTAGCGTATATTACCAACTATTTAAGTTGTTAATACACAAACACACATCCTTCACTTTCAAGTTTCAACCAACACACAACACGTAGTCTCTTTCTCTTTCACGCTCGCACGCTCGCACAAAGGTTGAGAGGCTCATTTTATCTTCACCTACATCTCTCTCTCACACACACTACATATGAAAAGAGCCTCTGGAACAAGGTTTCTGTGGTTAATTCTAAGCCATTTTTCTTCTGCGTCTTAATTTATCGATTTCTCGAGGTGAGCTCATCTTCGTCTTCCTTAATTCTCGCTTCGTCGCAAAAGTTCTTTTTCTTCACTTCTCCAATTTTCTACCTCTCTCTTTTTCTAGTTGATTTACTTTTTCTATTCAGTAATTTTCAGTTAATTTCTTTCTGTGCAGTTAGAAGTTGTTCGGCGCAGGTTTTCGCAAGATGGAGGTGACAGCTGAAGTGGCTTCGCTAACGTGCGCGGCGGGGCCGCTGTCCTTCCTTTTCCTCATAGTCAAAGCTCACTACACAGCTCAGGTTCTGTTTCGTTATTTAGTCAAAATTATTTTTGAGCTGTTTCTTACACAATTTTTTTTATTTATATTGTTTAATGCTCTCACGAAAATGGAAAATCTTATAATTAATCAAACGTTTTCATTCTACCAATTAAAATTAAATTTAATACGGAGTATTAGTCAGTTTTCATGGTCGCTAACGTGCGCCGAGAGAGAGTGAGTACAAGGATTCCAATTTTCGTCGTCACGGAATCCAAAGGGAAAATAGAATTCAAGTTTTGTGCTAATTTGAGTTCCGGGTTGTTGAGGCTGGGCCCATCCTCCACAATTATAGTTACCCTTTATTTTATTGTTATTATTTACTCTTTATTATTGGTTATTACAACTACTTGACAAATTTACACAATATTGCAACTAAATATAACAGTTGGAGAATTTTGCAAAACTACTGATGCTGACTACAATGAAAGGCCAATCGGAAGCTGTTGATGCCGAGGGAGGAGCTGGTGAGGAGAGCGACGGCGAAGCTGCTGCCGCTGGTGCTTCGGGAGAGGATGATGGCGAAGGGGAGTATTCTGAGGAAGGCGAACAGGAGAACGAGGCCAACAGCAACAGCAAGGCCAAGGGGGGAGCAGGGGCCGGTGAAGAGGATGATGACGAGGAAAATGATGCTGCCAACGAGCACGATGATGAGGACGATGAAGATGACGAAGACGATGAGAATGAGGACGGGGACGACCCGGATGTAGCTGAGGACGAGGATGAGGAGCCAGAGGATGACGATGAGGAGGAAGAAGAAGACGAAGAAGAAGAGGAACTTCAGCCTCCGAAGAAGAGAAAGAAGTGAAGCAGCGTTGGTTAATTTTACAAGACCTAATCTAATCTTCCTCCTATTTCACTAGACTGACTCAGTTGCTTAATTTTACTGCAGTTTTTTTTTTTGCATGTTTTGAATTCATATCCTAGGGAAACTTATTTAAATTTAGCATCAAGCAATTAATATTTTTGAATTATGTTTTTGAAATTTTTATTCTATTGTTCTTTTACTATTTATATCAAGCAATGAATATTTTTAGAAGGGGAAGTGTCTCTTAATTCTTCATATAATAAACCAAAAGCGATTTATATACTATAATACTCATGTGATTATCACATCTGTACAGAGCTAGAAATATACAGATTAGCCACATATGTACAAAACACACTGGAGTTAGAAAGTTTACCTCAAATCTCCGCACCTACTCGAAATCGTATATTTACACAAAAAATGTCGAATCAATCGAGTAGCTTTTCGTGCTGATGCTTCGTTACCTTGTCTGTGAACAATGATAGTTTGGCAGTTGGTAATGCTACAGGCAGAAACAAGAAAAAATATGAGCTAAGGTTATTACTACAATCCAAACCAACAGAGTTTGTGACCTTTGTCAGTAAAGATGTTTGTTACCAAATTGGAAGGCAGTTTTAATCATTTCTTTGTTGCATCAATAAACATTGCTCGACTCCAATGCTCCACATCTTCAGTTTGTGACGGAGGAGGAGGAGGAGGAGGAGGAGGAAATTTAGGATGCTTCACCAGATTCCATCCTTCAGTTAAGTTCTCATTCTTCCAAGAATCGGGAAACTCACTGGCATAGACAGAGTTGCCATCAAAGCTCGGGAGATAACTATCAAAGGCGTTCGTCTGCAAATAAGAAAACTTATCAGTGAGAGAATGGCATATCTGACTGCAATGTGCTTTTAAATATGCGCAATGCACAACGATTAAGAAGACCACCAATAAAACAAAGTCTAAAAATATTTAATGATTACAAGATGGATGAATAGTTTTTTACTATTTCTGAATATCCAATTTAGGCAACGTCAAAACAAAATAGGCTTTATTTCATATCGAATCCAGCAAGAGAATAATGAAATAAACTAGAACGGAAAAACCATAACATAAATGGCTTATAAAGAACAAAAAATAACTACTAGGAAACATTTTCTATGCATGATTCCTCATAATAGGAGAGCTGAAACAAAAACTAACACCCGAAAACTCATACAATACTATCGGCTTGTTGCACAAACAGAAGATTGCATAGTAATTAAAATTTATACCATTGCAGGCAGTGCATGTGCTTTCTCCATCAATGTGCTTGACGAGACAGTAGATTCAACCTTCCAAATGGATGTGTTCAGTTGTTGGCAAGGCTTGGACCTGCATTAATATCCAATTCAAAAAGTAAAGCGTTCATATAATTTTCTGCAAGTAAACAGTCCTCCGGAGTAATTGAGAAAAATGGATTTTGAGTTGGAGTTTACATGAAGTTGCGTGTATTAAGTGCATAGTAAAAAAATAAGATGAATGGAGGATGCTTGTACCTTGATGATGCCATTCTTAGAGATAAAATACTTCGAACTTCCTTTGAAGAAGATAGTGTCGTCAACAGTTTCGCCAATGCCTCAAATGTAGAGGTTTCTGAGGGAACCTCCAGACACAAAGAGTTACAGCAATACGAAGTTATGCATGCAACACTTCTCTTGAGGAGTGATATGCCCTTCTGCAAATCCTTGTGTAACTCAACCGAGCGTGCAGAAGCAAAAGAATATTTTAAGCTAGCACTGGAAGAATCTAACCGAGGCCTCCTCTTGGACTCCATTGATGCTACACCGAAATTGCTTGAGCTTTTCTCAGTCCATGACGTTTCGCCACCAGTTGTGCAAGAGACTTGGCGAGGAATAAAAAGTGGATAATCACTGTTTAACAGCAGAAATTAAGTTTAGTGGAATGGGCAGATATCTGCATCATCAAGTTGAGACAAGGATAGGGGTGGAGCACTAGTTTAGTATACATTAAATTCTTTTGCGAGGAGGCAGAGTCATCAGTGTGAGAATTTGTACAGAATTTTCAGTTAACTGAACTTTCTCATTGGCATAGTAAAATTAAGCCAAATGCCTACCACTACAGCTTGATCCAGTATATTACCTTCTGGATGATGGACGAGCATCCCAATATGACTCCCGCTGCC
Organism: Salvia splendens; assembly: GCF_004379255.2. Lineage (NCBI taxonomy): Eukaryota > Viridiplantae > Streptophyta > Magnoliopsida > Lamiales > Lamiaceae > Salvia > Salvia splendens. Next base: position 44,664,365 of record NC_056032.1, read on the forward strand.
ATATCCGAGAACAGGAACCCTGATATACACGAACAAATTATTAGTTTGTGATGAATGAAAAAGCATTTATTACTCAAAGAAAGATATATCTACAACTTTCGGTACGATTTGAGCACCTCACTAATATCTAAACCATCAGTAGTGATTGATGTGATTCAAATTTAGGGCTGTTATCTCAAAGCAATTACAAAGCAACAGATCTATTCACCATTTTATCACACCTTTCCACATGTTATTGATCTATGATTACTTAAGTAAGATGTTAGCTGCCTAGTAAGAGGCTGAAAATTCATGGATATCTTGAGAGGCAGAAGGAAAATCGACACATACCGCAAACCCAGATTTATACAGAGCAGGAGCGCATACAGCATGCAGAACTAGATTTAGAAGTTGCACCGAGAATTACCAACAAACAAACAGTAGATGCAGCTACCTAATACTCTTCATATGTTTTCACCATAAAACATACCCTAATGAGGAGCCAAGTTCTTCGGTGGAACTGAGTGAGGATCTAACCCTCTTGGCAAGCGTGCATTGCATATTGTAGCATATGGACCACCATATCCATCTTTCCTCTCTCCATCAATATGCACCTGCAATTAATTGGTAATTGTGAACTTTTACGAGCGCCACCTCTACCAAGAAATTAGCGATTTAATTGTTTGAGAAAATCATCGAGAGCATGTCAACAAGCACTGAGATATCAACAACAGCAGCGCTTCAGTAAGAGGTCCAAAATAAACTTCTAAATATTATCTTTGGAAAGAGAACAGAGAGAACTGACAACATGAAATGTAGATGCATGTGCAAGCAAGATTGAAGTTTAACCTTAAGAAAAGAAGCCCCCCCCCCACCAAATTGTTTGCAGTAATTTCAGTGTCGTATCAACAGCATAGACAATGTGATATTTAATTAGAAAGTAAAAGGTTCCGTGAAGTACCCGCCGCTGGGGAAATAACTTGAATATCTGCTTTATAATGACAGATTGTTTATGAAGGCGTTTGGAAGTAATTGCCATCTGAAATCAAATTTACAGAGCATGAATCTTAGCACAGAAATGCAAGTAGCATTAAATAAGTAGCAATAAGAGGTTTTAAAATAAACACTTAATAACATTTCTCCTTACAAGTCCCAAACTCTGTGTACAGATAAGATTAGGATAATACTTCTCAATTTGTTGAGTACGAATCTTTTCCACCTGCAGTTTCATATCAAACAAAAAAAAAACTCACTGATTGGTCAAAGGAAACCTACTTATAACTTTAGGAGAGCTGTAAGTGTTTTCCATCATTAAAAAAAGTTACTCTAAATTGATTGGTATACCAAATTCATTGCTGACTCGAGCAATTCGTATTTGACCTTTTGATCATGAGACTTGTTCTCAATCTTAGCCTTTCCTGAAAAAAAAAATCATGTATTCAAAAAATAAATAGAGGATCATGTGTAAGCAAAATGGCAACCATCAAAACCTAAACCCAAACCTTGTGAAACCTGCTGCTTTCGAAGTCTGAGCTTACCCCTCAACCTAGCTAATTTCTCATTTTGAAGATCCCTCCAGTTATGTTGATCATCAGCCTTACCCTAAAACAGTGAAGATAAATAATCGAGAATTTCAATGAGTTACCAAATTATGAAGCTCTGTATGAGTGTATAATACAAGTTTCGCGGAGATTACAATAAAATGGCAAAATCAATTGAAAAAATATACCTTCGCAACCAGAGCTTGAGCCAGTCTAGAATACAGAGCATCTCTCTTACTCTTCAATAGCCTCAAATCACTGTTGTAATCATCCAGTCTGATCAAACTCCGCACCAAACACACGTCAGTTTCTGCGATTAAACAACATACTCTGTTTCGAAAACAATTGTGATGAACAATGCAGTGACGATCACTCAAACTCAAAACAAGAAAATTTACCTGTAATTGACACAGACTTGACAAAATGAAGCGAGATTAGAGTTCTCGCAAATGGCGTAATAGCTCGGTTTTGTCGTCGTCGCCGTTGTCATCAGAGAATTACACCGTATTGTTTCTCTTCCTTTCCCGAGCTGAAAAATTGATTGCGTGAACAGAAATTAGGGTTATGGCCAAGGTTTGAGATTTAATCAAGTAATTAAATTAAGCCTGCGCAATATTAGTTTCAGATATGTTTGAAAATATTTTGAATAAATGGTTTTTATAAACATAATTGCTAATGTCATTTTGATAAAGTAATTTAATTAAATTACTATATCATTTACCTGATTCAGATTATCATGTGGAGTATAATTCAGCTCACACACTAATCATCCAATTGAATAGTAGGAGTAAATACTTGTAACGAGGCCGAATTAGGAGTGAGTCGATACGATATACCGTATTGAAACTGTCATATTGTATCCTAATAATACATTTATGTTGTCGGCAATTTACCGTTTTTTATCATACAGAAATTCAATTTATCGGATTTTTACGACATACGGGATCTTAATTAGTAGGATATGGAGTACCACAATATTGTTATACCATTACAAATTAATCCTTATATTATTAATATATTCGGTATATCACTTGATGTCGAAATGTTACCATGGTAGGTGATTTATTTATATTTTTTGCAACAAAATCTAAATATTAAAGTATGATTGCAACATTTATAAAATATACTAGTATCTTAAATTAAAATCTAATACAAAATAAAATAAAAAAAGGATATATATTATTTTTGCAATTAATTCATGCATATAATTGCACATCCATATATGTAACGGATAATAAAGTAGGGTTTAGATTGAGATTTTTTTAGCTTAATTGAGAATTGAGATGCATTTTCAACCACTCACCACAACATTTTCGAAATGTCAACTGCAAGTAGATTATGTCAACTCGTGGGTATTATCGTCAAGAGCCTGCACATCAAATGTTAACAGCTTATAGTTGACATTATATGTGTATAGTTGACATGAATTATATATGTAGTTGACATTATATGTGTGTAGTTGACATGAATTGTATATGTAGTTGACAAAAAAAATTAATTTTTTTAAAAAAGTTTTTAAAAAAATTAAAAAATATATTTAAAAAATTAAAATTTAAAAAAAATTATTGAATAAAATGTACCACAACTGACCATTCTGCCCTTTCATAATTAATTAATCTAAAAATATTTTCTATGTGGCAATTCTGGACCACTCGTTTAATAAAAATGAGTAACTAATAATGCTATCTCAATTCTCAATTATGCTAAAAAATCTCAATTGATCACAACCCTAATAAAGTATGTATATAAATCATTAAATAATTAAAGTAGCGTCAATAATAAGATTTGCCAAACCTCCACAAATTTCATAAAAAAATCACATCAAAAAAACTAACAAAACTACACAAAAATAAAATACAACATCACTTCTCCCAGCATCCAAAACATCCGACAACACGAGAACAAACTCCTTCTCAACAAAATCATCCTCCTCCTTCGCCAGTAGCCGCCGGTGCTCCGCCACCACTGCCTCCGGCACCACCTCAGCCCGGCAGAGCGGGCACGTCGAGACGTGCCCCTCCAGCCACCTCTCCACGCACCGCCGGTGGAACTTGTGGCCGCACGCCGCCAGCTCGCAGCACTCCTCGGCCGCCAATTCCGACAAGCAAATAACGCACTCGTCGGAGTCCGGCAGCGGCCGCGGCAGGCTCCTCTTGCTGCTCTTCACGGCGGCAGCGTATCTGCGCCGCGCCGTGAAAATTTCAAAGTGTTTGACAAAAATGCATATGGCTAATATGCCTAAATGGATTAATTTCACCATAATTATGATGAAGAAACACGAAATACATATGCCACGATAAGTAAAAGGTTTCGCTATAGCTTCCATAACTCGACGATCGATTTTAGAACTATGTGTGTAAAAATAATTTGGTGGTATCTATATTTATTGAGGTTTTTAATCCAAGTTCTAATCTAGTTCGAATTAAAACGCGATTAATTAATTTAAACAAGTCAAGTCTTATGCTACTAACCGCCTCCAAAAAAAAACGTAGAAAAGGCGATAATCACATTACAATTTAAATAAAAATAATTATAAATTAAAGTAATAATAATAATAATAATAATAATAATAATAATAATAATAATAATAATAATAATAATAATAATAATAATAATAATAATAATAATAATAATAATAATAATAATAATAATAATAATAATAATAATAATAATAATAATAATAATAAGCTTTCTCAACAATATTGGTTTATCTCAATTCCCAAGTCCAAACTGGCCCCTACAAATTTTTAGTGCAATTTATATTAAAATAGAGTTATTTCCCTATAAATATACAAACTTTCAACTATTCTTGGTTTTTCCCCAAACTTTTATTTTTGAATATTGAATTTTGAGTTTTTCTTATTTTTTCCTCCAAAATATTTTCGTGTTCATTAGAAGAACCAACAAGGAAAAAAGTGGCAAGCATTAAAACGGCATTGTTTTAATAGAAAAAGGATTATTTGCCTCAAACTACATGAACTTTTGAGGTTTTCTATAATCTCCCCCAAATTTTTAGAACTTTTTGATTTTTTCCCAGAATATTTTTTTTCTAAATAATTTAATATCCAACACTTATTTTAAATTTAGACATGAGTATTAACTTATATACTAGTACTAGCACTTTTTAGAGTTGTTAGAAACACATTATTTAAAAAAAGAAAATTATATAATCAATACTCCAACATTCATGTGTATCAAGAGGGTAATGATGATTAAATTTGCTAATTCCAGTCTGCACATACCAATTTCAATTTATTGAACAAAAAATCACCTTCAAAAATAAGCAATGTTACATCTCCCAACATTCAATGCATTCAACAAAACGAGAGCAAACTCCTTCTCAACAAAATCATCCTCCTCTTTCGCCACCAGCCGCCGGTACTCCGCCGCCACCGCCTCCGGCACCACCTCCGCCCGGCAGAGCGGGCACGTCGAGACGTAGCCCTTCAGCCACCTCTCCACGCACCCCCGGTGGAACGTGTGGCCGCACGCCGCCAGCTCGCAGCACTCCTCGGTCGCCAATTCCGACAAGCAGACGCTGCACTCGTTAGAATCCGGCGGCCGGATGCTCTTCACCGCGGCGGTGTAGCTACGCCGCGTGGAGAAAATTTGGTAGTATTTGACAAAAATGCATAGGGCTAATATGCCTAAATGGATTAATTCCGGCATAATTTTGAATACGAAAATCGATATTAATTTTTCGGGATAAGAAACAAGTTTTGCTATAGCTCCCATTGCCTTACTAACTACTGTGAGTGTCTCTCTAAAAATGATACCTATATATGTTTGATGATGTTTGATGAATCCGCGAATTTCCGATGTTAGTAAATGCTGGTAGAGAATAAAGACTACGACACAATGAATTTACGTGGTTCGATTTACTGAAGTAAATCTACGTCCACGGGAAGAAGGGAGGGCAAGATTGTATTGCTTGATCTGGGATTACAGCTTACAACACAGACTTGCTATATGATATTTTATCTCTAGAGAGCTTAACCTTTTTCTATCTGATCTAAGTTCTATTTATACATTGAACTAAGATCGTGGCTTGCATCACCACTAATGATGGTTGTGGATGTCGTGGAGGTCATGGCCTAAGATCGTGGATGTAGCGTAGGTCATGGCCTACGATCGTGGCCTGAGTTGACACCACGTGGTAGTGGGTGTGTTGGAAGTTGTGGAAATCCTGTATGGGTCCACTAACTCCTTGTTCGGTCGAATACTGAGACCGAACTGCTTTGGTTGCCGATCTGAGAGTAGAGCTTGATGCCGACCTGAGAGCAGAGCTTGATTAGTTGGCTTTTACCGAGCTGTAGGCTGAGGCCGAACTCTTTGTTCGGTCGAATACTGAGACCGAACTGCTTTGGTTGCCGATCTGAGAGTAGAGCTTGATGCCGACCTGAGAGCAGAGCTTGATTGGTTGGCTTTTACCGAGCTGTAGGCTGAGGCCGAACTCTTTGGTAATGCCGAACTCATACTCTTCCTTGGGCTTTGGGCTGATGGGCCGTCATTGCTGTTGGGCTTGTTTAGTACGCACCCCATCACTACCCCCCCCGAAGGGCGAAGTGAATCATTTCGGCGAAGTGAGTCACTTCGGCATTCTGGATAAAGGCAAGGGGGAGGCTGACGTCAGGGGACGTGCCTTGCATTAAATGCGACAGTAAAATCCGGCCGTTGAATCCTTAAAAGGTGGGATTCGAAACGGTGCGACGATTTTGAAATCTTCGCCGAATCTGATAAATACCTCATTTCTTCATCATTGAAGCACTTTTGCGACTGCTTCTTCTGCACTCTCTCTTTTTTGCGAAAATTCTCTCTCCGCTTTCAAGAATTTCTTCAGACTTTCTTCACCTTCAAAAAGTAAGAAAAATGTCTTCTTCTTCTTCTTCGGAGTCGGGTAGCGGTAGGAGAGGCGGTAAGGGGTCTTCTGGCCGGAAAGAGTCCGGGGAGAAGACCGTAGAGTATTTCCATAGTATTTTGAGTAAGGATACTGTGATATCCCTACCCGAAAAATACTTTTTTCCTGGGGGGAAGGCGGTGGTACCTGACGGTGATCATAGGGCTGACTCCCCGCCGGAGGGTTACGCCACCGTGTACGAGGCCTGCTTAGAATGCGGGCTTCGTTTCCCCCTCCCTTCTGCCTTTATAGATTTACTAGATTTTTTTCAGCTTCCTTTAGGCCAGGTGACTCCGAACTCTTGGAGGCACTTGTCGGCCTTTGCTGCCGAACTCCGTAAGTTAGGAAGGGATTTGTCTTTGAAGGCGATCCTTAAATTCTTTCAATTTAAGAGGAAGGGGTCTTGGTTTTACTTGATCCCTGTACAGCCCTTTAGGGCCTTTTGTAAAACGAAGTGGCCGAAGTGGCAAAACCGCTTCTTCTACTATGATAGGACCGCGGCTCCTAGTTTTCCCTGGAGAGGGCCGAAGTCCGTTATCCGTCATCCTCGGCCTGAACCGTTGGACGAGCTCGATGGCGAGCTCAACAAGATTCCCATAGTTAGGAAACAATACACGGAGTCTGAGCTCGTCAAGGGCGACGTCGTGTTCGACATCTCGTCTTCGGACGAAGAGGCCGAGGGTGAGGATTTCTCTTTATCTTTATGCTCTACTGCTTTAACGAAGAAAACTAACCTGGCTTTCTTGCTTTTTGGCAGTGTACATGTTGAATAAGGCTATCCGAAAGTCCTCCGAGCTTGTGGAGCCGGAGAGGCAGAGAGCCCCTCGCTCGGCGTCTGAAGCCGAGAAGAATCCGAAGAGGCAAAAAACCTCTTCTTCGGATCCGAAAGAGCCGGAGCCGTGTTCGGCTAAAGGGAAGGGGAAATTTCATGAGTCCCCAAGAGTGCCGGGGAAAGACCTGGTCATCTCCGAGGTGGTTGCAGACATCCCGGAACACGTCCCTGAGCCTTTTCAATGGCCGACGAATTTTGTGGAGGTAAGCTTTCTGACTTGGCTTCTTTTCCACATTTTTTGATGGCCATTCTGTTGAGTTTTTTCCTTGTTCATCTTCAGAGAGCCAAGCTCGTCTCCGTGGAGCTCTCCAAAGCATCCCACGACTACGAGGAGATGCAGAAGAAGTTGCATCTTGCTCGTAGTCTGGCCGAACAGGCTGAGGCCAAATTTGAGAGGGCCCGAGCTGCTAGGATCTCGGCTCAGGATGAAGCCCGGTCAGCCAAAAACCAGCTCATCATCCTGCAAGAGCAGACGAAGCACCGGGAGGCTCAGAAGGAGGCTGCCGCCGTGGCTGCCCAGGGGGAGGCTCTCCGTGTTTACACGGAGAAACTCTTTTTGAGCGGCCAGTTCTCGGCCTTTGTCGGTAGTCTGGTAAGGCTAATTACCGATAAGGGCGAGCAGGGGGCCGACGTCGTGCTGCCTCTGTACAGCCGAGAGATAGCAGCTCGGCTTCAGAATCTGCCGCTCCTTGAGGAGCTCGCTTCATCCTCGGTCCTGCTTTCTGCAGACCGAGTCCGGAGTTGTCGAGCTGATCGGGACGAGAACCTGGAGGCTATCTTTGCCTCCGTGGGACCCGTTTCACCCGCTTCGACTTACAACGGAGAGGGTGAGGCCGAGCCGCTGGAGCAGGAGGCCGAAGTCGAGCGGGCCGGGCATCCGGAGAAGGAAGCCGATCAGGAGGCGGAGGCGAGGCCGGCAGGATGCGAGGCCGAGGCTGAGGTAGCTCAGGAGAAAGAAGCTGGACCAGACCGAGGAGCCGGAGACGAAGCTGGCGGAGTATGATTTCGTCTCCCTTCTCTTAGTCTAGTTTCTTCCTTGTAAAAGGGCCTTGAAGCCCTCCTAGTGTAAAAAATTTTCCTTGTGAATGAAAAATTCTCTACACTTGTCTTCGTATAGCTTTTCGTACTCGCCTTTATTCCTGTTGTATTTTACTATCCGCTCGGTACAGCTGCCGAACTAATATAGCTGCTTTGTACTCAAGGAGATGGAGATACTTCACTGGAAACGGCTGTACTCTTCGGCTTTAGACGAAGCTGAGAAAAGAGCTATAGCCGATCAGACGAAGAATGACGAGCTTCTGGCTCGTTTAGTGAAGCTGGAGGCCGATAATAAGGACTTAGAGTCCGATAAGAAGGATCTGGAGGCCGAGCTGAATACGACCATTGCTGAGAGGACTGCGTACGAGGATTACATCCGTGTGCGCGGGGGAGTGACCATATCAGATGTTCAGAGTCGAGTTGACGAACTGTGGGAGGAATATCATGTACTCCGGAGGAACAATGCGCTGGAGAGCTCGGCTTGCCAACAAGTTGTGAAATCATTACGGCGCTGGGCTTCTCGGTACGACATCATTCTTTCCCGGCGTCCCTCAATCGAGAGATTCCTTAGGCATTTCCCGCCAACAGATGCTCGCACTCCAGATCAAGCCTCTGGTTCCCTTGTTCAAAATCCTACTCCAAGTCAACAACGAACTCCGGAACAGCCGGAAACGTCAAGACGAGAACGGGCTCAGGAGCAACCGGAATCGTCAAGACAGGGACGGACTGAAATTCGCCGAGGAGTTGTGACTATGAGCGAGCAAGATCAGCAGATGCTTATTGCAGAGACTCTTCATCGCCGAGGGGTTAGAGCTTCTGGGGCTCGCGGAAGAGGTGTTGGGTCGAGGATAGCATCTCGTCGACCTGCTTATTCTTCATCTGCTCGGAACAACCGAACTCGGCTTCCAGAGGATTTTGCAGATAGGTGGCTTAACTTTAGCAACCGAGGACAGTAGAATAGTCCTTTGTAATGGCGTAATGCCTTCTCGTAGGGGAGCTGAATTGTCTGCCGAACGAGATTTAATAAATGAAATTTTTTCCTTTCGCTTTTATCACTGCTTACAGTTCTGCGAAACAATTTCATCGTACTTGTCCTCGGTCTTATGAAGTAAACTTCTTTGACCGGACTTGGTCCTTGGTCTGATGAAATAAACATCTTTGACCGGACTCGTCTTTGGTCTGATGAAATAAACATCTTTGACCGGACTCGTCTTTGGTCTGATGAAATAAACATCATTGACCGGACTCGTCTTTGGTCTGATGAAATAAACATCTTTGACCGGACTCGTCTTTGGTCTGATGAAATAAACATCTTTGACCGGACTCGTCTTTGGTCTGATGAAATAAACATCTTTGACCGGACTCGTCTTTGGTCTGATGAAATAAACATCTTTGACCGGACTCGTCTTTGGTCTGATGAAATAAACATCTTTGACCGGACTCGTCTTTGGTCTGATGAAATAAACATCTTTGACCGGACTCGTCTTTGGTCTGACGAAATAAACATCTTTGACCGGACTCGTCTTTGGTCTGATGAAATAAACATCTTTGACCGGACTCGTCTTTGGTCTGATGAAATAAACATCTTTGACCGGACTCGTCTTTGGTCTGATGAAATAAACATCTTTGACCGGACTCGTCTTTGGTCTGATGAAATAAACATCTTTGACCGGACTCGTCTTTGGTCTGATGAAATAAACATCTTTGACCGGACTAAGCTTGTGTCCTAATTTGGCGAGTTTTATCGCTCGGATCGGACTTTCCGTTATCCTAATTTGGGGATCGGACTTTCCCTTGTCCTAATTCGGCGAGTTTTATCGCGTGGATCGGACTTTCCCTTGTCCTAATTCAGGCAAGTTTTATCGCGTGAATCGGACTTTTGTTGCAGTTCGTTTCAGACGAAGTGCTTGATTCTTAAGCTGAATTGTGGTCTTGTATCCTCTTTAGAAGCTTGGACTTCACAATCGTTGGCTTATTGCAGTTCGTTTCAGACGAACTGCTTGTTTAAGCTGAATTGTGGCCTTGTATCCTCTTTAGAAGCTTTGACTCACAATCGTTGGCTTGTATATGTTCTAAGAAGGGGATCAGCCTTCGAAGAACAAGATACCTTAGTAACATTTGTAAGAGACGACACGCACAGAGACAGACAAAACACACAGACAAAACGCACAGAGACAAACAAAGACCAAGCAAACCAAAGAAAGCACATTGACCGAACAGGACTCAAGACTGACTGGACTGTCTCTTACAAATGGAACTTTTTGAGGTTGGAAACGTACCATGTTCGGGGTACTTGTGCTCCTGACACGTGAGTCAATTTGTAAGACCCTTTGCCGAGGACTTCTGACACCCGATATGGACCTTCCCATGTGGGTTCGAGTTCGCCCAGCTTTTCTGCTCGGCTTACTTCGTTGTTTCTCAAGACGAGATCTCCCACTTGAAATTGCAGCTTTTTCACCCTTTGGTTATAATACCGGGCTACTTGCTCCTTGTACTTGGCTGCTTTTATGCAGGCCAATTCTCTTCTTTCTTCGGCAAGATCTAGTTCGGCTCTCAGTCCGTCACCATTCATTTCTGAGGAGAAATTGAGTTCGGGGACTGGGTATGCCGATCTCAACCGGAATCACTGCTTCAGTGCCGTACACCATCGAGTTCGGCTCTGGTGTGACTTCGGTCATTTCGCCTGCCTCTGACTCCGGCTGCTGTGATTGCTATGCTTGATGGTGCCGAACTGATTGCTCGGCACTTTTAAGCGCAATCTGCGAACACACTTGCTCTTTTTCGATCACCTCGGATGACCGCTATCCCTCCTTTGGTGGGGAAGGTGTTCGGCGAGGAAGCCTCTGATCGCTATGATCGGGCTTCTTTTTGTCTTCTCTAGATGAGCTGTCTAAAGACCGTTTTCGACGGTCTGCCTCATCGGCACGAGAAAACTTGTCCGCAATGTCCCACATCTCTTGAGCTGTTTGCGGACTGCATTCCACGAGCTTTCTGTAGAGAGCTCCGGGCAGGATTCCATTTTGGAATGCCGAAATGACAAGTAGATCGTTGAGATCATCTACTTGTAGGCATTCCTTGTGGAATCTCGTCATGAAGTCGTTGATCTTTTCGTCGCGACCTTGACGTATAGAAAGCAGCTGAGCCGAAGTGATCCGGGCTTCCGCTTTCTGAAAGAACCTCCTGTGGAAAGCCTCCATTAGATCTCGGTAAGATCTAATGCTGCCTTGGGGGAGGCTATCGAACCACCTTCTTGCGTTCCCGATAAGCAGCTCGGGGAACAGCTTGCACATATGGACCTCATTGAGACCTTGGTTCGCCATATTATACTGATAGCGTCCCAGGAAGTCATGAGGATCCACCAACCCGTCATAAGTCATCGACGGAGTTCGGTAGTTCTGTGGAAGGGGAGTTCGGGTGATATCGTCCGAGAACGGAGTCTTCAATGCTCCGTACATGGCGAACCCGACATCTCTTCGGTATGGAGGAGATGGAGATCTCCTGTGATTCCGGTACCGAGGAGGAACAGGAACATGTCGGGGTTGAGGATTCTTCTTCCTGGAAGACACGGCACTACTACTGCGGTAGTGACTTTCATGTCTGGATGAGGAAGGAGAACCCACCGTTTTCGTCTTCGGCTGTTGGCTCTTTTGCAGGAAAGCTAAGAACTCATCCTGCTTCTCAGCCAAGAACAGCTTGACAGCCTCATTCAAATCAGGCTGCTGGGAAGACTCGGTGTGTGGACCTTTTGAGCGGCTTGTTCCTTCATCGTGAAAACTGGAAGTAGATGTCTCCCGAGGCTGTTTTCCGGACCTGCGGGCTGGACTAGCTTCCTCATGGTTTTCACGAACGGTATTACGGGTAGTGTGTGATCTGGTATGCATTTTTTTTGGGGTGGAAAAAGGGTCAAAAATTCGCTTTATCACAAATTTGGTTCTCTGTTTCCCACAGACGGCGCCAGTGATGAATCCGCGAATTTCCGATGTTAGTAAATGCTGGTAGAGAATAAAGACTACGACACAATGAATTTACGTGGTTCGATTTACTGAAGTAAATCTACGTCCACGGGAAGAAGGGAGGGCAAGATTGTATTGCTTGATCTGGGATTACAGCTTACAACACAGACTTGCTATATGATATTTTATCTCTAGAGAGCTTAACCTTTTTCTATCTGATCTAAGTTCTATTTATACATTGAACTAAGATCGTGGCTTGCATCACCACTAATGATGGTTGTGGATGTCGTGGAGGTCATGGCCTAAGATCGTGGATGTAGCGTAGGTCATGGCCTACGATCGTGGCCTGAGTTGACACCACGTGGTAGTGGGTGTGTTGGAAGTTGTGGAAATCCTGTATGGGTCCACTAACTCCTTGTTCGGTCGAATACTGAGACCGAACTGCTTTGGTTGCCGATCTGAGAGTAGAGCTTGATGCCGACCTGAGAGCAGAGCTTGATTAGTTGGCTTTTACCGAGCTGTAGGCTGAGGCCGAACTCTTTGTTCGGTCGAATACTGAGACCGAACTGCTTTGGTTGCCGATCTGAGAGTAGAGCTTGATGCCGACCTGAGAGCAGAGCTTGATTGGTTGGCTTTTACCGAGCTGTAGGCTGAGGCCGAACTCTTTGGTAATGCCGAACTCATACTCTTCCTTGGGCTTTGGGCTGATGGGCCGTCATTGCTGTTGGGCTTGTTTAGTACGCACCCCATCAATGTTTAAAAAGTAGTCGTGATAAGCGGGTTTTTATTATTTAAAAAATAATAATCACGTTCTGGCCTAATTAATTGGAATTGTAATGATTAAGTAAAGTGATTTATAGTATAACTATAACTCAATTCTTACGTTACTAATCGCATTATTTATATTAACACATTTGTCAATCGCCCTCGAAAAAAAGTATTGGAAAATTACACGCGCCAGTCATATTACAATTTTTTAAATATTAATAAAATAAATTTTTTAAAAAATAATCACGTTGCTTAATAGTATTGTAGCACATCTCAAGTCCCGACTCCAAATCGTTCCATATCTTTGAATATCTTTGCCAGATGTAATAATCATTACTACTATTATGTTCTTTAACATAGAAAAATCGTGTTGAGAATATTTCGATTTCGACTCGATTTGATTAGGCTTGGTTGCGTGCAGTTACATAAATTAAGATAATTAGAGCATCCACATCCGTGCTCTTGCCGACGAGCACGGATGTGGGCCCGACCCCACTTTTTCTGCCTGCTCTTAAGCAAGAGCACAACACCCATATCCGTGCTCTTCCGCAAGGACGAGCACAAGAGTCCCACCATTCCATTATTCAATTTAAATAAAAACATTTTCACAAAATTAAAATGCATTAAAAATACTCGGAATAATATTACAAAATACATTACAAATTAAAAATTACATAATTAAAATCCTAAAAAATAAAAATTATATAATTAAAATCCTAAAAATTAAAAATTACATAATTAAACTTCTAAAAATTAAAAATTACATAATTAAATTCATAAAATTAAAAAACCCACCACTCGTGGCCGAATTTCGCCCACATGTGTTTGATTATGTCTTCTTTTAGCTCAACGTGGGTTCAGGTATCGCGCATTGTGTGGCTTGTTTCGATCCTCTCACCCACCGTCGTATGCACACCTTGGCGTGGGGGAGACCTCGCGCTTGAGCTTCCGGCTTCATCCTCGTCGTAAAAGCTAGCCGCCCTCGGTCCTTCGTATGCTATAATCATGTTGTGTAAGATAATACACGTGTACATGATGTCGGCGATATTTTTCACGTACCACAGCAGAGACGGGGCCTTCACAATGTTGAATCGGGCTTGAAGGACCCCAAAGGCTCTTTCGACGTCTTTCCGCATGGACTCTTGATGTTGCGCAAAAAGAACCCGTCTCGGGTCTTGCGGGTTGCTGAGCGTCTTCACGAAAGTCGACCACCTTGGGTAGATACCATCGGCAAGATAGTAACCCATGTGGTATACATTTCCGTTGACGGTGAAGTCGATCGCCGGTGCTACACCATTCAACACATCATTGAAGAGGGATGAAGAATAGAGCACGTTCAAGTCGTTGTTGGATCCGGCAACACCGAAATATGCATGCCAAATCTATAGGCGGTAGTAGGCGACCGCTTCAAGGATAAGTGTTGGGTCGCCGCCTTTGTGGCTGCTTAAGTGTTGCCCCCTCCATGCAGTCGGACAATTCTTCCACCTCCAATGCATGCAGTCTATGCTGCCAAGCATACAGGAAAAGCCATGGACTGTTTCGTGAAGACGAAGCAACCGTTGGCAATCATCGGTGGTGGGTGTCCGAAGGAATTCACCACTGAAAGCTGAACCAACGCTCTTGCAAAAATTTTTAAGACAAAGGATTCCAGTGGACTCACTGACATGCAAATACTCATCGAAGAGGTCGCCCGTTTGCCCAGTAGCAAGTTGTCGGATGGCACACGTACACTTCTGCAACGCCGAGAGACTTTGCCGACCGGCTGCATCTGGACCTGTTTGGAAGTATTTAACACGGGCGGACAATGTGTTGACAATACGCATGAACAAGCGCTTTGACATGCGAAAACGGCGCCTAAAGTAATCTTCCAGAAACCGCGGCTGGTCGGAAAAATAGTCGGCAACGAGCCTTTCGTGGGCTCTCTCCCGGTTACGATGGATGTAGCGGCGAGTTGATCTAGTTGGTTGAGGAGGAGGGGCGGGGGTATTCGCTGCGACATATGCTTCATAAGCGGCACGATGTTGTTCGTAGTATTCTTGTTCTTCACGCTCCGCTTCCGCAATGAGATGGGTGAAATCCATTTAAGATTTTGAGTGAGAGATGAAGGTGTAGATAAGTTGTATGAAAAATATGAATGAGAGATGATTTGATGTGAAAACTGGATGATGAATGTGTGTATTTATAGATGATTTTGGGGAAAAAAATAAAAAAATCAAAAAAATACAGAAAAACGGGCAAAAAATGGCCATTTTTTTGGGATTGTGAAAATATTTTTTTTTTATTTTATTTTCGATTTAAAAAAAATGATTTTCCAACTCATATATAGATTTTATCTTGATTCAAACATGTGTTTGGTAGTACTACTAAATATCTCAAAAGTCAGTGTTTGAATCAATTGCCCGTGTTAAAAACAACATTTTACATAGAGAAGCCCTCACAAGTCACAAGGGGATAAAGTGAATCAAGTATGCTATGTTTTCTTCAATTGAATTTGTGCATTCTATAATGTTTTTGTGATTCATGTGGAGATATTTTTCATAAATGGGTCAAAGAGTTGGTGCTCACATGAGAGTCGGAGAATAAGAATGAAGTCGCTTGTTCACACAGAGAAATATCCTGTCGGGTGAGGCATAAAAGTTTTTTCTAGAGAAAGGTGTCCAATCGAGTAACATTGTGTAGGAATTGGCACCCGACCGGATGTTTCATGTGACTTTTATCCATTCGGACTGTTTAATTAAAGACAAATATCAACTGACGGGGTGATGATTTGCATGGGTGAAGAAAAGTGAATCATAAACTTTTACCCAACCGCTGACCAGATAATTTATGTTACACGACGTTACCCATCCGGGTGATAATACAAGTCTCGTCATATATATTGTACTAACTTGTAAGGATCTTACCCCGCAAGTTACAGCATAGACCTATTAACTATTATAGATCTTTACTAAACTGGGTTTATAATACAACTTCATTAGAAATTAAAGAAGACAATATATCTATACTAATATAAAAGAGATTTGCAAATCATTACAAAGAATGAATCAAATATTTGTGGTTTAAATGTCGCATAGTCATAGAACTCTTTAAGAGCTCAACCTTTTACTGAGGATCACAGATGGATCAACACAAGTTGCCAAGATCTCAGGCCACACAATAATGGGCCTTAGGCCACCCGCAACGCGTTACGCGGGTGGCCCGTATTTCGTTCCTGCGTGACGGAACCGGGGTGGGACGCGTTGCAGCGTCTCGTCCCGTCACCAGCCCACCCCCAGCCCGTCACCAGTCTCGTTCCGCCGTGACGAAACGCGGGACGGCTCGCCACGCGCCGAGGCGACGTGGCACGCTCCCAGGCCATGCGTGACGCCCACTCGCCGTCCCGCGAGTGGGCATCGTCACGCTGAAGCAATAATTCATTTTTTTTTAATTCTGATTAAATAAAATAAATAAATAAATAAATAAAAATGTGAAACGGTAATATTACCGTAATTAGCCGTTTTTCCTTTTTTATTTTTTATTTTTTTACTCTATAAATACTCTTAATCCATCCTCATTTCACACACAACTACACATCTATTCTTCCCAAATCATCTCCATTTCCTCTCCAATTTTCATCTAACATCTCATCACAAAATGTCCGGCGACGGAAACTCCGGCGGTGGCGGCTCCGGCTCGTGGGATCTCAACGCGTTCGGCAACTGGGGGAACATGTACAACACATTGGGTGGTTCCAGTTCATCGATGTCGGGCACCCAGGGTTCGTCGACGCCGGGGGTACCAACCACCCAATTTTGATGTGGATGCATACACTCGTCCCTCCGCCCCGCGGTATTCGCAGGGACTCTCCCAGATTCGGGAGGATTATCCAGATCAACCCACTCCGGAAGAAGGCCGAGGCGGGTGAAGTTCCAGGGCGGAGGCGGACGAGGAGGAGGAGGGGGATCTAGGCCGGCATCCGTACGGCCCAAAAGAAACACTGGCGGTGTACAACGCCTGAATCAACAACCCTAGAAGTGCTTCTGGGAAAAGGTCACCGAGGCCTACCACGAGATTAAGCTGAAAAAGACCCGCCGCCGCACATATAAGATGCTTCGCGCTCACTTTGACCGAGTCGACAGAGAGGTCAAACGATTATGCGCCATCTACAAGCATGAAGCGGCTCAGTACCAAAGCGGAGCCATGGGAGCCGACATTCTGAGGTCGGCTTTGCGGGTCTACTTCGAAGACACCGGCAAATAATTCAAATATGCCGATGTTTGGGAGATCGTCAGGGACGAGGAAATGTGGGCTGGCGGTGTGCGGTCCAGCTCGTGCTCGACCTCGAAGCGCACGAAGCACACGGCGAGTGGCCAATACTCGTCTGGTGAGGGCGGTTCGGGCAGCGGGCCACAAGAGTTTGCCTCGCGGGATGAGGAGACCCCGACAAACGATGCCGGGGGGTCCTCCCGTGGGCGCCATCGGCCGCAAGGGAGAAATGCGGCGAAGGCGGCTAGAGGGAGGAGGGGCCGAGCCGAATCAAGCTAGGCGAGCTCGGGCTCGGGCTCAGGGGGACCCTCGAACTCCCTTATGTCCATGTACATGACCGCCACAATGGCGGACACTTCCCGCTTTACGCCCACCCAGTACCAAGCCTGGCTTAACGGAGTTACGTTTATGGCGGCACAACTTGGCATTCCGCCTTCCCAAGGCTTCGGTGCACCTCAACGCCTCCTCCGGGAGATGATTCGCCGGCGGAGTAGTTTTTATTATTTTCTATAAAATTGTATTTTAAATTATGTCATTTTTAATTTTTTAGGATTTTAATTATGTCTTTTTTATTTTTTTAATTTTAAGTTGTATTTTTTTTATGTTGTAATTTTATTTTATTTTAAATGAAGTGTGTTTTTTTAATTGAATTTGGTTGGAAATAAAAATAAAAAAATGAAATTGAATGAATAGTAATTTAAGGGACGGTTAAGGGACGGAGGGTTGCAGGTTCCTTCCCTTAGTTAAGGGATGGAGTAAAAAAGTACAGTGGGGCCCGCGAATAATAATTTCAGGGACGGATAAGGAACGATATAGTGACATGGTTGTGGATGAACTTATTAATTAATCTACCTTCCCCACTTTAATTTGGACCATAAAGATACGAGATTGATTACTATATATTTTGGTCTATATGATACAATTTTCATAAGAATTTTTAACAGTGTAGTGGATAACTGATAACCAGTTATTCAGATTATTTGAATTCATATATCATAGAGAAAATTAATTTGTCATATATTTAATTTATAGTAGTATGTAGTACATGTTCCTATACATAATCGATAAAATTTTAAGTACCATTTTTAGCAATATCACAAATAAAATAAACCTATATTAATGTGCGTGAAAAACATGGTTTTTGAAAATGTCAATTCCGGCCGATTATAGTACTTATATTCTTTACTCTTTAGGCCGAATAACCAATTTTATTCTTACAATACTACTACACGTGTGCAAAACACCTCAACATAACTGTATATATATATGAGTATATGACGTAATGACTTTTTTCTATTCTCACCCAAAATTCCGAGTACACACAAGTGACAAGACACAATATTAAATCTAGACATTTAACTTAAAAACCATCCACCATGGAAAAAAAATCGGTCACCAAAATATTCAGATTATGTCTATATATATTAAATTATAATTGACACATTTATAAATGTATCGACAATTAAAATCGAATACAATATTTATTTTATATTTTTTGCAATGCATATATGCATGCATAAATTTACACAATCATAACTAATACTCCCTAGTATATGTATGAATGATTAAAAGAATTAAACTAACAAATTTCAACTTAAAAATATCCATTATTACATCTCCCAACATTCAAAGCATTCAACAACACTAGAGCAAACTCCTTCTCAACAAAATCATCCTCCTCCTTCGCTAGCAGCCACCGGTGCTCCGCCGCCACCGCCTCCGGCACCACCTCCGCCCGGCAGAGCGGGCACGTCGAGACGTACCCCTTCAGCCACCTCTCCACGCACCGCCGGTGGAAAGTGTGGCCGCACGCTGCCAACTGGCAGCACTCCTCCACCGCAAATTCCGACAAGCAGACGCTGCACTCGTCGGAATCCGGCGGCGGCCGGAGCAGCTGCCTGCGGCTGCTCTTCACCTCCGCGGCGTAGCGACGCCGCGCCGTGAAAATTTGATAGTATTTGACAAAAATGCATAGTGATAATATGCCTAAATGGATTAATTCCGGCATAATTTTGAATAAGAAAATCGAAATATATTTGTTGGGATAGGAAACAAGTTTTGCTATAGCTCTCATAACTTTACGATCAAAATAATTTTGTGGAATCTATGTTTGTTGATGTTTGAAAACTAGTGGATATATAAGCAGGTTTTCAAATTTTTTAAAAAATAAACACGTGCAAGTTCAGACCCAAATGGATTACAATGATTGACTGAAATGATTAATTAATTTACTACTAAGTCAATTCTCATGTTACTAATCGCCTTATCGCTATTATATTTATACATTTGTCACTCTCCCTCGAAAAAAATAGTACTCCGTATAGTAGAAAAATCAAACGCGCCGTTCACATTACAATTTAAAATAACAGTAATACATAAATTAAAAAAAAATTAATCACGTTTCTCAATGATAGTAGTATATTGTAGCCTATCTCAAATCCCAATTTCAAATCGTCCCATATTTTTGAATATCTTTGTCAAATGTAGGAAGTTTATCGTCATCTTTGAAAATAGAAAAATATTGGTTTCCTATTTCATGTCATAGATGGCTCTTTTTTTATTATAAACTATAGACATGGATCAAATTACTAACCACTCTGTTAAGGATGAATGCATTTCATGTTACTCAACTAGACTCATTGATAGGACCGATGTTAGAACCGATGTTGATACTATCCTTGAAATTTACATATAACAAAATAGAAGTACAAAGAAATATGAATACCAATAATATGTCTCAGTGTTAGTATTTACTTTGACTCGATTTGATTAGACTTGGTTGCGTTCGATTATATAAATGTATATAGGGAATAAATAATATATAATAATAAGCATTAAACGAGAATAATGCACCCATAAAGCATGTAACATATGGGTCCTCTTCTAATGCTTATAACACCATAATCCAAAAGACCAAAACTAAGACTAGATCTACACCCTTGGATTTTGAAATGAGTGGATGAGATTAAAGCTCACAAATTTCAATAAATAGTAGACAAAATATCAACAAAAGGGTAATATCGTCATTATGTTATCATATGATAATTTTTGTGGGTGTTTTTTTACATCAACATAGTGTATTACAAATATCAACAATATGACATGAGAATATCAACACAAGTACAAGAAAATATCAACACAGTTTTATTGATATTTTACCTCCACTATATTGAGATTTTGCATATACTATATTGAGATTTTTTTTGCATTTGTTGATAAAATCTGCTTATCAACATGTACGAAAATTGAAATATAATTTATCAAATTTCATCATCCGAACATCGTCGGAACACATTCAATTGAGATCTCGTTGGAATCCTTATAAAATTATCTTTAGTTTGATATATTTTTTGCGAAAAAATAATTTAAATCGAGATAGTTACGTAAATTTAAAGTTGTAAGATGATTTTGATCAGAGAAAATTGACATTAACACCCTTTAAGTTTATTTAATAATTTTTTTAATTTAAAATAAAATCTATGTGACATTATTTCAACCACTAGATCTCTTAATCTAATGACTAAGATTTAATCTTAATATATAATTACTAATTAGTTAGCAATTGATCTCTCCTATGCAACATATATAACTTCTTATATTAAAATATCTATTAACGACTTGTATTTTTGTTTAACTAACTAAATAGTACTACTACTAGTTTTAAATAGTAAGTATATCATTTCAAAGTAAATAAATTAGTATATCATTTCAAAGTAAATAAATTAGACTAAGATTTAATCTTAATTTATAATTACTAATTAATTAGCAATTAATCACTCATCTTCAACATATATAACTTCTTATATTAAAATATCTATTAACGACTTGTATTTTAGTTTAACTAACTAGCTAGTACTACTACTAGTTTTAAATAGTAAGTATATCATTTCAAAGTAAATAAATTATATAATACGAAATAAAAGTTAGTACATAAATACACATAATAGTGGAAGATGAATTCTCGAATTATTAATTCAACCAATCACCGTCTGTGAATTACTGAGGGCCAATTTCCGTGGCCCAAGTTAAAAGCCCATAAAGGCAACCCATTATCTAGCTGCCCAAACCCGATACCCATCTTTCATCTTTCATATCTGAAGTAATTTTTACTTTGTATTTTTTCAGTACGTAAGTACTCCATTAAATAGAAAGTATTGTGATATTATTATTATTATTATTATTTAGTTAGTTAATTATGGATTTACATATTTTTTCATATCTTTTGTCTTGCTCATTAAGTTAGTATCTCTATTATAAATATGACTATTGGTATTCTCATTATTCAATCAATGAAATCATAATTATTTGTCTTTTATCTTTATCTAGTTTTCCGTTTAGAATTTTCGATTGTCGACACAGCACGATTTCTCTGCGACTTTCTTTATCTTTTTCACTTGATAAGGGTTTTTCCCATATCAATTGGTGCTTTCATCGTGTTCTCGTCCTCCAATTATTGTCATGATGTCACACAACTAGGTCGATTATCAGTCCGGACAACCCGCTTACACAGATTGGCAGCAGCCGTATCAATTCCACGCTGCCCTACAGCCGCTACCATACCATCCGGACGGACACCATCAACGTCACATCTACCACGCCCGACAGCCCACTAGTTGGGACCCACCATGGCTACGCCAGATCACACCATATCAGCAACCGCCGTCCTACCAGCCAGATATGTACTCGCCACCACCACCCGGACAAAGTCCTACCTGCTGGGACCCACATGCCTACTGGGAGACACCGGGACAACGTCCATTCCATGAGGTCTTAGCATACGGTCAGCCGCTGCCCCCTACCAGTAACTCAAGTTGGAATCAGCCTGCGCCGCAACATCCAGCCACAGCAGCGGCAAACCCGATTGAAGCGATGCTTGATCAATATTGGAGGCATGCAAAAGGATGGAGTATCGCCTTGATGCAATCGACCGCCGCATCGACAACTATGCAGTGTATGGCAGTTTGAAATCCATGAATGAGTTCATTCTTGATGAAGTTGTTGTCAATTGTCCTCTGAATTTCAATATGGTGATGATTGAGGACAATAAAGCCAATGATAGTGGTGATCAACCCATGGATGCTGCTTATCAGTCCATGAAATATGAAGAAGACACTCCTAATATATCAGTAGAGGCGAAATCGAAATCTGCTACTATGAGGCAGAAAGAAAAACTCTATGTGGAGGAAGAAAAACTCTAAGATAAGAGTAGCAGCGAAGTCATGCTCTTCAACAACAAGTCCTATGCCGGAGATGAGATGCTAATGGTTGCCCCGCCCCCACTCGACGTGACGATCTATCTGTCGTGCATCCCCGATATCGTTGGAGAGGAAGAGGCATTGGTAGATGATGAAGATGAGTATGGTTCTACCAAGGAAGTGAAAAAGATGGTCGCATCGCTCAATGTTGCTCAGGAAGAACATATTGAGTTGATGACGTGGATTAAATCCAATATGAATGGAAATGTTGTTGCTTCAATACAAATCATTTGTGGAGGAGCTGCGAATGATGTCAACTACATGGAATTGGCTTCACAGCCCAATCTGGATGGTTTCCTTATTGTTGCAAAGTTGTACGAAGGGAGAAATTCACTTGTTCTGTGCTCATTTGATCCCGGAGGTAATGCCTCGCAAAGCTTCTGTAATCTCATCGTTGCTTCTTGATTTTCACCTTGAGGACAAGGTGATATTTTCCATATCTTTTGTCTTGTTCATTAAGTTAGTATCCCTATTATAAATAGAACTATTGTTGTTCTCATTATTCAATCAATGAAATCATAATTATTTATCTTTTATCTTTATCTAGTTTTCCGTTTAGAATTTCCGATTGTCGACAGAGCACGATTCCTCTGCGACTTTCTTTATCTTTTTCACTTAACAAGGGTTTTTCCCTTATAATATTGTAATATTGTTTTAATTAGTGAGACGTATTCCCAACACCATCACCATCACAATGTAAATTAATTTTCATACATATATCAAATTATTAATTATCAAGTACGAGCATTGTCTAAAAGGTGCAAGTGTAAAAATTCACCTAGCTAGCAAAAACAAGGCATTTGTCGATAATGTCGTGTCACGCCTGAATCCGACTTTCCTTTAATATGGGTGGGTGCGAAGCGTGAATCATTTTGATCATAAATTAGTTAGTGTCTTAATTCATATCTAGTTACCTAGATTGAAGAAAAATTTCAGAAATAGTGGTAATAAAAATCTCGTAATTATTTGTTGTCGTATTTATACAATTTAATGCAGTAATACCGAAAAGAATAGTTGACTGGATGTTTGATTGGACCAGATTTGAGTATATACACATTTTGAATGATGCAAAATGTTATCCAAATGATCGAAAATGGATATGAATATATCATAAATATCTTGTCACCTATTTGTAACTTTTGTACATAATTTCATTTTCGTGGGCTCCGATCGTCACATGCTCTATCGTAAAAGAACTTCTATTCAGATATTTTTCGATACTCAAGCAAAATTAGTCAAATTCTAATTAAGCTTATTAAATTAAAAAAAAATTATTTAATTATAAAATTTCAACTTTTCTCAATTATTTTATCAATATATAAACGACGTCTTTTAGTGGAAACGATATAAAAAGTAAAAAAAATACATGTTTTTACATATAAATATTATTTTGAATATTAGAAAAAGACGATACATGAAATCTTAGAATTTGATCAGATTATATAAATTAAACAACAATATCACCCTTATTTCATAAATTTGGTTGTGTTTCAACGCCCAGATTTTACTCCTTTTGTACAAAACATTAAAGTTACATAATTGCAACATTAAAAACCGAATTTAATCAAATAAAGTTGAATAGAGAGGTCGTTGGTGATCACTTATTTTAATAAATCCATGCATATAATTGCACATACACAATTAAATATTCACGAATGATAAAAAAGGATAAGGCAGCTCAATGATTAAGATTCCTTGCCAGCCATATTCATCTATACACCAATTTCATTTACAATTTTACATACCAATCTCTCAAAAATAAAAATAAAAATAAAAATAAAAAAAAAATACAACAAAAATCCCAAATAAATTAATCAACTAAAAATCCCATGATTACATCTCCCAACATCCAAAGCATTCAACAACACCAAGGCAAACTCCTTCTCAATCCAATCATCCTCCTCCTCCTCCGCCACCCTCCGGTACTCCGCCGCCGCCTTCTCCGGCACGGCCGCCGCGCGGCACAGCGGGCACGTCGGCGCGTGGGCGATCAGCCACCGCTCCACGCAGCCGCGGTGGAACGCGTGGCCGCACGCGGCCAGCTCGCAGCACTCCTCCCCCTCCGCCGCCAATTCCGAGAGGCAGACGCTGCACTCGCCGGAATCCGGCGGCGGATGCAGCCTTTTCCGGCTGCTCTTCACCGCGGCGGCGTAGGCGCGGCGCGCGGTGAAGAGTTGGAAGTGCTTGTAGAGGATGCAGAGGGCGAGGATGGATAGGTGGATGGATTCGGGGAGAATTCGGAGGAAGAAAATGGAGAGGATTTTGTCGGGATAAGAGATGAGTTTTGCTATTATGCCCATTATTTTGCTATTATTTAGGATGAACAAAGGATTGTATTTATAATGTTTGTGGGGAATGTGATTTAGTGGAATCTTTGATTGTTGAAAAGTGGTTATGGTTACTATGAAACTATTTGGGTTGTGTGTTCTAGTGGATGCTACTAGGGGAGTATGTTTTATTTGACTTTATGAGGAGAAGTTTCTAGGTTGTGTCATTTAGTATAATAAATAAAGATTGCTTGATTAATGTTGTAGTTTTTTTTGTTGCAATTGTGTCATGTCTAAATACAAGAAAAAAGAAATGTGGAAAATGTACTTAGAGTGAAAGTTAAGTATTTTAATTTCATCACCCTCTCATGGGAAGGTCTTGGTATGTTTCATAATTTGTTGTATTCTATATAGGCATATACTCACTATTCGTGTTTTTTAAATGATTATTGAAAATTAAATATTAAGTAAATTATACATAAGGAAAATTATCAAACAAATCACATAATTGTCAAATTCTGGTCAATTTCATACTCTTTCCGTCTCATTATAAGTGATTAACTTTCCATTTTGGATTGTCATATATAAGTGATGATTTCTTTTATTTTTCGCAAAAAACACATTTATCGTTCTTACTTTATTCTCTCTCTTATTTTATTTTCTCTTTATCTTTCCTACATTTTTCTTCTCTCATATTTTATTCTCTCCATCTAGTCTCGTATTTCCAAAATCTTGAAAATTATGGACTATCATAAAAGATGAAAATTCCGCTTATCCCATTTGCTTCTTTTCAATGAAATATGAGATGGTGTGTTAGCCGATTATAAACACGCTACACACCATATAAATATGTATCCCCTTAAAGATGACAGTTACATAGTCATAACACTTCCACGTGTGTAAGAGCATTAGCAATGGGGCGCCCTTAGGCGCGCCCTATGCACCGCCACGTCATCATTTTTATCCTCCTACCCTCCCACCTGCAGTGTGGTGCCCTAAGGCGAGCCCTATGCATTTTATTTTATTTGAATATTTAAATAACTACAAAAATTGGGAAAAAACTTCATTTCATTTATAAAAATTAATACATTACAATAAGAATTAAAAAATACGCAAACTCAGCGACGGCAGTTACGGGCCCACACTTCTTCAATCATGTCGTTCATGAGCTGGGATATAGAGGAGTTAGAACTAGTGTCGTAGTCGTGGTTCATTTTGATATGTGAGAGAGGTAGAAATATGAGAGATGAGAGAAATGAGAGAGGCGAGATGTTCGTATAACAAGTGAATGAGAAACGAGGTTTAAATAGACAAAATTCGAAAAAAAAAATCAAAAACGCGTGCGATCGTCCGCCGAGCCCGCAATGGTGCCCGATGCCGCGGACGATGGCCTATCGTCCGCGACCATCGTCCGCCGAGCCCACTATGCTGCCCGATGGCGCGGATGATAGGCCATCGTCCGCGCTTCTTCCGCGCCCGAAGCTTAGGGCATGGGCATAGGGCGCGCCCTTTGGCGAGCACCCACAATGAAGGCATCGTCCGCGCCCGAGGACGATGGGGCGTGCCATCGGGCGCCCCATTGTGGGTGCCCTAATGCCGATTGCCACATTATCACATATTTCACCGGAAATTCGGTGAATGAGATAATTGCAAAATATTCATCATTCGTGATTAAGTTTATGATTTTATAATGTATGGGGCAGATCGGACAATCTATCGTGATTTATTTGCTCTATTATATTACTCCATATTACTGAAATTTGAAATAATCAACTCTAATAATTAAATGCTAACCAAAAAATTGGTGAGTTTTGTTTAAGAATGATTAAAATTCAATATGGGATTGAGAAATCAAATTGATTAACTATAAATAAACTAGCTAAAATCAAAATTCCTAGAGAAATTGCAAATGATAGTACTACTAATTGTTGGCCAGGCAAACTGTTTCGACTATTCAATGAACACAGATCAACTAAAGACTGCTAATTAAATGTTATAACCATGTTGGTAAGAATTATCGATGGTCAATTTTGCCAACCTTGTTTCTTGAAATCGCCCAAGTTAATTAATACTACTAGTTAGAACTTAAGATTATCTTAATTTTTTAATTGTTTTTGGTAGTTCAAAAACTCCAAAAATTCTTTCTTATCAAGTTGTTGGGATTTCGTTTAATTATTTTGAAAGCACATGCAATAGTTATGTTGAATAGTTTCTTCAATACTCATGTAACTACAACTGGGACGAAAACATTTAAAAAATAAAATGAAATAAAATCAACACATTTGGAAATATTTTAATTAGTGGATAGATAAGTTCGAATTGGAGTAGGTTCGTCTTCATCTAAATATTTCATATATGACCATCGTCATCAATTCTTGTATTGATCATGTTATTGTTATCCTATTGTATAATTGTGTCTGAAATATTGAATTCTGCAACTTGTTTTGTCCTTTTTTTCACTGTCCTATTAAGACAATTTATTATCGTCTCCGACATGTTTCTTATATCACGTACGATAGGATAATTATAGGAAAAAAACAAATGTTTTTTTTTCTCTTGAATATATGTTGACAATTTCACTAGAACCCATTTTGAATAACTAAGGAATTATTAATGATGTTAATCATTATTTTTTAACAAAACAGTACCTGTCCATAATTAATGTCCTGGTTAGATTTGATTAAATATATATTTTGTATTTTAGAAAAACAGTCTCGTAAATATATATAGTCACCATTTTAAACTTTATTGTTTGGGATGATCAGTATAATCCATCTTCAAAATTTTGATGTAATTGCAAATCGTGAGCTCACATGTTTAGGTACATAACAAGTATATCTTTCATTTCATTTACATATGATCATCCCTTTGTTATCAGATTGGAATTAATAGTACTCCAGCTTTTGATACAATTCATTGTAAATAAATAAAAAAATTATCTTACCGGATGTTTGATTGGATAGGAGAAAAACATTTTGCATCAAACATCTCATCACATGCTAAATTGTTGTTAGTGGTTAGTCCGTCAGTGAAAAATGGAGAGTTTAGAAATAATACGAGTTTTAATATGAAATTAATAAATTATAAAATAATATTCCCTCAGTCCTAGCTAAAATGACATATTTCTTAGCCGACACAAGATTTTAGGAGTTATTGGTTAAAGTGTTTAATTGAAGAGAGAAAATGTGAGTGTAAGTATTAAAGTAGAGAGATAAAGAAATATAGATATTTTAATAGGAGTGAGAAAAAGTGGTTGAGTGTATTAATTGGAGAGAGAAAGTTTTCAAAAAAAGAAATGTGTCATCTTAATTAGGATAAACTAAAAAGAAAAATGTATCAAAACATGACGGAGGGAGTAGAAAAAAAATGATTGAAGTAGTAATTGTTAATGAAGAATAAGGTTCGTGTCATTAGAAAAAAGAGTTAGATTAAAGTGCACAGGCTTGATGTGACTGGAAAAAAATAACGAAAGTGGACTAAGGAGTATTGATTGTTAGGCGAGAATAGCCCCTTAGATAGGACATTTTATGATCAATAATAGGTTTGGGACCGGTTTGCCCAATTCAAATGATAATACCACATTTATTATTGATTGTGATGTTTCGTAAAATTGGTCTTATTTTGAAATTATCTACTTCTAAACTCGTGAATTTAATTTTAAATTCATCAATTAAGGACTGATAAATCATTTAGGCAAATTCTTTTAATCTAATTATCCTTTTATCCTCGTAGTTTATTTTGTTATCTTTAGGTTGTTTTTTCTTTGTTGGTGTATTTATCTTGGGAAAAAATGAGAAAAGAAAATATGTATCATTGTTAAAATTGTGATAGTGCAAAATATTCAACTCCTATAATTTGATAATTTAATAAATATTCACCTGCACATTAAAATGTCCAACAATCTAATTTTAAACTTATTAGTAAAAAAAAATTCGAAGGAGAAGTGCATTTTTATAGATTTTGAGCTTATCGAGCCCCAGTCTAAGCCATCGATTTAAATGATGAATTGTGATTTATACAACAATATTTGTGCAAGAAGCATTTCATCGACCTATATAATTAGGTTTTCTTTTCTCAGCAAATGCAGCCAAACCTTCCAAACGATCCTTGGTGTGCATGATCTGTTCATAGCACTCTTCCTCCAACACCAAACCCGAGTCCACCTCCATTCCTCCATCAATCGCTCGCTTTGCCATTCTTATCGCCACCGGTCCCTGCAGCAAGAAAAACTATAATTAAAGTAGCCATTGATCCAGTGACTTCAGTTATGTGTAAAATGATTAATGTAAGAGACTACTGTGTGTTTATGTGTTGGCCTCGGGGATAAAATGGTTCATAGTTGAGGCGAAAAATCTCAGGTCCAAACGAAGGTTTTTAAGTATTTATTTATCCAACGACATCAGTGTTGTTAACATAGAAGTAAAAGCCCGTTTCTTGGAGTGGCATAGTGATAATATAGCGCGTCTTTACAACAGTGCATAACACCAACTGAAGAAGAATGTTTAATGTGCATCTCTATGATGGATAGAAGAGACAGAAATATCAAGATTGGAATTGGTTGGGTACCTTCTGATTTATAAGCCGAGCAGTTTCAAGAGCTTTCAAGTGAGCCTCGCCAGCCAGGACACAGTGATTAACAAGACCTGCAATGAAATCTTTCGTTAGTATGCCTCGTTTATGGAGCAGCATGCTATTGAAACCTTAAGTCAAATATTTATATACCCATGGATAGAGCGTCTTTGCCACCAACTATCCGACCAGTGAAAATAAGTTCCTTTGCTGTCGATTTTCCAACCAATCTAGGAAGCCTTTGTGTTCCCCCAGCCCTGAAAGAGGTTTTTCTCCGCATTTAAGATATAATAGCAGCCAAAAATGTGTGGTAGTGAAATGACACAGCACCATGGATATGAGTCATACCCGGGAATGATTGCCAGCCCAGTTTCCGGTAATCCTAGCAAAGCATTTTCCCCTGTTCGATTCAATACGTAAATGATCAAGATATTGCAGCAATTTTCCAGTGTATGTTTGGAAGCAAAGATGCAGACTGACCACATATCCGAAGATCACAAGATAGAGCCAATTCAAGCCCGCCTCCCAAGGCAGCACCTTCAATGACGGCTATCGTAGGAATACACAGTGCCTGAGATAATAATAATAATAAAGGATGGGAGACTAAGATCAATAGACACTCACAAACAAGCACTTTGGTTGAATCTAAGCCTTGATACTAAGTAATCAACTAGAACAATTGATCCATCATATTATGAAAATAACTTGCCACGAAAGAACAAGGATAAGCATCACCTCCAAGTAGGAGAAAGTGGAGCGCAGTGAGTTCACAAAATCCCGCACTTCAGATGGACTCATTGTCTTCCTCTCCTACAAATTCACTTTTTAAAGGAAGTGAATTCTTGAGCATATAAACCAGAATCATGCTAATAAAAAAAAGAGCAGAGTACCTTAAGTTCATTCAACCAACAAAAAAAACAGTCTTATAGTTCTAAATTCAGGTTAGAAAGGGGATAATCTACTTCAAATTAAAACTATACCGTTTATTAAGTTTTTACTAGTTAAGTGTGGTCCAGATTACCTTCAAATCGGCACCTGCACAAAATACCTTGGGGACAGAACTGCTGATCATCAAAACTTTTGCTGTCTGGTCTCTGTTAACAGATTCAAGGGTATGCCGCAATCCCCTCAGCATGTCTCTTCCAATAGCATTTTTCGAGCTAGGCCTTTCCAAGTTAACCTCCCAAATCCCTGTAGGTAATAGATGGCTGTTAGAAGCCAAATAATAGCTAAAGAAAAGCACCTAAGCTCAAAACATCCCTAACGTCAAGACCATGAATCATCAGCTAAAGTTTTCGCAAAAATACATCTTCTCCAGACTGTAATGCAGCATTTAAAATACAAAATCCTCCCTTCCCCTAGAGCTTTGGAAACTCCATCATTAAATGGATATGAACTCTAGTTATTCCATTCTACTTGTACATCACTTTCCCCTTAAAAATATCGAGTTATTCTATCAATCGATAATTAAATACTACTAATATTTATACGGATTTTCGAATTATTTTACTGATACAACATGCATCTTCCACTCTTCCTCTTCGTATGCTTCGAGAAGGAAAAGTAACACGATAATACTACCAGAATCAATTTACTGTAGAAAATATGTTACTTAATGAACACATTAAGAAAATGATCATTTCTAACACCCTTCTCCAATAGGAATCTTCAACACAATTGTTCTTCATATCCCAACTATATGCTCAGAATCACAAAATTTGATCGTTGCAAAATTCTGGTTCAAAATTCATAAAATCTGTTGAATTAACACACCGTCTTAAACATAAAATGACTATCTCAAACGAATATCCGTTGATTAACCACTCCAGCAAAAAAGATATTGATCTGCTCAAACCAACTAAACTGAATTCACTAATAATAGTATCAACATCAAACTCGATCACAAAAATTCCACCGATTCACCATTTAAACAACACCAAAAATGAAGAACAAGCAATAAATATTTCATCAAGTAGCACAATATAACAAACATTTACCAGAATCAGAATCAGCGAGTTTCTGCAGTTTCACGGACTCCGAAACAGACTGCACCAAGAGCGTTCTAGCACTCTGGAATCTGAACAGAGGCGAAATAGAGCTCTGAAACTTGGGATTCTTCAACGATTTCGATGCAGCGGCAAAAGCTACCATTTTTTCCAATCCAGCGACGAAGCTAGGGATGTGTGGAACTCCTAAACCAAATCCACAAGTGAATCAAACGCAATTCCAGCTCAATTTAATGATTGAATTATAAGTTGAACAATACCAAACGGAACTAATACTCGCAGTGAAGTTGGAAATTTTGATAGAGAAGATTGAAGATGATGCAGATGGAGATTGGAGTATTTATTTATAGAAGTCTTAAATTTGGGCCTATGATTGGGCCGATAACTCACATTAACAGATTAGTCAGCCCATTATACATCGGGCTGCGATGCGAAGGCCCTGTTTGTGAGTTTTGATAAATTATTGAGCTCTGGGAAGGAAAATATGTGAAAGTAATTAGCTGCGTGAGGAAATAACTTTTACACTACCTTAGTTTTATAACGAAATATAAACGTAATAATTTAGTGGAGCAAGAGGTCTATTTATTAAAAAATAAATTGTGTCTATAAATCGTGAATGTCCAAAATTGACAAAATTAGTCATTACGAACTGAGGATGTATCTTATATCCACTTTAGATATTTTTTAAGGCAAAATTAAGATCTCTATCATTGTTTACGAAAAATAGTTTTATCCGTGGATGAAATAAATTTTAATTCAAAATGGTGAAATGAGAGGTTAAAAAAATAATTTATATATTAGTATTATTTATTAGTAGAAAATGAGATTTACCTTACTTAAAAAAGGGACATTTATTATAAATAGAAAAACATATTTTATTTTAATGAATTAACAAAACTAGAAAATTGTAACTATTTTTTTGGACGGTGATTATGAAATAGTAGAACGTAATAAATGCTTTAATATGTGCACACGAACTAGGTAAAGTATCCAAATAAATCAAATGTATCACAACCAAATCTCTATTTGCCAAACATATAAGTATATCTTCGCATTTGTCATTCCTTTTCCATATTATCTGCCCCAGATTAAATCTCATTTTGAGTTGAATGTCAAATAGTATTGGGGCATACGCAAGGTCTAAGTTCTCTCGCATGTAACATTACCAATTGACCTTGTAGTCTGCGTTGAACAAGATATATACTCTATGACATGAACATGGGCAATTTAACTTGTTTAACTGAAGACAGCTTTACAATCCCCGGCATTTGCTCTATATAACCGTCCTCCCACTGAGACGCTGATAGGGGTTAAGTTCCCTATCGAGAGGTTTGTAGAGCACGCTAAAATTGAACGGAGCAGAAGAGATAATTCCCTAGTTGAAGTTCTAGGGTTTTTGGAACAAGAATGAGAATAGAAGTTTATTTCATATTTATCAATGAATGAAAATACGATATAGAATTTTAAACCCTAACATATGTCTTGCTAATCAAGAAACATAACTAAAATAAAAGATTACAAAAGATATAGAGAATAAATAAAGATAACCAACTAAAATCAAAGATACGTTAAAATATTGGAGATGATCTTCGGCGAGATTTGCTAGATCGAGGAACCTATCAGACGCATACCAAGCAGCGGGACGTTGCTTCCTCATTCGTAGCCGACTGCAGATACTCTCTTTCTAATGCCAATAATGAAGAATCCAACATATGAACGGACATTCCATTAACATCAGACAAATCCTGCATCAGATGGATAACAAAATCAGGGGATTAGCATTTCTATCAACAACATACATTGTGTACATTTTTAAAAAGAGCAAAAACCTACTTCTCACAGTTTCATGCAGACGCTCACTCATGAACTCAGAAGCTTGGTGACCACCGTACCCATCATAGATTCCGACGAATGTACCATTAGGACCAAATGGAACCAAACTCATTCACCCCGACTGAACCTGGATAGAGCTCTGTGCTGTGATTCTGTATTTCACAGCTGCCATAGAGTACTCCCCCCATTGGTGGCATTTTTCAGTAATATTCTCTATATTCGGTAATATTCGTTATACCGGCATACTTTAGGTAGACCGCGGTATAAAAAAATTTATACCGTTACCGTATCAAAAACTTACAGTACGGTGTTGTACTGTACCGAGAATTACGGTTTACCCAAAATTCGATAATTTTCGGTGCAATACAATCAATATACTACCATTTTTGGGTATTTATGCCCCCCCCCCCCCAAATTAGATGGGTTAAGATTTGTATAAGATCGCTGCATGGCTCAAGATTTGTTAGACACGTTAGGACTACCAGGTCAAGATTTGTTAGATGGGTTAGGACTCTGCCCATAACTACCAAACACTTTCCAAATTACAAATCCGTCGTATATATGGACTTGGGTCCAAAAATTCTATTTAATAAATTTTGACTAATCGTCGTCATGTTCAAATATTTGCTATATGGATTACGTATGTAGAATTTTTTACTAGATAAAACATTCATACATATATGGGTTAATAGGTGTGGGCATGCAATATTTTAAAGGGATTATTGATTTTGTCTTTACATATTATAAAGTGGGAATTAGGCACTATAGCTTTGTAATATTTTATTCTTTGTTTCTTATATACATCTTTTTTTTTTGGGTCCCAACTTCCCTCGCCTATTGTGAAATGAAATTTGACTAAAATGTGACTTCACCAAAAATTTAGCCATTGAATTTGGATCAAAACCCAACTAATCAGTCTTTAGGATTATTCAACTTTAAAAAAATCAATTCTCGTCACACATATTTCTCCAATTTAAGTCTGGTAACACTTGTATCGCATGCTCAATTTGGACAAATATCTCTCTCTCTCTCTCTCACACACACACAGAGTGAAAAGGAAAATGTGTGGTACAATCTATTTCCGAATATTGTCAAAACAATAATGATAATGCTATAAAAGGATTAAAGTAATTGTCGTACTGTATATGAAGAAACAAGGAAAAGGGACCAAGGTTATTGCTTCACATTGTGCTTAAATTTCCCTCTTCTTTCATCATTTATGCACCATTTTGATAAATCCAACCTTGATGTATTAATGCCTACATATGTTATTTTATATCAACTCTTTCTTCTTGTTTAGATTTGAAAATGTTTTGTGTTGTGTGTTAGTGATGTAATTCTATGTTGAAATATGTATTGCCTGTTGTGGAGAAGTGTGGTGTAGTCATTCAAGAAACTACTAGTACTATACATGATTATGCTCCATTATTATTGATCATGCTTATGTAATTTAGTGGAATCTCCTATTCAATTAATCAAGAGGTTAGGTTGTTGGAATCAATAAATTAATTAGGTTGTTAAAATGAGTTTTGTGTTTGGTGATTGGTTATATTTCTTGTCTTAGAAGACATTTGTGACTCTTGATTTTTTCAATCTTTTGACAAGGGCAGCTTGTTGTTTGGTCTAGTTCATCACCAATGTCGCTAAGATACTAAAATGGTAAGCTCACACTCTTAAGATCATCTACCTTGGTTTATTATGCTCAACCATGTTGTAAACTGCATGGAGCTGGCCAACTCACAAGCTCAAGCTCATCTACCAACCTTATGATTGGGGACTCAAAAATTAGCCTATTCTTACTTGTTGGACTTCAACTCCAGATATTTTGATCATTCAAACATCAAAGATTTACTTATTGGGAATAATTTAGTTTTTCTTTTCTACTTCACTAGAATACAAGGCTCTTATATTTATATTTTTCTAATACAAATCTTGATTTATTTGTTGTTTGGATATAAATAGTTAACACAATTTTTGTGATTTTAAATATTTCAGATTCATGCATAGTATACATTTTATGAATTTCTGAATTACAAGTTTCCAAAATTCTTTGAAAAAAGCTATGCTGGTGATATGATCAATTGCTAACTAATTAATAATTCAAAAATAAGATCAATTCTTAGCCATTAGATTAAGAGATCCAATGGTTAAAATAATGACAAGTGTATTATATTTTAAATTTAAATAATTAGTAAATAAATTTAAAGGGTATTGATGTCAATTCTCTCTTATCAAAATCACCTCAAAACCTTAAATTTACGTAACTCTCTCGATTTAAATTATTTTTCGCAAAAAATATATCAAATTAAAGATAATTTTATAAGGATTCCAACAAGATCTCAATTGCATATATTCCGACGATGTTCGGGTGATGAAATTTGATCATTTATATTTCAATTTTCGTATATGTTGATAAACAGATTTTATCATCAAATGCAAAAAGAAATCTCAATATAGTGTATGTAAAATCTCAATATTGTGTATGTAAAATATCAATAAAAATGTGTTGATATTTTCTTGTACTTGTGTTGATATCCTCATGTCATATTGTTGATATTTGTAATACACTATGTTGATATAAAAAAAACCCATGAAAATTATTATATGATAACATAATGACGATATTACCCTTTTGTTGATATTTTGTCTACTATTTATTGATATTTGTGAGCTTTAATCTTATCCATTAATTTTAAAATCTAAGGATGTAGATTTAGTTTTAGTTTTGGATTATAATGTTAAAAGCATTAGAAGAGGACCCAGCCAGAGTTGATGTACATCATAAAATTTTGCTCATCTTGTATTTAATGTGACCATGTAAATGACAAAAACAAAAATAAAGGAATAAAATAAATTTAGTCAAACGAGATATATCATTCGGATTTTGATAGACAAACCAAAATTAACAAGTAAAATATTAAAATCAGACCTTTATTTTGACGGCCCGGTGGTAGGCCCAATTTAGTTGTTAATTACCCAATTATAAGCCCAAATTGAGACAAATAAAATATCTTTCACACAAATGGAAAAATGCAGCATCACTCTATTCCCGCTGTCTCTCTCCCTCCATTTCCGCTTCTTTCTTCTTCTCTCTCCAAATTTATCTACACTCTATACGCATATTGGTAAGTACGTGATTTTGTGCTTGTGAAATACTTCATATTTGGGATAAAAAAGCTTCGAAACAAGGAAACCGTGTAATTTTGGCTGTTTTTTTTGGGATTTCATGAAATATGTTTCCAATTTTTTTCTGTCTTCAACTGTATTTGCTTCACAGTGAATAGCACAATTAGTTTCTGCTGTGTTTTTGTGGTTATGTAGTTATCCTATGCTTGAATTGAGCTGGAATTGCGTTTTTTTACTTGTGGATTTGGTTTAGGATTTCTTTGAATTTCTGTATGTGCTGTGAATTTGTGTTTTGTTTAAAAGATAAGGATTGAATTTAAAGACAGTTTATTCGAATTAGCCAGAAATATGTGCTTCAAGTTTGTAGATTGGTTAGGTGAACGTCTTTGGACTTAATATTGTGTGAATATGGCCACGGTAACAACTGGAAGGTTTAGAAATTTATTTTTTTTAGAATTAATTTGGGATTTTCTTTGAATTGTTTGTGTTTAATCTTGCTTGATTTGGACTAACCTAGCTATGTTCGGCGTAGTTAGTTCAATCTTTCTGATGATGCCGCTGCTTTTGAGGTTGTGAACATAGAATTATTGTGTGATTTGCTATATTTTGATTGGTGTTATGCATTTTCTTTATACAGGAAGAAGGTGCAGTAGATTATATAGAATCTCATCTTGGGAAAATCTAATACAAATATTTCAATGTTCTCTTCATCATGTACAATTACGCTGTTGCCGTGTGTATTTTTACGTCAAAATCAACCAATTTGCACAGTTGATGCTCATACATCGTTGAATATTGCCAATGGCAAAAGGCATTCTTGGAAAGTAAAAGGCTGCAGCAGTGTTAGCAGCATTGATGGCCTAAGTTTCTCATTATCTGAGGATTTGGATGGTGACAGTAATGTGAAATTGGATGATACCAACCCCAGTAATCGACACATAAACTCAATTACGATAGGCCGTTGGGTTCAGTCTTGTTCCAATGTACGCGAGGTTAAGAAACTACATGCTGTTGTTAGTAGGAGGATGAGAGATCCAGTAGCTTATGTTAATAATAACTTAATCAGTATGTATGCTAGATTTGGGGAGCTTGTGGCTGCTCGTCGGGTATTTGATAATATGTTGGATAGAAATGTTGTGTCTTGGACTGCAATGCTGAATGGCTACCAGAGACATGGTTTAGGTGATGAAGCGTTGAGGTTGTTCCTTGAGTTTGTTAACTCTGGTCTATACGGGAATGCGCAGACATACGTCTGTGTACTGAATCTGTGTGGCAGGACGTTTAACTATGAGCTTGGAAGACAGTTGCATGCTTCCGCAGTAAAGAATCAAGTAAGTAATTACATCTTAGATTGTACTATTTTGCATTTTTATGCTCAGTGTGGTGATTTGGGTAGCTCTTTTGAAGTCTTTGACCGGATGCAAAATCGGGATTTGGTTGCTTGGACGACAATGATCACAGCTTGTTCACAGCATGGGCGGGGACAGGAGGCTTTTGCATTGTTGTCACAGATGTTATCTGAGGGACTTGACCTTAATGAATTCACTGTCTGTAGTGTATTGAATGCTTGTGGTGAAGAGAAAGAGCTCAGATTTGGTGAACAGTTACATGCTACTGTCGTTAAGAAGGCGTATGATATTGATGTTTACGTGGGGACGGTGTTGGTGGATTTGTATGCAAAGTGTGGGAAGATTGAGGAGTCGAAGTCTATTTTTGATGGAATGAAAAGGAGAAACGCTGTCACTTGGAATTCTATTATAGCTGGATATGCTCGTAATAACCTTGGTGACGATGCCATAAGACTCTTCCGTATAATGAAAAGATTAAGGGTGCCTACTGACAACTCGACCATGGTCAGCATCCTTAGAGCTTGTGGCTTACTCAAGGCTTTATCGACAGGTAAAGAAGTACATGCGCAGATTTTCAAGAATTTCGAACCTAGCAATATCTTCATAGGGAGTGCACTTGTATGGCTGTATTGTAAATGTGGGGATTACGCCTCTGCGGCCAAGGTTCTTCAAAACCTCCCAGATAAAGATGTGGTTTCGTGGACTGCGATGATTTCTGGCTGTGCTCGCCTAGGTCACGAGCATGAAGCCCTCGAGTACTTAAAGGAGATGCTGGGTGAAGGTGTGGAACCCAACCCGTTCACGTATTCTTCAGTGCTGAAAGCTTGTGCGAATCTGGAAAGCGTAAGGCAGGGGGAGCTCATTCACTCATCCCTAAACAAGACGCCTTCATTGTCCAACGTGTTTGTTGGGAGTGCTCTGGTTCATATGTACTCGAAATGTGGACATCTTTCTGAGGCGGCTCAAGTCTTCGACAGCATGCCTGAGAGGAACTTGGTCTCGTGGAAGGCGATGATCGTAGCTTACGCGAAAAACGGGCGCTGTGGAGAGGCTATGAAGCTCATGTATCGAATGCAAGACGAGTGCATTGAGGTAGATGACTACATCCTCTCCACTGTTCTTACATGCTGTGGTAAGTGGGAGAAAGGGGAGTCGTTGCCTTCGGAAAACTGTCTGCAGCCTTAAAAATCTTACAAGATTTTAAGTAAAGTTTTAGCATCATGGATTTGAAGGGTGGGTGGTCAAGAATGCAACATCTGTAGCTCGAGATTTTCGGCTTAGCACGGTTAGGCTTTTCATGTCGTGATCGAAGTTGAGGGATGAAGATGAAGAAGTTGCCTTCTGTTTGGATGAATTCCTGTTGAATGATGTTTGTCTATAAATGTGAATATGGGTTTTATTTGGCAAAATTTGATGCAAAAGTATAAATCTTGCTGGATTCTTGTGTTACAAATGTTTCATTAGATGCAATAGAATTTCCGAAACTGGCAAGATCAAGATTCAAGCTGTAGACAATCTCATTTTGGAAAATGAAATTATGATTCTCTCTCACTCAAGATTGCCTGAATCAGACAATGGAATCCAAAGAAAATAGTGCAAGCCTTGACTTATTACAATAGAATCCAAATCAAAAAGCAACTTCGAAGGACCAGTGACGCCCAAATTTGCTTGCTTCCCACGCCCTAACTAATCAATAAATCCAAGTTTGTCCCAACAATTAATATAAATATAAATATTGCTCGATATTAATGAAAAACTATGAATTATTTTTGTTATTCTGGATTCTATTTGTTGTTTTTCATCATAATTTTTTTTATTACTATGAATTTATCTAGTCATTAGTTTCCATAAGAAATCAGGCTTCCAAAGCTAAATCCCAATTCATAAATAATAAGACAAACGAATCCCAAAAAAATACTCCCTCTGTCCCCGAATAAGAGTCGCTAATTTCCATTTTGGGTTGTCCCCCATTAACAGTCACTCTTCATTTTTACCATAAATGGTAGTAGGTCCCACATTCCACTAACTCACTCCACCCACATTTTATTATAAAACCAATATAAAAATGTGGGTCCCACATTCCACTAACTTTTTCAACCAACTTTTCTCTATATTTCTTAAAACTCGTGCCCGGTCAAAGAGCGACTCCTATTAGGGGACGGAGGGAGTAATGTTTTCGTATTAATAAAATAATCCTAGTAAAAAATCAACTCCTACGCAAACTAGAGACTATCACAATATTATAGTGGCATAAATTAAGACCATTTTGCTTGCCTCCCACGCACTAAATAATTTATCTAGACCATAACAAATCCAACTTAGGATTTTTATATTAGTTAAGTTGTTATCAAATTAGACTATAAAAGGATCATCCATGTTTTCGAATTGAAACCATCAATATATGTTCAAGTTTTTAGAGATTTTGAGTTTGTTGCTTCGTTTTGTCGGAGCGAAATCGTAAACAACGTTATCGACTAATATCGGGTCACAATGTCGGCAGTTTCCGGGCTAACAGAAGTTCACGTGATGAAGAAACTTCACGAAGAGAAGATGAGGAAAATGGATGAATCAAAAGTGAAATCAGGTTATGAAAATGATGAGAGATGTGAGAAAAGGGAGATAAAATGTTGTTTTTCTTTGTTTAGCTTCAAGAAAATTCGTCCAACTAGAGCTTCTGCAGAGTCTTGAAATCGACTACTTATTGCAATTTAATTTGGAATTTTGCTTCATGTTTGAAGAATGTTTGTAAAAATTGTTGTTAAATTATGTTTTATAGATGTGATTTCCTAGTTTTAATTTTATATACATTAATCTTCTTTTTGTTGGTTTCTGGATTACAAGAGATAAAAACCGGACCCAAAAGAAGGAATACAAAAGAAATAACTGAAACGAATTCTAAGGAAAAATCGAAACAATAAACCGTAAAATAAGTTAGCCGAGTCGATGAGTCATCTTTCCGCAAGACGAAATACGCCCTGGTAGTGCTCTCGGATTGACGTGCTGTCCCCAAAGATAAAACGGCTACGTCTCTGATGAAGCAGCACCGCTATTAGAAGAGCTCCGGCGAACTAGATGAAGGTTAGGGCAGAGCTTCGACAGAAGAACAATGCAAGAGAGGGAGAGAGCTTATGTTTTGTATGCTTGTGAAGTGGTGTAGAGAATGCAAGAGTATGTTTGCCTATTTATAGGCCAAGTACAATGCATGTGGAGGTGGAGTCAAAGCACCCATCAAAGCAAATTGTAATGGTCGGCGGTTACAAACGTTACAACATCAATCATGGAGCATGAACCTGGACGGATATACCTAGACACCTCTCACGTAGTTGTTCATTCCAGAGATGTATCTGGACGACCCAATCAATGTGCACGCATTCTACAAAGCTTTCTCCGTATGCTCATTTGTTACATTGTTTTGTCTACGTGTCCAAAGTAGATAAATTAATTAATTAATCAATTTCATATCTCCATATATCATGACATATTTTAATATATTATTTCTCACTCACCGGGAATCGGTTTAGAGAAAGTGAATATACCACAATCATCTACTCGAAGCGTAGATCGATTATAATTTATT
The DNA here is from genome assembly GCF_004379255.2 of Salvia splendens. Classification (NCBI taxonomy): domain Eukaryota; kingdom Viridiplantae; phylum Streptophyta; class Magnoliopsida; order Lamiales; family Lamiaceae; genus Salvia; species Salvia splendens. The sequence continues at coordinate 44,705,600 of NC_056032.1, forward strand.
TAATTATTTCAAAATTAAATAATCCGTCACTTGTACGACCAGGTCCAATTGCGTTGGTCGGACCACGATTCAAACACTTTTTACAAAATGCTGAAAATACGTAAGAAAAAGAACATTATTTTAATTTAACTTATACTCCTATCCTTTTAGGTGCAAGTGATATGAGAAAGCTCCTAGAGATCAATATATAGTTGCGATTTGCCCATCACTCTAGATTTTTGTAGTACTACTATATTTTAATAAAGAATCTCAACTATTAAAAAATTTATAGGAGTAGTATTCAAGAAGCACCACGACGTAAGTGTTGGCCTCATATCTCTCGAATCCAACTTGAAAAACACAAGAAAATCCAAAGAGTATGTAGTAACACAGTCTTGACCTTATTACAAAGAATCCAAGTCAAATAAAACAACTCCTCCTAAAAAACCAACTTCACTTCGTCCATATATAGTGACCTAAATTTTCTTGCTCCCCAAGTCCTAAAATCTCTATAAATAGCACAATTTTGTCCCAAGAAACACTATTTCTATTACATATACACAACCAATTCTTCTTCTTCTTACAAATTAACAGCAATATCTACCATGTCGATGGCTGATTCTGGGCTCGTGGAGGCCTACATGATGAGGAAGCTTCACAAAGAGAAGATGAAGAAAATGGAAGCTTCCAATTATGAGCTCAAATCAAATGAAGGAAACCAAAACAAAAGTGATGATAGGTGTGACAAGAGTGGGAGTGGCTGCTTTTACTTGTTTAGCTTCAAGAAAGTTCATCCCAACACTCCTTCTGCACATTCTTGAAAAATCAAGAGTTGGTTTAAATTTTTCATTTTTTTTTATTTTGTTCCTTTTAATTTAGATTTTGTGTTTGTTGGTTTCATGGTTGCACTAATGAAAATCCATATAACTGCTTCTGGTTATATATAAATGGAGTATGTATATATATGGCTGCGATTTGCTTCTTGAAATTATAGTCATAAAATTAAAGAGATACTACTTTTCTAACTTTTCCTTTGAACACATAGAGATAATGAAGAAAAATCGGAAACTATATGTATGTATATATAGGATTGTATTCAGTGTCAAACTAGTTTTAAAGACCGAACTAGAGACCACATATCAATCATCCATTTTTCTAATATAGTGGATAAAATAAATCAAGCAAATGATATACTTTATTTTCAGATCGTTTTACTTTATTTTATACAAACTTCATTATTTGAACCCTATACACAATATATATGTGGGATGAATCCAATTTTGATTCTGTAACATACCTAATTTGAAGAACTCGAAAACCTTTTATGTATATGTACATACAGTGTCATGATTTCGAAAAAAATCTGTTATTTTTCTTTTTTTTTCTTATACTAGAAGACAAAGAGATATTGAAATTCAACCATATAACTATACTTTACAAAAAAGAAGAGTTCATAAGCATGAAATGTCTTTATTCACATTGACATATGTACAGTTGCGTCACGAGGCTAAAATTGCTACTTCATCGCAAATATATATAGTTAAACACCAACATAGTAATATACATGCTTACAATGATCTTGAATTCATTTATTTTACTAGAATGCTCTAATATTCATTGAAATAAAATGTACTAGTATGTATACATTTGGCTATATCATCTATAATCTTCCTTGTTTGGCTATAGGTCGTGTCTTGTTTAATTTGTACGATCCATCAACTTCACTTATATATAATATATTATGCTTGGGGATTTAATTAATGATTGATTTGAATTGGTATAAAACTATTTAATTCGCTTTCGATCTATCCTAATTTCACATCGAGACAAATAGAAAAAGAAAAATGTGGCTCCTTTGAGTGCGGGACAAGTCGATGATGCGGCTGCATATCACATCAAAGGTTCATATAATTAAGAAATTTATTTGATAATTCCAAATCGTATAATAATATTAATAATGTTATCGAATTAATATTATTCTCCAATGATTTGAACCGTGAATTTAGTAAATGGGCATTAGCATATACTGATATACTCGGGAGAGGTTATTAGTTTCGGGTTTTCAGTTTTAAGTATCAACATTAAAATAATATACTTGGAGACGATTTCCAATTTTTCTGATTTTTTTATATAATGTAATAAATTTAATTCCTCAACTAAAAATTTAGATGTCTGTTTTTCGATCTAATAATATATATCTTGCGTACCGACAAACAATAATATGATATATATTTGTTACGGCGGTGTGCCAATTGCTTTTACCGGTGTCCTTCTATGCTGATCCTTCGTTGCTTGTTGTGCTTGCACTACAACAAAAAACCGTTAATGACTATTTTATAATACAATTAAGGATGCTAATTTGTGTTCAAAATATGCTAGAATATATTCTTATTGTTGGTGTTTCAACTAAAATTAGATAGTGCAAATTGAAGCGTCCTAAGAAAGCAAAAGATTAAGTTAATTTTTCCTTAATTTAGGAATGTTTACGTTTGCTTCCTAAATCATTGTTATTTTTTAAAAATCTTCAACGGAAGTAATTGCATCTCGATTTTTTTTCCTTCAAAAGTTTTTTTTAGTGTTTTTCTTATGGTAGACTTTTGGTTCGTTAGTGATCTGATTTGAGTATTTTCTTTTTATAAAAAAATATATAACTAACCTGATGCAAAGTATATTCCTCTAGTTAAAATAGTGATTGTATAAAATCCAAGAAATAGTGAGCCAAAGTCATCTCAAATCAATAACACCCTCCCTAACTCTGTGTACATATTTAATACTAGTAATTTTTTTCTTTTCCTTGAAGCAACCATATCTTTCCCACAAAGAAGTCAATATAAAGAAAAGAGTCCATAGCCATATTCCATATTTAATCGTGACACCCAACAATTCATTTTCTCTAGGGATTTCTATTAAATTTGATATGACTTGGATATTAATAGTGCCCTTATATGTCTATAAATAGTGTCTATTATCATATTTTATTTGGACCCAAAAATTTGTTGAGTGCCAAAAATAAGTGGACAAAGCAATTGATGGCTCTGGCATAGTGGACCAAGAATAAGATGATAATAGGGTGTCCCATTGCATTACAATTTTCAATTTTTTCATAGTAAATTCCTGCCATATGCACGTGCTAAAGGGACAATCTGCACCCCGTTACATATACTATGTAATTAATTTTACCATAAATAACTTCTATGGAAGCAATTACTATAATCAATCAAGATATTGAATGTAACGATTAGATATCAGCAGTCAGTCAATTATGAATCAAAGAGTTTTAAAATGATCATTAGTTTAATTAGTTTAGAGGCAATTGCTATATGAATAAACCCATATTGTCGATTGGATAGAGTTTGTAAGAAAATAAATAAAAAATACTAATTTTTGTTAGAAAAGTGACCAAAACGTCACTCAAATCACTCAAATATATATAATAGTCACAAACACGCACACTAAAATACTCCAAAATATAACACTTTATTTTCAAAATACAATCTTACACACTAACATTCTAAGTACCACTTACTATGTACTAAAGATATAGTTTATCCATATAGTGAGATCTATCTCATTCAATTTGATAACTTTTGGAAACATATGGAGTATATATCTTTTTAAATTTTGTTTTTATATTTATTCGATTTGATTTATGTGGTTGATGGGGTACGAACTAAACCCTAATGGCAAGCCCAATAACAGTGACGGCCCATCAGCCCAGAGCCCAAGAAAGAGTATCTGTTCGGCACCAAAGAGTTCGGCACGACCCAAGAGTTCGGACTCAGCCTACAGCTCGGTAAAAGCCGACCAGTCAAGCTCTCCTCTCAGATCGGCAAGAGCTGATCGGTAAAGTCCAGCAGTTCGGTCTCAGCATTCGACCGAACTAGGAGTTAGTGGACTCATGAAAGGCCTCCACGACCTCCGCTATACCCACGATCTATTTAGTGGTACGAAGCAGTTATTGAGCAGTTATTGCTCACCCACGATCTTGTTAGTGGGGCTGCAAACCACGACCTTAGTTCAATGTATAAATAGAACTTAGATCAGATAGAAAAGGGTTAAGCTCTCTAGAGATAAAATCATATAGCAAGGCTGTGTTGTAAGCTGTAATCCCAGATCAAGCAATACAATCTTGCCCTCCCTTCTTCCCGTGGACGTAGATTTACTTCAGTAAATCGAACCACGTAAATTCACCGTGTCGTAATTTATTTTTACGAGCCTTTATCATCATCAGAAATTCGCGGAATCATCACTGGCGCCGTCTGTGGGAAACAGAGAACAAAATTTGTGATAAAGCGAATTTTTGATCCATTTTTTCCACCCAAAAAATGCATACCAGATCGCAGAATACCCGTATTCCAGCCCGTGAGAACCAGGAGGAAGCCAATCCATCCCATAGGTCGGGAAAACAGCCTAGGGATAAATCCACCACCAGTTCTCATGGCGAAGGAACAAGCCGCTCCAAAAATCGTCCCACTGAGTCTTCCCAGCAGCCTGATTTGAATGAGGCTGTCAAGCAGTTTTTGGCTGAAAAGCAGGAGGAATTCTTAACCTTCCTGCGAAAAAGCCAAAAGCAGCCGGAGACGAAAACGACGGATTCTCCTTCTCCCTCCGCACAAGAAAGTCACTACCGCAGTAGTGTCGCATCTCCCAGGAGAAAGAATCCCCGTCCCCCACATATTCCAGCTCCTCCTCGGTACCGGAATCACAGGAGAACTCAATCTCCTCCATACCGACGAGATATCGGATTCGCCGTGTACGGAGCACTGAAGACTCCGTTCTCGGACGACATCACCCGAACTCCCCTACCACAGAACTACCGAACTCCGTCGATGACTTACGACGGGCTCGTGGATCCTCACGATTTCTTGGGGCGCTATCAATATAACATGGCGAACCAGGGTCTCAACGAGGTCCACATGTGCAAGCTGTTTCCCGAGCTGCTCATCGGGAACGCAAGAAGGTGGTTCGATAGCCTCCCCCAGGGCAGCATCAGATCTTACCGAGATCTAATGGATGCCTTCCACAGGAGGTTCTTTCAGAAAGCGGAAGCCCGAATCACTTCGGCTCAGCTGCTTTCCATTCGTCAAGGTCGCGACGAAAAAATCAGCGACTTTATGACAAGATTCCACAAGGAATGCCTGCAAGTAGACGATCTCAACGATCTGCTTGTCATCTCGGCATTCCAAAATGGAATCTTGCCCGGAGCTCTCTACAGGAAGCTCGTTGAGTGCGGTCCGCAGACAGCTCAGGAAATGTGGGACATTGCGGACCAGTACTCCCGGGCCGATGAGGCAGACCGTCGCAAACGGTCGTTAGACAGCTCATCGTCCCGAGGAGACAGAAGGAAGCCCGATCATAGCGATCAGGGGCATCCTCGCCGGACTCCATTTGAAAGAATTCAAAGGGCTCCGGTGCAAGACAGATTGGGACCTCGTCTCAATCCCGAGAAGCCGCCCGCTCAGTTCGTACCGCTGAACAAGCCGAGAGCGGAAATTTTCGAACTGCACTCTGACCTGTTCGAAAAGCCAAAGCGGATGACGAAATCAGCCGCGCGCCGACCACAGGATAACTACTGCTCCTACCATCAAGACCACGGTCACGATACTGAGGAGTGCAGAAACTTGGCTGCAGGTATCGATGTTCTTGTGAAGGCAGGGACATTGAAAAAATACCGAAGTAAGCAGCCAAAGAAGAATAAAAAGCAGAGTGGTGCGAACTGCGCTCCTCAGGATCCGAAAAGGCAGCCGGATCCCGAAGACGATGACGAGCCGCAATATGATGGAGTAATCCAGACTATTGACGCGCTCCCTGCCGGGAAGACCAAGTCGTCCCTAAAGTCAGAACGCAGAGGCTCCAATCGAGAGGAGCCAACGCATAAAAGGCTGAAGCAGGACGAAGTGATTACGTTCTCGGCTGCTGATCCCGTCCCGGCCATCTCTCCTCACCAAGACGCCATTGTCATCCAAGCCGGAGTGGCAAACAAACTGATCCACAGGGTGTTTGTGGATACAGGAGCGTCGGTTAGCATTCTTTTTAAAGAGTGCTTCGACAAACTAGAAGTGGACCCAGCTCGGCTCAGTCCGGCTCCGCTTCCCCTGAAGAGCTTCACCCAGGAGGACACCCGCCCTGAAGGTATTATCAGCCTTCCGATCACGGTGGGGAAAGCGCCTACTAGCTCCAGTACGATGATTGAGTTTTTCGTGGTGAAAGCTCGGTCCCCGTACAACGTCATCCTGGGAAGAGACTGGCTCAACACAGTTCGGGCCGTTTGCTCCACCTATCACCTCACCATCAAGATCCCTACTAAAGGAGGGATAGCGGTCATCCGAGGTGACCAAAAGAGAGCAAAGGAATGTCTGCAAATTGCGCTTAGAAGTGCCGAGCAGTCAGATCGGCACCACCAAGCATAGCAATCACAGCAGCCGGAGTCAGAGGCGATGACCGAAGTCATACCGGAGCCGAACTCGATGACAGTTCAGCTGTACGAAGACGATCCATCCAGAACGGTTAAGATCGGTTTCGCGGGAACGCCCCTACTTCGGGAAAAAACCATCCAGCTCCTCAAGGAGTATAAAGACGTCTTTGCATGGTCTCCGTTGGACATGACCGGAGTGCCCCCCGAGGTAATCACTCATCGGTTAAATATTGATCCTTCAGTCCGGCCGATAAAACAGAAGCAAAGACTCTTTGCGGCAGAACGAAGTCAAGTCATCCATGACGAAGTCCGTCAATTATTGAAGGCGGATGTGTTATTCGAAGTGAAGTATCCTTCGTGGGTGGCCAATCCTGTCATGATCAAGAAAAAGGAAGGAGGATGGCGGATGTGCATAGATTTCACCGATCTAAATAAGCACTGTCCCAAAGATTGCTATCCCCTTCCGAACATAGATAAAAAAGTAGAAGCTTTGATAGGCTTTGAAATTTTTTGTTTTCTTGATCTGTACAAAGGATACCATCAAGTTTTAATGGATGAGATTGACGCTTCAAAAACGGCCTTCATTACTGATTTCGGCATTTTCGCTTATAAAAAGATGCCATTCGGTTTAAAGAATGCCGGAGCCACTTATCAAAGGATGGTAGACAAGCTTTTTCGGCACCTGATTGGAAAGGAGGTCGAAGTGTATGTTGACGATATAGTCGTCAAAAGCAAAAGCACTTCGGAGTACGAGCACAACCTCAAGTCCACTCTCAACGTGCTCAAGAAAGCCAACCTCAAACTTAATCCCCAAAAGTGTACCTTTTTGGTAGATTCGGGAAAGTTTCTGGGTTGTTGGGTTTCAAAGGACGGACTCAAGGCAAACCCCTCAAAAGTTCAAATCGTTCAGAACATGGCAATGCCGAAGTCCATACATGACGTGCAAAGGCTAACCGGATGTCTAGCCGCACTGAATCGATTCCTTTCCCAAGCAGCCGAAAAGCAACTGCCGTTCTTCAAGGTGTTGAAAAAGGCACCAAAGTTCGAGTGGGGAGCCGAGCAGAAAAAGGCCTTTGACGAGCTCAAAAGTTATCTAGCCGAGCTTCCTATTCTCTCTGCTCCAACCGAAGCCGAAGTAATATTCTTATACTTAGCGGCATCGGATCAAACCATCAGCGCGGTGCTTGTACGAGAAGAAGGCCTAAAGCAGCTTCCCATCTATTTTACAAGCCGAGCATTAAGAGGTCCAGAAACCAGGTATCAACCACTGGAAAAGATTGCTCTGGCATTAGTAAATGCAGCAAGGAGACTGCGGCCATACTTCTATGCTCACAAGGTATGCGTCTTAACTGATCTGCCACTTCGGCAAGTGTTGACCAAACCAGAAGCATCAGGCAGAATCGCCAAGTGGGCTATAGAGTTGGGAGAGCACACAATTGAATACCTACCTCGGAAAGCCATCAAGGGACAAGCCTTGGCAGATTTTCTTGCAGAAGCAAAGTTCGATCAAGCAATTCCTGTTATTGCCGAACAGAAGAATTCTGCCAATGCCGAACTAGCACAGCCCTTGGAATCCGAAGTAGAGCCGCCGGACTGCTGGAGCGGATTCGTAGATGGAGCTTCAAACAAGATGGGAAGTGGAGCTGGTATTTTACTTGTCGCTCCCGACGGACACGAGGTAACCTACTCACTTCGGTTCCTATTCTCCACTACTAATAATGAAGCCGAGTACGAAGCCCTCCTGGCCGGACTCCAGTTAGCGCAAAGTCTGCTCGTCAAATCTCTCAAAGTCCATTGTGATTCACAAGTCATAGTAAATCACATGTTGGGTACAAGTGAAGCCCGTGACGAGAGAATGAAGAAGTATTTGGACAAAGCGCAAAGCATCAGCCGAAGTTTCTCCTATTTTCGGATAATCCGTATTCCCAGAGCGGAAAATAGCCGAGCAGATACCTTAAGTAAGTTGGCCTCAGATCCGAGCTCAAAGGCGGAAGAATTAATGCATCGAAGCATTGATGAAGCCGAGGTACATTCAGTATCCAGCTCGCCGAACTGGATGACGCCGATCTTGCAGTATCTGGATCAAGGACAGTTGCCTGAGGATAAGAGAGAAGCTCGGAAGATTACGTGCCGAGCACTTCGGTACGAACTTCATGAAGGAGTCCTCTTTAGAAAGTCTTACCTCCAGCCGTTATTGCGGTGCGTAGGACCAGAAGAGACGGACTACATCCTCAGAGAAGTTCATGAAGGATCGTGCGGTAGCCACATCGGAGCCAGAGCTTTAGCTAAAAAAGTTCTGAGATGGGGATATTATTGGCCAACCATGGTACAAGAGGCAGTGCAGCTCGTCAAGAAGTGTACGAAGTGCCAAATTCATGCAAATGTCCCAAGGATGCCGCAGACCGATCTATACACTATGCAAAGCCCTTGGCCTTTCATGCAATGGGGCATAGACATAGTGGGACCACTTCCTCAAGCTCCTCGGCAAATGAAATTCCTTATCGTTGCCGTGGACTACTTCACGAAGTGGGTGGAGGCTGAACCATTAGCTACGATAACGAGCTCAAAGGCATTGGACTTCGTCTGGAAGAACATAGTGTGCCGATTTGGCATACCCCACATCCTCATCTCGGATAATGGGACTCAGTTCACCGACAAGACGTTCAAGAATTGGTGCCAAGAGCTGAACATTCAACAGCGGTTCACTTCGGTCTCCCATCCCCAAGCAAACGGACAAACGGAAGTAACGAACCGGATTCTGGTGAAAGGGTTAAAAGCTCGGTTAGAACAAGCCAAAGGACAATGGGTAGAAAATCTCCCTCAAGTCCTGTGGTCCTACCGAACTACACCCAAAACCTCCAACGGTGAAACCCCGTATAGTCTGGTGTACGGCACTGAAGCCGTAATTCCGGTGGAGATCGGCGTACCCAGTCCCCGAACTCTAAATTTCTCCTCAGAAATGAATGACGACGGACTGAGAGCCGAACTAGATCTCGCCGAAGAAAGAAGAGAATTGGCGTGCATAAAAGCAGCCAAGTATAAGGAGCAAGTAGCCCGGTATTATAACCAAAGGGTGAAAAAGCTTCAATTTCAAGTGGGAGATCTCGTCTTGAGAAACAACGAAGTAAGCCGAGCAGAAAAGCTGGGCAAACTCGAACCCACATGGGAGGGTCCGTATCGGGTGTCAGAAGTCCTCGGCAAAGGGTCTTATAAATTGACTCACATGTCAGGAGAACAAGTACCCCGAACATGGCACGTCTCCAACCTCAAGAAGTTCCACTTGTAAGAGACAAAGTCCGGTCAGTCTGTCTTGTGTCTAGTTCGGTCATAGGGGTACATGTTTTTATTTGTTTGTTTTTACTTGTACCTTTTACTTGTCGTTTTATAAAAAGTTTAAAGTTTTTTCTTTCGTCTTTTTCATTTTTTCTCTATGTGTTTTGTCTCTATGTGCTTGTCGTCTCTTACAAATGGTACCAAGGTATATCGTTCTTTGAAGACTGATCCCCTTTTTAGATCGATTATTAAAGACTATTGTGAGTCCAAGCTTCTAAGGAGGATATAAGACCACAATTCAGCTTAACAAGCAGTCCGTCTGAAACGAACTGCAATAAGCCAACGATTGTGAGTCCAAGCTTCCAAGGAGGATACAAGACCGCAATTCAGCTTAACAAGCACTTCGTCTGAAACGAACTGCAATAAGGGAAAGTCCGATCCACGCGATAAACCTCGCCGAATTAGGACGACCAAGTTCGGTCAAAGAAGTTTACCTCATAAGACCGGGGACGACCATGTCCAGTCAAAGAGGTTTACTGCATAAGACCACTTCGGTTAACTGGGAAAGTCCGATCCACGCGATAAAACTCGCCGAATTAGGACAAGGGAAAGTTCGATCCCGGCGACAAAAATCGCCAAATTAGAACACAAACCAAGTCCGGTCAAAGATGTTTATTTCATCAGACCAAAGACGAGTCCGGTCAAAGATGTTTATTTCATCAGACCAAAGACGAGTCCGGTCAAAGATGTTTATTTCATCAGACCAAAGACGAGTCCGGTCAAAGATGTTTATTTCATCAGATCAAAGACGAGTCCGGTCAAAGATGTTTATTTCATCAGACCAAAGACGAGTCCGGTCAAAGATGTTTATTTCATCAGACCAAAGACGAGTCCGGTCAAAGAAGTTTACTTCATAAGACCAAGGACCAAGTCCGGTCAAAGAAGTCTACTTCATAAGACCGAGGACAAGTACGATGAAATTTTTTCGCTAAGCTGTAAATACAGTGTTAGAAGCGAAAACAAAATTTCATTTTTCAAATCTTGTTCGGCATACAACTCCGCTACCCTACAAAATGGCGCTACGCTATTACAAAGGACTATTCTACTGTCCAGGGTTGCTGAAGTTAAGCCACCTATCTGCAAAACCCTCTGGAAGCCGAGTTCGGTTGTTCCGAGCAGATGAAGAATAAGCAGGTCGACGAGATGCTATCCTCGACCCAACGCCTCTTCCCCGAGCCCGAGAAGCCCTAACACCTCGGCGATGAAGAGTCTCTGCAATAATCATCTGCTGATCTTGCTCGCTCATAGTCACAACTCCTCGGCGAATTTCAGTCCGTCCCTGTCTTGACGATTCCGGTTGCTCCTGAGCCCGTTCTCGTCTTGACGTTTCCGGCTGTGCCGGAGTTCGTTGTTGACTGGGAGTAGGATTTTGAACAAGGGAACCAGAGGTTTGATCTGGAGTGCGAGCATCTGTTGCCACGATATGCCGAAGGAATCTTTCTATGGAGGGGCGCCGAGAAAGAACAATGTCGTACCGAGAAGCCCAGCGCCGTAATGATTTCACAACTTGTTGGCAAGCCGAGCTCTCCAGCGCATTGTTCCTCCGGAGTACATGATATTCCTCCCACAGTTCGTCAACTCGACTCTGAACATCTGATATGGTCAAGCCCCCGCGCACACGGATGTAATCCTCGTACGCAGTCCTCTCAGCAATGGTCGTATTCAGCTCGGCCTCCAGATCCTTCTTATCGGACTCTAAGTCCTTATTATCGGCCTCCAGCTTCACTAAACGAGCCAGAAGCTCGTCATTCTTCGTCTGATCGGCTATAGCTCTTTTCTCAGCTTCGTCTAAAGCCGAAGAGTACAGCCGTTTCCAGTGAAGTATCTCCATCTCCTTGAGTACAAAGCAGCTATATTAGTTCGGCAGATGTACCGAGCAGATAGTAAAATACTACAGGAATAAAGGCGAGTACGAAAAGCTATACGAAGACAAGTGTAGGGAATTTTTCATTCACAAGGAAAATTTTTTACACTAGGAGGGCTTCAAGGCCATTTTACAAGGAAGAAACTAGACTAAGAGAAGGGAGACGAAATCATACTTCGCCAGCTTCGTCTCCGGCTCCGTGGTCTGGTTCAGCTTCTTTCTCCTGAACTACCTCAGCCCCGGCCTCGTCTCCTGCCGGCCTCGCCTCCGCCTCCTGATCGGCCTCCTTCTCCGGATGCCCGGCCCGCTCGACTTCGGCCTCCAGCTCCGGCGGCTCGGCCTCACCCTCTCCGTTGTAAGTCGAAGCGGGTGAAACGGGTCCCACGGAGGCAAAGATAGCCTCCAGGTTCTCGTCCCGATCAGCTCGGCAACTCCGGACTCGGTCTGCAGAAAGCAGGACCGAAGATGAAGCGAGCTCCTCAAGGAGCGGCAGATTCTGAAGCCGAGCTGCTATCTCTCGGCTGTACAGAGGCAGCACGACGTCGGCCCCCTGCTCGCCCTTATCGGCAATTAGCCTTACCAGGCTACCGACAAAGGCCGAGAACTGGCTGCTCAAAAAGAGTTTCTCCGTGTAAACACGGAGAGCCTCCCCTTGGGCAACCACGGCAGCAGCATCGCTCCGCTTCGTCTGCTCTCGCTGGATGACGAGCTGGTTTTTGGCAAACTGAGCTTCATCCTGGGCCGAAATCCTAGCAGCTCTGGCCTTCTCAAAGTTAGCCTCAGCCTGTTCGGCCCGATGACAAGCAGCCGCCAACTTCCTCTGCATCTCGGCATAGTCATTGGACGCTTTGGAGAGTTCGACGGCGACGAGCTTGGAGAGCATATCGTTCCTCTGAAAATGAATAAAGAAAAAAGTCAACAAAGGGGCCACAAAAAATACAGGAAAAAAGCAAGGCCAGAAAATCAAGAAGAGAATTCACCTCGGCTAAGTCCGTGGGCCATAAAAACGGCTCACAGATATGTTCCGAAGGAGGCGCCAAGACCACGTCTTTCTCTGGCGCTCTCGGGGGCTTCTGGGTCCTCCCCTTCCCCTTTGCCGAAGTCGACTCCGGCTTCTTCGGATCCGAAGAGGTTTTTTGCCTTTTCGGAGTCCTCTCGGCATCAGACGCCGAGCTGGTGGTTTTCGGCCTCTCCGGCTCCTTGGACTCCGAAGATTTGCGGCTAGCTTTACTCAGCATGTACACTGCCAAAAAGCAAGAAAGCAAAGTCAGATTTTCTTTGTTAAAGCAGTAGAGCATAAAGATAAAGAGAAATCCTCACCCTCGGCCTCTTCGTCCGAAGACGAGATGTCGAACACGACGTCGCCCTTGACGAGCTCAGACTCCGTGTATTGTTTCCTAACTATGGGAATCTTGTTGAGCTCGCCATCGAGCTCGTCCAACGGTTCAGGCCGAGGGTGACGGATAACGGACTCCGGCCCTCTCCAGGGAAAACTAGGAGCCGCGGTCCTATCATAGTAGAAGAAGCGATTTTGCCACTTCGGCCACTTCGTTTTACAAAAGGCTCTAAAGGGCTGTAAAGGGATCAAGTAAAACCAAGACCCCTTCCTCTTAAATTGAAAGAATTTAAGGATCGCCTTCAAAGACAAATCCCTTCCTAACCTACGGAGTTCGGCAGCGAAGGCCGACAAGTGCCTCCAAGAGTTCGGAGTCACTTGGCCTAAAGGAAGCTGAAAAAAATCTAGTAAATCTATAAAGGCAGAAGGGAGGGGGAAACGAAGCCCGCATTCTAAGCAGGCCTCGTACACGGTGGCGTACCCCTCCGGCGGGGAGTCAGCCCTATGATCACCGTCAGGTACCACCGCCTTCCCCCCAGGAAAAAAGTATTTTTCGGGTAGGGATATCACAGTATCCTTACTCAAAATACTATGGAAATACTCTACAGTCTTCTCCCCGGACTCTTTCCGGCCAGAAGACCCCTTATCCCCTTTCCTACCGCTACCCGACTCCGAAGAAGAAGAAGACATTTTTCTTACTTTTTGAAGATGAAGAAAGTCGGAAGAAGCTCTTGAAAGCGGAAGAAAATTTCTCGAAAAAGAGAGAGTATAGAAGACGCAACAGCAAAAGTGCTTCAATGATGAAGAAAGGAGCATATTTATCAGATTCGGGAAAGATTTCGAGATCGTTGCGCCGTTTCGAATCCCACCTTTTCAGGATTCAACGGCCGGATTTTACTGTCGCATTTAATGCAGGCACGCGCAAGGCACGTCCCCTGACGTCAGCCTCCCCCTTACCATTATCCAGAATGCCGAAGTGACTCACCTAGCCGAAGTGATTCACTTCGCTTTTCGGGGGGGGTAGTGATGGGGTACGAACTAAACCCTAATGGCAAGCCCAATAACAGTGACGGCCCATCAGCCCAGAGCCCAAGAAAGAGTATCTGTTCGGCACCAAAGAGTTCGGCACGACCCAAGAGTTCGGACTCAGCCTACAGCTCGGTAAAAGCCGACCAGTCAAGCTCTCCTCTCAGATCGGCAAGAGCTGATCGGTAAAGTCCAGCAGTTCGGTCTCAGCATTCGACCGAACTAGGAGTTAGTGGACTCATGAAAGGCCTCCACGACCTCCGCTATACCCACGATCTATTTAGTGGTACGAAGCAGTTATTGAGCAGTTATTGCTCACCCACGATCTTGTTAGTGGGGCTGCAAACCACGACCTTAGTTCAATGTATAAATAGAACTTAGATCAGATAGAAAAGGGTTAAGCTCTCTAGAGATAAAATCATATAGCAAGGCTGTGTTGTAAGCTGTAATCCCAGATCAAGCAATACAATCTTGCCCTCCCTTCTTCCCGTGGACGTAGATTTACTTCAGTAAATCGAACCACGTAAATTCACCGTGTCGTAATTTATTTTTACGAGCCTTTATCATCATCAGAAATTCGCGGAATCATCAGTGGTCATCTTTGCTAATCTTCTTCATATCATTCTAATTCAATGGATCCAAAAGAATAAAAAAAAAATTAGTATCCATTCAACTCAACTTAACATATTTTCCTTAAAATTTAAAATTGAAAGCCCAACCATCTTTTGAACACTATATTTATGGCGATGCTATGTATAAGTTTTTTACTATAAATTATTGTTAGAAATGACCATTTCACAAATTTCGTTATTTCAAAAGTTTTAATACAACGTGATGCAATCCGCCAATATATTACTCCTACAATTCATTTTTTATCAAACAAAATGTTACTATATAATTAAAAATAATGCGGACATCCATCAATTTCTAAATGATTACTGTAATAATCACCATCATTCTCTAAATAATTAATGAATTTCGATTTTGTTTTTGTTTTTATAACAATATCTTCGCTGTAATAAAATGAAACATAAATAAGGAGAAAGAGTTAGTATCGGTAGATCTAGAAGATGAAGTCAACAATGGGACCTTCCGAAATTACTAAAATATCCTCGTTAATGACTTCACAATATCAGCCTTGAAAGGGGTAGTTTCGTAACAAATTAATTCCCAACAAGATTTAAAATAATTTGAAAGATGCAAACAAACAAAAATGTAATAAAAACACAAAACTAATTACTTTTTCCCTCCTTGTCATAATCCCTGCTTTTTTCCAACCAAATTAATATGGGATTTGAAAGAAAAAAAACATAGATTTGGTAAATACACAGATGCAATTTATACTCTCCAGCATTTCGAAATCATAACATTTCAAGATTCAATTTTTAGCCCACCGCCACTCACTGACTAGTGCTGTTCGAAAACATCACTTCTCCACAAAGATTCCATTTTTTCTTTCCAAAATTTTGTATATTAAGGTTCCCTATTTCGTTTTTACTTGCATTTGAAGCTGCCCACCTCAGATCCATGATTAGGTAGGCAGCCCACATCAAAGAAGGGGTATAGAGTTTTTTTCATTTTTCATGATTATAAATGGTGGAGAAAATGATTTGCTAGCTCGATTAAGTGTGAAATGTTACTAGCATTATTCGTATTGTAGAGATGTAGGTGAAATTTTGTGGTTATAATCCGTAAATGTATGTAGAATTTTTTTTTATTATTTGTAGAAATAAATGGGGGGAAATGGAATTATTGTTACTGTTTTTTCTCATGCTGTTGTACTTTTTGGGAGCAATTAAAGTTTATTATGCTGAATTTATTAAGCAAATTTTCAGTTTCTGAGAATCTCATTTTCAAGATTCTGCCTTTATATTCGAAGTAAGTTTCTTGATGGATTTGTTGCTGAATCTTGGTTGTGGGGAAGAATATTTTGGAGTTTTTGTGGGGTTCCAAGTTTTAATTTCTAGGGGGCTTTGTTTAAAGTTTCCCTCTTTTATGTTAATGAATGGATTATGGGGTAATCAAGAAGACCATTATGTTCCACAAAAAGGCGTTTCCTACTTTTTAGCTGAATCTATGCTTCAATGTTTCTATTTTAATATGATTTGGATTTGCTATGTGAAAAGTCGTCGCTTTATTTATTTTTGATTCCTGGAAGTTAACTGCAGCTTGCATTTAATGCTGATGAATAATTGGATATATTGCCTGGTTGATGCCAATCAGCTAGATATTTTTTCAATCCAAATTTGAATTTCTCAAGATTTAGGTTGGTTGTTGTGTTAGAATGATGAAATTGTTGTTTCTTTCTCGACTTTCCGCATTCTGAATGATGTTTGGTTTCTTTGTTTAGCCCGTTGATCTGATTAGAACTTTAGCTGTTAGTTTCCCAAGTTCCATTGTTTGCATTCTGCAGAATGTCTATTTTTCAGTATACGTTGTGTTGAAGTGAAGTGCGCGTGTCAGTGTCAGCAGGTGATGTTTAGTCCACGTGTGGAATAATGTCAAGAATATCAAAGTGGAAGCTTGAGAAGACGAAAGTGAAAGTTGTCTTTCGCCTCCAATTTCATGCCACACATGTATGATCTCTCTTCTAAGCTTTTACTATTTTTGATCTACTCATTCTTTGTATACACGAATGTTAGTTTTTCTGAGAGCCTATCATTTGGTTTCTGATTAATAGTTTTTCTTAGACATTAAGGCTAATATGTCTAGGACTGATTAATCATCAATCCGTCATGTTGGCTAAGGTTCATATGATGAGTCATGACTCGAGCTATTTCCCTTATGCTAGTTGCTGCAGTGGACTATCAATTAATAAAATAGCGATCTTCATTTTGTTGCGTAGTATATTAAGTGTCTTGCCCCGTAGTTTTGAGCAGAACCAAAAAAATAGGCAATGAATGTGGTTGTCTCATTTTAGCAGAATTAGCATATAATACTTTGGTGCACCTCTTAGATTATGCATTTTCAGTTAAGTGTTGCTGGATTTACTCTAGGTTTTCTACCATGAAATTGTACACGTTTAGCTGTGTTATCACACACATGTCTTTTATAACATTTTAATTGTGATAATGTAGGAAAACATGGGACGATATCCAAGCTTATTTCTAATTCGGTTTAGAGGTTTCAGTCAGTAAATCAGCTGTAAAATCCTAGCAGCCATAATGAACTCGAATTTGCTTGCATATACTTTTGAATTTGATTTTATGGTTTATGATGTACATTTTCAATATTGTCTCTGCACCTATCAAGCAAGAAATATGGAAAAGGCTGAAATTCCGTATATTTTTTCTGTCTTTGACTCTTTGTTATTTCCTAGTTGCACCAAAAAATAGATATGCCATATGCGTTAAGTGATTTGGTTATGTTTGTCAAGTCCACTACTAGCTTTGATTCATTTCTTTGCTCCAAGCGCCACCTTCTTGTCGAAATTGTGGTTTTCGACTTTTAGCTGCACTCAGTGTCCCATAACAAACCTACTCCACTTTTCTTGTTATTGGGGCAATGTTTTTAACGTGTCGACTACGACTAGGTTTATTTTAGCCTAAAAATCAGTACCTGCACGAAGCCGTTTTGCTTTAACGGATGCTTTGTCCATGATGTTGCAGATTCCACAGACCGGATGGGAAAAGTTGTTTATAACGTTCATCCCTGCTGATACAGGAAAGCCAACAGCTAAGACAACCAAAGCAAATGTAAGAAACGGAAGTTGTAAATGGGGCGATCCTATTTATGAAACTACTAGGCTTCTTCAAGATTCCAAAAGCAAACAATACGATGAGAAGCTCTACAAGCTCGTTGTTGCCATGGTACAGTTTCTATCTTTGTTCCGATATTTAGATTCAACCTTTACGATGGCTTCAACTTCTGCAATAATATGAGCTGTTATAATGCAATTTCACACCTACAGGGATCCTCACGTGCTAGCGTACTTGGTGAGGCTACTATCAACCTTGCTGATTACGTCGATGCATCCAAGCCTATCGTTGGCGCATTTCCTCTTCACGGCTGCAACTTCGGAACTGTTTTACATGTAAGAAAATAATGCATGCCATAGCCATTGAAAGTATGCTGAAATTTATTTTTCTAAGTATCTTATTTAACTGCCTTCTTTATCTTCCAGATCACCGTCCAGCTTCTGACGTCAAAGACTGGATTCAGGTACTGAACTATTATGTTGAAATCTAACCTTCAGTCCTCTTGCAATCCTTTAAATCATAACCATTTCGCGTCCAGGGAGTTCGAGCAGCAGAGAGAACTCAGAGAAAAAGGATTAGAATCGGGGGCTGATCACCATGGTGATGGAGTCATCAATGATCAAATGGATAAGGTTTTATAATTTATGATCAGTCTGAGTTTCTTCTAATCATTGGAAGATAACTTTTTTGGTTTTCCATCTTCTGCAGGTTAGTGCCAGGCCGAAATTTAAAGGAGATGCCAGCGAGCTCTCTTCACTCGAAGAAGAGGCGATTGATGGCTCCTCAAACACTTCAGGCAGTTTGTATGCAGAGAAGCAGGAGATGTCTTTCACAAGCGAGCTCGATGCAGCCAAATGTACGACATCCGGTGGTCCACGTGAGCTTTCTCCACATAGAGCAAAAGAAGATAATGAACTTGCAACGGCTTGTCTGGAGAACAGTCGACTTAGAGGCAGCTTGGAATCGGCTGAATCGTCTCTGTTCAACCTCAAGCTGGAAGTCAGCTCGTTGCAAGGCGTGGCAGATGAGTTGGGAGCTGAAACGCAGAAGCTTTCGCACGAGCTCACCGCTGAGATATCTTCAGCCGAAGAATTGGCAAAGGAAGTCTCGTCCATGAAATCAGAATGCCTGAAGTTTAAGGATGATATCGCCCGGCTTAAAGATTTGAAACTAAGCCCTCAAATTCCTCTAGTGGAAGCTCGGGTCGATGACGTCGTTCGGGATATGCGGCTTCAGTTTTCGAAAGGGATTTCTATAGTCGAAGGAAAGATAAGAGAACTTCAGAAGAAAACATACGACGGAGACACTAATTTCATTCACCAAGAGCTGGAGACATTGCTTGATTTTCTGCTCGATTTCAACCTTGGTAACGGTGAAGTGACGAAGATCAGAGAAACGAGCCAGCAGTTTGAGTCCGGAAACGGGTTTGGTTTGGATTTGTGTCCACCTGAAAGTGTTCTTCAGCATTTCAGTTCGAGCCCTCCAGTGTCCGATGTAATTAACCCTCTCGGACCTATTGATGCAATGAAGGCTCAAATTTTTGATCTCGTAAGGGAGTTGGATGAGGGGAAAGTCGAGAAGGAAGGCCTCACTAGAAAAATGAATCAAATGGAACTGTACTACGAAGCCCTTATTCACGAGCTCGAGGTTAACCAGAAACGCCTGCTGGAAGAGCTGCAGCTCCTGAGAAACGAGCATACAACGTGCTTGTACGCGCTTTCTGTCAGCAAAACTGAAGTGGAATCGCTTCGTGAAGAAACAAATCAGCAGATGCTACGATTTGTCGATGAGAGGCGTGGTTTAGAGGCCATTAATGAGGAGCTCGAGAGAAGGGCGACAATTTCAGAAGCTGCACTTAGAAGAGCCCGCCTAAATTACTCTATTGCAGTGGATAAACTGCAAAAGGATCTTGAGCTGCTTTCTTCACAGGTTACATCGATGTTCGAGGCTAACGAAAGCCTTATAAAACAGGCTTTACCTTCCCAACCGGATTTACAAGTTGAAGAAGACGATACCTCAAAATTAGCTTACAATCAACTTCCAGGTTCGAAGAAAAGATCTACAGGTGGAGATATTCTCTTAGAAGACTTGAAGAGATCCGTCTCGATGCAGGAAGATCTTTATAGGAAGGTTGAAGAAGAACTCGGTGAAATGCATTCAATGAACTTGAACTTGGATATATACTCGAAAGCTTTGGAACAATCGTTGTGTGAGAAAACGAGCGAGCTGGTGGAGGAGTTGAAAAGCTCGACCTCTTCTCAAAATCATCTTATGTTACAGCTGCAGAAGGCTACTGATGAGATACATGAGCTCAACGAGTTTAAATCGAGCAGCATTTCCCAGTGTAGTGAAATGGCTCTGCAGAACCAGCTTTTAGAAGATAAATTGGCGAGCATTTCGGAGGAAAATTATCTTCTTGCTGAGAAGCTGATCGAATTGGAAAGCACGTTTTCAGAACTCAAAAACTGCCAAAGCAAACTTGCAGCTTGTTTGTCTGAGAATGCAGAGCTGTCGTTTCAACTTAAGCAAGAAGCATTTGAAAACGAGAGACTTAAAGCCGAAGTAGATGAATTGGTTTCTTCGAAAAGGTATCTCGAGGAGAGTGTTGGGTTCGTGCAAGATAAGTTGGCCAATCTGTCGATATCGTACAATAAGCAGTTCGGTATGTTGGCTAGTTCCCGAAGTCTCGGCATGGAGAATGGGGATGTAAAAGATGCTGTGCTGCAGATCGAAGAAATCCAGCATAGCGTGTCAATGAAAAATATCCTGTTGATGGAAGAGAATGAGTACCTAAAAAGCGAGAAAGCCTCTGCCGACATGTCCTTGAGCTCTGTGAGATCCGAGATTCTGTCGTTGAAGCAGAAGTTCAAAAGTGGCATACCAGATATGGTGATGAAACTAGATGTCTCCAATGCCCTCATGGACAGGCTTCAAGCTGGAATCGAATCGGTGGCTAACAAGCTCGACTTAAGTTGTGAAATCGATGAGAGATATGCCGAGCAGAATGAAGTTCTTTTAGCAGATCTCTCTCTTTTCGAGGATCAGATGCAAAAACTGACGTGCAGTAACGGTCACCTCGCTCGAGAGATTTCGAACTTGGACTCTCTGGCAAAAGAAATCGGGAGGAGTCAGCTAGAGATTGCTGAGCTGATGCATGACAAGCAAGAACTTGCTGTGCGGTTACAGGAGAAAACCGATGAATCTATGAAGTTTTCATGTGAGGTTAATTCTCTGAAAGAAGATTTGAGCAGCTTGCATGATAAGTTGCATGATGGAGAAGCCTCGACAGGCGAACTTGAACGGAAAGTTCAATATCTTACTCTTTGTTTGAGCAAGGAGCAGGAAAAACTGCTGGAGTTTGAGCACCAGAAAGGTGAACTGGAACGAAAAGTGCAAGATCTCAGTCTTGGATCGAGCGAGGATCAGGAAAAACTGCTAGAGTTTGAGCAGCAGAAAGTTGAACTAGATCAAAAAGTTCTAGATCTTAATCTTTGTTTGAGCAAGGCCAAGGAAGATGGACTTGTGCTCGAGCAGCAGAAAGCTGAACTGGAACGTAAAGTTCGAAATCTTATGATTTGTTCGAGCAAGGATAAGGAAGAAAGGACGGAGTTTGAGCAGCAGAAAGCTGAAATGGAACAAAAAGTTCAAGATCTTACTCTTTGTTTGAGCAAGGAAAGGGAAAAACTGCTAGAGTTCGAGCAGCAGAAAGCTGAACTGCAACGAGAAGTTCAAGACCGTACTCTTTGTTTGAGCAGGGATCAGGAAAAACAGCTACAGATTGACAAGCAGAAAGCTGAGCTGGAACAAAAAGTTGAAGATCTTACTCTTTGTTCGAGTAAGGATAAGGTAAAACTGCTAGAGTTCGAGCAGCAGAAAGCTGAACTGGAACGAGAAGTTCAAGATCTTACACTTTGTTTGGCCAAGGTTCGCGAAGAAGGGGTAGAGTTCGAGCTCCAGAAAGCTGATCTGGAACGAAAAGTTCAGGATCTCATTCTTTGTTCGAGCAAGGATCAGGAAAAACTGTTAGCGTTTGAGCAGCAGAAAGCTGAACTGGAACGAGAAGTTCAAGATCTTACTCTTTGTTTGGACAAGGTTCGGGAAGAAGGGGTAGAGCTCGAGCACCAGAAAGCTGATCTGGAACGAAAAGTTCAAGATTTTACTCTTGGTTTGAGCAAGGATCAGGAAAAACAACGGGAGTTCGATGAGCAGAAAGCTGAACTTGAACGAAAAGTTCGAGACCTTAGTCTTAGTTCGAGCAAGGATCAGGAAAAACTGATAGAGTTCGAGCGGCAGACAGCTGAACTCGTGCACATTAGGGAGCGAGCATCACATCTTGAATTGGAGAAATCAAAACTTGCTCATCTTGTGGAAGAACTAAAGAAAAATAGTTCGTGCCAAGCTAGTCTCGAAAGTCAGTTGTTGGATATGCATGATTACGCACTTGCTGCAGACATTAAACTTACTTATATGTCAAACAAATACGAGACCGTATTGGAGGAACTGCAGAGACTTGCATCAACGGAGGTGCGCCTGAGGGATCTTCAGGAAAGGTATCACGATACAGAGTCGATGTTGAATCATAGTCGTGCAGGTGAAGCTGACCGGAGACAAGAGAAAGATAGCTTGCTGGCAAATCTCGAAAGCTTAAGATCTGATTTAGAAGTCTCCGAAGCTCAAAATAAGCTTCTTTCCGAATCAAATGATGAGATGAAGGATCAGCTCGAGGAGACCAAATACGAACTGACACGATTTCAGAAAACAGTTGCAGCTGCAGAGGAGGAAATGAGTGATTTGATTCTTTCGAAAGATGAATTGGAAGTTATGGTAATTGTGCTCAAAGGCAAAGTTGATGAACAGATTGCTCGTATAGCTTTGCTCGAGGGCTTCAAAGAGGAACTGGTGAAACTCCGCTCCCAGTTTAACGAGCTTTCGCATAAGCTTGCCGAACAGGTTTTGAAGACGGAGGAATTCAAGAACTTATCAACTCATTTGAAGGAGCTCAAAGACAAGGCCGAAGCCGAATGCGCTGCAGCTATTGAGAAGAGAGAGAATGAAGTCCCGGCGGCACCTACGATGCAAGACTCCTTGAGAGTCGCGTTCATCAAAGAACAATACGAAACCAAAAACCAAGAATTGAAGCAGCAGCTCTCTATGTCGAAGAAGCACGGGGAAGAGATACTTATGAGGCTACAAGATGCAATTGATGAAATTGAGACCAGGAAGAAGTCCGAGGCTGTGAGCTTGAAGAAGAACGAAGAGCTCTCGACTAGACTCTCAGCATTGGAAGCAGAGCTGCTGTCGGTGATCTCAGAAAAGCGTGAAAAGAGCAACGCCTATGACAGGACAAAGGCCGAACTGGAATGTGCTCTACTAAGCCTAGAATGCTGCAAGGAGGAAAAGGAAAAGCTCGGTGCTTCGTTGCTAGAATTCGAGGCTCAAAAATCTCATCTGGCCGATGAACTTGCATTGATGAAGGTACAGTTGGAGGATACGAAATCTTTAACGAATTTAGAAAAGATCGAATATGGCTCTGAGCTGGAAGTAGAGCTTGCCCGAAACGGGTCAACAGGAGATGCTTCCCCTGTTTGCTCGAAACAGGATGATCGGGAACATTCAGCTCCAACTGAGCCTATTTTAACCCCTGACAGTGGAAGTCCAGAATCGAGCGGACGTGTTCAGTTGCAAACATTTCGGGTACAGTTTTTGGCGACAGTTTCAAAGTTGTGTCTCTAAATCTGCATTTCGTACAATTTTACATTAGTAGTGTCATTGTGCAGGATGCTGCTCCGTACATGCTGAGCAACGGGAAGAATTCAGATGGCAACGGCGATCATTTGGGAGCGCAAAGATTGAGATCTAGCCTCGAGCATTTGCACGAAGAGGTACTTATTCTCTTGAAAACAAACTTTTATGCACATTTTATGTCTGAGTTTCTTACCAGATTGATATATCTTTCTCCTTTCTCGCTGCAGCTGGAGAAGATGAAAAACGAAAACGCGGTCTTCAACAATGGCGATGATCAAGATACGCAAAGAGAAATCATGCAACTGCATAAGGTGAGATCAATCATAGTTTTTTTACACTTTGCTGCAAATATGTATCTAAAATATGTTTCCTTCTTTGTCCTTTGGAAGGCAAATGAAGAGCTCAGAAGCATGTTTCCTCTGTTCGACGAGATTTCAAGTGGTGGGAACACGTTGGATCGGGTTCTTGCATTGGAAATCGAGCTTGCTGAAGCCTTGAAGTCGAAGAATAAACCAAACATCCAGTTCCAGAGGTAGGTCTTCGTACTGCCTATGAAACTTGTCTTGCACTTGCACTATATATGTATTTCTCGTACGAGCGAAATATTTGTTTTTGATCTCTGTGTCTCGAATCCTCGTGAGACGAACTGTGTAACCAATTATCGCGTGTTTTTGCTGCTTTTGTAATTGCTTTGTGCTTAACCTTTATACATCTGAGACCGGATTATTATGTTTAAACGGAACCTAA
Source organism: Salvia splendens (assembly GCF_004379255.2). Classification (NCBI taxonomy): domain Eukaryota; kingdom Viridiplantae; phylum Streptophyta; class Magnoliopsida; order Lamiales; family Lamiaceae; genus Salvia; species Salvia splendens. The sequence goes on from NC_056032.1 coordinate 44,729,743, forward strand.
CGTTTCTCGTTCATCTCTGCCTCAGCTCGTTCTTGAAACAGCACAGCGACGAGGAGGCAGTGTTCAAGAGCTTCCGAGACATCAATCAACTCATCAAGGAGATGCTGGAGCTCAAGGGTCGGCACGTCGCTGTCGAGGCCGAGCTACGAGAGATGCACGACCGCTACTCCCAACTGAGCCTCCAGTTTGCGGAGGTCGAAGGCGAGCGGCAGAAGCTCAGGATGACGCTGAAGAACGTCCGAGCATCCAAGAGGCTAGGGCCGTTGGAGCGGACATCGTCGATGGACCATCCTTCTCCTTCATAGGCGTGAAGTTCTGTGTCATTTCTCCCGCTGTTTTTTTTCCATCGAGTCGTGCATCGCTTGCGCCCCTCCGTGCATATGAAGCTGAACTAGTCGATGACCCGATGTCGTTGGCCACCGAGCCTCGACGAGCGAGGCAGCAGCGTAAATAGCTATTGCAGTGTCAAATGAGACTTTGCATAGATGTTTTGTAGTTTTGTCTTAATTTATATGCAACTTTTAAATCCATTTTGCCCCTTTTTGTGTTGTAATTAGCTAATGTATAGAAATGACTAATCCATATTTAACCTTTTGATGAACTCATTTTTTCTTTTTCATTTTAAAAATAGAATTAAAAATGGTTCATGTTTATGAGTCAAACTCTCAACTTGGTTGGAAACTACAAAGGGGTACTTTTTGACAACTACAACAACTTCAACATAACAAAAAATTTACCATTTTTTTCTTAATAATATGCAACTAACCCTTAAAGTATGTCCAATTTTACTTTGATGGACACCAAAAAACTTGATAATATTACTAAAATCCAACTAAAAAGCAATAAAAGTAAGCAGCAGTAATATAATATGAGCAATTCAACCCAATTATATTATATTTTCAAGTTGTGACAATATAGACAGTAAACAAATTTGAGTATACATAACACAATACAACTTCGAGATTCATAATGCAAATCAACCACAAACATGACTTGCTTTGCAGTGTGTTTAATCATACATTCTTTTCTCCTTATCATCAGAGAAACTTCTCTTAGACTCGACCACACTCTCCTGCATCGTCTCCCAACGATCTTTCTTCAATTTTATCGAGCACAAGAATAAAGAACCGAGACCAATAACTATGATGGAAATCTTTTCTCTCTATAAGCATGTGTAATGTTGTAAAATGCAATCAAGAACCTGTAATACAAACATATGAGACGAGGCGCTCTGCAGCAGCTCCGTCCGTTACAATATGGTGCAAAGGCACCCTCCTTTCTTCTGAGAATTTTCCTGCAATTTATCTGTTGCAATGTTCAGAACAGGCAACGAGTTTTTGTGTAAGCCCGTGAAATGAATCATTAACGATGAAAAGCAATCAAACTTTAAGAATGTAAGGGTCGGAAAGAATAGTAAATGCTCTCAAGATGAAATGAGTAACAAAGCAATGTATCGAGGTACAAACGAAATCTACCACTATTTTTGTCGGGAAGGGGGGGCCGCACGACAACATGCATTGTGATGACGCCTCCAGGAACTTCACTTAGAGGAAGCCGCGATTCAGCAAGTGTTCTGTTATTTTCAAGAATCCTTCCCGCGTTAATGAGCTTTATATCACTAACGGATTTTGGCCCGTTTTCAGAGTCTGCATAGTGGAGGTCTTTTGTTAGGATACGAGGCCATCATCAAGCAATAAATCACACAATACTTCAAAACATAGAAACTTCAAGCAACCGGTATAGATACGAAACTGGTATCAAACTCAAACTCAAACACAATCAAGAAATCATAATGAAAAGCAAAAATAGCAAGAATAACTTTCTATGCATCTGAAGAGAAAACTGGGAAGCTCTCCTTTGGAAAGTCAAGATAAACTATCAATGATCAATAATGCTTCTCTTATAGGCAAAGGAACAAAAATATACAACTAAATGAGAACTGTTTGAACCACACATCAGTTTATGATTTATTTGAACCATAATCAAATAATTCACGCAATCAACCCCGTCAACAGCCACAAGAGGCCGAGCTACAAATTAACTAGGAGAACCACAAAAGTCGTCAAACATTCTTTTTCTGTATGGATAATTGTCACCATCTTCTCTAAGCCTGGCAACAAGTCACATTACAATGATATAATGTTGTATAAGTTTAAAAAAATCTTTGCAGCAAACAATCCTCAACGCATTACGGCATATAATTCTGTCCATCGTAATAGAGCAAATGTACGATCAGCTAATCAAGTAAGAAGCGTTGGCATAAATTCACAACTAAGAAACAACAAGGCGTAAACCTCATAAAATCTTTACTTCCAACATCAAATGAAAGAAGAAGAGCTACTTCAACGCAAATTATATTCCCCTATTTCTTCACTCAAAATGCTAAATTTATATAGACAATAAAAACATCTTATCCACAATTCAAGAATCATAAAAATGAACAAGACAAACTACAATTCAAGCAGAAGCATAACATAAGGAAATCAAATCACAAGATTTAACACAAAAATCATAAGGAAACATATGATGCAGAACCTTTAGGCCATAGAGCAATAATCTTTTCCTTAAGAGAGGTCACAGTTGCACTAGAATTATACTTGCTTGGTCCAATGTCACTACCATCAGAAAGCCTAAATTTGAGCTCCACCAATTCATCCACAGCCATCAAAACAAATCTAGAAACAATCACAGCCTCAAATCCCCACAACCGACAAATCAAATCAAATCAAATTGAAGTCAAACTCCAAAACAGCAAGAAACCACCAAAGACTCCAACTTTAATGAAACCCAACAACAAGAAAAGCCCCAAATTCAAGAAACTAAGACCATAGCAAAGATCCCAGATCAAAACTAAAAATCCAGCCTTTGAAATCAAGAAACACAATAAACCAACACTATCAAAAACCCAGATCGAAATTGGCTAGATTTCTGTGGGAAAGCAACAAGTTTGGTACAACTAAAAAGGGGGGTTTTGAGTTGGAAGAATGGTTGAAAAGATTGGTGATTTAAGGGATATGAACAGTTGATTAGATAAAAGGAGGAGAAACTTGTTTTGTTTGATAATGGAAATGAATAAAGAAATGAATAGGTTTAGAAGAAGGTATAGATTTAGAAGAGGTCCAAATGAGATTCTTTACTGCTTTACCTGACTGAATCTGTCTGATAAATTTTAATCATTTTGATTGAGACATGTTTACTGTGGTAGGAACAAAACAACAATGGAGCTGGAGAAATTTGACTTAGAAAATTTGCAAGGGGTCCTCGCTTTTTAGGGTAGTTCTTTTTGGGCCCCGTTATTTTGGGGTTATTCTAATTGAGAAAAGGAGTTTATTCATTTCATTCCGAAAATAATCAAAATTGAAAATTCAATTCAGTTTTTTTTTTAAATATTTTGTTCGAATCAGATATTTTAAAAATATATTCAAGAATATTAGTCGACGTGACATATTGTTTACATGCATAGACGCATAGTTAATTTGTTTTAGAGGGAACATCATTTTTGGTCCACGAACTTTGCCAAAGTATCATTTTAGGTCCGTGAACTTTGAAAATATCATTTTAGATCCGTGAACTTTGAGTTAGTATCATTTGAGGTACTTTTTACTATTTCCAAGTTTTTTTGGACGAAAATACCCTCAATGCCTTAAAGTTAAAGTGTATATATTTTTAATAAATTTATCATATACTCATATTTTTTTATAAATATCTTACAATATATTTTTGACAAATTTTCTAAATATAATTTGACCTTAAATATTATCACTTAATTTTGTGACATGCAAGTAAAATTGCTTCTTCAATTCTTTATATTAATTTTTTTTAAATTGAATAAAGAACTTTCTTTAATAATAAAAAATTGAATAAAGATCTTTTTATAAATATCTTTACAATATATTTTTGACAAATTTTTTAAATATAATTTGACATTCAATATTATCATTTAATTTTGTGACATGCAAGAAAAGATCTTTATTCAATTTTTTATTATTAAAGAAAAGTTCTTTATTCAATTTTTAAAAAATTAATATAAAAAATTGAAGAAGCAATTTTACTTGCATGTCACAAAATTAAGTGATACTAATATTTAAGGTCAAATTATATTTAGAAAATTTGTCAAAAATATATTGTAAAGATATTTATAAAAAATTATGAGTATATGATAAATTTATTAAAAATATATACACTTTAAGGTATTGTGGGTATTTTCGTCCAAAAAAACTTGGAAATAGTAAAAAGTACCTCAAATGATACTAACTTAAAGTTCACGGACCTAAAATGATATTTTCAAAGTTCACGGACCTAAAATGATACTTTGGCAAAGTTCGTGGACCAAAAATGATATTTCCTCTTTGTTTTAAAATTTGTATTATTAATAAAAATATGTTGCCTAAAGCTCAAGTTGGGCATTTCATGACATGGAATAGTCGCCAAAATTGAGACAACGTGCAATCACAAGTCACAACTAATTAATGATTTTTTGCAATTAGGCAATGACTATGTCTTGATTCGTGTATTATATAGTACAGAAAATTGTGTAGAAGAATACTTATTGAGTATATATCTAGCGGGATATCTATATTATATTATATGATTAATTTGGTTAGTTTAAAAATTATTTTTAATATTTCTTATTCTTCCAAACTCATACTCCCTCTGTTTCTTCATGGTTGAGTCATTTTTCCATTTCAGAAAGTTTATTCATCGTTGAGTCATTTTCATATATAGTAATTATTTTCTCTTTCTAACTTTACTCTCTTACTTTTTTCTCTCTACTTTATGCAATTTCTACTTTATTCTCTCTTCCTTTTTCTCTCTCTTACTTATTTTATCTATTTATTCAACACACTCAACATCTCTTTCTTAAACTACGTGCCAAAAAGTTTCGCCTCAACTATGGTGAAACGGATGGAGTATTAGGGTGTCCACAATGGGGGAGCCGCGGCCCGCGGCTCGGCGCCCGGCCCCCCATTGCAAAGGCCGAGAGCCGGGGCGGAGAGGCGAGAAGCGTGGATGAGCCACGGCCGTGGCCTTCACGCGGCTGAGCCGTGTGAGCCGCGGCCCTCCCATTGCAAGCGCCGCGAAATATAATTTTTTTTTTCCGAAATTTTTTTATTAATATACACTCTCATTTCCATTTTTTCACTTCATTCTACACTTCAAATCCCTTCATTTTACACTCTCAAACACTACAAAAAAATGCAAGGTGGAGATGGTAATTCCCCGGGGTATGGAGACTCGGGATACGACAACTTCCCCAATCAGACGTGGAGTCCGCACTCGCCCCAATTCCGGGTCCAGCCATCCCAGCAGAGGAACTTGGTTCGCCAACCATCGGGGTTCGGGGACTACCGACCGAATATGGACGCGATCAACAACCCATCCCAGCAATTCCAATCCTCCCAATTCCAATCCTCTATTATGTTGTGTTTTTAAAATATTTTCGTTATAGAATTTTCCCCTATTAATAGTACGACGAAAATTTGTCTCTACTTCTCTCTTTATTAAATTATTTTTATTATCCAAACTATTAATCTACTAAAATTTAATAACATTAAATTAAATTAAAAAATAATATCAAAAAAATCAAAAAAAAAATTAACATTTTAGAGGGCCACATTTGGTGGCCCTTTGAATTTGCATTGACTTTTTTACATTTGCCATTACAAAGGCCACATGGGAGCCACAATTGGTGGCCTTTGAAGGCCACCATTGTGGACACTCTTGGCCAAAGCTTACTAAGAATATTTGGGTTTTTATGTTTATGTCATCTCATTGTCTATTTAGAATATTAGAAATAAAGTTATATTAAAAAATTATCTATCCAACTTGGAGATGAAAAAGAAACAAGGTTTTTGACGTCTTGGTATTTGAGGTTGATCTTGAGAGATGAACCTCTGTAGTTACTGAATCTTTTCTTCCTTGATACAAAGTTGATGCCTTGATCCTTAGGATGGAGATTTGTTGTTGTACTTGAGTTGCTATTGTTTTTGTTGGTTTAGTTATTTGGTTTGAGTGCTCGTTGGGTTTGATGTTTGATGGATTGACGTTATTATGCTAATATTTTATAATTTCTTACTTTTTGCGTCTTTTATATATATTTTTTAATTTTTTTATAATTACCAAGGGTATTTACTACCTTGTTGAGTGACTATTTTCTACGCTAATTAGTAGACTTTTTTGTTAGTCTCATTGAACAAGTTTGTATTGGCTGGGTTGTAACGTAATGTCCTAGTGATTGTTTGTTCATCTGTTTATGGTTAGGGCATCCGCAGTGGGGCGGATGTTCCGACGAACATCCCCGCGGACATCCGAAAAACACCTTCTACCACGTCATACGGACTTCCCACTGCGGATGCCACGTCATACGGACATCCCACTGCACAGTGACGTACATCCCCAAGGACATCCCGACGGACTTCCCACATTAATAAAAATTCACAAATTCACAAATTAAACAATTTACGTATTTAAACAATTTACTGAATTAAAAATTCGACACAAATACGGAGATCTTACAACCACTTTATTAAAAAAAAATATACATAGTAATTAAAAAAAATTATATAGATAAAAAAAACCGTCGGCTCACTCCTCGGATTCCCCGCCGCCCTCGTCGTCACTCCGCGACATGTCTCCGAACCCCAAATCGCGCCGCATACTGTTGGTGAGGGGTTTAAGCGACTGCTTGTAATGGGGGTCGATTGATTGGCGTCATTCAACCATCGCACGTAATAAGGTTTCATGTGCTGCGATGCGGGCGAAGGAGTCGTTCTCGGGATTGTTTTGGGTGGGCGCTGTCAATTGGGCCTCGGTGGATCCGCTGGCGCTTCCCCTTGCAGTCCGCGCCGCCGCCTTTTGCCCAACCGGGCGACGGCGTCGGTTCAGCGATATGGGTGTCGGGAATTCTGCCTTGGCGGGGGGAGTTCGTGGGAACCAGCACTGCTACTATACTCCCCGGAGGCGCTGATCTTCGTCCGCTTCGGCCAGCCAGATTCAACGCCGGCAGTGAACTTGGGCGAAGACTGCACCACAAGATAGACCTCCTAATATTTGAATTCCCTGAATCCCTTTTCACTGTCGGGGAACTTGTGGTGCACCAGAAGCTTCACATCCTCGGAAGACATGCCGCTGGTTGTCGAGCAGAGGTTGTTTGTGTAAATGCCGGCAAATCGGCTGAGCTGCCTCCTCAGCCGCTCCCACTGTTTCCGGCATTGCTCTCCGTTGTGAGGCTTCCCCCCTGGCGGTTTGAACTGGAGGTAGCTTTGGCTAATGCGCCACCACATCCTGTCGATGTGCTGGTTCGCCCCGACGTAGGGATCCTCCACTACACTGATCCACGCCTTCGACATCGCAATGCACTCCTCCATGCTCCAGATGGTCCTCTTGTTCCCGCTGGACCCCTCCCTCGCCTCACCACCGTACATCAGGACGGGCAAGGCATTGCCCCGTCCCCTGCCCCTCACTCCCCCCTCCTCCTTATCGCCGTTGGTGCGTCTGTGGGAGAATCCCGGATCGGAGATAGCCCCAACTCCTCCATCGAGAACGTGTCGATGCCAGTGAACTGAGTCTCGAGAGGAGTACTCGGGGGGTTGTCCGTTGACTGTAAATCCATATAGGGCCGGTAGACGTTGTCCACCGGTGATTGGGGGACCTCCTGCCTACTCCCCCCGCAGCCGCCGACGACCCCTGCATCATCCCCTCATCATCATACCGGGCATCTGGGGCATCATCCCCGACATTCCGGCATCATTCCCGGCATTCCGGGCATCATCCCTGGCATTTGGGGTATTGCGGCACTCACCCCGGGTATCTGGGACATTTGGGGCATCATACTATACCACTACGGGTACATGTTGTAGTACCCGAGCATCATCCCCGCAGCCATTTGAGGTTGGGGCATCAACCCCGGCATTTGGGGCATGGCGGCGGACACTGGCGTACTCTCGCCGCCGGGAAAATAAGGCGACTGTGACTCGCTCGTAGCGGGGGAATTGCTATCGTGATGCTTCATTGTTCTTCGAAAGAAAAGTATTTTAGAGAGAGATACTCGTTAATACAAGTGGTGCGAATGAAATGAAGTGCAACGAGACGTATTTATAGAATTTTTTTAAAAAATTAATGCAATAATCGGGACGTCCGCGCTGACGTTCGTGAGAGTCAACGCAATGGCGAACGTCCGCACGGACGTCACGACGGAAGGCCGCGGAACTGCGGTGTCCGCAGCGGATGTCCGTATCTGCCTCACATGCACACAATGGCGGACGTCCCGCGCTGACGTCCGGCACGCCGGTCTGACGACTGCCGGGACGTCCGCCACTGCGGATGCTCTTAGAGTATTTTGTAATTCATATAAAAAAAGGAAAGTATTGCTCATATACAAGACACAAACCTAGTTTACCTTGTGCGTCATTGCTTACATCATTTTCACCTAATTAGTATTCGCTACACGACGGCGCGTCTCAACACTTTCTAACTTCTAGTACTCCATAAAATTACTGCAACATTATTCGACGCTTCTCAACACTTTATCTTTCTATAAAATTAATGTAACATTATTCATCACACTCAGATCCAATGTATAAGCGGAATATATATTGTGTTTGCATTTTCTTTTAAATTTTTATTCTAATATCAAAGTTTATTTTTGACGTAATTAATTATTACTCACTCTGTTCCAAAAGAGTACGCACTTTTGGTTGGATACGAGTTTTAATGCATAATTAGTAAAGTAAAAGAGAGATACAAAGAAAATGTAATTAAAGTATTGTTAGTGTAGAATAAGTCACACCTCAATAGAGAGAAAATAGTTTCTAAATTAGAAAATACATATTTTTGTGAGACAGATTAAAAAGGTAATAGTGCATACTCTTGTGGGATAAAGAAAGTCCATCAATGTCATTTAATGCAACATAAATAGTCTTTTATGCAATCCACGAAAATCCATCAATATCATCCATCAATTTTGTTGTTTAATAACATTGTTTTGCTGCTTAAAAGTGTCACCTGACAGTATATGATTGAAAGGATGTTGTGATTCTAATTTGAGTTATTTTTTAAGTACATCATATGTGTAAGTATGCTTGTGTTCATAGGCACACACTTAGTAGGGGAGGGGTTTAAGTCCCTACCCACTTCTTTCTTTATTTATTTTTCAATTATTGAAGTTATTAGAATACTAAATTCAAACTATTGAAGACCCAATTACTGGAAATAAGAGAATTAAGAATGACAAAAGTTACATAAAGAAATAAAGAAAAAAAAAAGATTGCAAAAGATAGGTTCGAGAGAAAAAAATGTTAAAATTTTCATTTACACATGCTGTGTTGTAATGGAGTTTTAAAATTTGAATTAATTCCAATTTTGGATATATGCTGAACTGCCTACCAACATTTTGGCTTCGTTCAATCAAGTGTGCTAGGTCAATCTATTCTATCAAATTTTAATATTGTTGAACATTATTTTTTAGACGCAACATGCCTGCCATAACCAAACTAGTTAAATTAGACAATATATATCAAAATTTAAGATTTTGATGAGAAAAAAAGGTATATTGAAATTCATATACTCTCCCGTCACTTAAAAAATGAAATTTCTGAAGACACGCATATTTTAATGCACAATCGGTAAATTAAGAAATAGAAAAAAATTATTAAAGTATTGTTATCGGAGAATAGATCTCACCGCATTAGAGGGAAAATATTTCTAAAATAGAAAGTTTATAATTTTGAAAGAAAAACTTAAAAAGTAAATAGTTCATATTTTTAAGAGATTAGAGATATAATATATTGTGAACTTTATAAATTATAGTAGTAGTACTATATATTTAAATATCAGTTTCCCTTTGTTAATAATTAATTATAGCTTGAATTCATTAATTAAGCATAATTCAATGTGAAACGGAAGCTTCACTAAACTGTCTCCCACAATCGTATAGAACCTTTGTCTTAGCGGCAAGGAGCTTAGACATTATTGCATGAGGTGCCGAGTTCGAGCCCTCTAGGAGTTTTTTTGTAATTCCCCTCTTATCTAGGAGTTAATTTAGTTTTTTTGTAATTTCCTCTCTTATCTAGGAGTTAATTTTAAAAAAAAGGTCTCCCACAATCTGAAAATATTTCTAACGAATTAATAATTATTTAGATAATTGTGGACTAACATTTCTAATTAAACAAAAATAGAATATAATAAAAACATTGATGGAGTATAATTTTTTTTTAAAAAAATACTAATACTCTCATATTCTAAGTATGAACCGGCGGCCTAAATCCGGCCATCGCTACCCCAAAACCGCCGCAAGGCTCCACTTCGATATAAACCTCCGCCGCCACTGCCACCGGAGTACCAATTCTCTTATCCCTAGCTTCGATTTCCTCTCCGGAATCAGCCACATTCCCCGGAAAACCGATCTCCTCCTCTCCTCCTCCCTCCACCTCCTCCTCCGCCGCCGGAATCAGGCTGAGAACCAGGCGGCCGTCGAAGCGGTGCGCCTTAAAATTCTCGCGGCGCCGCGCTCTCTCCTCCGTGATCACCAGCCGCCCGTCGCTCGTGCGGTGCTTCCTCATCACCCACGGCACGTGCGACGGCTGATTGTCCGCACGCGCAAGCAGAGCGATCGGCGGCGGGTACTCCGTCGCGTCGCTCCGCCTGGTGCGCCGGGGACAGCTGCTCCCGCTGCTGCGGGAGGTGATCGGAGCTATATCGGATGTGAAATCGGTGCAGCTCTCGACGCCGAGGTAGTCGCCGAGTTCTTGATTATGCATGGATATTTGATTAGTGAAAGAAATGGAGAATAAAAAGAAAAATTTTGTTTTTTTTTTCGATGTATAAAGTTTTAATTTTATGGTTTGGAGCTAATAGGTGAGTGGAGGGGTTTTTATGGAGATTTTTTTGCATGGGTGTGTGGTGGGGTGGAAAAAAGAGTGATGCTGACAGCTATTCGTACATTGTATGCTGATACTTGAAAACGTGTAGACTCTATCTTAAACGAATTACATTTATGGTAATTAGTACATAAGTATATTAGTGTGGTTTTAAATGGTAACAGCGCTATGTGAAAGCTATTTGTCTAAATGCAGTTCAGTTTCAGTAATATAGATTGTGACAATAAATAGTAGTATCACATTAGTAAATATTAGGACTAAACCTATAGTAAAAGGGGCAAAATGTCTTTACTATACATGCCCATATTTATACATAAAATAACACGACAAAAATTGACAGTGCAAAGAGAGTACCTTATTCATCCACCATTAGTTATATCTTAGTTTTTTTTAGAATGTCAACCATTAAATATTTAGTTTCATTTTCACTATTTTTGATAATTAGACTATATAGTTCACTAATGCATTTCACTTATAAAACTATTATATACAAGTATGAGCCATTTTTCACTCATTTTATTTTATATTTTTGAAAATCTGTGAGAAATTAAAATGAGATATTTATTCGAATGATGAACAAATTTCAAGCCCTAAGCGTACGAACAGTTTCTTATTGGTAGCTGGTATTAAGCTCAAATTATTAAAAGTGGGGTAGATGAATTTTTGATCGGGGTGTTATATTTGAAAAATATTTGGTATTTTAGACTTTAGAAGTATATTTTTTTTGAACATGCATTGAAATATAAAATGAGATCCGGCCCATATAAATTACTACTACTACTACTATACAATTGACTATCTAAAATGAGATCCGGCCCATATAAAATTGAGATCCGGCACGGTACGGTATACCGCATACCGTATCACAAATTGCGATATGAGAAAATGTAATACCTATACTTTACCGAATTTTTCGGTATACCGCAAAACACTGTATCATAACACATAGGGGTGGCATTGTACGGTATACCGCACCGAGAATGTCATACCGCATACCGTACCGCAAATTGCGATATGAGAAAATGTAATACCTATACTTTACCGAATTCTTCGGTATACCGCAATGCGGTATACCGAAAAATTCGGTATGATTATTTCCGATACCGTAACCGTACCATCTATGTGGTATACTATACCGTATTGCGGTATATCATACTTTTACGTTATACCAAAATAAGGTATGGCATACCGAGTACGATATACCAAAATAAAGTATGGCATACCGTAATACTTGTGTTTCGTACCAAAAAAATTCTATTATAGCCAAATATTTAAAATATAATTTCACCTATTTAAATAATGTCCAAAAGATTAAAACTACACCACAATCAAATCTATACAATTGACTTGATTTGCATCTCTGCGTGTGTGTTTGGGTTGGGGGCAGCTGAACTAAAATATGAAAATAAGGTTAGGGATTTTAACATATTAACTATTTTTTATATAAATTTTAAATGCATAGGTATCGAATTTTTGGCAAATATCGTAAATGCGGTATATTGAGGTATACCGTGGTATAGGAAAATCTATACCTTTACTGTACCGAAATCTATGGGCACGGTATCATACCGTACCACAACTTGCGGTATACAACAAATTCGGTATTTTTTCGGTACGATAAGTGCGGTATTTCGATATTACGGTATATTTAGCCGGCCCTAAATTAACACATTTATAAAATTCCAAAACTGTATAACTAATAGAAAAATTACCATCAAAGAAAGAAACCAACTCATTCACATCTGAATGTATTAATCACTGAGATAAAAACACCATATCATAATTTTCAAACACATTTCATACAAATTCCAAAAATTGATAAGAAAAAATTGCAGTCGAAGAAAGATACCAGTCCCTACTCATCATCTTCTTCTCTCTTCCACCACTCTCAAAATCTTCAACCGCGGCCATATATGACATATCCGTTTTTCCGAGGTGTACAGAAACACACCAGGCGTCTCCGCAATGCTCATCCGATCATACCTCCCAACACCTCCACAACAACTTCATTAATCAAATTTAACTGATTTTACCCCATTATATTACCTACATCTCTTCAATCTTTCAGCAATTCACAACAAGAGCAAATATGATCTAGACACCAAAAAACTCATTATAATTTATAGCCATCCATCTTAAAAAATCTCTTGGAATAAACAATGAAGGAACCAAAATTATCAGATTTTACCACATTGGATAATCTACACCCCTCCAATCTTTTGCAGCAAGAACAAATGATTTAGCCACCAAAAGAAGCCTCTCAACTAAACTATCAAGAAACCAACATGATACAAGTATCATGAATGTGATCAAATGATCTAACTAGGCACCAACAAAGTCATATAGCCATTGTTGATTCGACAATTTACACAACCCTACTCAGACAACTCCAAACCTAAACAATCAAGAAATCGAAATGATCCAAGATTCACAACACTTCCATTGATCAAATCCACAAGTTTCCACTGTTGATTCAACAATTAGCATAGCCATACTCAAAAACCTCTAAACCTAACCAATCAAGAACCAATATGATCTAAGAATCACAACAACCAAACAGAAGCGCGACGAAATGATCTATCTAGCACCAAAAAAGTCACATAGCCATTGTCCATTCGACATACAAAAACTCCCAACCTAAACAATCAAAGAAGAATCACAACAACTGAATCAATCAAGTTAACTCATACACGACTAAACGAACTCCACGAATCACCAACTTCATCAACAATTTTATCTAAATACGGCGCCACAAATCTCTCGAAAAACTCCACATCCGTATACAGCACCATCGAAGCAATACTCGGCCAATTCTCAATCAAGCCCTTCTTCTCCAAAACCCTCAAAACCCCCAACCTCGGAATCAGCCTCTTCTCAATACTATACTGAAACACACACGGCGTCTTTGCAATCATTGCCCTATCATACCTCCCCGTCTCCAGCAGCACCTCCGCCACTCTCCTTATCTTCCGCCTCGAACAAGTGAACACCTTCGGCGAGCTCCTGAACGCCCGCATTATATCCTCCTCCGAATACCCTAGCTCGCGGAGAGTCCCCAATTTCAGCTCCCAGCTCTCGCTCTTCATCGAGCTCACCGCCCTCACCGCGTAGATGAAGCTCTTGGAGCCCCTCTCTGACCCCATTGCGTCCGCCTTCTCCACGAATTTCCTCAGATTCTCCGGCTTGTGGAGGAAGAGCTGCGGCGAGGTCGTGAGCTGGATGATCTGCGCCATCGGCACGCCGCAGCTTTTTAGGTACTCAACATTGGGGATTAGAGTGCTCTCCATGTCGCAGAGGAATGTCCCCGACGCCTTGAGAAACTTCGCCGCGACGGCGGTGGATCCGAAGACCTCAATCAGGGTGGAGACGGAGGAGGAGATTCGAGGCACGCTGTGGTTGAGAACACGCGATTGGCGGGTGATTATCTCGACGACTTCGGCGGAGGTGAACCCTAGGGTTTGGAATGCCTCGAATTTGCGCTTGATGTTGGAATCGAGGTTGGAGGAGAGGAAATGGGGGGAAGTTTTGAGGATTTTCTCTAATTGAGCGTTGGAGAAGCCGATTTGTTTGAGGAATGAGAGGACCGCGTCGGCGTTTTCATGGTTTCTGAGGCGGGATAGAGACGCAACGTGCGCGGCGGGGGGAGAAATTGTGCTTTTTGATTAGGAATTTAGAGAGTGCGGCGGCGTTTAAGGGCTGGTTTGCGGTCTCGGTGGAGAAGAAGAGAGAGAAGGGGGATTTGAGAAGAGAGGAATTGTGGCTGGAGAAGATGGAGACCAGATTCCGGCGTAGGATTAGAACCGCCATAGGAAAAGATTAGAGCTTTTTGAGCTATGAATTTATTTCATGGAAGATTTAAGCCGGGAAAATTGCGGACCTCTTTTTTATTTTAGAAAAGTACTCCCAATAGTTTAACTATTTCTTGAAATTAATTAATCTAATTAAACGAAGAGTAAATATTCAATTTTATTTTGTAGTATCACGGGTTAAAATTGCTCATGTTTATACTATTATTTTATTTTATTATGAACGCGGAGTAAGAGATCCGCATTGCCTCCTGGGCGAGCAAGCTACCTTTAGCTAGGAGCCGCTTTTCCTTCCCTTCTGCCCAACTCTCGAGGTTGCGAGTGCAATTTCATAACAAGTTGGTGCGTTCAAATAATCAAAAGAGTTTCTAACCCAATGCTCAATTGCTAGGATACTCCTACTCAAGAAAAGTGTTCCACTTGACCCAACCAACAATGTGCAAAAGAGTACGAGGCTTGATTCTCGGTGCTGTCGTTCTTACATACTTACAAGCACGACCTTCCCTTGCAAAGCTACGGGAGATTCAGCCCCCAAAGTTAGGTGTGACTGTGGGATTTTCATGTTGCTAGAATTTCACTAGAATTTCGCAATTGATCATTGCTCTTGTCCTAGAAGTGGTACAAAATGAAGCCTATATCGATTCAATTCTTCAATTGGCAAGGAAATAAGTGAGAAAATACTAATACTACTCCTATTAGACTACCATATCTTCAATCTAGTGGAATTTTCTTGATAAATCATTTTTTAATATGATGTATCTTAATTCCCCAATATTTTTTCTTGCTAGTATAATAAAAAAATATCAAAGTTATGGTTATTGCAACACGGTGATCAACAGAAACAGGTTGAAAAACATTCAATTTATATATTGGTAAGCCTTAACCATGATGAAGTCAAAACTCGAAAATAAAACTTGGTTCTACCACAACGATTTTCTAGCAAAGCAAAATTTCAAACATCAAAGGATCCTAAGCAACAAGAGAGAATAATGTAGTTCCAATCCTACGTCTTCAATGATCTCCGGGCAAATTTTTTATGATGTCGGAGTCACCTGAAAAATAAAATTCAGGAACACATCATGACTTGGATAATTCTGCTCAAGAGCTCGATTTTTACTAGGAATATAATCAATGGGCAGATGTGCATATAGAAAACATAAGTGTTATACCTGGGTCAACTATGCTGAGGCATGAAACACGGAAGTACTTCCCACATGCCGTCCCGAGATCAACATTGTCTACGCAGAAAAAGCCATAGGTGAGCAAAGAATGGAACTAAACAGATGTTCAATGCTCGATGGTGGTAAAAGGAATGAGGAAACAACTTTGGCAGACAAGAACATAGCAGCCGATCAACATCTTACCAATTAGTCAAAAGCAAGACATAAAGAACAGAACATGAATTAAGTTTCTACAACCGTGGAAAATTATCACAAGTTAAAATGATAGCAAACATCTATGTGAATGGAGTGCATCTCTTTTGGATGCAAATGCAAAAATGATCACACAATCAAATGTATTAGAGGAAAGAGACCTGTGGAACTGGATTGAATAGCATTCGCACTTCAGGCATTATACACAAGTCATTAAGTTACTACACTAGATATATACTACAGATAGCAACACATCAGGATGCTCGACAATAGTAAAATGCAAAAAAGGAAACAACTTGAGGGACATAATGAAATGTTAAACTGATCACAATCCACGTTCAGGATCCTATGTCTCTTTTAGATGCAAAAGCAAAAATGATCACACAATGAAATGAATTTGAGGGAAGAAACTTATGGAGCTGAAAGAAAAAACTGAAAGAAATGGGTCATCTAATAGAAACATCGTGCATTCGATACAAATTTCTTGAATAACTTAATGTTTAGCTAGCAAAAGATATGATTAGTTAAGAGAACTTACAAATAAAAGGCACAATAAAGAAAATTTCCTAATTCAGCTACAAATATTGCTAAAACCATTGGAATTCAACACCTCATACTTCATGAATGAAAATAATGTAAACCAACCTAAAATAAACTAAAAGGGGGGAAGAAACTCACTCCCATTGTAATGATGAACACCAATCTTAGCAAGCATTGCATAGTACTCAATCTCAGACTTCCTCAACGGTGGGCAGTTGTTGGAAATCAATATCAATTTACCTGCCATAAATTTTTCCCTAATTCATTATAACAGATTCTTCAAACAGCAATGAACATAGTTTGCAAAAAAATGAATAATATTCGTGCCCTAAAACAAACAAAAATGAAACCTTTGGAACTCCTGAGCGTCTTGAGCACAGTTTTGTATCCAAGAGTGAATTTCCCACTCTTCATCACAAGAGCCAGCCTGTTGTTGATGCTCTCATGAGTCTTCTTCTGCAATTTTCCAATTTTTAACCGAATCAAATTCCATTATCGCACATTAATCCAAATAGTTAAATCTATGGATAGCATCAAATACATATAACATTACACACATATATGAATGCTTAAATATAGAAAGTGGAAGGTGTACCGTCTTTTTTCCGGCGGCCACCATCGTAGAGACTGGGGAGAGCGACGGCGGCGATGGGAGGGATGGGAATAATTGGGTGGAAATTGGATTTGTGGGTAGGGTTTATTGAGTGGTTATTTGAATTTTAATTTAATTCTTAATGGATCTCAATTAGCCCAAAATTATTAATCATGGGCCTTCTGTGTAATGATTTTGGAGTAATACTTAAAATGGCTAATAGTCGAAAATGGAGTACTACATTAATTATAGGCCAATTACAATCTTTATCAATGAATTTGAATATGGTAGAAAATAGTAGCATTACATAAACTTTTAGATTACTAGTCAATTTCTCGAAAAATTAAATTTTACATAGAATGAATTCAAAGTGATATGCCAAAATGTTCAAAACAATGTTGCTTTAATATAAGGTGACATGTAAATGTATCAAAATGAATTTGTTTAGTCACAAAATATATTAAAAAAAAATCAAACTAAATATAAAATTAAAGTCCACCAATTAATCATCAAAATGACATTTTTTTGGATGTGTTGACTTGTTATTTCAATACTAACTGTCGTAGAATCTCATCATCATTTAAAATTGCACTAAACATGTATAATTTAATATCTCCATAATATACTTTAATGTTTAAATGTGGAAATTGATGTGTACTTTCTGACTATTAGCCTTAGTTAAAATTATAAAACAAATAGCATAGATTTTACCTCAATTATGTGGAACATAGTTAAGTTAGTTATGCCTAAATATATATGATAAATGGATAGTCAATTTCCCTACTTGGTTGATGAATTTGGCATCTTTAATTTGGACTATGAATTAATGAACAAAGTAGAGTTAAAAGAAAGTGATCTAGTTTTTCTTTCAACATTATTTGGACGCGCAAAGATCCTGTCCCGACTTTCGATTGGATCGCCGATCAAAGATCCTCAATGGACCGGCCTAAGATGTCGGAAGTGGTGAGGATGCTAAAAGGCGACGGGCAGCAGCTGGCCAAGAAATGGGACGAATGGCTGAAGGCCGAGGCTCATAGGCAGTAGGTCGAACTCGCTCCTCACCCAACTTCCGATTGGATCGCCGACTCGACCGAATATTTTCACGCGGTTGAGTTGTCCCGTCCAAGCTAAGATGCCTTCATAATTCTATTTTTTTGAAATGATTTGCATAGTTTTATAATGGATGCCCTTAGATGCAATTAAATTTATTTTTTTTTGTATGATGGAGGGAATATTTGAGCACCTTTTGTAACCAAGAAAATGAATAATTAGTTTACAACTAGATTAATGGAAATTTTACAGTGCAGTTAAATATTAGTTAAATTATCAAATTATTATTTTTTTACATTATGTCTTGATCTAAATTAAATTAAGATTAAATATTTGATCTATCGCAATTTTAACGATTATAGGGAGTACATGTTTTCCTTTCTCATATTTTCCCATAATAAGTAATACCAAGTTACTAAAAACTTTTAAAGATAGCAAAATAATCTACGACGATAAAAGGGTAATTAGATTAAAAGAATTTGCTTAAATGACTGATTAGTCTTTAATTGACGAATTTAAAACTAAATTCATAAGTGTAGAAGTTGACAGCTGTTTAATTCCATATAAGATAAATTTTACGAAAAATCACAATCAATAATATATGTAGTGTTATCATTTGAATTGGACATTTCACGACCAGACCGGTTACCAAACTTAATACTCCATTAACATAAATTGTCTTGTTTAATGGGATATTCTCGCCTTAACAAACAATTTATAACCCTGAATATTATTGTGTAGTTGTGAATTAATGTTACAAAATATTCATTATGTCCTAAAACTAGTCCAGCCATTTTTTTACGTCCTTACAAAATCAGATTACTTTAATTTTTGGTACTAGTATTTTTTTTCTAATGATATGAACATTATTCTCAACTAAAAATATTTTAATTATTTTTATATTTCCATATTTTTTATACTTTGTCAATTTCATACTTAAAATTTGTATTGCTTCCAAATTCTTTATTTTTATGGGACCGAGTTGACTAACAATTTACAACAATTTAGCATGGCATGTGAAGTGGTATTTGGAGCTGACGAAAACCGAATTTTCGTTGCGTGACAGCACAAAATTAAAGTTAATTAGGACTTAAATTACAAAAATATTCAATGAAAATAACACATTAATTATGCAAAATGTTTTTTGAAATCCACCGCAGAAATTTTCAACAAATTCAGAAATCAATCAACGCAAAAACACAATCAGAAAACTATCAAAAATCACAAAAAATTACTAGTGGTATCAATAAACATTATTCTCCAAAAATTATAGTAGGACTTATGTATGAAACTAGTGGTAGGTCGAACTTGGTCGTCACCCGACTTCCGAATGGATCGCTGACTCGACCGATTATTTACACGCTGTCGAGTTGTCCGGTCCAAGCTAAGAGCCATTCATAATTTTATTTTTTTAAATGATTTGCATACTTTTGTAATGGATTGCATGAAAACAAAAAATACTTTTATTCATTAATTTCACTTTTTACGTTGCTATCTCTCATATTATACTTCCTCCATACCAAGTCTAAGTGATACATTTATATTTTGCCACAAGAATTTAGGTAGTAGTGTGTAAATACTAAGAGTCTCTGCATTTTTCACCACGTTCAAATCTGGTGGTAAAGACTTGAATTGGGCTATAGTTTGTGTATTTTATGACTATTAGCCCTAATTAACATAAATAAAATTTATAAGACCCTTTACCTAATTTCTATGGAACATAAACATAGTATGTGATGGTTTGGATAATCAATTTCCCTATTTGGTTCAGAAATCTGGCATCTTTAATTTTGAATATGAGTTTATGAACAAAGTGGTTATGAAGAAAGGGGTGAAAAGTATGTACTTATAATATATTAGGAAAAGTTAATGTGTATAAATTATTATATGTGAATCATGTGAACTTGTTTTTAATCAATGTTATCTTTTATATATTATAAATAATTTGCACTGTATTACCCTACCTACTCTATTGTGCGGTGCCCCCATCACATTTTCATTTATCATTCCACTTATAAATATTTCTTAAAGCTTTATTTCATAAAGTATCAAAAGAGTTGTCCCACGTAACGATTTATGTCATAAAATTTTCCAAAAAATTAATAAAAAGGTCACAAAGTGAATCCCCACGTAACAATTTAAGTCGTAAAGGAGAATACTCAAAAATAAATATAAAGGTCACAAAGTGAATTGGGAAATAAGTGGAGTTAATATGGAAGATAAAATGGTAAATACAAATAGGTTCTATTAAATTTCAAATTCAACAAGATAATAATAATAATAATAATAATAATAATAATAATAATAATAAAATCTGCAATGAAATAAGTTAAATTAGACCATATTTAGCATTAAATTAGTTGAACATGTGAAAGTGAAATGGATAATTGCAAGATACGTACAATTTAATCTTGACATATATAAATATGCCGAGATACATTTCATGGGCCGAGAAATGATAAAAAAAAAGTAGTACGAGACCACTAGTTAGCTAACCTCTAATCAATTTTCCCTTTTTCCCACTGTTTTTCTTTTTCTCATATCTTTTTATCCATTTCTTTCCTGTTTCCTCCTTTTACTTTTTCATACGATTGGGGCAACTTTGTACGAAATTGAAAATGATTTGCTTGTAACAAAGGAAGTTAAAATTGACGAAGGCAGTGATATGACATGACACTATAACTCCACTATGGAGAAGCTCTATCAGTAAGTGTTGAAAAAGTAAAAGAAAAAAAAAATCAAAGCTTTAGCCCTGATTGAGGGATAATGGCATCTGTGTTTTAGCTATAGATACAGTTTCTTGTATGTATATGTGGTGGTGATGATGGAGAGATGGAGTGTGGTTTGGTTGATCTTGTTGGTGGTGCATATTTCTGCTAATACGGAAAGTCTGTGTTCTTTCTTTCATCTTTATTTGGTTTATTTCTTTTGGATTTTGTCTCGTATATCTTGTTTCTATTTCATGTCTGTCTGAATAGGTGATGCCTTGCAAAGCCTTAAGACAAGCTTACAAGATCCGAACAACGAGCTCAGAACCTGGGACCCGACCCATGCCGACCCGTGCACTTGGTTCCACGTCACCTGCAACGCCAACCTCATCGTGGAGAGACTGTAAGAATCTGTTCCTCCTCCTCCTCCTACTACTACCCCTCGTCTCGTTGGTCTAATCATGCTTCGTTCGACTCTGCCTTCAGTGATCTAGGGAACTCTGGTTTGTCTGGTGAATTAGTCCCACAGCTTGGCCTATTGAAGAATTTGAAGTACTTGTAAGCCTTGCCTTGTTTTGTGTTTGCATCGGCTCGTTTTCGTATCTTATTTCCAACCAATGCATAAACTTGTGTGTTAACGTAAAGATTCTCGATCATATTTTTACAGGGCATTGTATAACAACAAGATCAGCGGGGCAGTTCCTGATGCACTCGGAGACATAAATAATTTGGAGAGTCTGGACCTGTACATGAACAATTTTACCGGTTCCATTCCTGAAACGTTGGGGCTGCTCTCCAAGCTGCGTTCCCTGTAAGTCTAGTCGAGGAAAGAGATTTCTGTTTCTATTCAAAAACATAGTTTGCTGATATGTTCGTTGTAAGGACAGCCGGCTAAACAAAAACAGCTTCACGGGTTCCATCCCTATGTCATTGACCAACCTTTCGTCTCTACAAGTCTTGTGAGTCTCCCCAGTTCGTCTAAAATACTTGTTTTTCGGTTTTTATCATTGCGAATTCCTGCAGGGATTTTTCGAACAACCACCTTTCGGGTGTGGTTCCGGATAATGGCTCGTTTTCATTGTTCACGCCAATTAGGTATTCCAATCACTCAGAGATGTGTGTTTGTAGTTTCGATACCATATAAGTGAGAGTTACCATTTTACCTTTGTGCGTTGCAGTTTCGAAAATAATTCAAACCTGTGTGGCCCTGTCATTGGACAGCCATGCCCGGGATCGCCTCTGTTTTCTCCGCCCCCTCCGATTATTCCGCCATCCCGAGGTATTCCTAGTTTAACAATACAGCTTTTTTACATAAGTTTTAATACGAAATTAATAAAGTAGGGGAAAGTTAAAGAAAAAATAGTTAAAGGAGTGTCAGTAGAGTAATGTGTGGTGAAAACGTTTCTAAAATGGCAAAATGAAACTATTTTTTGGGACGAAGGGAGTACTAGACAGGCCTCGTAAGATTGAGTTGCTTTGTATAAATGTAAATGCAGGAGGAAATAGTATGACGGGAGCCATTGCTGGAGGAGTTGCGGCTGGCGCTGCTCTGCTATTAGCTGCACCGGCAATCGCCATTGCATGGCGGTGTCGGAGCAGAAAACCAGAAGAATATTACTTCGATGTACCAGGTCTGTCTCTGGTTTGATTCGAAAATGTTAACTCTGCGAATATGGAATAATCTTGTTGTTTCGCGTGCACTTATCCGATTGCGTTGCAGCGGATGAGGATCCCGAAGTACATCTCGGACAGCTCAAGAGATTCTCTCTTCGAGAGCTGCAAGTCGCGACTGACAGTTTCAGCAAGGAAAATCTTTTGGGGACAGGCGGCTTCGCAAAGGTGTATAAAGGACGTCTTGTCGATGGCTCGCTCGTTGCTGTTAAAAGACTCAAGGATGGGAGGACTTCCGGCGGAGAGCTCCAGTTTCTATCGGAGGTCGAGATGATAAGTTTGGCAGTGCACCGGAATCTTCTTAGACTTTATGGCTTTTGTATGAGCCCGACAGAACGATTGCTCGTTTATCCGTATATGGTTAATGGGAGCGTTGCATCATGTTTACGAACAGGTTTTCTACCTGCAACATTTTGTTGATCGGTAATACTTCGATTTTAAGAACCTAAACTCATCCATGTTCATCCACTGTAGAACGTCAACCAAATGAGCCGCCGAGGCCGTCGCTAGATTGGCTTACTAGGAAGCATATCGCCCTCGGTTCCGCACGAGGCCTGTCGTATTTGCATGAAAGCTGCGAGCATAAGATCATTCATCGCGACGTCAAGGCTGCTAACATCTTGCTAGACAAGGATTTTGAGGCAGTTGTGGGAGATTTTGGTATGGCTAAACTTATGAATTATAAGGATACCCACGTGACAACTTCTGTTTGTGGCACCATGGGACATATCGCTCCAGAGTACATATCCACCGGAAAATCATCTGAGAAAACCGATGTTTACGGATACGGAATTATGCTTCTTGAGCTGATAACCGGACGGAAGGCGTTCGATCTGGCTCGCTTTGCCAAGGACGACGATGTTTTGTTGCTAGATTGGGTACGTAATCTCCTTTTTTTCCCATTAGTTTCGAGTTACAATGGATACATAGAAATGATGCATTTTCATAAGTAAAATGAAACGAATATATAGATGCTAGGCCATTCCGTTTTGAGATATCATCTATGAGTTCTACGTTTACGCACTGCCAAACGAGAATTCTTGAATCTTTACAACGCTAAGTAGCGAACACATCATTCAGGTCAAGGGACTTCTAAAAGAGAAGAAGTTTAAAAAGATGGTCGATCCCAATATGCAGAGCGATTGCATTGAATCAGAAGTCGAGCTGTTGATCAAGGTCTCTGTCCTATGCACGCAAGGCTCATCGGTGGACCGGCCTAAGATGTCCGAAGTGGTTAGAATATTAGAAGGCGACGGGCTAGGCGATAAATGGGACGAATGGCTGAAGGCCGAGGCTCACAGGCAAGAGGTCGAACATGCTTCTCGCCTGAATTACGATTGGGCCATCGACTCAACAACAAATTTAGACGCGGTCGAGCTGTCCGGTCCAAGGTGACCTACATGTGTTATCAAATAATTGTACCGAAATTTATACTAGAAAAAGAGGAAGTGATCTTTCGTACATGTGTCACAAATATGAAGATGTTTCTCTAGCGTCGGGGGTTCGAGTCACTATAGTCAGGAGTAAATAGGGAACCGTTGCTCGGTTCAATATCAAATAGGAAAGACACCTTTGGAGAAATCGAGGTTAGGCTCAACTATCACAATAAACTCCAAACCCTAGGATTTAGGATATATCGTCAAATATCTTTAAAATATGATAATAAAAAAATGGTGAAAAGAACCAAGTAATTTTCTTCAACAAGAGATGGTCAAAACCGTGTCCAAATCCCAGCATAACCCAAACATTCACTATATAACTATGGTGTTTCGACAAAGATTGCTCGAGAAAGATCGATTTTCGACCTAAATTCTCAACTTTGTTTCACTATCGGCGCCTTCACTATGACGAGCGTTATCAGTCCTCTAACATTCTCCTATCGGGAAGGTGTGCGAGGGCAGCGGAAATTTGGACCTATTTCTTGTACGGCTATTACTAGCAAAGAGTTTATGCAAGAGATATCGGCTCTTAAAACTACGAGGGTGGATGCAGATCAATTGAAGAAAGCATACCGGAAACTGGCTCTCCGTTACCATCCCGACGTGTGTGACCCGTCCTTGAGGGAAGAATCCACGCGCATGTTTGTTGAGCTGCAGAAGACGTACGCGAACCTGCTGGATCAAGAATCTCAGAAAACGGATAGGTCAGAAACGAGGGGTAAGTGGGAAGGCCAGCTCTCGGAGCTGAGGAGACGGTCATGTAACAGAGACGAGCAGGGAGATGGGAGCTGGGGAAGCCGGATGAGGGCAAAGCAACACGGCCCATGAAATAACCGAAATTCGTTCATTATTTGAATTCTTTTCTTGCATAGCATCACAATAATTATTGTGTTTTTTGTAATGCAGACTATGACAAACTGATCTGACTAAGAAATGCATTTGTAATGAAGATGTGTCTCTAATACTCAATTTTCGTTTAAAAAAACCTCGAACCCCGACTATTTACCGATGCAGAATTTGCCGAAAATGTTTGACAGGACTTCTTCTGAGATGTCTTCTCCGCTTATTTGTGCAAGAGCCATGGCTGCTTCTCTGAGATCAATAGTCCAAAAATCGAGAGGGATCTCTTCCTCTATAGACGCCTGCAGCCTCACAAACGCCTCCCTTGCCCGAACGAGCTGCTCACATTGCCTCTGATAATGACCACAAAATTTATCATTTAATACGGACTCTCTTCCATTTTTTCAAGAATCGAGTCCAAGTAATGTACAATGGTGTTGCAAACGAGGATGAAAGTTTTGATAAAAACCGACCTGATTTACTGTCCATTTGCGACCCCCAGCAGGGATCTTGTTCAGACCAACTAGCTCTACGATTGCAGATTCCAAGTCGGAGATCCCTTTACCAGTCACGGCACAGGTGAAGACGTACTTGCTGAAAGATCTTGAGAGAGTGTCTACCCACGCACAAGATGAAACACAGTCGATTTTATTGACCACAAGAACCACTGGAGAAGTCGATGAAGTCGCGATCTGTATTTACGAGGGGAAAAGAAACACTAAGCATACGTGCAGCGTGAAAGAATGTTAGTCTATCTCAAATAATAATTCAAGAAACACCATCGACACGCCAAATAGCGAGAGAGAGAGTTCACGATACCTTATTGCTATGAATTCTCTCAAGAAGTCTGTCATCCTCGGAAGTCCACCCCTCAGCCGCACTTACTGTCATAACAATGACATCGGCACCCATAGCAACTGCTTCAGACCTCTCAACACCTTAAATAAACAGAGTACAGAACAATTGAGTACACCAGAGAAGGACATAAAAAGCATGTAAATCTTCGATATTTGAGGGATTCTTAACCAGGGAAACACAATGAAATCTTCAAGAATATACTGCTTAACTCAATATATTAGACTCATAAAGGAGTGAAAGAAACTTATACAAATCAAGCTGATAGGTAACATCACAACTGTTTTTCATTCAATTGAACTTCGACAACTTTCATCAGTAGAAAACTGTTGCAGGTTAGTTGACTTACCGATTTTTTCCACCACATCATCCGTGTCCCTTATACCAGCTGTATCAAGAAGTGTGACAGGAATCCCGCCAACAGTAACATTGGCTTCAACCACATCACGTGTTGTACCCGCAATATTGGTAACAATTGCTCGCTCACTCTGCATGCTAACATTTATGTACCGTTACATGATCAGGCATAGTAGAGAAATGGCCATAAAGGGATCAAGTCAAGTGCATTCACAGTTTTCATCAATTTCTATCACTGAAAAGAAGAAAAAGATTGAATACTAAAAATATAAGCCTCTGAATCATACCTTGCTCCAAGCATTAAGAAGGCTCGATTTTCCAACATTAGGTCGGCCAACAATAGCAATCTGAACAAGATCAGTGAACAATGTCATGTACAATTAATAAACAATTTCTTCATATGAAATAAAAACTATCCCGGTTATTATATTCCATATAATACCTGAACTCCCGACTGCAGAAGCTTGTCATAATTGGCAGTTTCCAGAGCACCATCTACTTCTTGCAGCATCTTATGTATCCTATCGGTAACTAGGTTAATGTCAAGGGGTGGCATCTCGTCATCAAAATCTAGACGGGCTTCAATCTCCGTAAGTAACTCAATGCATTGAGCTCTTAATGATTTGACCATGAAAGAGAAGCCTCCCTGTAACAGGACATAAAAATTCAAAGGTGTTCAGATGCCAACCATGACGATTGACGAGCCTCTACTTAAAGGATGAAGATCCAAAATCATTAGTTCAACCAAATTAACTAAAGGGATTCTAAGAAATATGAAACGTTACCTGTAATCCTGCCAATGCAGCATCTGCTGCAGCCATCGACTTAGATGTTACAAGTTTTCCCACATTTTCAGCTTGAGAAAGATCGAGACGGCCATTTAGAAAAGCCCGGAGAGTGAATTCGCCTGAGATACCGAAGGAATAATATCAATTCCATTCATAACATTAAGAAAGTGACACGACTGGCTTGGTCCAATTGCAACCAAACCAGTGAATTATCAAGGATATAGCGACAGATCATAGTTAGTCGAGATAAAAATTAAGATAAAAAGAAGACAGAATTTGACCTGGTTCCGCAAGCCTCGCTCCAGCATCTAGGCAAGCCCTTAACACACGTCGCAGACACACTTCACTACCATGGCACTGAAGCTCAATGACATCCTCGCGAGTGTAAGATTTTGGGGCCAACATGGGAACTACCAAAACCTAGTTGGAAAAATTAAAAGCACTCATATCATTACAAAAGTAGGACTAATCCACGCCCTCAATGTATAGATAACAAAAACACGAGGTGTACCTCATCAATGACGTTGCCATGTGAATCCAAAACCTCACCGTACTCAACAACATGGCTATTAGGCCACCAACGACCGCCCTTTCTCCTCTTTCTTGACATCGGTCTAAAAACTTCCCCAGCTATAGAGACTGCTGAAGAACCAGACAACCTGACTATCCCCACCGCACCGGCTGGCCCACCCAACGAAGTCACAATCGCAGCAATTGTGCTCGAACTCGGAACTGGCTCTGCACAGCTCACTTCTCCATCCCCCAACCTCTCATCTTTGTTCAGTACTAATGTGTTCTCTATCAAAATTAAAAAACAATAATTTGACAATGGCTTCATAATCAAGAAAAAACTAGTTCTTCATATACCACTGTAGTATTATTATCATCAACCAATCAAATATTCATGTAAACATAGATTCTAATTTTTATTGACTACCAAACATTTTCAGCAAGAAACGACATAATTAAAAGATAAGCTATCAACTGACGTTTTCTTCTTTTCCTCTTTATCTAATTCCATACTGGGGCATTACAAGATTCAACTTTTTTCACTCTACTTAATCAAACAGACAATTTTAGTGAAACGGCTGGCGTGAGCTGAGAGTTACCTTTGGCGGCGGCGAGTGGGCGAATGGAAGCAGTCTTGTGAGAAGTGGAGAAGAGGAGAGAGAGATTTCTGTGAAATGGGGTCGAGAATTTGGGCAAGACTGAACGCTGGAGAGAAGCGCAGCGTTGCAATTGAGAAAAAACACAACGAATTGAAGATTGCAGAGCCATCGATTTTGCGGCGTTTCTATTCGTAATCTGTAAATATATATACAGACTTTTTAATAGATTAAATATTTCATACGTTTATTTGAGTATTTCAATAAATAAACGGGAAATTTAAAGGAATGAGTCACCTTTGACTCGAGCCAAACCTTAAACTAGAAATACCAAAATCATTTTGTTAAAGCACACGATCAAATAACTTTTTCTATTCCAATATTAAATTTATTTTTTCAGCTTACAATTACAATTAAATAAATTAGTATATTAGGGTCATTTTTTAATGTTTATAATACCATAATCCAAAACTAAAACTAAATCTACACCCTTAGATTTTGAAATGATTGGATGAGATTAAAGCTCACAAATTTTAATAAATAGTAGATAAAATATCAACAAAAGGTAATATCGTTATGTTATTATATGATAATTTTCGTGGGTATTTTTTATATCAACATAGTGTATTACAAATATCAACAATATGACATGAGAATATCAACACAAGTACAAGAAAATATCAACACAGTTTTATTGATATTTTACCTACACTATATTGAGATTTTGCATACACTATATTTAAATTTTTTATTGTATTTGTTGCTAAAATCTACTTATCAACATGTACGAAAATTGAAATATAATTTATCAAATTTCATCATCCGAACATCGTCGGAACATATGCAATTGAGATATCGTTGGAATCCTTATGAAATTATCTTTAATTTGATATATTTTTTGCGAAAAAATAATTTAAATCGAGAGAGCTACGTAAATTTAAAGTTTTGAGATGATTTTTATTAGAAAGAATTGACATTAATACCCTTTAAATTTATTTTATAATATTTTTAATTTAAAATATAATCCATCCACTACCTCTCTTAATATAATGACTAACTAAGATTTGATCTTAATTTATGATTATTAATTAGTTAGTAATTGATCACTCTCAAGTATATTTAGTTTAATAATTATTGTACAAAATAATTTGAGTTTTCCTTGATATTGAAAACAAAAATGCAACTTAAATTCATCAAATTAGCGCAATTTTCACACACAAATACTCCAATTCATCCAAAGACATTTTTTTAATCAAAATTAACAGCCTAGCTATTGGAAAATTGGTTGAGGGCTTGAGGCTAAAAATCTCGAGTTCGTGGATCTTAAGAGCATCCATAATGGCGAATGTCTCGGCGGACGTCGGATCGGCGTGCCGGACGTCCGCGTGAGACGTCCGTCATTAGGCAGCATGCATACGGATACGGACGTCCGCTGCGGACACCGGAGTTCCGCGGCTTTCCGGGACGTCCGGCATTGCGTTCACACGACGGAGGTCCCGACGGACGTCCCGATTTTTTTTATTATTTTTTGTGAATGTCTGTCGGGATGTCCTTGGGGATGTCCGCCATTGTGTAGTGGGATGCCCTTATGACGTGACAGTGCAGTGGGATATCCTTATGACGTGGCAGAATGTGTTTTTGGGAAGTCCGTCGGAATGTCCGCCGAGACATCCGTCCCATTGTGGATGCCCTAATTTTGAATTTTGGTATATACTTCTTGCACCCTATTCATTTTTAATTAATCGAAATGTTCGGTTTGGTCAATGAAATCGAACCACGATCCACCTAGTTACACCCGACATTAATCTCTTCGATTAACCGATATTTTCAGTCCAGACAATCGAAATCGAACCGGTTTACACCCAACATTAGTCTCACTCTCCCAATGTCTCTAGACTTCATCACTAAACTTGGATGAACATGTCTGAACTGCATCAGCCACTGTCAGAAAAATCCTATCTTCACCAATCAAATCTGCCACGTCGGATGCATGTAATTTGTCCATCACAGTTGGACCAGGATTTGCAAGAACGAGCTGTTCAAACATTAAAAAAGAGTTAAAATTTATGATTCACAAAAAAATGTTAAAAAATGAGCCTAGTCACCTGAACTGATCTCTTCTGCAGGCTCCTGTGCAGGTCTTCGAGGGCGTGGATCCCGCTCGTGTCAATGTCAGTGACGGCTGCAACAACGTCGGAAAAACAAACATATTATATCGATCAACTCCAAGGATGAGAAGAAAAAAATTAGAGACGAATGTGAAATGTTCACTTACGAGACATTTCTACGATCAAAAACTGGATTTTAGGGAGGCACGTGGCACCGAGAAGCTCGTCCTCATCCGTTAGCCACCTAAGTAGCCTGCAAAAGACCGGGACGATGTGTTTTACTGATAATACGCGACAAAGTATTGAAAGCAATTCGTATTTAAGGTGCTAAATGCTAATACTCTTGTAGGCACAAGTGGTGCAATAAGTTTGACTAAACTAATTGGGCTGTTACGTTGAAACTACGCGACGGTATATTGAAAGTAGCACAACTAGAGCGGTCAAACATAGTCCAACATGATACTGAACCGGCTTGGACCGGCCCAGAAATTTCAAAGAGTAGGCCCACATGATGGATGGGCCTATACCGTCCAAAGAGTCAGCGCAAAAACTACACATGACTCAATAGGTCTAACCTGACGCGACAGGGTACTGAAAGCAAGTTCGTAATCGAATATACTATTAAATCAACTTACCTTTCTCTTATATAGTTAGAATTTGAGAAGTAAATAGCAGAATCAACTCTTATAATGAGAACTCCAGCAACCTTAGTTGCCTCTGGATACTGCTGAATATTCCTATACACATTTGTGCCTGGAATCTTCCCAAGTAGGGCTGTTCTTGGCCTAGTCACTTGCAATAGCAGCTTCGCGAACGAAATCGACACCTGTCGAGATGAGCACATACGCTATTAGGATTACCCGTTTTTTTTCAAACTCGAGACTTTTCGCCCTATAAACGACCCAACCACTTACCGCGATCAGGAGGCCGATCTCGACGGAGATGAACACGACGCCAAGAAAGGCTCCCATGCAGGCGACGAAGTCGAACCTGTCGATCTTCCATATCAAGATCGCTGCATTGTAGTCGATCAGGCCGATGACGGCCGAGATGATGATGGACGAGAGGATGGCATTTGGCGTGTACTCGAAGAGAGGGGTGAGGAAGAGGAGCGTGAGAAGCACGACGATGGACATCACTATGTTCGACACCGCGGTCTGGCACCCGGCCATGAAGTTCACCGCAGACCGGGAAAATGAACCTGTAGAAACGTAGCAGGACGTCATCGAACCGGCTATGTTCATTGCTCCAAGAGCAACCATTTCTTTGTTTCCATCAATCTGATAATCTTTCATTGCAGCAAAAGTTCTTCCAATTGCAACAGCTTCCTAAAAAATCAAAAGGGTATAAATTTCTTGTAATTCAATCTTCAAAAAAATCAAATAAAATCACAAAAAAGAGAAATAAACTCACTGTCAAAGCAACCATGCCAGCAACTATCCCAATCCTAAGGCCTTTAAAGGCATAATCCTTAGTGAAGTAAATCTCATCAACAGAAGGCCTATTTATTCCCTTCTCAATATGCTGCACCTGTTTTCCAACGACACGAACGCGTTCATTAACACGAAGGCTTCATCACAGCACAACAGAAACAGAACGAAAAGAGACCTTACAATCTGCACGCTGATGGATCCGCGAATTTCTGATGTTTGTAAATGCTGGTAGAGAATGAAGATTATGACACAAAGAATTTACGTGGTTCGATTTACTGAAGTAAATCTACGTCCACGGGAAAAAGGGAGGGCAAGATTGTATTGCTTGATCTGTTTTCTACAGCTTACAAATACAAACTTGCTATTTGCTATATGGTGTTTTATCTCTAGAGAGCTTAACCCCCTTCTATCTGATCTAAGTTCTATTTATATCTTGAACTAAGATCGTGGCTTGCATCACCACCCTAAGTCGTGGATGTCGTGTAGGTCATGGCCTAAGATCGTGGATGTAGCGTAGGTCATGGCCTACGATCGTGGCCTGAGTTGACACCACGTGGTAGTGGGTGTGTTGGACATCCTGGGGTCGGCGCGCGGCAGATTTCGTCATCCGCTTTGGCTTTTCGAACAGGTCAGAGTGCAGTTCGAAAATTTCCGCTCTCGGCTTGTTCAGCGGTACGAACTGAGCGGACGGCTTCTCGGGATTGAGACGGGGTCCCAATCTGTCTTGCACCGGAGTCCTTTGAATCCTTTCAAAAGGAGTTCGGCGAGGATGTCCCTGATCGCCAAAAGGAGTTCGGCGAGGATGTCCCTGATCGCTTTGATCGGGCTTCCTCCTGTCTCCTCGGGACGATGAGCTGTCTAACGACCGTTTGCGACGGTCTGCCTCATCGGCCCGGGAGTACTGGTCCGCAATGTCCCACATTTCCTGAGCTGTCTGCGGACCGCACTCAACGAGCTTCCTGTAGAGAGCTCCGGGCAGGATTCCATTTTGGAATGCCGAGATGACAAGCAGATCGTTGAGATCGTCTACTTGCAGGCATTCCTTGTGGAATCTTGTCATAAAGTCGCTGATTTTTTCGTCGCGACCTTGACGAATGGAAAGCAGCTGAGCCGAAGTGATTCGGGCTTCCGCTTTCTGAAAGAACCTCCTGTGGAAGGCATCCATTAGATCTCGGTAAGATCTGATGCTGCCCTGGGGGAGGCTATCGAACCACCTTCTCGCGTTCCCGATGAGCAGCTCGGGAAACAGCTTGCACATGTGGACCTCGTTGAGACCCTGGTTCGCCATGTTATACTGATAGCGCCCCAAGAAATCGTGAGGGTCCACGAGCCCGTCGTAAGTCATCGACGGAGTTCGGTAGTTCTGTGGTAGGGGAGTTCGGGTGATGTCGTCCGAGAACGGAGTCTTCAGTGCTCCGTACACGGCGAATCCGATATCTCGTCGGTATGGAGGAGATTGAGTTCTCCTGTGATTCCGGTACCGAGGAAGAACAGGAATATGTCGGGGTTGAGGATTCTTCTTCCTGGAAGACACGGCACTACTGCGGTAGTGACTTTCATGTCTGGATGAGGAAGGAGAATCCTCCGCTTTCGTCTTCGGCTCTTGGCTCTTTTGCAGGAAGGCTAAGAACTCATCCTGCTTCTCAGCCAAGAACAGCTTGACAGCCTCATTCAAATCAGGCTGCTGGGAAGACTCAGTGGGACGATTTTTGGAGCGGCCTGTTCCTTCGCCATGAGAACTGGTGGTGGATTTATCCCTAGGCTGTTTTCCAGACCTATGGGATGGATTGGCTTCCTCCTGGTTCTCACGGGCGGGAATACGGGTACTCTGCGATCTGGTATGCATTTGTTGGGTGGAAAAAAATGGATCAAAAATTCGCTTTATCACAAATTTTGTTCTCTGCTTCCCACAGACGGCGCCAGTGATGGATCCGCGAATTTCTGATGTTTGTAAATGCTGGTAGAGAATGAAGATTATGACACAAAGAATTTACGTGGTTCGATTTACTGAAGTAAATCTACGTCCACGGGAAAAAGGGAGGGCAAGATTGTATTGCTTGATCTGTTTTCTACAGCTTACAAATACAAACTTGCTATTTGCTATATGGTGTTTTATCTCTAGGGAGTATGAGTTCGGCATTACCAAAGAGTTCGGCCTCAGCCTACAGCTCGGTAAAAGCCAACCTATCAAGCTCTGCTCTCAGGTCGGCATCAAGCTCTACTCTCAGATCGGCAACCAAAGCAGGAGTATGAGTTCGGCATTACCAAAGAGTTCGGCCTCAGCCTACAGCTCGGTAAAAGCCAACCAATCAAGCTCTGCTCTCAGGTCGGCATCAAGCTCTACTCTCAGATCGGCAACCAAAGCAGTTCGGTCTCAGTATTCGACCGAACAAGGAGTTAGTGGACCCATACAGGATGTCCAACACACCCACTACCACGTGGTGTCAACTCAGGCCACGATCGTAGGCCATGACCTACGCTACATCCACGATCTTAGGCCATGACCTACACGACATCCACGACTTAGGGTGGTGATGCAAGCCACGATCTTAGTTCAAGATATAAATAGAACTTAGATCAGATAGAAGGGGGTTAAGCTCTCTAGAGATAAAACACCATATAGCAAATAGCAAGTTTGTATTTGTAAGCTGTAGAAAACAGATCAAGCAATACAATCTTGCCCTCCCTTTTTCCCGTGGACGTAGATTTACTTCAGTAAATCGAACCACGTAAATTCTTTGTGTCATAATCTTCATTCTCTACCAGCATTTACAAACATCAGAAATTCGCGGATCCATCACACGCCCTTCTCCTCAGCATTGCTAACGAAGACGATGAAGGTGGAGAGGATTACGGAGACAAGGGGAGAAATCGCGGCAATCCAGAAAAGGTTCTTGTACTTCTTCCCCTGCATGAGCACCGTGATTTAGAAACACCAACGACGTTCATTCGTGGATTAGAAATCCGAGTGTGAAAGCTTACAATATACTTTGCTGATAAGAGAAGCACCAGAAAACTTGTTCCAATGAGAATAGTAGGCACATTCCACTGCATAAACACAACTCACATAAGCTATTGCGAATCAACGAGAGAGAGAGAGAGCGCAAGCGAGCAAGAGAGAGAGAGAGGCTCACTCCATGAGGAGCTGAGCTCAAGATAGATTTGACAACAGAAATGATATCTGTGTTTTTGGTGAACTTTTTTATGCCTAAAAAGCCCTTGAGCTGTTGAAGAGCAATAGTGATGGCAGCACCACCCATGAATCCAACTATGGCAGCATGGGAGAGGAAGTCAATCAAGAATCCCAATCTGCACACACGCACAACGCACACGACATTCAGTCGATATATCGATGAATCGGTTACTTTCAGTTGGGGAAGCCATAGAAATTTGATTGCCTGAGAATGCCAAGGGTGGCTTGTGTGATCCCAGCAAAGAAAGTCGCGGTGAAAGCCAGCCTACGGTACACAAGAGGGTTGGCAACGGGATCAACCTCATCTTGCAGCAGAGTCCCCAGCAGCAGAGACACAACAGCAACGGGGCCAATGGCTATATCCCTCGAGCTCCCCATCAACGCGTAGATCAAAGGCGGGACGAAGCTTGAATCTTCACAATAATCAAAAGTTAGTCACATCAAACTCGAAGGAAAAATGCACGAATTAGACTAATAAATGCCACTCACATAAGCCATACTGTGGATCCAAATTTGCAAGCTTGGCATAGCCAATGTCCTGTTGTTGCAAATTCAGTAACAGAAACATGACTAAAACGATGCAAACGATAAAGATCAGCGCGTTTATGAGTTGCTACATACTTGAGGGATGCAGAGGGTGGCAATGGTGAGCCCTGCCACTAAATCCCCTTTGAATTTGCTAAGATTGTAGCCTCTGCCCCACGAGAGAATCGGGAAGACAGCCTCGACTCCTAGGAGGAACTTACGCGGTCCTGATTGGTCCTTGAACGAGCGGAGAGGATCGTCTGCGAATAACGTCTCCTTGAGAGTTGCGGAGAACTCCTTCCACAGCTTCTGCTTTGGAGGAATGCCAACCTTGTATGGCAGCGACGGATGGCGCGAAGACTCCTCCATTTCTTCTTCTTTCTTCTTGTTAGGATCTCCCATCAAGATAACAGACTACACAAATACAAATGCAGCTATGAAATTATCAAAAATGTAAAATTCACGGCCTAATAAAATGCAAAAAATATCAAGAAACTCAAAATCACACTTTTCCATACACCAAATTTTGCATCTCAGATTCTTCAACACTTTCTACATACTAACAACTTCTTTTACCTCTTTTTGGAACCCTAATTTACACCTAAATCCACAATCATTGAACAATTCATGTTTTATGTGGAGAGGACTTAAACCCCTCACTGATCCACCACTGCAAGAATTCCTATAGAAACGTCATAGAATTAGGTAGAAATCTTATTACATCACAAAATGTACAAATAAAGTAGTGATACTCAACAAGCTACACTAAAAGTCCAAAATCAACATGTGATGGCGGATACAAAGAAAACTCAACATTCATCAAATAAAGAAAAAACATGTGATACATGCACATTTTATCAATATGGAGTACAGATTTTAAGAACTAATCCAATCTTTCTACTATAAATATATATTCTCACCAAGAAAATGTTCAAAAACCACACAAAGTGAATGAAGGGCTTTTAGAATAGCAACCCCACATCCCACCTAAGGGCAAAAAGGCCACTAAATAAATACTCCATCTTCAAAGGGCCATTCTGCAACATCAAATTCCCTCAAGAAACACTACAAATTGGCTGCTCTCACCCAATGAATCAAGCCCCCCCCCAAAAAAGCAATCAGGATTATTAATAAAAAAATTATGGGCCTCAACAATTTGGATCAAAGATCGAATCTTTCTTGCTTCTTTGAGCAATGCAACAAGCCCTCTTGGTTTCTTGATCAAATTTCTCCAAAGATTTCAGCTTTTTGTTGAAAAGTGGAAGGGAGATTCAAGATTTTGGGGAATCGATTAATTAATAGTGTTGGGAAGCAGCAATATATCTGAGTCAAGACGTTGAAAAGGAGTGAGGAAATAGTTCAACTGCAACGTCCGAGGATGAAGGGTTGCCAGCATCTATTTATAATAGTTTTGCCAATTGAAATAAATCTATATTATTTGCATGCATGTAGATGGAAATTGATATTGAATTATGATTTGAAATGGTCGTGTTCTTGATTTTTTGTAGTTGTAGTTGTATGAGGACGGATTATTGTGTGAAATTCCAACATTTAAGACCAAAATCCGTATTTATTTTTTGTACAATTCAATCTTTTTGTAATATACTTCTATTTAGAGGATTTATCAAGGTGAATAATGAGAAAATACATTGGTTATCACTCTCACAGTGACAGCAAATCACATACATGGAAATTTTTTCCATCAACCCAAAATAAAGATATGTTTGAATTGTTTAACAATGGTTAAATGTTTTATTGGAAAATGGATATTTAAGTGATTTAGATTATTATTAGTAGATGTTTTTGTGTAATAGTAATTTATATGGAGTAACATTTAGGTAAATTTAAAGACTACATAAATTTAAAGTTCCAAGTTTTTATTAACACACTATATATTATAATCGACCCTAATAATTTTAGAGCTGGCCGATATATATCAATATTCGTATTCAAACACAAGCATTTTGCTATCCGAACAAAAACCCTACATGACCACGCAAGCGTGGGGGTTGTCGTCGCTGAACATGAGAGCATATTTTTCCTCGACCGGGTTGAAGGTGCCGACGCCTGGCTCGTCGGTACCGCGCACGTGATTGGCCGGCGCCTTCTTGTCATAGACGCCACTAGCGTAAGGATGCGCAATGAGGCCGTACGGAACATACGGCCACGGCTCCGACTTCTTCCCGGTCGATTTCGCCTTCTTCAACACCTTTTTAGCATCCACAAATCCGTACACTGTTGCCTTCTGTTGTTTCCAGTCCACCGTCACTGATTTTGCTCCTGCAACAATTTTTTTTATTTTTTCAATGAAAACGTATAGTAAAAATGAAATACGATAGGTAATAATGATGAAAATTTTTAAACTGAAAAATGAGACATTTATTAACAGACGCTCGAAAGGGGATAAATATATATACCTTTCATGCCGGAGAGGACATTTTTTATTCTTTCCCCACAGCCTTCACAATCCATTCTAACTTTGAGATCAACGGTGTTGAGTTGCTTTCTCTTCTTCCTCTTTGTGCTGCTGATCAAATCAGCTATGTAATCAAATGTTCCTTCAACTCCCATTTTTCTTCTTCTCTAATTACTAACACAAGTACTATTTCACTTTGTTTAACTAATAGGTTGAGGAAATAAATTTAGAGGGATTTTGGAAATTGGGTATCAAAATTGTTTTGTGAAACACTGAGATTTTTGTGTTGTGAAAATGGAGTTGTCTTTGCATGTCTTTTTATAGGATTTGAGGAGCCATGAAAATGTTATACTACTTTTTTTAAAAAAAATAAAATAAAATCTAGAGTTGGATATATTTGGCCTACCTACATTCCAAGTCATGAGATTCTTTTATTTATTATTTTAATTTATTAGTAGAATAATTTATATGGGTATTGTTTGCATGAAGTATTTTGATGGAATGAACAATTTTCTATATCTAATGAGTCATGAGGATGGATGTATGTGAAAATTATGATTTTATTCAACATTTTCCATTATGGATTATGTGGCCACATATGTGTAGTATGTAATTATATGTACTCCATATTTGTGGAATGTTTTAGTTGTAAGTTGCATAAAAACTAAGTGAATTCTACAACCGTAAATAACCGTTACTACTTTTTATGCAACTAAGTATCAATGTCTTAATTTGGATTGTTTTTATTTATCCATCATAGTATCACTCAAAATAAAACAATCACTATAATAAATTATAGATATGTTATGGAGTTGCATTATATACCATCTTGCTTGTCATTTATCGATAACACAAAGTGAATACTACAACCGTAAATACTACAATCGAATTATAAAAAAAGGTTTACAAAAAATTTTAAATTCAAGTTATTTTCTGAAACTCAAATTCAGAAGTTAAAAACTATAGCACTAGTCAAGAATTAAAAAGTACACACACTTCGTCCGGACTAAAATGACACATTTAATTTTTGGAGTTGTCGGTAATGTGTTTAATTGGAGAAAAAAAAATATTAGTGTAAATATTAAATGGAAAGAGAAAGAGAATTGCATATTTTAATTTGAGAGAAAAAATGTTCAATATATTATTAAAGAGAGAAAATTAATTTATTATTCTAAAAATATAAATATGTCTAATTGAGACAAACTAAAAAATATATATCGTCTTAAAGTTGGGAAGAGGGAATAATATACTATAGACGTACTACAAATTTGATAATAAAAATATATATATATATACTACTAATACAGTAGTAGAATCTAATGGGACTTGACTGCCTTAGCCACTAAGAATTTGGGGTCGATAGAATATTAATTGGTTTTACTTTACCATCAAAATAAAGAAATAGATTCATCTCCGCCACGTGGCATCGGATCACTTCTGCCACGTGGAGATCTGTGATGATCGGACGGTTACGAGGTGAGGACTATCTTTATAAGATATTCGTCGCGATTGTCGGTTTTCGAAAGGGCGGTGGCAAAAGAGAGGATATGTATAAAAAGGAAAAGATAAATATGCTAAATGCTACTATATCAATTTACTCCATATTTTATTTTGTTTTGTATAGTATGCAGAAATGTCACGTTTACATAATTTAGAATTTATATTTTAAAATATTTTTCTTGTTATTGTAGTGGACCTAGTGGTGTGACATTATAAGCTAGAACATTGTACTATGTATTTATTATATACACTCACTATTCATTTGCAATATTATATATAAATAGCTCATCACATTTACAAATCACACAAAGTCAAAGCCTATAATCTATATTTTTCCATTTGGCTATAAAGATGGTAATTAAATTGGGTTTTAATTTTTATTTAAATTCATAAATTTGCTAGTCTTAATGATAATCTTTTAGGTATAAAAAATATTATTAGTGGTATTTATGATATAGGTGTTCACATGTCAGAAATGTGATCGCATATTTCAGTCAATTCAAGTATATCATAAAGTACTATATAAAGTTGATTAATTGTATATACGAATATTCAAGATAAAATACCAAAAATTATTCCCACACGATTGATCAAGAACCAAACCAAAAGCAATGGACATTGGACCACCTAACCAAAAATCGTTTCGCCACTTTTGGTAGTAACTTTTTTCATAATCAAGGTACTAAATATTTATAACATTCATAATCTAAATTAATTATAAAGAAAAGGAAAATGAAGTACTTAAAAATTAAAATTACCATAACCTAAAGTGCTAGATGGATGTTTGGATTAATTTTAATGTCCACCATCCCTAGTTTTTACAAAGTGCATTTTTATTTTTTATCTCACAACATAAAAATACTACTATTAATAATACATATTTTGAAGTGAATAGACACATAAGTATATAAAA
Source organism: Salvia splendens (assembly GCF_004379255.2). NCBI lineage: Eukaryota > Viridiplantae > Streptophyta > Magnoliopsida > Lamiales > Lamiaceae > Salvia > Salvia splendens. The sequence continues at coordinate 44,769,833 of NC_056032.1, forward strand.
AGAAAAATAATGCTTGTGGTTGTAGGCTTGTATCATAAAATAAAAAATAAATAATAAATAAAAACACCCCAAAATACGTAAATGAAGAGCCGGCGACCTAAATAGCAAATTAATAAATCAAATTAATTTTCTTCTGATGTAATGAATTTGGTTTCATACTACAATAGTGAAATGAAAACCACTCAACATTTAGTTTTTTTCTTCTTCTTTTTGTGTACCACAAAAAAGGGTTACAAATGCTACACAATTTATTCACAAATGTGACACGACAAGTCAACAATAGCAACACTACAATAAAATCAAATTTGTTTATTCATCAACTCTATTAACAAAAAAAGAATGTTACATGTGATATCCAATATGAAATCCACAGCATTTACAGACTGATGCCCAGATGCCATTATCCCATCACACAAACTGGACTTTTGAAAACCCAATAAATCCAAATGATTGCTTTTCTTCTTCTTCAATGTGTTTGGATAAATATGTAGTACTCCACTGAATACCTTGTCAAGCTCTCTGCAAAATTAGTAATGATATAACCAATAAGAAATTAAATTGACATAACTCATCTATGTTTGGAATTCTATGACCAAAAAGTCGAAAATAAGAAATTAAATCGATATCATGTTTGGTAGGAAAGATAACCCATCTATGTTTGAAATAAAAAATGTCATTTTTGGCCATAAAATTCCGAACATAGAGTTATCTACTCTACCATACATACTACTTCTGATCAGCTAAGCTGTGTTATGCAAGTATTGCATCAATTTTAATTTGATTAAAATATTTATAATGTTAAAAAATAAAAACTACAGAAGATCGTGGTTCTTGAAAAAAAAAATCGTTATGCATATATCTGACAATTAGTAAAAATGATGCTCCTATATAAAATTATTTTTTGGACAATATAACCCTTTATGAAATTTACAATTTAGTAGAAATGATATGGAGTATAGCAAATGATTTTTCTGACAATTTATTTACAATTTCGAAATGAAATAGAAGCCGTGGAAAATGACGGGACAGTATATTCATAACCCCGTTCAAAGACATGCAACTTTCAATATTCTTTTCCTCAGAGATTAATTGTGGGGCAGATTTATCTATCATTTCTAAGCAATAGAAACAAAATGTAGTTTGGTTGCCGTGCTTCTTTATTTTATTACTTACTATTATTATTATTATTTGAGAAAAATAATTACTCTCTCCTGTCCCACTTTAGGAGTCCTTCTCTCTTAATTTATTCTCTCTACTAAAACAACGCTACATAAAATTTATTTGATTGAAGTATATACTACACCGGAGTAGTATATACGTCAATCAAATAAATTTTAAAATGGAAAATTATTGACAAAATATGAAAGTTTAGTCAAATTTTGGTCTATTCCATAAATTTAAAACTTAATCAGAAAAATCATGAAATTTAAATTTGATCATGGAAAAATTTTAAGTAAAATTTTATTTGATATAGCAACTAAAAAATTATATGTAGATTTCATCGTCAGTAAGTTATTAAATGATGACTTGTATTCATAATCAAAACGAAGTTGTTTTGCCACAAAACATCATCACCTCTTGTTTAAAACTTCATGATTTTTTTCAACCGATTTTAAAGTTTTGGGACGAACTAGAATTTGTCAAAATTTTAGTGATTTAATTTATCTGAAAATTTCCTTTAAAAATATTACTCGTATTTCTATGAATTAGAGACTATGCATGAATTTTATGAGTAATGCTATGCAGCCATAATATGGCCAGCCACTCGAATTTTATCACTTGGACCAACCTAATATTATAAAGAATAATGCTAAATGACCATAATGTGGTCAGCCATAAACATAAAATATTAATAAAAATTTATGCATTTAATGCTATTTTACTTGAAATTAGTTCATCTTAAAAGTATCAAATTTTCTAGACTAATTTATCCATGTTGCATAAATAAGGACTAGAGTACAACTAATAATAAATAATCTTGGAAATATTATATTGTGTATGTGTACGTTTCTTTTGTGTCATATTTCTTTCCATTTTTTCTTTTTTCTTTTTTACTTTTAATTATGTTATATTATTATTTAATTTGTATTATATAACTACTTTGAAATTAGAATATAAATATATTCATAATATTAAAATTATATAATTGGTATTTAGCTTCACTTACAAATGAAGTAATTTAAACTATATTATATTTAGCATTAATATTTAAATAACTTATAAATAATAGGTATGATATGATTATTTCCAATACAACATACATATAATTTGACATAAATTGTGCATAAATTATTTCGTAAATTGTGCATAAATTATTATGGAGAGAGAATGTTGTAAATTTAAATTTGAAGTGAAAAATTGAAAAAAGGGTAATTAAGTAAAATTATCTTAGCACTAACTATTACTATTAATTTATTATATTAACTTTTATAATTATTTATAAAAATGTCATTGTGTGGCTGGCATAACATTACTCTATTATAAATTAGAGATGCAAAATAGATGGACATGTGTTACCATGTTAATGTGTGTGTGTTTCCTTCTTTATATACATACATGTCCAAACATATTTAAGCAGACACAGCTGCATTAAATATCACACCACCTACTCATCCATAAATTTCAGACAGAGAAAGTTATGTCACAAAAAATGGAAGTGAAATCCGAGGTCAATGAGCAAAAGAAATGTAATGAAGACTACTTTTTCTTTCAAAATCCATGCAATTATTTTCAAGAATTCATGAGGGCTGTGCTCAACTGTCTAGGTCTCATCCATGACGGCGGCAACGACGACGAAGACAGTGGTCAAGGCCAGGCGGATCCGCCTTCCTCTGCCGCGGATCCACCCGTGGCAGTGGTGGATCGGGCTAGGGCACCACCGCGGCCGGTCATAAGCGGTGGCAGTGGCCCTCAGACCAACACAAACCCTAATTAATTAGGTTCTTTTTTATTTGGTAATTTTATGTGATTTTTCTTCTAGTTTTTTTTATTTTGTAAGTTATGTTTTAGGGTTTCTCTCTCTCTCTCATACACTGTGTTCTAGAGTGGGGTTTTGGTTTTGGAAGTTAATACTTGTTTTTCTCTGTTTGTTGTTAGTGTTTGTATATCAAGATTCCTCATGATATGTTTGTATGTCACTAGGCTACATGCATGTTTATATGTAATTAAATTAATTAGTTAATGTGTTGAATTATTGTTTTGATTAGGCCAAGTTGCTTTCTTCTTGCCTATTGTGATGGTTATTGTGATGTACTTATTGTTTTTGAATGTTCTTGATGATATCATATGTAGATATCGAAATAGTGTTTTTTGTTTAATGATATACTTGCATTCATTACCTGACATAAAATAGTTGTCATGACTTGAATGAATTTATTCATTAATGGGGAATATACCAGCGGCAATTCATTCACAATCCATTTACAAAATTAATTATTTTCTTTATAAAAATTGGTAGTGATATAAAATTATAAATCACCAGCAGATATTTTCCGTACTAAATTATTTGTAGTAGTATATACAGTGCCTTAAATCAACTATATCAAAATTTATAAATTAAATTAAATTGAAATGGAGTACTAAGTTTTGCTATACATCCCTAGTTCAAAAGTTCAGTTAGCACACTCTTTATGAACATTTAATAAATTAATTATCGCACACCCTTGATCAATGAGTCGAGTACTAAAAATTGTACACTCCCTCCGTCCCCCAAAGTTTACCCCAATTTGACCCGACGAGGATTTTAAGAAATTGTTTGACTTTGTATTAAAGGAAGGTGTGTTGTGGAACAAAGGTCTCACATTGAGGAGATTAAGAGTGTATTTAATGTTTGTTTTTGGTAAGATTTCAAGTAGGACAAACTTTGTGGGACAAACAAAAATAATAAAATTGGACAAACTTTGGGGACGGAGGAAGTATCATATACTGCTTTACATCAGTAGAGGTTAACAACTTGAGTCGAGATCATCTCACATTTTTTTAAAAATACTTGGTTTACATTTTCAATATTTATTGCGTTTATAATATAGACATACATTACCTATCGCAAATTTTCAAAATATATGTTCTAACATTACCTTGAAGAATAGCCAACACAAACGAATCATTCCACGAAATCCAATCTTGTTACTACAAGCGTTGCTGAAAATAATACAACATATATAATAAATCAATAGATACACTCATATATAAACAGGTAAGGTTGGAAGAAGGTTGCAGGATAACTGCTCGGCTCGTGACATGGAAAAACTGATAACGGAACTAGGTGAGCTTTCGCCATAGACGGCCTCTGGAAGCCGACAGGGCCTTCAGTTTGGGGAAGACAAAGCCCGCCTTTGGAGGATTGCCATCAACGAGAGAGTTTTCATAGATTTCTCTGCACTCTTGAACAACCTGCACCACAGAAAAAGCAACATCGACCTAGTAAGGAAATGAATCGGGTTGCTCGTCTTGGAATGATCAAGAAAAGCTCATGTAGGCTGGATTGGTGTGGTTTAGCTCAGTTTTGCTTACCTCCTTCGCGTCTTTCCTTGGTATGCCTTCTCGTAGGCTCACCAACTTGTCGACCACTTCTGGCTGCAGTGTCGAAAGCGTTGACATGAGAATAGAGACTACAAGCGACTATGTATGATAAGCATAACATAAGTAAATAGCGCTTACTGGACAGTCTGGTTGATGTTCAAGGATGTTTGTGTACACGAGCGTGAAAGAATCCGGGCTCTCTGCTGAAGCAAGTTCTCTCAAGTCAACCAGAACCCTTACTCTATTTTCGACTTTCTGCAACATATTATAGTGTGCCATAAAATAAGTCAAACTGCATGGAAATATCTCACTAATCCAATAATCTATGCAGTACTATGTCTTTCCTATCACACAGAAGAGTGGGAAGATGTTGAGCAAAATCAAGATTCATAGCACTTAATATGTCAATGAGATGGTGAGCTAATATCACTAAGAAGTAAGACCTGAATTGTGTTATTTATCTCGCTCAATGTAGAGTTCGGAGACGCATTTAAGTTTTATTTCTTTGAATATTGAATCTACTTACTGCATGGTGTGTGCATTAGTCCTCGTTGATTTTATGTATTTAATCTTTTACTTGAGAACAGCTTATTCAATTGAGCATTGGGTTGCAGATAAACTTACAGAAATACTAATATACTCGCGGAAAAAGTCCATGAGAACATCTTCGTCAAGTTTCATCCTTTCGATGGTCTCTTCTTTAATGTAATTTTTCTGCAGAACAGACACAATGAAGTTAAATCTCGGAATGACCAGACTGTGAACAGTCTATTCTCCATGTGAAACGTTCCCACGATAGCAACCTGTACAAGCATATGGTCGACGTAGACAACAATTGTTTCTTCCAGGCAGGCCTCAACAAATCGCCTAAATGATCTTTCTTCAATGTACCTTCACATACGATGACAAACAATGAGACAGAAAATGATTGCATAGTTGAGAATATATAAGAAGTGAATTGCTGGATTTGAACGTATTCAGCCACATTTAAAATAGCATTTCAGTATCTTACATTTTGACATCTGTAAAGTAATCACCAAACGTTGCAACTAGGTACTCAGTTACTTGTCCTTCCAGCCAATCTGAAATAAGAACAGAAAAACGATGTTCACAGTTGCACATACCAATGAGAAGCAATTTTGTCACGTTTTTGTGTACTTTTATTTTCTTTTGCAGCATCATCAACAGATAATAACCCCACTAAAGCCATGTTTTGCAGACACTACTGATTCAGGAATGAACTCTTGAACAAATAAGTAGGGAAAGTTCTCAACGACAGGTCATCAGCAGTAAAATCTATTACCTTTCTGATATAGCTTTATAAGCAACTCCTGAACTCCTGGATCTTCAAAAATGACACTGACAGTTTCATGAACAGCTTCCTAATGACAATTAAGAACGATCAGAATTGTGATATATGAGTAGAAAATTATCAACATACCTTTGCAACCTCCAGGAAGCCTTTGCAAGTGTCCTCAAAATTAACCTGTAAAAGTTTGTGACGAGATGTCAAGAATGATCAATGAATCCAGGAAACATCCCAACATTAAAAGAAGAGTGGAAGGAATACAAGTTTTAAATATGGACACCTGCTCTGCATAATTTTGAGGGAGAGCTTCAAGGGTGCTCGAGCTCAGCTCCATGGCAAGATCATAGCACCGAAGGTTGTTATTAATCTGTCATAATATGATCCATCACAGGATATAAGTACACGACTCAGACAATAATTTGGGCAAATATTATATACAATGAACCGGCATTCTTGACATACCATTGCACATAAAGCTTCTAAACCAATTTCAGAAGCCGGTTCTTCCAATGTCTTCCTTTCAGCTCCTTGAAAATCAATCATGACCTGAAATTGGTTGGAGGCCACAACAAAAGTTTCATGAGGAAATGGAAATCTCACATTTAAATAAGAGAGTGTTTTAAATAACATGGGAATAAGCTTTTGCTAGGATAGGGAGATCAATGTTGCAGGGCTGGATATAAGAAGAAACTACAACATCTGGAAAGATACTTTTAACCAAAAAAAGGATGAAATTCTTTGTTTGATCACTTAATTATATTCAGTTAATCAAGATGGAAAAATCATGTTTTATCCTACCATCTTTTCAGTTAATAAAGTTGCTCAAGACAGACTTGAGTATCCTTTTCCTCAACATTTTTCTACCATACTATCTATCTCTTAGAAAATCAAAGGAAAAAGATTGAATACAGGTGTAACTCCCCCCCCCCCCCCTGAAAAATGGCCTATATTATAAGCATGGCACATTCTTTAAGTTGTCTACCTGAATGATGGCCAAAGCAATTCTGTATAACATGACATCCGTGCTATTATCTCGTACAATTTGTACTTGCTCTCCAAGAATGCGAAAGAAATCAACAGCAGCTGGGGTGTAAAGCTTCCCATCGTCTGTTTTCTTTGGTGGCTGGACCTTATCAGCATCAAGTATATTCAAGTACCATTTCTACAAAATAGGATGACTTTAATTGATTAATTGACCAGAAAGGTAATTTGATATCATTGAAAGCAATGGAATGCTCTCTAGTCTAGTTACCCTTGTTGTGGCTTGCATTCGTTCAACATAAGCATTCATAAGGGGGTCCATTGCACCACTTTCAGAACAAACTTGAGCTAGAGAGTCGTCAACACCTAGTCCAATTAGATTATCTTGGTACTCAACTACCCATCCAGTTACCTAATATTAGAAGAAGACATTCAGAGATTAACAACAGCTCCAAGCTTATCTCATCAAGCAATGATGTGTAGCAGAGCACGATTTTAAGAATTAGTTAAACAAAAAATTATCCAGGATATAATATTTGTTTAATATCAAGAACTACAGATGCGGATAACATGCCTTTAGAATATCCATAGTTGACAGATCATTAGCTCTATCACTCAGTAGTCGTAGCCAGTGAATAAACCGCTCTGTGTATAGGTTCACCATGAGCTGGAATATTTCATATCTGAAAGCGAGGAAATTTGAATTAAGAAGCAGATTATCACAAAAAACAAAGACATTATTGCCCAGCAAAGCTTCAGAACTACAGCATTATCCCATTTAACAGAGACTGTTGTGTCTACCAACATAAATGGCAAACCTTGGGGGAAAGCATGGAGCAACATAGTCATAAATATCTCCAAGCTCTTCACCAATCTGACGTCACGGGAACAATAACAGAACTATCAGCTAATTTCCAGAATTTGTGTAAAACAATGCCAGCAAATATAAAAGTGAAAGTGGCAAGACATAAGTTCAGCAAAAAATCAATTACAAACTTCATAATTCTAGAATATTCACTAGTTTCATAAGTTACTTTAACACGTAGATTTTGAATTTGAAGATACCAAACTTTAGTTATTTATTTAGCTAATCCCATAAAGAATATATTAGCTACTTCAAAAATAATAAACATGATATTTTATGATTTTTACTGCAAAATAGAACTATTTTAATTTTCCATATCTAACTAAATTAAAAAGAGTAATGGACTGACTCCCAGACAGACCATTACAATAATAGATGAAATACCTTTTTAGCCTCCTCTAAAGCTCCTTTTAGGTCCTGAATTTCAAACTGAAAGAAATATCACTATCAGCAAATGAGAACTTAGAAAATTCAGGACTTGCATTATGTAACAGAAGAAGGATGAATCATCAACCTCAGAGAGCAATCGGTTAAAACGCGATTCAACAGACTTTTTTATTTCCTCATAACATTTATCCTTGTAGCCTTTGCCTTGAACTTTCAACTTCTTCTGCCCAAGATTCCTAGAAGATGACATTGTAATTGTAGATTTTGTAATACAAAATAAAAGGATAACATAACATAAACAACACCACGCAGCCCTAACATGCCCAAAAATTGGAACGGGAAACTAAATAATGAGGCTATGAGCAGATGAATCAGTTTGGCCAGGTAAATACTTGGCATTTCTGCGAGGATTAGAAATAGATTCCAATGCACCATCTCCTTCTGCCTCAGCTGCTTCTGTAGCTAGCTGTTGATCCAGGGTTTCTTGCATTTCAACAACCCTTTTTGTTTTCAAATAATGAAAAAAGATGCATTAATACCAAGATGGACCCAGCCAAAAATTCTTTTATCAATTACACTGAGAGTCTCACACATACCTCAGTGCACGAACAAGTGTTTGTGGGCTGAAAAGAAAAATAATAATAGATGAGTGGCATACAAACACGCAGAATAAATTTCAGGATAATTACAGAAGTGAAAGACGTAAAAATGGAATGTAGACTGTAAAATTTAATAAGGTTTTTACAATATAAGATGATAGGAGTAAATTTAATTGTGAAGCTAATTAATGCCACACATCCCACACTTGTGTCTATGAGCAGTTTATTTAAGCAAGTTGCTTTTGTCTATAAATGAAGGTTCATATTACACAATTCTTTGTAGAAGTGCAAGAACAAGTTTGGGACATTTAAAACTGTTGATTATGCATCCATTGATTCAAACACAAAAGCAAAAGAACCAGATAAGGGCATCCCAAAGAAAGTAAAACCATAATACTGGCACACCTGTCTTTAGCAAGTTGAAAGAAGTTGCAAATATGACCCCACAAAGTCTTCTCAAATGTCTCCCATGTACGATCTATATCTTCAAAGTACTCCCTGTAAAATGTTATAACTACTTTATTACAAGTACATTGCTCATCTTTGAAAGTTCTGTGAATAAGAATATAGTATGAGATAAACTGCTTCTCATATTCAAACATAAGGCGTCATAACTTCAAAATGTAACTTTTTTCTGCATATTGAGCTGGTTGAAAGGTTTACCCTCCAAGCACACTGAACATGATAATGAGGATTGGCAATTTGTAACTAGTAGCTAAAAATACAGATTATTGATACAAAACACTGTTAATAATGGGAAGAGTGTTAGTCAAAACAGGATTCCTCTACACAATACATTCAGATAAGCTTTCTGACCTCAGCCGACCAATCTCATCTTCATGAGATGATGCAGCAGCTAATGCGAACCTTCGTTTTCCATCCAGAGCAGTTAACCTCTATATTCCATTTAACACAACCGAATAAGTAACAAAGCTTTTGAAATTTACGATAACAATCAAGCCAAGAAAAAATCACGACCTCGTAGGTATTGATAAGTTCTTTGTCATCACTTAAAGAATCACGTGCCTCAGAAGCCTCAATAGAGATTGACATCATACCCTCAACATCCTACAAACGAGCAATCAAGTTATATCACAAAGATTAAAAAGAAAATATTGAATTTAAAATGCTATCCATTAACACTAACATTAAAATACTAAAGGAGAGCATAAGCCTCTTCAGACCAGGGAATTAAGGGTAACCTACATATTCATAAAATCACATCTGTCACGCACTCACCTTCAGAGTGGTGTTTAGGTTATTCCTTGCATTACTGAGGAGCTTTATTTGGTCATGATTATCAATCAATGTTTGGCATTCTTGACATAACCTAATAAATGAAAATCCAAGATCATCATAAAGAATAAAAAGGTCATGCATGCCATGCATTCATTCACCTATGAATGGAGAGCATTCATAACCATGATAGATTGTATTCGTACTTTTCAATCTCAACAAAATTATCTTTGAGATGACTTATTGTTGTCTCAGACAAGGACAGTGACTCAAGACCTTCTTGTGCCTGCTCAACCTGAATTTGATATTCAGAGAGAAAAGTTAGATGACTGTTAATAGACCAAGGAAAATGAGATTGTGCAGGCTCCACAACGATATGTCTCAGAGAGCTGAAGCGGAAGCTATTAAACTTCTACTACAGTATTTTTATTTAAAAAAAGGTTTACAGGTTCAATTTATACCTGTTCGACAACCATTGTACTGAGTTGTGCATCATTTGCCTGAAACCAAACCATACAGAAATGTCCATCACCGTGTGCAGGATTAATCTTCATTTTAACGCAAGCTAGAAATAATGAAAAGAAACGAGAACAAACAGAAACTAACTAACGAATTTCTTAACTTCTAATGATTCAGAAAAGAAGCACAATGCAATATATATATAAAATAAACCTCTCTGAGAAACTCTTGTTGGATAAAGCAGTGACAATCACACGCAGACTAAAGTGAACAAGGGTGCAGATTGCTAGACATGATTGAGGTCTTAAACAAGATTGTGTTGCTCATCAGGGCAAACAAGGCCATTTGATCTTCATAGAGAGTAGAGACTAAAAGCAGGGAGACCGAGTTCCAAGCTGGAGCAACCGACTAAAATATCTTATGAATTATGATCAAGCTGGCTTTCTAATTCTTTAAACAGTCATAAAAGCTGAAGGCTGAACACAGTATCAGCATAGAATCTAATTAATTTTAAGCAGTAAGCATAAAATGAGAGTGGACGGAAAGTTAGTTTTATTATAAACTATAAAGCTATAGTTAAGAACTTAAGACTTAAGAGGAAGAAATAAGAACAAAAATCAAAAAAGGAAGAGTCTATTCCTTGTCAACTTATTTAGATATAGAAAATAAAATATCTTGAACTACATTACACCTGAAGGGACCCCAAATTCCTCCCTTGTACCTCTACAAATACCTTGCCTGAATTTGACGCGGTTCACTATCACATTTTAAATGCTAAATTTAAGCTACAAACATATACCAGCAGAGGTTAGTTCTGAACAAATCCGTACAGTCATACGTACCTGAACTACAATAACCGCGTCTGAGTAAATTTCTAAATCCTCGTCCAGCATCACAAATGTGCCATAAGGAAAACACACAACCTCAAACTTATAATCAAATTAACCCAAAAACACACCAGCATCAATATCCCGATCAAACACCAAGCAGCCAGAAACTCACCAAAACCTTTTAAAAGCTCATTTATCCAAAAAGTTGTCACTTACAACAAACTAAGATAAGATAAACGAAATACTCAACATCCACAGCGTGCTTTCCTTCAATAAGATAACTGTTAATGGTGCAAAACAACCCAAGATGCGTGATCATAATTCGTATTCATCGAACAATGCAATGCAATGGCAATATAAATAGTACTACTAACAAAGAAGTCTCCCCAAGTATTCCATCAAAATTCGAAACTTCACATCCTCAATAAGTCAATAACCAAATAAAAAAAGAACTCGTTTGGCTTCCTCAACTTCAATTTCGAAGCTCCACAACCTAGATTCATTCAAACCAACACGATTGACAAACACTATCCATAAATCTCAACTCCACGAACTCATACACAAGCAGATAAACCTGCAGAGCAAAACACGAAACCAAAATTAAGCCTCCAAAACTAACCTGTTGGCGCGAAATGTAATCAGCTTTGATCGAAGCGATGGACAGCAAATGCTCCGGCAGCGACAGCAGTTTCGCCACCTCCCGCACCGCCACCTCCTTCGCCTCCACGCCTAGATCCTCAGCCATCATCATTCCTCTCCGCTCTAGCTCAGATCCCTCCGATTAATCGGAGCTGTGCATCAAATTCCCTCTTTTTCAGTTGGAAATTTCCAAAATAAATTAGTCAAAAATGGTCTTAATCGGATCGCGTAGGGAAGAGACAGAGAAAGAACAGTAGCGACTTACTTCATATGGATCCGGGTCGGGCTCCCGATTCGGCTTTTATTAGGCCCAATCATTCTTAAAATGTGTAATTAGCCCAATATGTAAATTTATTAGTACGATAATAATGTCGGCTTTATTTACTTCTCTCCGTCCACTAAGAGCATCCACAATGGCGGATGTCCCGACGGACGTCGGACCGGCGTGCCGGACGTCCGCGCAGGACGTTCGCCATTAGGCAGCATGCATACGGATACAGACGTCCGCTGCGGACGCCGGAGTTCCGCGGCTTTCCGGGACGTCCGCCATTGCGTTGACACGACGGACGTCCCGACGAACATCCCGATTTTTAATTGTTTTTTGTGGATGTCCGTCGGGATGTCCTTAGGGATGTCCTTCATTATGTAGTGGGAGTGCAGTGGGATGTCCTTATGACGTGGCAGGAGGTGCTTTTGAGAAGTTCGCCGGGACATCGGTCCCATTGTGGATGCCCTAAAAATAGTCTCATTTGACTCTTTAGGGATGTCCACAAAAATTTATCACATTTTTAAAAGTGGGAAGTTTACATCTCTTATTTTAACTACTTTTTCACTATTTCTATCCACTTTTTCTCTATCTCTTTATCTTAATGTACCTATTTTTTTCTACTCTTTCTCTTAATTTACCTACATTTTCTCTTCATCTCTTTTACTTTATCAATTTAAAATATGTGTCGTCCACAAATGAGACTATTTTTTGTGGACGGAGGAAGTACTATTTGATATTTCTGATTTTGTACTCCTATATATTTAAAATGTCTGTGTGAAGAGTGTAAGTTTGAAACATAAAATTGATATTTTTTATTCTCTTAAATTAGAATTTATGATTGAGATAAAACTTTGTTAAAACTTGGAATTGTTTAAAATACACGTTAGAGTTACAATTTCGGAAATGAGTAATTATTTGCAGAAAATTATACTATATGACTCAAGATAGTAGTATATTGAAAATGATTTGTAACTAATTTTGCACCTAATTAGAGAGGCTAGGAGTAAAATTAAGGTTTGATTTTTATTTATCAACTCCTTACCAAACAGAGAAATTGCATACAAAACTAGTTTTGTGTTCTTAATTGTCATCTTTTTAGCTTGTGAATTTTGTACACTTAAAAAACAGTGAAATTTTATATGAGAATAAAGCTCCACATACAATATTACAACACTCATGTGATAATAATATTACAAGAAAACATTAAATGCCTTTATATATAAAGATGCACTAGTTTGGTTGAAACTCTACTGACATCTATTAATCTGTGGCAAAGAATTTAAAGCTGATAATATGCCAGAACATCTCTTGCTTTATTAGTCTCAAATAATCAATTAACTAAGTAATCAATTATGTCATATCCAAATGCTATTTTACTCAACAGGGATAAAAGTCTCATCCCAACACATCTTTCATCAAAAATGAAAAAATTCGAAGAATATCACCAAATCACAAAGTTGAAAACACATGCAATATTGGTACAACAAAGCAACCAGACATAAATTAAAGTGACCATGTAATAAAAGAATAGATTTTACCTCTAATCACCATAAATCATGACACCTTATAAACGTAACATTAGATAGAATTTGATCAAAAATATCAGTCAAAACATTCTTCTATTGAGATTAAATATCACACTACGACATGTAAAAAAAATCAACTTTGAGCAATCTACTTTATATCATAAATAGAATTTTCAATCTCTAAGAACTTTACTCTTAACAATTCTATAAATTGCACTTCAAAACAAAAAAAAAATCACATACCAAAAAATTTGGTTTTCTCACACCATGTTTTTCAAATATCACTACTGCATTTTACTTATCTTGATCTTTGCAACCTCCATCTGCATAAAAGCTTCCAAGATTCGACGCTACCGCTTCGTCGTGAGTGCTTCTTCTCGTTCGTTTTCGTGTTTGTTTTTTAATTAAATAATTTATTGCAGGTTAGGGAAGCTTTATATGAGAGGTTATGTGAGAAAAAATGGATTTTAACAGTGAATGGGAAATTCCCAGGCCCAACTCTCAAGGTTCATGCAGGGGAAACCATCATAGTAGAAGTATTAAAAAAAAAAAAAAAAAAAAAGTATTCAGTAAGGGAAATTACAATATTACCCTTCACTGCAGAAGTATTCAGTAAGGGAAATTACAATATTACCCTTCACTGGTAAGTCGTTTCTCCTCGCTCATCCCTAATCTTGATCCATGTCCAAATCGGTCTTTTTTGACATTTTTCAGGCATGGAGTGAAGCAGTCTCGGAATCCGTGGACTGACGGCCCCGCGTACGTCACCCAGTGTCCCTGTGGGCTCAAGGCTTATTGCCTTGGGACTTTGCAAGCGTGCAGACCTGGACTTGTCTGATGGCGCAACCTGAGATTAATTTTCTGTAATACCCCGACTTTTTTTTCTATCTTTTTTAGTTGTTCTTGAAGGGACGTCGTTTGTGTAGCCGAAAAAAAAAATTTCCTTCAATTCTTTTAGATGTTGATGGAATAGCCAGTGTTTTTTTTTTTTTGAATTTGGGCTAGGATCTTTTTCTTTAGTTGTATGAAGCCCAATTGTTCAAATTAAATGAAGTCATTTGTGAAGCCCAAAACCAATTCTTCCTAATTCTATTTTGCAGCCCAATTTTACTTCAAATCTTTTCACCTCCCAACATCACACGGTTCACCAACATCCCTACATCCCTGAAAAATCTCCAACCAAAATATGTCATCTCCGTATATTTGCTTCAACTGCACAATGCAGTTTCCTCATTCCTCCAAAACAAAAGAAAAAAGAAGAGGCACACTGTGAATTCAACATCCATTCTGCCGTATTTTCTTTCTTCCACAAAGGTAATTTCTCTTCAATCACATGAATAGGAACCTCCATATTTTGATTCCATAATATAAATTCTTGAAATCACAGTTGAGAAGAAATAGTTAGAGTAAGAGAGCCGAGAGTCCTTCAAATTGTTTTCCTGCAACTCTTTGCAATAAAGGTATATTTCTTTTCCTAAATTCCACTGCATATCACCACGATAGTACACCCATGAGAATTTAGTTCATCCTTGAATGTTCTTGAAACTGTTGAATGATGTGTTTTGATAAAGATTTAATCTTTAATACTTTTAGTAGCCTTCTTTTTACCTTCGAGCTCAATTCTTAAAGTTCCAATGTCTGCCCAAAAATGTTTGAATTGAACATGTTAGAAAAACTTAATAAAAGATTTAGATTGGGGGAAAGGGAGAGAGAGATCTCACCTGTCGTGAACGGACAGTGGCTGCGGCGACGGAGGCCGAGCGTGACAGGGGCAGCGGCGGCGATTTCCAGTCGCACGCCGGCGAGCTGGGGCGGCTGGAGCAGCGGCGGCGAGCTCTTACCGGCGAGACCGAGAGAGAGGGAGAGTTGTGACTGGAGTGGGATTTTTTTTTTTTTTTGTTCCTGTGAATTGAGATTTAGAGAGATCTATGGTGGGAACTGAGATTTTTTGCTCCATGGAGTGTGTTTGTTAGGAGAGGAAGGAAGAAGAGATGGGAATTTTTTGCTTTTAATTTTGGGTTAGAAAAATATGTATATACACGTATGGTGTAGTGGCAGGGAGTATAATTATTTTTTCTTAATCTTTTGTGAGTATCATGATTCAAGCCACTTTATTTCTTTCAGTTGGGCTACCTTAATTATTTGGTTTGGGCCGGGTCAGAATTTGTTTAGTTTGGGTCAAATTAAATAGTGTTGGGCAGTTTCCTTGGCGATGAGCTAAATCAGAAAAGTACGAGGACTTTATGTTATTTTGACGAAAAGTTAGAGGATGTTTTGAGCATACACAAGTAGGATGCATGCATTGTTTTAAATTAAATTATTGTGTAAAGTCTAATTTTTGCATATCATATTATTTTCAAAAGGGTGAACTTTTGCACGCCATTTGAGGTTGGGACATAAAGTTTGTTGAGGAGCTAAGCTTGCGAGGTGGGCTCTCTTTTTAAATAAGGACTATGTCCTAAGCATATTTATTTTTGCGAAATATGTTTGTCATGCCATATTTTGTGTTGCTATGAGACCTATCTGAAGTGGCTTTTGCTATGTATGGTTAATCGAATTCGGGTCTGACTAGGGAGTGAGTCCCTACTCAGGCTAGTGTACACCCCGTAGATCGTGCGCTGTCTCTTTGAGTTGGCCGGTCTAGTGGCTTGGAATGTGGCCACATTCCTTGTCATGTATGTTCAGATATGGTATGGTGATGTTGATGATGTTGGTGAAGTGTTTTAGTGACTCGGGTCCTTTCAAAGTTAAAACCCCGAGGTCACTTGTCAATGGCATGATAAATATTTTTTATTGAAAATGTTTTCGGCATGAGTCCACTGAGTGCATCAAGTACTCAGCCCTGCATTTCTTTTTAAAAAATGTGCAGGTTGAGCTGTGACTAGCGCGGTGGGTGTTGAGCAGAGCTGTTGAAGATTTGCCTTTGTTTTAAATTTCCGAATATATTGTGTCTTCATACATAATATTATTCTTCTCTCGAATGCTTCCGCTAAATATTGTTTCGTTTGAGTTCGTGTATTGTTGAGATATTTTCAGTTGGAGTTGTTGATTGTTGCAATGATACCCTGATTTTATTCGAGCTATTCTCAATTGTTTCGAGCTATGGTCAAAGTGTGTTGTTTTTCCCTTTCTTCCCCGCTTCTTTAATCTTCCCCTAGTCGCGATCAACCGTGTTTTCTATCCCTAGAAAATGCGGGCGTGTCAGAGTGGTATCAGAGCAATTTTTCTTTCCGCTCTGGACCCGAGAGTCTTTTTTCAGTCTTAGTCTAGATTCGATTCGCTAGACTAAAATAACGTTAAATTTTGAAGGCTCAACATCCCGCTTCGCCACGCTCAACCAAGAAAGAGGTAATATATTTTTATGTGAAAATTTTTATGAGAAAGTTTCGGGGAAAGGATGACGAGAAAATTTTTGAGAAAGAAATAGGGGAAAATTTTTATAAGAAGGAAATAGAATCTTTCTGTGAGGGATTGATTTCGAGTTGAGAAGAGTATTTGCTGATGTTTGAGAAAAGAACGAGTTTAGATGAGGGACGATGGATTGTTTGTTTTTACATGAAAGATGAAAGTTGATGTTCAAGTATGTTTTGAGTTTTGAGTCAAAACTTGTACTTCAAAGTTGAAAGTGAGATGTTGATTTTTTTTAGAAAAGTGTTAGTTTTGAAGAAATGTTTGTTTTGAAAGTAGATGTGAAATGTGAAAGCGTTGTGTTTTGGGAAGCGAAATGTTGTGTATAATACTTGTTATCTGGAGTATGCATGACTTTTAATGTGATAGTTTTTTTTTATCTACGAGATGATGAAATGTGTTGTGAACCTAGAGTGCCTAAGATGTAGGCCTAGTTGACTGTGCGAACTGTAGTTATAAGTTGAAAACTTTCCTATTGCTTTTCTGAGCAATGAAAAGGAATGAGAATCTAAAAGTTGGGGCGAACCCCTATTTTGTCAAGATTTGAGGCAAGTAGCTCAAGAGTGGGGATGGAGGTCGGTGGACCATGGATTTCTTTTTTCTTCTATTTCTTGGAATGACGCGAACTGTTGAAGCAAGCTTAATGTGTGAAACACGTATTAATTGATGGTCTATTGGCGTTGAAGTATGAGGTATATTATGAAATTGTTGGTGGGAGTGAAATATGATGCTACGAACTTTGTATGCGAACATAGAGTGCCTAAGAAGTATGATAGATTGAGTCATATCGAATTTAGTTGTTGACAACTGCAATATCACTTTTCCGAGTGATAGGACAAATGGAAATATGTGGTGTGAACTCGAACTTTATTAAATGATTACAAATTCAGTATTGTTTTTCCCTAAATGACAAGAACAAGGAGAATGCGAAAAGACGTAGTATATGATAAAGAGTTTAAGAAAAGAAGAAGTGCAAATTGAGGAGAAGTTCCAGACGAGAAAATGTTCGAGGCAAGAAAAGATGTGAAATGATGTAATCCTACAACGGAGGTAGATATCATACCTGCGATCCAATAAGATAAATCCAATCTTATGTCAAAAGTGGCGATGCGATGAAAACGACCGTTATAGCATGTTGAGAGCGTGAGTATAACTACAACGTTTTAAGAGAATGACTGTTATCACGTGCAAAGAATATTATGAAGATATGGCTTTCGACTACTGTTATTAGTTGTAATGACACGATGAATCTCAACTTGGAGTCCAAGGTTTCTTAGAACGATGTTACCATGTTCAGACTCACGAAAAATGGACTAGGGAGAGCGACCTTCGTAGCTAGAATAAATGATTTTAAATCAACTGTACTTACTTGGATTCTAAGTTCTTTTCGATACGTATTGAATAACCGTGAGCCCTTGCCTATTTAATCACCTTGGTTGAGTCTTGCTTTGCAAGAAATGCCCATTATTTTTTTTTCATATATCGAGTCATGACTCACTTTCAGTTCTTGAAAATTGGTGCTTGCATTTGTAACTTTGGACATCTTGATTAGTAGTCTTCTTTGATTCATCTTTCGTAAGGAAAATATTTTGACCTTATGACCTTCCGTCATTGAACTTCATTCCTAAAGTTGTTTGCAGTTATGACCTTCAAGTATGATCACATCTCCCATACATGTTTCTTCAAAGGATGGAATATCTTTTTGTAACTTTTGTACACCTTTTTATTTCGTAACTACGCATGCGGCAAGTTCTTCCTTGCAGAAGTGGAATTCTTTTTAGCTCAGTTTCACTTTATATATTGTTTCATGCTCAATGATTTTTTCTTTCTGCAACACCAAGTTAAGGCTATCGTGTTCTCTTTTTCCTTAACGTGTTTGATCTATCTGATTTTTCCTAAAAAGTTATCTTCACGTTGGTTGCAAACCTATGAATCCATTGATGTGATTTCATTATTCAATAACATGATGCCGTCGAACCATGATCAGTGCTACTTCATGACATTTGTCTATGCTTCTAAACCCTCCCACGATTGATCATCTCATGTCATGACATGTTTGAGCCATCATTCATTGATGCCGAAATTTTGCAAATTTGATTTGACAATTGAAATATCTTATTTGGCAGCCTACTATAGAATTTGAGACTTAATTCAGTCTCATCCTGTTTTCATGACCTATCTCATATTCTTTCGAGCTCTCATCATAAGTAAATTCTCAAGCTCTATGGATTTTATTTGATACCGTTTAAACCATTTAATTCTCAGAATGGATGTGTCAAGTTCAATGGGTTTAGTCCTTGCTTTGTTTACAACCCAATTTTCTCAAGTTGGTGATGAGATTAAGAAGAGTCGAGCTAGAAATGTTGTTCTTGTTTTCTTGATTAATTCTGCAGCCTTTCTGATTAAGACACTTTCAGCAGCGTTGCTACAATTTTGAAATCAGTTCATATCCAAGTAAGACTGTTTGATCAATTTTCGAGTTCTTGATACTAGACTTAGAGGAAAGGGTGAGGTTGAGCTTTTCAAATGCACACGGGGAATAAGTTTCTATAATCAGACATGCGTAAAAGTGATACACCAACTAGAGGCATCGATATAACCAAGAACACGAGGTGTTAAATTTTCAGCTTCTACGTAGCGCTTATAACGAGCTGCTAAGGGATCGGACATTGAGCTATACATGTAGATATTAGATCTTGAGAAACAAAATGTGGTGAAAATGCTTTTACAACAATAACCTTTTAGTGCTATACGGGATATCTATATAAGTGGTTGATTGATACGAGATTAACGAATGAGTGACAGAGTATTTACGAACAGTGGTATACAATAACATTATAGAGGAAATTCTGTTAACTACCGTAAGGGAAATGAAATGGAGCCCTACGATCAAGAGCAATAGAGCTCGTACTCATATTTTGAATTATGAAAAAAAAATCAATGCTATCATAGATTGGATTGTGCAAGAGTTGAAAAATAAATTCGTTGAAACCGTGAAAGTGATGTATGTGAAAACATCGTGAATACTTGGAAGTCGTTTGAGAATTGGATGACAAAAGAAATTTTGGGGATGATACTATTTCAACTATAGTTGTTAATTATTAAGCGATACGAGGAAACTGCTTGGAAATCGGATTACAAGTTAATGGAGAAATATTTTATTCGAATGATATAAGCAAATTTCGGGACGAAATTTTTGTTAAGATGGGTAGATTGTAATACCCCGACTTTTTTTTCTATCTTTTTAGTTGTTCTTGAAGGGACGTCGTTTGTGTAGCCGAAAAAAAAAATTTCCTTCAATTCTTTTAGATGTTGATGGAATAGCCAGTGTTTTTTTTTTTTTGAATTTGGGCTAGGATCTTTTTCTTTAGTTGTATGAAGCCCAATTGTTCAAATTAAATGAAGTCATTTGTGAAGCCCAAAACCAATTCTTCCTAATTCTATTTTGCAGCCCAATTTTACTTCAAATCTTTTCACCTCCCAACATCACACGGTTCACCAACATCCCTACATCCCTGAAAAATCTCCAACCAAAATATGTCATCTCCGTATATTTGCTTCAACTGCACAATGCAGTTTCCTCATTCCTCCAAAACAAAAGAAAAAAGAAGAGGCACACTGTGAATTCAACATCCATTCTGCCGTATTTTCTTTCTTCCACAAAGGTAATTTCTCTTCAATCACATGAATAGGAACCTCCATATTTTGATTCCATAATATAAATTCTTGAAATCACAGTTGAGAAGAAATAGTTAGAGTAAGAGAGCCGAGAGTCCTTCAAATTGTTTTCCTGCAACTCTTTGCAATAAAGGTATATTTCTTTTCCTAAATTCCACTGCATATCACCACGATAGTACACCCATGAGAATTTAGTTCATCCTTGAATGTTCTTGAAACTGTTGAATGATGTGTTTTGATAAAGATTTAATCTTTAATACTTTTAGTAGCCTTCTTTTTACCTTCGAGCTCAATTCTTAAAGTTCCAATGTCTGCCCAAAAATGTTTGAATTGAACATGTTAGAAAAACTTAATAAAAGATTTAGATTGGGGGAAAGGGAGAGAGAGATCTCACCTGTCGTGAACGGACAGTGGCTGCGGCGACGGAGGCCGAGCGTGACAGGGGCAGCGGCGGCGATTTCCAGTCGCACGCCGGCGAGCTGGGGCGGCTGGAGCAGCGGCGGCGAGCTCTTACCGGCGAGACCGAGAGAGAGGGAGAGTTGTGACTGGAGTGGGATTTTTTTTTTTTTTGTTCCTGTGAATTGAGATTTAGAGAGATCTATGGTGGGAACTGAGATTTTTTGCTCCATGGAGTGTGTTTGTTAGGAGAGGAAGGAAGAAGAGATGGGAATTTTTTGCTTTTAATTTTGGGTTAGAAAAATATGTATATACACGTATGGTGTAGTGGCAGGGAGTATAATTATTTTTTCTTAATCTTTTGTGAGTATCATGATTCAAGCCACTTTATTTCTTTCAGTTGGGCTACCTTAATTATTTGGTTTGGGCCGGGTCAGAATTTGTTTAGTTTGGGTCAAATTAAATAGTGTTGGGCAGTTTCCTTGGCGATGAGCTAAATCAGAAAAGTACGAGGACTTTATGTTATTTTGACGAAAAGTTAGAGGATGTTTTGAGCATACACAAGTAGGATGCATGCATTGTTTTAAATTAAATTATTGTGTAAAGTCTAATTTTTGCATATCATATTATTTTCAAAAGGGTGAACTTTTGCACGCCATTTGAGGTTGGGACATAAAGTTTGTTGAGGAGCTAAGCTTGCGAGGTGGGCTCTCTTTTTAAATAAGGACTATGTCCTAAGCATATTTATTTTTGCGAAATATGTTTGTCATGCCATATTTTGTGTTGCTATGAGACCTATCTGAAGTGGCTTTTGCTATGTATGGTTAATCGAATTCGGGTCTGACTAGGGAGTGAGTCCCTACTCAGGCTAGTGTACACCCCGTAGATCGTGCGCTGTCTCTTTGAGTTGGCCGGTCTAGTGGCTTGGAATGTGGCCACATTCCTTGTCATGTATGTTCAGATATGGTATGGTGATGTTGATGATGTTGGTGAAGTGTTTTAGTGACTCGGGTCCTTTCAAAGTTAAAACCCCGAGGTCACTTGTCAATGGCATGATAAATATTTTTTATTGAAAATGTTTTCGGCATGAGTCCACTGAGTGCATCAAGTACTCAGCCCTGCATTTCTTTTTAAAAAATGTGCAGGTTGAGCTGTGACTAGCGCGGTGGGTGTTGAGCAGAGCTGTTGAAGATTTGCCTTTGTTTTAAATTTCCGAATATATTGTGTCTTCATACATAATATTATTCTTCTCTCGAATGCTTCCGCTAAATATTGTTTCGTTTGAGTTCGTGTATTGTTGAGATATTTTCAGTTGGAGTTGTTGATTGTTGCAATGATACCCTGATTTTATTCGAGCTATTCTCAATTGTTTCGAGCTATGGTCAAAGTGTGTTGTTTTTCCCTTTCTTCCCCGCTTCTTTAATCTTCCCCTAGTCGCGATCAACCGTGTTTTCTATCCCTAGAAAATGCGGGCGTGTCAGAGTGGTATCAGAGCAATTTTTCTTTCCGCTCTGGACCCGAGAGTCTTTTTTCAGTCTTAGTCTAGATTCGATTCGCTAGACTAAAATAACGTTAAATTTTGAAGGCTCAACATCCCGCTTCGCCACGCTCAACCAAGAAAGAGGTAATATATTTTTATGTGAAAATTTTTATGAGAAAGTTTCGGGGAAAGGATGACGAGAAAATTTTTGAGAAAGAAATAGGGGAAAATTTTTATAAGAAGGAAATAGAATCTTTCTGTGAGGGATTGATTTCGAGTTGAGAAGAGTATTTGCTGATGTTTGAGAAAAGAACGAGTTTAGATGAGGGACGATGGATTGTTTGTTTTTACATGAAAGATGAAAGTTGATGTTCAAGTATGTTTTGAGTTTTGAGTCAAAACTTGTACTTCAAAGTTGAAAGTGAGATGTTGATTTTTTTTAGAAAAGTGTTAGTTTTGAAGAAATGTTTGTTTTGAAAGTAGATGTGAAATGTGAAAGCGTTGTGTTTTGGGAAGCGAAATGTTGTGTATAGTACTTGTTATCTGGAGTATGCATGACTTTTAATGTGATAGTTTTTTTTTATCTACGAGATGATGAAATGTGTTGTGAACCTAGAGTGCCTAAGATGTAGGCCTAGTTGACTGTGCGAACTGTAGTTATAAGTTGAAAACTTTCCTATTGCTTTTCTGAGCAATGAAAAGGAATGAGAATCTAAAAGTTGGGGCGAACCCCTATTTTGTCAAGATTTGAGGCAAGTAGCTCAAGAGTGGGGATGGAGGTCGGTGGACCATGGATTTCTTTTTTCTTCTATTTCTTGGAATGACGCGAACTGTTGAAGCAAGCTTAATGTGTGAAACACGTATTAATTGATGGTCTATTGGCGTTGAAGTATGAGGTATATTATGAAATTGTTGGTGGGAGTGAAATATGATGCTACGAACTTTGTATGCGAACATAGAGTGCCTAAGAAGTATGATAGATTGAGTCATATCGAATTTAGTTGTTGACAACTGCAATATCACTTTTCCGAGTGATAGGACAAATGGAAATATGTGGTGTGAACTCGAACTTTATTAAATGATTACAAATTCAGTATTGTTTTTCCCTAAATGACAAGAACAAGGAGAATGCGAAAAGACGTAGTATATGATAAAGAGTTTAAGAAAAGAAGAAGTGCAAATTGAGGAGAAGTTCCAGACGAGAAAATGTTCGAGGCAAGAAAAGATGTGAAATGATGTAATCCTACAACGGAGGTAGATATCATACCTGCGATCCAATAAGATAAATCCAATCTTATGTCAAAAGTGGCGATGCGATGAAAACGACCGTTATAGCATGTTGAGAGCGTGAGTATAACTACAACGTTTTAAGAGAATGACTGTTATCACGTGCAAAGAATATTATGAAGATATGGCTTTCGACTACTGTTATTAGTTGTAATGACACGATGAATCTCAACTTGGAGTCCAAGGTTTCTTAGAACGATGTTACCATGTTCAGACTCACGAAAAATGGACTAGGGAGAGCGACCTTCGTAGCTAGAATAAATGATTTTAAATCAACTGTACTTACTTGGATTCTAAGTTCTTTTCGATACGTATTGAATAACCGTGAGCCCTTGCCTATTTAATCACCTTGGTTGAGTCTTGCTTTGCAAGAAATGCCCATTTTTTTTTTTCATATATTGAGTCATGACTCACTTTCAGTTCTTGAAAATTGGTGCTTGCATTTGTAACTTTGGACATCTTGATTAGTAGTCTTCTTTGATTCATCTTTCGTAAGGAAAATATTTTGACCTTATGAGCTTCCGTCATTGAACTTCATTCCTAAAGTTGTTTGCAGTTATGACCTTCAAGTATGATCACATCTCCCATACATGTTTCTTCAAAGGATGGAATATCTTTTTGTAACTTTTGTACACCTTTTTATTTCGTAACTACGCATGCGGCAAGTTCTTCCTTGCAGAAGTGGAATTCTTTTTAGCTCAGTTTCACTTTATATATTGTTTCATGCTCAATGATTTTTTCTTTCTGCAACACCAAGTTAAGGCTATCGTGTTCTCTTTTTCCTTAACGTGTTTGATCTATCTGATTTTTCCTAAAAAGTTATCTTCACGTTGGTTGCAAACCTATGAATCCATTGATGTGATTTCATTATTCAATAACATGATGCCGTCGAACCATGATCAGTGCTACTTCATGACATTTGTCTATGCTTCTAAACCCTCCCACGATTGATCATCTCATGTCATGACATGTTTGAGCCATCATTCATTGATGCCGAAATTTTGCAAATTTGATTTGACAATTGAAATATCTTATTTGGCAGCCTACTATAGAATTTGAGACTTAATTCAGTCTCATCCTGTTTTCATGACCTATCTCATATTCTTTCGAGCTCTCATCATAAGTAAATTCTCAAGCTCTATGGATTTTATTTGATACCGTTTAAACCATTTAATTCTCAGAATGGATGTGTCAAGTTCAATGGGTTTAGTCCTTGCTTTGTTTACAACCCAATTTTCTCAAGTTGGTGATGAGATTAAGAAGAGTCGAGCTAGAAATGTTGTTCTTGTTTTCTTGATTAATTCTGCAGCCTTTCTGATTAAGACACTTTCAGCAGCGTTGCTACAATTTTGAAATCAGTTCATATCCAAGTAAGACTGTTTGATCAATTTTCGAGTTCTTGATACTAGACTTAGAGGAAAGGGTGAGGTTGAGCTTTTCAAATGCACACGGGGAATAAGTTTCTATAATCAGACATGCGTAAAAGTGATACACCAACTAGAGGCATCGATATAACCAAGAACACGAGGTGTTAAATTTTCAGCTTCTACGTAGCGCTTATAACGAGCTGCTAAGGGATCGGACATTGAGCTATACATGTAGATATTAGATCTTGAGAAACAAAATGTGGTGAAAATGCTTTTACAACAATAACCTTTTAGTGCTATACGGGATATCTATATAAGTGGTTGATTGATACGAGATTAACGAATGAGTGACAGAGTATTTACGAACAGTGGTATACAATAACATTATAGAGGAAATTCTGTTAACTACCGTAAGGGAAATGAAATGGAGCCCTACGATCAAGAGCAATAGAGCTCGTACTCATATTTTGAATTATGAAAAAAAAATCAATGCTATCATAGATTGGATTGTGCAAGAGTTGAAAAATAAATTCGTTGAAACCGTGAAAGTGATGTATGTGAAAACATCGTGAATACTTGGAAGTCGTTTGAGAATTGGATGACAAAAGAAATTTTGGGGATGATACTATTTCAACTATAGTTGTTAATTATTAAGCGATACGAGGAAACTGCTTGGAAATCGGATTACAAGTTAATGGAGAAATATTTTATTCGAATGATATAAGCAAATTTCGGGACGAAATTTTTGTTAAGATGGGTAGATTGTAATACCCCGACTTTTTTTTCTATCTTTTTAGTTGTTCTTGAAGGGACGTCGTTTGTGTAGCCGAAAAAAAAAATTTCCTTCAATTCTTTTAGATGTTGATGGAATAGCCAGTGTTTTTTTTTTTTTGAATTTGGGCTAGGATCTTTTTCTTTAGTTGTATGAAGCCCAATTGTTCAAATTAAATGAAGTCATTTGTGAAGCCCAAAACCAATTCTTCCTAATTCTATTTTGCAGCCCAATTTTACTTCAAATCTTTTCACCTCCCAACATCACACGGTTCACCAACATCCCTACATCCCTGAAAAATCTCCAACCAAAATATGTCATCTCCGTATATTTGCTTCAACTGCACAATGCAGTTTCCTCATTCCTCCAAAACAAAAGAAAAAAGAAGAGGCACACTGTGAATTCAACATCCATTCTGCCGTATTTTCTTTCTTCCACAAAGGTAATTTCTCTTCAATCACATGAATAGGAACCTCCATATTTTGATTCCATAATATAAATTCTTGAAATCACAGTTGAGAAGAAATAGTTAGAGTAAGAGAGCCGAGAGTCCTTCAAATTGTTTTCCTGCAACTCTTTGCAATAAAGGTATATTTCTTTTCCTAAATTCCACTGCATATCACCACGATAGTACACCCATGAGAATTTAGTTCATCCTTGAATGTTCTTGAAACTGTTGAATGATGTGTTTTGATAAAGATTTAATCTTTAATACTTTTAGTAGCCTTCTTTTTACCTTCGAGCTCAATTCTTAAAGTTCCAATGTCTGCCCAAAAATGTTTGAATTGAACATGTTAGAAAAACTTAATAAAAGATTTAGATTGGGGGAAAGGGAGAGAGAGATCTCACCTGTCGTGAACGGACAGTGGCTGCGGCGACGGAGGCCGAGCGTGACAGGGGCAGCGGCGGCGATTTCCAGTCGCACGCCGGCGAGCTGGGGCGGCTGGAGCAGCGGCGGCGAGCTCTTACCGGCGAGACCGAGAGAGAGGGAGAGTTGTGACTGGAGTGGGATTTTTTTTTTTTTTTGTTCCTGTGAATTGAGATTTAGAGAGATCTATGGTGGGAACTGAGATTTTTTGCTCCATGGAGTGTGTTTGTTAGGAGAGGAAGGAAGAAGAGATGGGAATTTTTTGCTTTTAATTTTGGGTTAGAAAAATATGTATATACACGTATGGTGTAGTGGCAGGGAGTATAATTATTTTTTCTTAATCTTTTGTGAGTATCATGATTCAAGCCACTTTATTTCTTTCAGTTGGGCTACCTTAATTATTTGGTTTGGGCCGGGTCAGAATTTGTTTAGTTTGGGTCAAATTAAATAGTGTTGGGCAGTTTCCTTGGCGATGAGCTAAATCAGAAAAGTACGAGGACTTTATGTTATTTTGACGAAAAGTTAGAGGATGTTTTGAGCATACACAAGTAGGATGCATGCATTGTTTTAAATTAAATTATTGTGTAAAGTCTAATTTTTGCATATCATATTATTTTCAAAAGGGTGAACTTTTGCACGCCATTTGAGGTTGGGACATAAAGTTTGTTGAGGAGCTAAGCTTGCGAGGTGGGCTCTCTTTTTAAATAAGGACTATGTCCTAAGCATATTTATTTTTGCGAAATATGTTTGTCATGCCATATTTTGTGTTGCTATGAGACCTATCTGAAGTGGCTTTTGCTATGTATGGTTAATCGAATTCGGGTCTGACTAGGGAGTGAGTCCCTACTCAGGCTAGTGTACACCCCGTAGATCGTGCGCTGTCTCTTTGAGTTGGCCGGTCTAGTGGCTTGGAATGTGGCCACATTCCTTGTCATGTATGTTCAGATATGGTATGGTGATGTTGATGATGTTGGTGAAGTGTTTTAGTGACTCGGGTCCTTTCAAAGTTAAAACCCCGAGGTCACTTGTCAATGGCATGATAAATATTTTTTATTGAAAATGTTTTCGGCATGAGTCCACTGAGTGCATCAAGTACTCAGCCCTGCATTTCTTTTTAAAAAATGTGCAGGTTGAGCTGTGACTAGCGCGGTGGGTGTTGAGCAGAGCTGTTGAAGATTTGCCTTTGTTTTAAATTTCCGAATATATTGTGTCTTCATACATAATATTATTCTTCTCTCGAATGCTTCCGCTAAATATTGTTTCGTTTGAGTTCGTGTATTGTTGAGATATTTTCAGTTGGAGTTGTTGATTGTTGCAATGATACCCTGATTTTATTCGAGCTATTCTCAATTGTTTCGAGCTATGGTCAAAGTGTGTTGTTTTTCCCTTTCTTCCCCGCTTCTTTAATCTTCCCCTAGTCGCGATCAACCGTGTTTTCTATCCCTAGAAAATGCGGGCGTGACATTTTCATGCGCAACCTGAGATTAATTTTCCTGTGGGCTCAAGGCTTATTGCCTACCTGGGATTAATTTCCCTGTGGGCACAAGGCTTATTGCCTTGGGACTTTGCAAGCGTGCAGACCTGGACTTGTCTGAGGGTAGTCAACTTACATGCCCGGGAGCGTGCAGACCTGGACCTGTCTGAGGGTAGTCAACTTACATGCCCGGGACCCGCCTGAGGGTAGTCAACTTACGAGCCAAGAGGAGGCTAGTTCGGACGTGACCGAGAATGTTTCTATATTCAAAATGGGACTATTTTTTGTGGGCATCCCAATGACAAAATAGGCAATTTTTCGTTGACGGACGAGTATTATTTTCACTAATTAAAAATTACTATACAACATAATTATGAATTATATAGTGTAAAAATTAATTATAATACAAAAATTATAAAGTTTAATAGAGTTAGTGAACCATAATTAATAATCTCAATCTGAAATATATATAAAAAAAAACTAAAGGAACAAAATTATTAGCAACTAATAAAAATTGAAAGTGTGACAATAGAAGTGAAATAGAGAATTTCATATATTTTACGAACCTTGCAGATAGATTCGTTATGAAGGTGGACCATGGCAAGACGCACCTCTTACGCATAGTCAACGCCGCCATGAATGAGATCCTCTTCTTCGGGGTGGCGCGCCACGCCCTCACATTGATCGCGACCGACGGTTGCTACACCACTCCGCTCACCAAAGACTACATAGCGATTAGCCCGGGCCAGACAATGGACTGCCTCCTACGTGCCGACCAGGCCCCGGGCCAGTACTATATGGCCACCTAAGAGCATCCGCAACGCGTGCCGTTGCGGTGCCTTATTTCGTTCCGGAGGAACGGAACCGCGGCGGCACGCGTTGCAGCAGCCCGTGTCGTCGCCATTCCGTGCCGATGCCGTGCCGGGTGCCGTTCCCGCGAGACGCGGCACGACACGTTCCGCCACGCGCCGAGGCGACGTGGCGGCCTCCCATTCGACGCGTGACGCCCACTCGCTGCCCCGCGAGTGGGCGTCGTCACGGTGACGCAATAATTCGATTTTTTTTTAAAAAAAATCGAATTTAATAAAAAAAATATTTTTATTTATAAAAATTGTTTTTTATATTTAAAAACAATTTTTACAAATAAATGAATACTAGAAATTCGTATTAGCCCATATATATTTGATGGGCTTGCGAATTTATGAAACTCATTCTTGGTTGTCTCTCTTTTATAGAGACATCCTTGAATGTTTTTTGTTCCACTTTCGATGTGGGACAAACTCATCTTGGTTGTCTCTATTTTATAGAGACATCCTTGAATATTTTATGTTCCACTTTCGATGTGGGACAAACTCATTCTTGATTATCTCTATTTTATAGAGACATCCATGAATGTTTTATGTTCCACTTTCGATGTGGGAAAAACTCATTCTTGGTTGTCTCTCTTTTATAGAGACATCCTTGAATGTTTCATGTTCCACTTTCGATGTGGGACAAACTCATTCTTGGTTATCTCTATTTTATAGAGACATCCTTGAATGTTTTTTGTTTCACTTTCGATGTGGGACAAACTCATCTTGGTTGTCTCTATTTTATAGAGACATCCTTGAATATTTTATGTTCCACTTTCGATGTGGGACAAACTCATTCTTGATTATCTCTATTTTATAGAGACATCCATGAATGTTTTATGTTCCACTTTCGATGTGGGAAAAACTCATTCTTGGTTGTCTCTCTTTTATAGAGACATCCTTGAATGTTTCATGTTCCACTTTCGATGTGGGACAAACTCATTCTTGGTTATCTCTATTTTATAGAGACATCCTTGAATGTTTTTTGTTTCACTTTCGATGTGGGACAAACTCATCTTGGTTGTCTCTATTTTATAGAGACATCCTTGAATATTTTATGTTCCACTTTCGATGTGGGACAAACTCATTCTTGATTATCTCTATTTTATAGAGACATCCTTGAATGTTTTATGTTCCACTTTCGATGTGGGAAAAACTCATTCTTGGTTGTCTCTCTTTTATAGAGACATCCTTGAATGTTTCATGTTCCACTTTCGATGTGGGACAAACTCATTCTTGGTTATCTCTATTTTATAGAGACAACCTTGAATGTTTTATGTTCCACTTTCGATGTTGGACAAACTCATTCTTGGTTGTCTCTATTTTATAGAGACATCCTTGAATGTTTTATGTTCCACTTTCGATGTGGGACAAACTTATTCTTGGTTGTCTCTATAAAATTGTATTTTAAATTATGTCAATTTTTATTTTTTTAGGATTTTAATTATGGCTTTTTCTATTTTTTTGAATTTTAAGTTGTAATGTTATTTTAATTTTATTAAAGTGTTTTTGTTTTAATTGAATTGAGTTGGAATTAAAAATAAAAAATGAAATTGAATGAATAGTAATTTAAGGAACGGTTAAGGAACGGTTAAGGAACGGAGGGTTGCAGGTTCAGTTCCTTAGTTAAGGAATGGAGTAAAAAAGTACAGTGGGGCCCGCAAATAGTAGTTTAAGGAACGGTTTAGGAACGGTATAGGAACAGCGTTGTGGATGGCCTAACCCTACACAAATGGATTCGACAACACGACCGCGACCGCAGTCCTCCAATATTCCCATGCCCGCCCCGCCCCGCCCGAATTCCCCAAACTACCCCTTTCCAATGACACATAAGCCGCCCTAAACTACACCTTTAGCATCAAAAGCCTAATGTCCAAACTCCACCCTTTCATAGTCCCTCAAAAGATTGACAAACAAATCATCACCACCGTCGACGTCAACGCCTTCCCTTGCGGGCCCGGGGAGACCTGTGGCGGCCGCAACGAGACCCGCCTCGCGGCTGCCATGAACAACGTCAGCTTCGTGGCCCCGCTGATCGACATCCTCGAGGCCTACTTCTACCAAATCTCCGGCATATTTAGGAAGAAATTTCCCTCATCCCCACCTTTTGTGTTCAATTACACATCCGATTTCATCCCATTTGAGCTACAAATCCCTAAAAGGGGCACCAAAGTTGCAATGTTGAGGTACAACTCCAACATTGAGGTCATTTTCTGATGGGGTGCGTACCAAACAAGCCCAACAGCAATGACGGCCCATCAGCCCAAAGCCCAAGGAAGAGTATGAGTTCGGCATTACCAAGGAGTTCGGCCTCAGCCTACAGCTCGGTAAAAGCCAACCAATCAAGCTCTGCTCTCAGGTCGGCATCAAGCTAGAGTTCGGCCTCAGCCTACTGCTCGGTAAAAGCCAACCAATCAAGCTCTGCTCTCAGGTCGGCATCAAGCTCTACTCTCAGATCGGCAACCAAAGCAGTTCGGTCTCAGCATTCGACCGAACAAGGAGTTATTGGACCCATACTGGATTTCCACAACTTCCAACACACCCACTACCACGTGGTGTCAACTCAGGCCACGATCGTAGGCCATGACCTACACTACATCCACGATCTTAGGCCATGACCTACACGACATCCACGACTTAGTGGTGATGCAAGCCACGATCTTAGTTCAATGTATAAATAGAACTTAGATCAGATAGAAAAAGGTTAAGCTCTCTAGAGATAAAATACCATATAGCAAGTCTGTGTTGTAAGCTGTAATCCCAGATCAAGCAATACAATCTTGCCCTCCCTTCTTCCCGTGGACGTAGATTTACTTCAGTAAATCGAACCACGTAAATTCTTTGTGTCGTAGTTTTCATTCTCTACCAGCATTTACTAACATCAAAAATTCGCGGATCCATCACTGGCGCCGTCTGTGGGAACCCGAGAACAAAATTTGTGATAAAGCGAATTTTTGATCCATTTTTTCCACCCAAAAAATGCATACCAGATCGCAGAGTACCCGCATTCCTGCCCGTGAGAACCAGGAGGAAGCCAATCCATCCCATAGGTCTGGAAAACAGCCTAGGGATAAATCCACCACCAGTTCTCATGGCGAAGGAACAGGCCGCTCCAAAAATCGTCCCACTGAGTCTTCCCAGCAGCCTGATTTGAATGAGGCTGTCAAGCTGTTCTTGGCTGAGAAGCAGGATGAGTTCTTAGCCTTCCTGCAAAAGAGCCAAGAGCCGAAGACGAAAACGGAGGATTCTCCTTCCTCATCCAGACATGAAAGTCACTACCGCAGTAGTGCCGTGTCTTCCAGGAAGAAGAATCCTCAACCCCGACATATTCCTGTTCCTCCTCGGTACCGGAATCACAGGAGAACTCAATCTCCTCCATACCGACGAGATATCGGATTCGCCGTGTACGGAGCACTGAAGACTCCGTTCTCGGACGACATCACCCGAACTCCCCTACCACAGAACTACCGAACTCCGTCGATGACTTACGACGGGCTCGTGGACCCTCACGATTTCTTGGGGCGCTATCAATATAACATGGCGAACCAGGGTCTCAACGAGGTCCACATGTGCAAGCTGTTTCCCGAGCTGCTCATCGGGAACGCGAGAAGGTGGTTCGATAGCCTCCCCCAGGGCAGCATCAGATCTTACCGAGATCTAATGGATGCCTTCCACAGGAGGTTCTTTCAGAAAGCGGAAGCCCGAATCACTTCGGCTCAGCTGCTTTCCATTCGTCAAGGTCGCGACGAAAAAATCAGCGACTTTATGACAAGATTCCACAAGGAATGCCTGCAAGTAGACGATCTCAACGATCTGCTTGTCATCTCGGCATTCCAAAATGGAATCCTGCCCGGAGCTCTCTACAGGAAATGTGGGACATTGCGGACCAGTACTCCCGGGCCGATGAGGCAGACCGTCGCAAACGGTCGTTAGACAGCTCATCGTCCCGAGGAGACAGGAGGAAGCCCGATCATAGCGATCAGGGACATCCTCGCCGAACTCCTTTTGGCGATCAGGGACATCCTCGCCGAACTCCTTTTGAAAGGATTCAAAGGACTCCGGTGCAAGACAGATTGGGACCCCGTCTCAATCCCGAGAAGCCGCCCGCTCAGTTCGTACCGCTGAACAAGCCGAGAGCGGAAATTTTCGAACTGCACTCTGACCTGTTCGAAAAGCCAAAGCGGATGACGAAATCAGCCGCGCGCCGACCCCAGGATAACTACTGCTCCTACCATCAAGACCACGGTCACGATACCGAGGAGTGCAGAAACTTGGCTGCAGGTATCGATGTCCTTGTGAGGGCAGGGACATTGAAAAAATACCAAAGCAAGCAGTCAAAGAAGAATAAGAAGCAGAGAGGTGCGAACTGCGCTCCTCAGGATCCGAAAAGGCAGCCGGATCCCGAAGACGATGACGAGCCGCAATATGATGGAGTAATCCTGACTATTGACGCTCTCCCTGCCGGGAAGACCAAGTCGTCCCTGAAGTCAGAGCGCAGGGGCTCCAATCGAGAGGAGCCAACGCATAAAAGGCTGAAGCAGGACGAAGTGATTACGTTCTCGGATGCTGATCCCGTCCCGGCCATCTCTCCTCACCAAGACGCCATTGTCATCCAAGCCGGAGTGGCAAACAAATTGATCCACAGGGTGTTTGTGGATACAGGAGCGTCAGTCAGCATTCTTTTTAAAGAGTGCTTCGACAAACTAGAAGTGGACCCAGCTCGGCTCAGCCCGGCTCCGCTTCCCCTGAAGAGCTTCGCCCAGGAGGACACCCGCCCTGAAGGTATTATCAGCCTTCCGATCACGGTGGGGAAAGCGCCTACTAGCTCCAGTACGATGATTGAGTTTTTCGTGGTGAAAGCTCGGTCCCCGTACAACGTCATCCTGGGAAGAGACTGGCTCAACACAGTTCGGGCCATTTGCTCCACTTATCACCTCACCATCAAGATCCCTACTAAAGGAGGGATAGCGGTCATCCGAGGTGACCAAAAGAGAGCAAAGGAATGTCTGCAAATTGCGCTTAGAAGTGCCGAGCATTCAGATCGGCACCACCAAGCATAGCAATCACAGCAGCCGGAGTCAGAGGCAATGACCGAAGTCATACCGGAGCCGAATTCGATGACAGTTCAGCTTTACGAAGACGATCCATCCAGAACGGTTAAGATCGGCTTCGCGGGAACGCCTCTACTTCGGGAAAAAACCATCCAGCTCCTCAAGGAGTACAAAGACGTCTTTGCATGGTCTCCGTTGGACATGACCGGAGTGCCCCCCGAGGTAATCACTCATCGTTTAAATATTGATCCTTCAGTCCGGCCGATAAAACAGAAGCAAAGACTCTTTGCGGCAGAACGAAGTCAAGTCATCCATGACGAAGTCCGTCAATTATTGAAGGCGGATGTGTTATTCGAAGTGAAGTATCCTTCGTGGGTGGCCAATCCTGTCATGATCAAGAAAAAGGAAGGAGGATGGCGGATGTGCATAGATTTCACCGATCTAAATAAGCACTGTCCCAAAGATTGCTATCCCCTTCCGAACATAGATAAAAAAGTAGAAGCTTTGATAGGCTTTGAAATTTTTTGTTTTCTTGATCTATACAAAGGATACCATCAAGTTTTAATGGATGAGATTGACGCTTCAAAGACGGCCTTCATTACTGATTTCGGCATTTTCGCTTATAAAAAGATGCCATTCGGTTTAAAGAATGCCGGAGCCACTTATCAAAGGATGGTAGACAAGCTTTTTCGGCACCTGATTGGAAAGGAGGTCGAAGTGTATGTTGACGATATAGTCGTCAAAAGCAAAAGCACTTCGGAGTACGAGCACAACCTCAAGTCCACTCTCAACGTGCTCAAGAAAGCCAACCTCAAACTTAATCCCCAAAAGTGTACCTTTTTGGTAGATTCGGGAAAGTTTCTGGGTTGTTGGGTTTCAAAGGACGGACTCAAGGCAAACCCCTCAAAAGTTCAAGTCGTTCAGAACATGGCAATGCCGAAGTCCATACATGCCGTGCAAAGGCTAACCGGATGTCTAGCCGCACTGAATCGATTCCTTTCCCAAGCAGCCGAAAAGCAACTGCCGTTCTTCAAGGTGTTGAAAAAGGCACCAAAGTTCGAGTGGGGAGCCGAGCAGAAAAAGGCCTTTGACGAGCTCAAAAGTTATCTAGCCGAGCTTCCTATTCTCTCTGCTCCAACCGAAGCCGAAGTAATATTCTTATACTTAGCGGCATCGGATCAAACCATCAGCGCGGTGCTTGTACGAGAAGAAGGCCTAAAGCAGCTTCCCATCTATTTTACAAGCCGAGCATTAAGAGGTCCAGAAACCAGGTATCAACCTCTGGAAAAGATTGCTCTAGCATTAGTAAATGCAGCAAGGAGACTGCGGCCATACTTCTATGCTCACAAGGTATGCGTCTTAACTGATCTGCCACTTCGGCAAGTGTTGACCAAACCAGAAGCATCAGGCAGAATCGCCAAGTGGGCTATAGAGTTGGGAGAGCACACAATTGAATATCTACCTCGGAAAGCCATCAAAGGACAAGCCTTGGCAGATTTTCTTGCAGAAGCAAAGTTCGATCAAGCAATTCATGTTATTGCCGAACAGAAGAATTCTGCCAATGCCGAACTAGCACAGCCCTTGGAATCCGAAGTAGAGCCGCCGGACTGCTGGAGCGGATTCGTAGATGGAGCTTCAAACAAGATGGGAAGTGGAGCTGGTATTTTACTTGTCGCTCCCGACGGACACGAGGTAACCTACTCACTTCGTTTCCTATTCCCCACTACTAATAATGAAGCCGAGTACGAAGCCCTCCTGGCCGGACTCCAGTTAGCGCAAAGTCTGCTCGTCAAATCTCTCAAAGTCCATTGTGATTCACAAGTCATAGTAAATCACATGTTGGGTACAAGTGAAGCCCGTGACGAGAGAATGAAGAAGTATTTGGACAAAGCGCAAAGCATCAGCCGAAGTTTCTCCTATTTTCGGATAATCCGCATTCCCAGAGCGGAAAATAGCCGAGCAGATACCTTAAGTAAGTTGGCCTCAGATCCGAGCTCAAAGGCGGAAGAATTAATGCATCGAAGCATTGATGAAGCCGAGGTACATTCAGTATCCAGCTCGCCGAACTGGATGACGCCGATCTTGCAGTATCTGGATCAAGGACAATTGCCCGAGGATAAGAGAGAAGCTCGGAAGATCACGTGCCGAGCACTTCGGTACGAACTTCATGAAGGAGTCCTCTTTAGAAAGTCTTACCTCCAGCCGTTATTGCGGTGCGTAGGACCAGAAGAGACGGACTACATCCTCAGAGAAGTTCATGAAGGATCGTGCGGTAGCCACATCGGAGCCAGAGCTTTAGCTAAAAAAGTTCTGAGATGGGGATATTATTGGCCAACCATGGTACAAGAGGCAGTGCAGCTCGTCAAGAAGTGTACGAAGTGCCAAATTCATGCAAATGTCCCAAGGATGCCGCAGACCGATCTATACACTATGCAAAGCCCTTGGCCTTTCATGCAATGGGGCATAGACATAGTGGGACCACTTCCTCAAGCTCCTCGGCAAATGAAATTCCTTATCGTTGCCGTGGACTACTTCACGAAGTGGGTGGAGGCCGAACCACTAGCTACGATAACGAGCTCAAAGGCATTGGACTTCGTCTGGAAGAACATAGTGTGCCGATTTGGCATACCCCACATCCTCATCTCGGATAATGGGACTCAGTTCACCGACAAGACGTTCAAGAATTGGTGCCAAGAGCTGAACATTCAACAGCGGTTCACTTCGGTCTCCCATCCCCAAGCAAACGGACAAACGGAAGTAACGAACCGGATTCTGGTGAAAGGGTTAAAAGCTCGGTTAGAACAAGCCAAAGGACAATGGGTAGAAAATCTCCCTCAAGTCCTATGGTCCTACCGAACTACACCCAAAACCTCCAACGGTGAAACTCCGTATAGTCTGGTGTACGGCACTGAAGCCGTAATTCCGGTGGAGATCGGCGTACCCAGTCCCCGAACTCTAAATTTCTCCTCAGAAATGAATGACGACGGACTGAGAGCAGAACTAGATCTCGCCGAAGAAAGAAGAGAATTGGCGTGCATAAAAGCAGCCAAGTATAAGGAGCAAGTAGCCCGGTATTATAACCAAAGGGTGAAAAAGCTTCAATTTCAAGTGGGAGATCTCGTCTTGAGAAACAACGAAGTAAGCCGAGCAGAAAAGCTGGGCAAACTCGAACCCACATGGGAGGGTCCATATCGGGTGTCAGAAGTCCTCGGCAAAGGGTCTTATAAATTGACTCACATGTCAGGAGAACAAGTACCCCGAACATGGCACGTCTCCAACCTCAAGAAGTTCCACTTGTAAGAGACAAAAGTCCGGTCAGTCCGTCTTGTGTCTAGTTCGGTCATAGGGGTATATGTTTTTATTTGTTTGTTTCTTACTTGTACCTTTTACTTGTCGTTTTTTTTAAAAAAAAAAAAAAAAAAAAAAAGGGTTTAAAGTTTTTTTCCTTCGTCTTTTTCATTTTTTTTTTCTCTATGTGTTTTGTCTCTATGTGCTTGTCGTCTCTTACAAATGGTACCAAGGTATATCGTTCTTTAAAGACTGGTCCCCTTTTTAGATCGATTATTAAAGACTATTGTGAGTCCAAGCTTCTAAGGAGGATATAAGACCACAATTCAGCTTAACAAGCAGTCCGTCTGAAACGAACTGCAATAAGCCAACGATTGTGAGTCCAAGCTTCCAAGGAGGATACAAGACCGCAATTCAGCTTAATAAGCACTTCGTCTGAAACGAACTGCAATAAGGGAAAGTCCGATCCACGCGATAAACCTCGCCGAATTAGGACGACCAAGTTCGGTCAAAGAAGTTTACCTCATAAGACCGGGGACGACCATGTCTGGTCAAAGAGGTTTACTGCATAAGACCACTTCGGTTAAATGGGAAAGTCCGATCCACGCGATAAAACTCGCCGAATTAGGACAAGGGAAAGTTCGATCCCGGCGACAAAAATCGCCAAATTAGAACACAAACCAAGTCCGGTCAAAGAAGTTTACTTCATAAGACCGAGGACGAGTACGATGAAATTTTTTCGCTAAGCTGTAAATACAGTGTTAGAAGCGAAAACAAAATTTCATTTTTCAAATCTTGTTCGGCATACAACTCAGCTACCCTACAAAATGGCGTTACACTATTACGAAGGACCATTCTACTGTCCAGGGTTGCTGAAGTTAAGCCACCTATCTGCAAAATCCTCTGGAAGCCGAGTTCGGTTGTTCCGAGCAGATGAAGAATAAGCAGGTCGACGAGATGCTATCCTCGACCCAACACCTCTTCCGCGAGCCCCAGAAGCTCTAACCCCTCGGCGATGAAGAGTCTCTGCAATAAGCATCTGCCGATCTTGCTCGCTCATAGTCACAACTCCTCGGCGAATTTCAGTCCGTCCCTGTCTTGACGATTCCGGTTGCTCCTGAGCCCGTTCTCGTCTTGACGTTTCCGGCTGTTCCGGAGTTCGTTGTTGACTTGGAGTAGGATTTTGAACAAGGGAACCAGAGGCTTGATCTGGAGTGCGAGCATCTGTTGGCGGGAAATGCCTAAGGAATCTCTCGATTGCGGGACGCCGGGAAAGAATGATGTCGTACCGAGAAGCCCAGCGCCGTAAGGATTTCACAACTTGTTGGCAAGCCGAGCTCTCCAGCGCATTGTTCCTCCGGAGTACATGATACTCCTCCCACAGTTCGTCAACTCGACTCTGAACATCTGATATGGTCACTCCCCCGCGCACACGGATGTAATCCTCGTACGCAGTCCTCTCAGCAATAGTCGTATTCAGCTCGGCCTCCAGATCCTTCTTATCGGACTCTAAGTCCTTATTATCGGCCTCCAGCTTCACTAAACGAGCCAGAAGCTCGTCATTCTTCGTCTGATCGGCTATAGCTCTTTTCTCAGCTTCGTCTAAAGCCGAAGAGTACAGCCGTTTCCAGTGAAGTATCTCCATCTCCTTGAGTACAAAGCAGCTATATTAGTTCGGCAGCTGTACCGAGCAGATAGTAAAATACAACAAGAATAAAGGCGAGTACGAAAAGCTATACGAAGACAAGTGTAGAAAATTTTTCATTCACAAGGAAAATTTTTACACTAGGAGGGCTTCAAGGCCATTTTACAAGGAAGAAACTAGACTAAGAGAAGGGAGACGAAATCATACTCCGCCAGCTTCGTCTCCGGCTCCTTGGTCTGGTTCAGCTTCTTTCTCCTGAGCTACCTCAGCCTCGGCCTCGCATCCTGCCGGCCTCGCCTCCGCCTCCTGATCGGCTTCCTTCTCCGGATGCCCAGCCCGCTCGACTTCGGCCTCCAGCTCCAGCGACTCGGCCTCACCCTCTCCGTTGTAAGTCGAAGCGGGTGAAACGGGTCCCACGGAGGCAAAGATAGCCTCCAGGTTCTCGTCCCGATCAGCTCGACAACTCCGGACTCGGTCTGCAGAAAGCAGGACCGAGGATGAAGCGAGCTCCTCAAGGAGCGGCAGATTCTGAAGCCGAGCTGCTATCTCTCGGCTGTACAGAGGCAGCACGACGTCGGCCCCCTGCTCGCCCTTATCGGTAATTAGCCTTACCAGACTACCGACAAAGGCCGAGAACTGGCTGCTCAAAAAGAGTTTCTCCGTGTAAACACGGAGAGCCTCCCCCTGGGCAGCCACGGCGGCAGCCTCCTTCTGAGCTTCCCGGTGCTTCGTCTGCTCTTGCAGGATGATGAGCTGGTTTTTGGCTGACCGGGCTTCATCCTGAGCCGAGATCCTAGCAGCTCGGGCCCTCTCAAATTTGGCCTCAGCCTGTTCGGCCACACTACGAGCAAGATGCAACTCTTTCTGCATCTCCTCGTAGTCGTGGGATGCTTTGGAGAGCTCCACGGAGACGAGCTTAGCTCTCTGAAGATGAACAAGGAAAAAACTCAACAGAATGGCCATCAAAAAATGTGGAAAAGAAGCCAAGTCAGAAAGCTTACCTCCACAAAATTCGTCGGCCATTGAAAGGGCTCAGGGACGTGTTCCGGGATGTCTGCAACCACCTCGGAGATGACCAGGTCTTCCCCCGGCACTCTTGGGGACTCATGAAATTTCCCCTTCCCTTTGGCCGAACACGACTCCGGCACTTTCGGATCCGAAGAAGAGGTTTTTTGCCTCTTCGGATTCTTCTCGGCTTCAGACGCCGAGCGAGGGGATCTCTGCCTCTCCGGCTCCACAAGCTCGGAGGACTTTCGGATAGCCTTATTCAGCATGTACACTGCCAAAAAGCAAGAAAGCAAGGTTAGTTTTCTTCGTTAAGGCAGTAGAGCATAAAGATAAAGAGAAATCCTCACCCTCGGCCTCTTCGTCCGAAGACGAGATGTCGAACACGACGTCGCCCTTGACGAGCTCAGACTCCGTGTATTGTTTCCTAACTATGGGAATCTTGTTGAGCTCGCCATCGAGCTCGTCCAACGGTTCAGGCCGAGGATGACGGATAACGGACTTCGGCCCTCTCCAGGGAAAACTAGGAGCCGCGGTCCTATCATAGTAGAAGAAGCGGTTTTGCCACTTCGGCCACTTCGTTTTACAAAAGGCCCTAAAGGGCTGTACAGGGATCAAGTAAAACCAAGACCCCTTCCTCTTAAATTGAAAGAATTTAAGGATCGCCTTCAAAGACAAATCCCTTCCTAACCTACGGAGTTCGGCAGCGAAGGCCGACAAGTGCCTCCAAGAGTTCGGAGTCACCTGGCCTAAAGGAAGCTGAAAAAAATCTAGTAAATCTATAAAGGCAGAAGGGAGGGGGAAACGAAGCCCGCATTCTAAGCAGGCCTCGTACACGGTGGCGTAACCCTCCGGCGGGGAGTCAGCCCTATGATCACCGTCAGGTACCACCGCCTTCCCCCCAGGAAAAAAGTATTTTTCGGGTAGGGATATCACAGTATCCTTACTCAAAATACTATGGAAATACTCTACGGTCTTCTCCCCGGACTCTTTCCGGCCAGAAGACCCCTTACCGCCTCTCCTAACGCTACCCGACTCCGAAGAAGAAGAAGAAGACATTTTTCTTACTTTTTGAAGGTGAAGAAAGTCTGAAGAAATTCTTGAAAGCGGAGAGAGAATTTTCGCAAAAAAGAGAGAGTGCAGAAGAAGCAGTCGCAAAAGTGCTTCAATGATGAAGAAAGGAGGTATTTATCAGATTCGGCGAAGATTTCAAAATCGTCGCACCGTTTCGAATCCCACCTTTTCAGGATTCAACGGCCGGATTTTACTGTCGCATTTAATGCAAGGCACGTCCCCTGACATCAGCCTCCCCCTTGCCTTTATCCAGAATGCCGAAGTGACTCACTTTGCCGAAGTGATTCACTTCGCCCTTCGGGGGGGGTAGTGATGGGGTGCGTACCAAACAAGCCCAACAGCAATGACGGCCCATCAGCCCAAAGCCCAAGGAAGAGTATGAGTTCGGCATTACCAAGGAGTTCGGCCTCAGCCTACAGCTCGGTAAAAGCCAACCAATCAAGCTCTGCTCTCAGGTCGGCATCAAGCTAGAGTTCGGCCTCAGCCTACTGCTCGGTAAAAGCCAACCAATCAAGCTCTGCTCTCAGGTCGGCATCAAGCTCTACTCTCAGATCGGCAACCAAAGCAGTTCGGTCTCAGCATTCGACCGAACAAGGAGTTATTGGACCCATACTGGATTTCCACAACTTCCAACACACCCACTACCACGTGGTGTCAACTCAGGCCACGATCGTAGGCCATGACCTACACTACATCCACGATCTTAGGCCATGACCTACACGACATCCACGACTTAGTGGTGATGCAAGCCACGATCTTAGTTCAATGTATAAATAGAACTTAGATCAGATAGAAAAAGGTTAAGCTCTCTAGAGATAAAATACCATATAGCAAGTCTGTGTTGTAAGCTGTAATCCCAGATCAAGCAATACAATCTTGCCCTCCCTTCTTCCCGTGGACGTAGATTTACTTCAGTAAATCGAACCACGTAAATTCTTTGTGTCGTAGTTTTCATTCTCTACCAGCATTTACTAACATCAAAAATTCGCGGATCCATCATTTTCCATGGTACAAACCAAGTGGTGGGGCTTATCACCCTATGCATTTGCATGGATTTAGTTTCTTTGTTGTTGGTTGGGGATTTGGCAACTTTGATCCAATAAAACATCCCTTGAGGTATAATATTGTGGACCCGCAGAAGCGTAACACTGTTATCGTGCCCAAAAATGGATGGGTCGCGATTAGGTTCAATGCCGACAATCCAGGTATTCAAGTTATATCCAATGTACCAAAATTGAATTTCGATTTCAATTTCCATTTTATATGCTATATATAGTTTAATTTTATATACTAAAATTTAGGGGTGTGGTTGTTGCATTGCCATTTTGAGCGGCATACGACGTGGGGGATGGAGACGGTGTTCATCGTGAGGAGCGGAAGAGGGACGGAGGAGCGAGTGCTCCCGCCGCCGCCGGATATGCCGCCGTGCTGATCTTTTGCGGCTATAGTAGCGCCTATGTTAATAGTTGGAAGTGTTTGATATTTTCATTTATTAATTGATTTATAAGTGTTGGACGCGATACAAGACGTTTGAAAAATAATTGAATTAGGTTTGATTTGAATTGCACACTTTATGGTTTTATAGTACTACTATGTTTTTTGGACTTTTCGAAATGTCACAAAATAGAAAAGTAGGGTTTGCACCAACTATTTTTCGAATGAAAATTTATGGCTTGCACTCCTAAAGTTGGTTTACGTGACAAAGATGATATTTTTTATTCTTATGACTAGACAGACATCTTTATTAGTGGACCTATATATAATTTCTACTAAAGAATTCGAAGAGAGAGAATTAATTATGGTGTGGCTAATATAGTTGGATAATTTGATTGCATGAATTGCTCCTACTTAGCTTTAAAGGCCAGCCCAATTCATAAAGACGATAAAATTTTATTGTCCTCTTTCAAGAATAACTAATTTAATACATAACCTCAAGTTTATCATTTATCGTTGAAAATGATAGATTTCATTACAAATTCAAAAATATACATCATTATAAGTCATAAAGTTGAAGTGACTGAATTATGAATGTGCACTACTATACTTATACATAAAATATGTGAATTTGGTCTAAATTTGAGGGAATCAAGACATTATCATATATATAACTGATTGTTGATTAATTGAAAGATTACCATTAAAATTAATAATTAATTAAATTGATTGTCATGTGACATCAGTCCTAGTCGTTTGATATTGCAATCCTAAGATTGATATTTGGTACTTAGTTATGCAATAAGTTGCAGTTCAAATTCGATCACAATCATGTATATTCACGTGTATTTTTCTATAAAAATTTTTATACTATTATAAACTTTGTAAGAAAAAAATTATAAGTATCATGTATATCATGGAGTACTTTATAAGAATCCACTTTAAATCTTGAAATTAAATAATACGCTTAATTATGTCGAAACCAATTATACGTTAGTATAAAATAAATCTTTTACTAATTAATTTCTATCATGGTTTCTTTTTTCTTTGGCTGTTTATAAAATCTTAGATCATATAGGTTTTACTCGGAAATGCTCTCTCTATCTTTGGAGGCACGCATTAATATGTTGAATTTAATTAACTTTATTAAGATATCAATATATGTAACACTATCACATGATAATCATTAATCACCGACAAAAAAACAATTTCCAGGATTTATATTAATAAAATTTTATACTTAAAAGTTTATAGTAATTGCCAATTTTAATCCTCCGACCAAACGTTCCACACTTCCCAAGTCAAGGAAGAGAGGTAGGTGAGATTATTGTAAAGAATTCAATTATTTATTCATGTGTTAGGTAACACTTTGTACATTTTAATTGAATTTTAGATATTTAGGCCACTTTTTATGAACATGTCATGTAGAGGGGTATAATAGTAAATATGCCCGGCTGCTTTGATTCAATCATTTTCATCTTTGTTTCTAGCTATTTATTGTGGATAAGATCTAATAGTATTGATTTCGGGTCGATTTATCTTTCATCTACAAATTAACCGTACAATGTATTTGTGAAAATATTGTCAGAATAAATTTCTCACACGTTTTGAAAAAATTAGGAGTTTGTAATTTACTATTAATCAAGTTACACTAACTGTCTAAATTAGTACATTTAATTAGTATACACGTGATATCATACTGTATAAAAAAGGCAAAATTAATTTGACAGCAATATGCACGGCAAAAACTCTCAATCAGAAAATTCAAAGTCAATACACTTTACTTTACTGGTATTTTCTTACGCAACATTAATTATAAATAAATGTCCTAGCTAATTATTGTATAAAGTCACCGTCATGTCGCATAATTAAAATTGACAGTTGGTATTATTAATATTGAAAACATATAGCTATGGTCTGATTTTGTATTTATTGTGGTATAATACCTAGTGTATACGTATGCTCATCTTTGAATGATATGTAGTATATAAAAGGTGTCATGAATCGTTGAAAAACCATCAATATTAACAATCTAATTTAATCTAGAGTCTAGACATATATTGAATGGGA
Organism: Salvia splendens; assembly: GCF_004379255.2. Taxonomy (NCBI): domain Eukaryota; kingdom Viridiplantae; phylum Streptophyta; class Magnoliopsida; order Lamiales; family Lamiaceae; genus Salvia; species Salvia splendens. The sequence continues at coordinate 44,814,601 of NC_056032.1, forward strand.
AAAGACTGCACTTTTTTTTTCTTTTGAAAAGCAATCATAAAATCTCAGTAAAGTTCTATTTTACAAATTAAGAATAGTTTTAAATTAATTAATATATACGTAACCAATGTAATATAGGAGCAGTTCATGTTTATTAATATGTTAATGTTAATTTCACTTAAATCTAGCTAGTATATTTTGTTGATTTAGATTTTGGTTATTTTATAACTTGTCTTTATAATTAACTATAAATTTATAATATAGATTAATTGGCTAATTTTAGGTTGATCGTTTCATAGTATATAGTTGAAGGGGTCATAATTGATTTCAAGCTCAGTTAATTTTTTAGAGGAAAAAAAAACACGTCATTTAAGACGGTGAATAAGAAGACTATCTAATGATTGAAAAGATAATTATTAAAAAACATTCGCTAGATCTAATTAAAAATAATTATTCATCAACACATGCAGTACCTGCTATAACAAAACGTGTAATATATATTGGTATATTATTTTTTCATGTTTTGCTTGCAACTCGAATTGACAATAAAAATGTTTTTAGACTCTGGACTTAATTAATTTACTATTTTAGAGAAAGATATTTAACAAATGATTATCAAACAACTACTAAAGTGATTCTTAGCTAGGTTTGAATACATAAATCAGAGATCTACAAGAAATATATTTTTAATTAGTCAACACTACTGAAATTTGAAAATAACAATTTGGATAGATATATACTTTGTTGCATAATGAAAAGTTGATTGAAACAGGACGACATTATATTAAATTAACACTACAAAAAAAGGGATCATTACATTTTCATGCATTATCTAAAAATGGATAATTACCTAACCGAGTAACTTAGGCTTTTATCCGAGACAACGAGAACTATGCTAGCCAGGATAGCTACGTAAGGGCGGATGCAGAAAAAAAATTATATAATCATTATATTTTCTATAATTTTTTAAGTAATTCGAATTATTAATATATTTTTGCATGACAATTTGCATAAATTTTAAATTAATTTAAGAGTTTGTAAGTGAAAAATGGATTTATTTCATTGAAAATAGATTTTAAATCAAATTATCATTAATGTTTTTCAAAAATATCTATCTTGTATGTCTGCATGCGTTACGTACAGAACTGTTATTATTTGAATGTAAAATAAAAAAAAAAAGAAAATCATATATTCCCAAAATGCTCAAGTCTTCTCTATAATTTTTTTTGGTTAAGTTTACATCGTAAAAGCATAGAACCAAGTAGAATCAGTTATCTTTTTTTAATTTCCAATTATTATTGTAAAGAAGTGAAGAAAATTAGTAATACAGTGTAAGTATAAATGTTTTACTATATAGTTTGAATAAACTGAAATGCATGCATCAGTGGAATAATTTAAATTAGTAGTTTATGATAATGCAAGATATCAACGTTGTATTCTATAAATTAATGATCAATTAATTATTCTAGTATATCTTATCATATTAACACATCCATATTTTTTAATGTATATTTTCAGTCGTTAGTAATGAAATGAAATGAAATAAAATAAAATAAAATTGAGAGAGGGAGAGAGAAGTTCAGAGAGAATAGCATTAGTCTAAAAAAAGTATCACGTTCTAATCAATGTTGGGAAGAGAGCATTAATAGCTAGGCATATTTAATATCTGTTGAATAATTATAAAAATGAGCGATTAATCAAAGCATATAATTTCAATCGCGTTGCGTAATTACCACACGTTCATCAATTTCGTTGCGTATCAATGTCTTTTTCATTCAACTTTTCTTATCTCCAAATCTTTTGTAGTGGATATTAATGTATTTAACTATTCACCAATCTATAAAAACGACATAATTAGCAATTCAACACATGATCATTGGCTAAGAAGTTCATTATGCCTCAATCCCCATGCATTCTTTTTAACGTGGAAAAAAAAATTAATAATTGACTATTCCTTGCAGCAAAAAAGTCGATTCCGTCGCCTTGGCTGCCCCCACACTCCGGCCCGACATCATGTGAGGGGGTTCAATCAGGGTACACAGTAGCCCGTTAAGGGGGAGGCCCTAACCCACTGGCTGCCAGAAGCCCATCTCCCAAGGCCTCACACTTGTGCCTGAGAGATGGAAGCAACTACACGACAGCAGTGGGATTCGAACCCAAGCTCATTGCAACAAGATCTGCCCCTCCGCTGCCAACTGCGCTACGCCCCTGCAGACAATAATTGACTATTCCTTAAATTTGGAAAGTAACTATATAGGCACATACATATGTGATATGTGTACATGCCGATTAAAATAAAATGCTATAGCCTGTAGATCCAATCAAAATCAAGAAATAAAAGGACACAAATGCAATATTTATTTAGCTTCTCATAATTATTTTTCTAGTTAAAGATTTTATTAATGTTAAAAGAATATTCTTATTTTCCTATCCAAAAAAGATTATTTATTCCGATCAAATACTTCGATTATTGTAGTGAAATTGAGTTGTGACATTTGACATTTTTAGAATGGAGAGATAGTCAAAAAGGGGGGGGGGGGAAATAGACCTAGCCTTTTTCGGTGGACGGTGTAACGCATTAAAAAAATGGAGAATTTTCTCACTAGAGCTTTTCTTATAAATAGTACTATAATCATAAATTCTTTAATTAAAATATCCATAATTTATTAAGACCTAAATTTGTAGAGACGGATTGTGTAATTAATTTGGTATTCTCTAATACTTATTTCGTGATTTGTGTGTGATATTTGCATGCAGCATCAATAATATTATAAAGGATATAGAAAACATTTGAGAAAATAGCACAAGTATGACTAATTAATAATTGTATTGGATTGAGATTTGAAACTGATGGATGCAAACGAATTGATTGGGAAATAACAATCGATTTGAAAGAAACCCACACCATTAATCAATAATTTATTGACAAACAGATTTATAAAAAAATAAAATCAAATAAAACAGGCTAAGGGCACAAGCAACTGAAAACAATTTAATAGGGAGCACTATACATGTTTGCTTCAATTATACACATGTTTGCCATAATTTAATCAATTTTCATGACTCTTCCAAACAATCTACCCTAATAATTAACCAGAACATATCAATTAATGAAACAGCTCAAACGAGAAGCTTTCTTTATCAAGTTGAATCCAAACAGCTAACAAGTAGTAGGAGTAGTACCTTGGTTCATTTAGAGCTATTAACCCACTTTTAAAGATTGTACAAATCTCATTCTTTTCATGTCACAAAATTCAATTGCTTTCTTTGAACTTACATATAGCCGACGGATCGCTGTCAAAGAAGCAAATTCCTTCACACACATGTTGAAGACTAGTCCAAGATTTTCCAATTTCTTTAAAATTTTGAAACTCAAGCAAATAAAGCCTGTCTCTAACAATTAGTTAATGGTTGGTAAATACGGGGTATATATGTTGAATAAGATTGGAATCATTATAGAAGAGACGTGACAAAATAAGACATATGGGATATGGCTACCACTTCCATTATTTTTCAACACACACACACACACGTAGCAAGACACACACAACTTTTTCAAGAATCATCTCTCTCTATATATACAAGCATTAGCTTTATATTGAAGAAAATTCACAAAGGCAAAAACCTACGTTAATAAATTTATTGCTCAAGGAAGAAGCAATATTGTACTACTATCTTTAAAGACCATGAAAATCTTGCATTTTCTTGCCATTTTTCTCTTGTGCGGAGTGATTTCTAGCCATGCCAAAACTCATCATCAAACCTATGTTGTAAGTAGATATTTTATGGTTTCAATAATTGTTTCATGCAACCTTGTTTTTTTAGGGGTTTTGTGGTTGTGGTTACTTTAAACCTTATCACATGTTATTACTATCTTTTATAATATTTTTTTCTAAATGAATTATTGCAGGTGACTGATACTCCATATAGTAGGCTATGTAGCAACAAAAGTATATTGACAGTAAATGGGAAATTTCCTGGTCCAACTATTCGTGTGACAGAGGGTGATACAATTGCAATTGTTGTTGTGAATAGAGCAAAAGAAAATATAACTATTCATTGGTATTTTTTTTTCTTTCTCTGCCTATACTATATTTTATGTGTTGAAGATTGAAGGATGTTTTGGTGGTGTGAAGGCATGGGGTGAAGCAGCCGAGGTATCCGTGGTCGGATGGGCCGGAATACATAACACAGTGCCCAATCCGACCCGGGACTAATTTCAGCCAGAAGATTGTGCTATCGGACGAGATTGGGACTATGTGGTGGCATGCACATAGCGACTGGTCACGGGCTACGGTACATGGTGCTCTGATAGTTTATCCTCGTATTAAGGATGACTATCCTTTCCCCGTGCCCGATGAAGAAGTTCCAATCATTATAGGTACAATCTTTTTTTCATAAATATAGTACTCCTACTTCTATTGTCTTTATTTTTGTTAATTGTTTTTTTTAAATATTTGCAGGAGAGTGGTGGAAAAGTGATATCTTTGCTGTTTTGAATGAATTTCTTGCGAATGGAGGAGGCCCTAATAGTTCTGATGCATATATGTTAAATGGACAACCTGGTGATTTGTATCCATGTTCAAAAAAAGGTTTGAGTTTCTTCAATTTTAGTAGTATTTCATTTTTAGTAGTATGTGCTAGTATCTAATACTATTTTAAATTTTATTTTATGGAATTATAGTGAATCTGCATATGGGGGGCAATTTTCAAAAATAGTTTCTAAAAATGTCGATTTAGGGAAAAGTGAATTTATTGTAAAAGGTACATGGAAAACGTTGAAAGAGAAATACTACTGTATTAGTACATTTTTCTATTTGAAAATAAATAATTTTTCAACTATATGCCAATTAGTGGGACACAGGAAGCCTTGAATATCTTAGTGAACAATGAAACTTTAGATGCTAATAATGTAGTGATGGCAAAGGACATATGTTTTCAATTATTTGAGTTGTCACTATTTTCTTTGATATATATTGAATAAAGAAAGGTTTAGGAAAAGCCACGACGATATTCTACTATGATTAGAACATGTGTTTGTGGACCTTTAGTTACTTAAAAATCAAATAACTTAATTTCTAAAGAATCTCTAAAATTATAAGATACTGTCTTCCTTAATTTTCGGTATGGATTTTAAAATGCATGCGTTGAATTATTACATGAGTTTATGTAATAAAAAAAATATATTTTTTTTTATTTTAGGAGTTTGGATTTATATTCTCACAAAATTTGGATTTTCCGGTTGAATTTGCAAAAATCCGGTGTGGAATCCAAGTATTAGTATGCTTCATGAATCTCAAATTAACACGATTTACTGAATTCATCCAGATACGTTCAAGCTCACAGTCGAACACGGCAAAAGATACCTAATTCGAATGGTGAACGCTGTGATGGACAACATTATGTTCTTCCGAATAGCCGGCCACAATGTCACAATCGTTGGCTCGGATGGCGCGTACCTCAAACCCTTCACCTCCAACTACATCGCCATCTCCCCCGGCCAGACCATCGACTTCCTTTTCGTCGCCGACCAAAACCCCAGCCACTACTACATGGCCTCCAGAGCCTACGCCGTCGCCGGAGCTTTCAGCAACACCACCACCACCGCCCGCGTCGAGTACGCCGGAAACTACACCCCGCCGGCGTCACCAGAGCTCCCGATCCTCCCCAACTTCACCGACACCGCGGCATCGGTCAACTTCACCGCTCGATTCCGCAGCCTCGCCTATAAGAACCACCCCATCAACGTGCCGTTGGACGTGACAACAAATCTCCTTTTCACCTTGTCGATCAACACGCGAAACTGCCCTAATTCCGACTGCGAAGGCCCGAATGGGAACCGGCTACTCGCGAGTGTGAACAACATCACGTGGCAGTCACCGGGGATTGCGATTCTTCAAGCTTACTATGAAAGTGTAAACGGCGTGTACGAAGACAACTTTCCTAGCAATCCCCCGTTTCCATTCAACTACACGGCGGCCGTTGTTCCCCAGGATCTGTGGGAGCCACAAAACGGGACGAGGGTGAGGATGCTGGACTTCAACGCGACGGTGGAGCTCGTGTTTCAGGGTACTAGCACGGCTAGATCGCCGCTCGACCATCCCATGCATCTCCACGGCCACAGCTTCTACGTCGTGGGCTGGGGGTATGGGAATTTCAACTCCACCCGAGACCCGCCAAACTACAATCTCATCGACCCGCCGCTACAGAACACCATCGCAGTGCCCAGAGCTGGCTGGACCGCCATCAGATTTGTTGCAAATAATCCAGGTTTAATCAGTTTGACTGGTCAACTAGGTCTATATAGAATACCTTTTTTTTAGTATTAAAAATTGTTTTAATTTCACTTTTGTAGGGGTTTGGCTAATGCATTGCCATTTCGAGAGACATATATCATGGGGAATGGAGATGACCTTTATTACGAGAAATGGAAAGGGCCCAAATGATAAGATGCTCCCTCCACCGTCGGATTTCCCTATGTGTTGATCAAATTTAGGGGAAAGTTTTCAATTACGAATATTCAAGTATTCGTGATTTATAAATAGGTGGTGCCGGGAAAAATCAATGTTTTCAAATTATAATTGTAATAAGTTAAGAAAAAGTTATTAGATTTCATCCTTTTTTTTTATAATCGATTGATGTAACTTGTGGTTTCACACTGGGGAGAACTGAGAACATAATGAGCAATCATGTATTGTTGTGTATTGTGTAACGTTCCCACTTTTATAAGTGAAATAAATATAGTTAATCAGATTTTATTTTGATGGTGACTTATTAGGTTTTACTCCTAACTCATTGTGTTTTACTTGATGAGATTTTATTACGTGATGATGTGTTCATTTGCTCTACTTTTTTAACTTAGTATTTGTACATTTACCTATCTAAGACGGTTAACACCTAATCCATAGCTCTGAGGGCGTGTTCAAGTTCTTTGCTATGAAAGAGTAACAAATAAATCTGGATGGGTTTTGGGCGTGTAGGGTCCACATATATGCCATCTATATCAAGGTGTTCAATGTTGCAAATATAGCTATTGAAGTAATCAATTTTGTATTTTATATAATATATTTATAGGGGTCTAAAAATTATTGTGACCAAAATATCCATACTGAGACGTTTGATTTTGGGGAGAAACAAATTTGGGAGGGATAAAATTGTCAATTCATTTTCATTTCTTGGTGTGGACTTCAATGCAGCTCCATTTATCACCAAATGACTAAGAATTGATTTATTCACATATCATAGAGGAACAGTGCGGACCTAGAATTCTAACTAAGGCTCTCCCCATTAGAGACATGGAACTTGAACACTAGAATTGAGGCAGAATTGAACTCATATCTGGGTATAACATAAAACTTGAACAAGTCCATTCATACTACTGTACTTGTGTTTTTTGAAAAGATACTTACTAATTTGATAAAAAAAAATTAAAAATATTTGGTGAATAGAAAAAAAACAAAATAATGAGAATTTTTGTGGAGTGGATCTCCTACTCCATTCATACTTCAACACTCAAGACAAAATAAAATAAAATAAAATAATCTCACGATCACTTACATGTTTATAACATTATTTTATTTTATTGTGAGCGCGTTGTAGTACGAATGAAATAAGAGTGTTCGAGTAGGAGATCCGCTCGGGAATTTTTGTGGGCAACGCAATCACAGGAAAAATAACAAATACCAGCCAATTTTAAGAAGACTAAAGTCCTAAAATGGTCCTTAACATATTACGTTTTTTTATTTTTGTCCAAAACATTATCTTTTGAATTATTCGGTCCCTCACATTTGAAATCGGATCACAGTTGGTCCATTTTGGACGGTTCCGTCAAATATTTGACGGTTTTAATTACCGGGTCCCAAATCCGTCACTAATTAGGAGAAACTGATCCGTCACTAATTAGGAGAAACTGATCCGTCACTAATCCGTCACAAATACGTCACTAATTCTTTTAAATTGTTTTATCTCCTTATAAAATATTGTCTTTTGACAGTATTCAAAACAATATTATTTCATCAAAATAAATATTTACTTTAGTGAAATCATATAAGTTAAAACGTAAAAGACGATATTTGAAATAAACAATTGGAATGGCTAATTAAGACGAATATAGTATGATGAGAATTACATATGAAATGTTGTCAAAAGACAATATTTTATAAGGAGATAAAACAATTTAAAAGGATTTGTGACGGATTTGTGACAGATTTTGTGACGGATCAGTTTTTCCCGATTAGTGATGGATTTGTGACCCGGTAATTAAAACCGTCAAAAATTTGACGGAACCGTCCAAAATGGACCAAATGTGATCCGATTTCAAATATGAGGGACCGAATAATTCAAAAGATAATGTTTTAGACCAAAATTAAAAAAACCTACTATATTGTTGAATGACCATTTTGATACTTTAGTCTTTTAAGAATTAAGGATATAATTTGATCCGAAAAGCAAAGAACTAGAGCTCGAACGCAGAAATGGAGGCGGCAATGGGATTGATGCGAAGAATTCCGCCCAAGCACTCGGAAGCGGCGCTGTCAGCATTGTTAAGCCTTTTGCCGCACCACTCCGCCGATCTTCTCTCGCAAGTTGACCAGCCTCTTCAGGTGAAATTTGTGCAGTTTGTGTTCGATTCTATTTGTAAAAGTTCAATTGGATTAATTCGATTCGACTGCATCTATATCAATATATATGTCCAGGCGTATGCTCGAAATCATATGGAGTGAGAATTTTATTGGAGATTAAGAGGATAGGGGATTTGACTTTTGGAGGTTGTGAATCAGTCTTTTTCTGTGTTTTTGGGGGAAAATATGGTAGTATTGGCGGAATTATTATGGCGCTGTATAGTGCATATGCGACTCTGGATATTGTGTTCCTAATCAGTAATTGTGTTTTAGGTTAGGATTCGGTCTTACTAGCTACTACAAAGTTTGAAGGTTACTGAATATGTGTAGAGCTGGAAATGAAATACTAACTTCTTTGAAGTTTGAGAATATACGTGGAAACTGTGAAAAAATACAGGAGAATATCTTATTTGAGAGTCGACGAATCACTCTAGATAGAGCAAACGTAAGGAGATAGATAGAGTGAATATATGCAGATGTTTAGCGCTTTTATTTGTCATGATTTGGTATTATAGTAGTACTTTGATTGGAGGGCCTTCACTTTAAGGAAAGTATGACCTTACTGCTTACTATCATAATATACCATTAATAAGTGCTTACACACTCTCTCAATTGGTTGAATTTGCTCAACATGAGGCTGTAAACTTTGTGGTGGTTAGATAATGTGTTAACTGTAAAGTGAACAAAATGACTTGTTTAGTAAGCATTCTAGTTCAGTATATATAACCATCACACATTTTGTAACTCTCCATAAATGTTAGTATATGTCGAGAACCAAGACAGGATATTTGTGTTACGGTATATAGTCCCTTTTACTCTTCACCCATAGCTTGGGACTTCCAGACATAATTGTTTATTCGTTATCACAAACAGCTATTAACTAGGTTATTTTGCTAAACATAATGTTGTTCCTCAGGTTTTATGTGATGTTGATAGTGGGAAGGAGTTCATATTATGCGAGTATAACAGAGATGCAGATTCTTACAGGTATGCCGTGCGAGCTAGTGTATGCATCCACTAGATCTTGTGAAATATCATCAAGGGCCAAGGACTTATTATGTTTATGATGAACAATTTTAACAAACAAACTGGAGCTTGGACTGTTTTTATCTTGCCAGCCCTTACCTGAGATTGTTATTTTGGTTGTTTCTTGTTTTTGCTTCTGAAGATCACCTTGGTCAAACAAATACCATCCCCCACTAGACGACGGACTTTATCCATCCCAAGAGCTGAGGAAACTTGAAATGGAAGCAAATGATGTCTTCACGGTTTATTGTGACCAGTGAGGTCTTTTACTTACCTCGTACTTTATTTAACTATATACAAGCTTCTTGCTACCTGCTCGAAGTTTGAATCTATAATGTCATTGTTATTTTTACTTTTCATATTTCTCTCTTGTTTCTCTGAGAGCTTCAACCTTCAATCAGTTTAAGTTGAACAATCAATCAATAGGTACTATGAAGGTGGCACTTCATCAGTGTATATCTGGGAGAATGAAGATGAAGGTTTTATTGGTTGCTTCTTAATCAAAAAGGGTGATTATTTTTCTCCCATTATATATTTATTTCTTACTATTACTTTCCTTCCACTACTTATGCATTGGTTTTCCCTTGTGAAGATGGTTCGAGAACTGCAGATGGTAGAAGAGGTTATTTAGAAGAAGGGTCTTGGGAAGCAATTCATGTCATTGAGGTATGTCATCTGACTCTCAGTTTTCCTCTTGTTGTCATAGTTATGCTCATTTGTTTTTAAATTTATAGGTGGTTCCTCTAGATGAAGCAACTGCTCGTTACTGCTTGACTAGCTCTGTGATGCTCTCGTTGACCACAAATGATGAGTCCTCAGGCGCCTTCAGCTTGTCAGGGTCGATTAGAAGACAGGTATTTTCTACAAATCTGGTGATTTGGTATTGTTTATCTGCCAATTCTCATAAGCATTTGCTCCTTTACTTCATACAGATGAATATGGATCTTCCGGTTGATGAGGGTCATCTATGCAATATGGGAAGGATGGTCGAAGAAATGGAGAGCAAGCTGAGGTACTCGTTGGATCAGGTATGTGTGCAATCTGAAAACTTTACGTTCATCTCTTATATGCAATTTCATCAATATGGAGTATGAGTGAAATATGTTGTGCCATTTTCAGGTCTATTTTGGGAAGACGAAGGAGATGATCTGCACATTGCGTCCACCATCTGAACTAGTTCAAACGAGCCTTCCTGAACAAATCAACAAGCGACGTTCTTGAAATATATGTACTCACTTTTGTTATGCTTGTTTCCTGGCACCAGCAGCGGTATTGCGTGTGATGTTTTGTCTATCTTGTTACTCATACTTGGATTCATTTGTTTTGAAAATGTTAGTGAGTGTTGTGAAAGATAGGCTCTCCCTTTCCAAACTGTAGCGTTGTTCCTCTGTAAAATGAGCTCTCGTCTTGTCTGACTAATTTTGTTATGAATGAATGCATTGGACTAATATTGTTGTAATATTATATGATTATTATGATCTTTCCTTAGTGAATTCAACCAGAGAGTAGTTTTTTCCATCAATATTAAGTCAACATCTCATGCTTAATCGATCAAGAGAGTAGTACATGATAAATGATGAGCTAAGCATTTAATATTACTTCATTTGTCCTTGAAAAATAGACGAACTTATAAGAGATACGAATTTTAATATGCATGCATTTGATAAGGTGAGAGAGGCAGAAAAAATATGAGGGAATAGTTAGTGGAAGAAACCAAATACAAAAAAAAAATAATAATAACTTGATAGTATACATCCTTTGCTATGCATTTTGACACGGAAGATGATTCAAACTTGGAAGAAATGTTAGTGGATCGTGGATTTCACATCATAAATGATGTATGCATTGAAAGTATCTATATTTAGATAAATCCACATCATAGATGATGTATGCATTGAAAGTATCTACATTTAAACTTTGTCTAATATTGTGAGATGGTCCAAAATAGTAAAAACTAGTGTATTTCTAATGATGGATGAAGTATTATATAATAATCTAATTTATAAATATGTTTTAAATTATTTTTTTAATTGTATTTATATCAAAGCTTGAGCCTACTAGTTACTACTCCTTGGTTAGAAAGTTAATTAGTTTCTATAAAATGAAGATAGAAAACAAGCATATCTATGATTCACAAAAAATCTAAAATTAGGATTTATTTATACCTTTTTCATACAACTTAGCAGAATTTTTTTTTGTTAATACCTTTAAAAATGCAGTACTACTATTTCATACAGTAATTGGAATTTCGCCCCTTACATTAACCCGGCCCGACATAGGCCCGATCCCAAAACTCTTCATAGCCCTATTTTACACATGTTGTAGAAAAAAATTTGCGCAATTTCAATTCCCAAATCAAAATCCCTAAAAGGCTAAAACCATGCTGTGTTACCAAACACAAGCTCTAATTTAGCTGGTTTCTGCCCCTCTGCGATCGTTTAGCTGCCGTTCCTGGTAATTTCTCTTCTATTAGTGGAAAAGATCGATTGGTTTTTAGCATTTACATTTGTTATTGTTTCTCTTTTAGAAATGTGAACTTCGTTGAGTACAGGTACATGTATGTTTCTGAATCCTTCAGATTGTTGTCTTGTTTCGTGGTAGCTCACATGGTGAACTGTGGTTTTTTGCTGGAGGACTAGCTACTGATTTTGTTATTAAATTTTTTTTTTGTATTTGATTCATTTATGTTGCTTTTTCTGTGTTATCAGTGGTTCTATGAATGCCTTGTAGAGGATACCATGATTTTCCCTTCTTGAGTTAGTTTTAAAGATTAACCAGAAAATAGTGGATACCATGATTTGCCTCAATTACAAATAAGATGCAGTGGCAATATATTAGGTTATTAACTCCAATGAATGTTGAATTTTTAACTTACATGCCGGCTCTTGGGAGCTATGCCATGACTGTGGTGATTTACCAAGTGCAATTCTGTGTTGTCAACCTCGTGACATGCACACAATTGGAGTTTTGTCTTGAAATTTAACTAGCTTTATGCTGCATTGTTTCGTCCTGATCGAGAACTGAATATTATTTCCTTGTATTAACTATTAAGAAATTTACTATTTGAGGAATGGCGAGTTTCACTGGGATTTTCTATGTGTTCATAGGATTGATTGTGTGTGGGGCCGCCTACTGACAAATGGATCGACCGCCACATGATTATGGTGCTCCTATGTCGTATGGACAGCAACAAGCTAGTAATGCACAACAGCAGCAGCAGTATGGTTTTCATCCACAGCACCAGCAGTTTCCTCCATCTGTTCACGGCCCTCCTTATATGCCCTCTCTTCCCCCTGTACAGCAGTTCCCCTATCCTCGTCCAATGCATCAAAGTCAACTCTATTCACATTTGCCTCACCCTTATCAACAAACACCTTCGTTCCCTCCACATGTGCCTCCCCATCTTTTTCCATCACCGTACCCTGGGCCTTATGAGGCTCCACCGGCCCCTGCTCCAGCACCCTCTGATCCTGAACTTCAAAAGCGCATCGACAAATTGGTCGAGTATGCTGTGAAGAACGGCCCAGAGTTCGAAGCTGTGGTCCGGGAAAGAGAGCAAGATAATCCTGCTTATGGTTTTCTTTTTGGCGGTGAGGGCCATAACTACTACCGCCATAAGCTTTGGATGGCAACTAGACCACTCATGGGTTTTAACCCTCAGTTCCCAGCTTCGATGCCAGTGTTGCATCCTCCCAACCCCATGATGAGTCCAGCTCCTATTAATGCCCCAAATGCTGCTGCTGGGGGATCTGCTCGCCTGCAGCAACCTCCTTTTTCGCAGTTCTATGAGCAACAGCACCCTCACCACTCTCAGCCGGTGGTGGGTCATAGCCAACCTGAATTTGATCAACCTCACCGACCTTTTAAAGGTCTATCTCAACCGCTTCCATCTGATGTTGAGATGGAGATGAATGGTGTTCTGAACAGTCTCACTGGCACAAAGGAATCAATAAAAGGTGCCAAGACTTGGTTTATGCAGAGGGCTCCATTTGCTCCTGGCCTGGCTGAGGCGCTCCGAGATAGGGTATTGTCCCTAGATGATTCTGAGAGGCAGTTGCATATAGTTTATCTTGCCAATGATATCCTCTTTGACAGGTATGTTTTGATTACTTCAAGTTACCGATTTCTCAACTACATCGTCATGCTTGATTAAACATGTCCTTGTTGCATTTTTCAGATTTAACATTATTGCATGATTAATTATATCATTGCAGCATATGTTAAAGTATTATCAATCATCCCTTCATTATAAGTACTTTACGTTGTTGATATTAATTGTAAAAATTGATAAATAAATAAATAACAGTGTCGAGGATGATTTGAAATGAAAATTAATGTTTCTATGCAAGAAAGTCTTCTATTGAATTGAAAGAATGATGGAATGATATAAGCATCACACTCAGGAGAGTGGAGAAGTGTGTCGTGTGGAGAAGTGTGGATCAAGATCACTGATTCTAATTAGGAATGATTTTTGAAATATACAGCCTGCAGAGGCGGGTGAAGCTGCAGGAACTTGACAACGAGGCACTTGCATTTAAGCCAGTCTTGGGTTCTATGCTTGCAAAGATATACCACAACCCACATAACAAGGATGAAAACCAGTCACGTCTTCAGAAAATCTTGCAGTTTTGGGCCTCGAAAGAAGTATATGACCAAGATACAATCTACGAGCTTGAAAGTGACATGCTGAGTGGGTTGCCACCAAATTCTTTTCCAGGTGCTCATCCCAACGCATCAGGAGATCATTCTGCTGCTACAGGTACTTTTCCCGTTATCTGTCTTTTTTATCTTGTGGAAAATTAGCAATACGAGTCATTTAATTTGCAAGGTCTGTAATGTGCCTAACTGTTGTTGTTGCTAGCACTTGTAAACTGTTGTCTCTCTCTGCCGTAGGGATGAACCGTGCACCAAACCATATGCAATGGCAACCAGACAAGCAGAGCTCCATTCCAAACATACCCAATCAAGAGTATGCAGATAAACAAGTCCCTCCTGTTTCATCTTTACCAAACCCGCATTTTCATCTCTCATCAGCTCCCTCCGGTGGGTTCACTGGATCAATGCCCGTTCCATCCGCTGTTCAACCGACAAATGCACCTGCTCCCGGAAAAGTTGGTGAGAAGCTTCCCCCATATCCTCTGTTCCCGCCCGGTCTTATTCCAGGTATGGTCAGAAAGATGCAGATAGGCAGTGGGGTACCATACTCCCCGCTGAGCCCTCTGGACATCCCCACCGTGATTCCATCTTCAAATATATCACAATCTGAGGTCCTCGATAGAGTCTCAAAGTTCTTCAGAGAGATTAAAGAGGTCAACCCTTCAGAAGGACCCATGAAGAAATCCGAATCAGCGGGTGATGGTGATGATGACGATGATGGTTATGAGTACGAGAGAAGATCTCCATCCCGTAAGGGAGGAGCCTGCATTCCCCCTCCCATTAGCTTGAATGTCGACCAGGATACTGGGACTCTCCCTGATGGAAGTGTAGAGAGAAAGCCCGGGTCGAGCAGTTCCGGAAGGTTGGGACTCGGGGCAACAGCAGATCCGAACGAGGCAAGCCAATACGACGACGTCTACTCTTCTTACAGGAAACAGAGAAGTACAAACTACCATACGTCCATGAGTGCAAGAGCAGCAGCAAGGTAGATCAATGATGTTGTATTGGATCTTGTCTGGTAAAATTGATGAAACTTATCGATTTGTTTTAAAGGCATTTTTTTTATGTTTAAGGAATTTTAGATTTTAAATTAATGTGTCGCTATTCAATTTTTATTTCAATATTTGCATTGTTTCTTCAATCTTTTTCACGAAATGCTACACTCTGTTGCAATATCGTTTTATCCCTGGACTTTGAAACTATGCTTTTAGCTAAAAGCTTACTTCAAATTTACATGTAGATTTGTGTGTATGTAATTATGTATATATATATAGATGATCAAAATTAATTAAACGACTATATTATTGCATAACATCTAATTAATTAAAACGTGGGTAATGCCTTGATTCTCATTACTTTTGACGAAAGTAGTGATATTTATGATAATGATTCTACTCGGTCGTCTTATTCTAGTCCGAATTTGTATGAACTGATGATTGGTCAATAGTACGAAGGAAGGTACGCGACATGCTTGCCGTTTTTGATAAACGAGCAGGTCCTATAGCCGTAGACCGTACTGAAAAACAGTTCTTATGAACGAAAAGTGTCCGAAATAATTCAAAATGCCCTTTTTTGTTCTCGGAATAGCAACGGGGTATAGCCTGTTGCCCAAGACGTCGGGCACAACGAGAACTTCGCAATGATAATATTACACCATTCATATAAGTTACGCCGAGTGTTGACCAAATCCTAATTGGTCGAGTCACGACACTCGTCCCACGAGCCCTGACCACTCAACGTCTCAGATGCGTTCCGTCCCCTGGGACGTGACCCATCCCAGACACCCTTATATACATTTCACAAAATATTCTAATATTAATATATAAACTTATAGGTAATAATAAAATGCAAACTCCAAACTGCTCAACACAGTGCAACATGTAAAATTTTAAGATTTGGTGTTAACACAGTGTCAACGGTTGATATTGTGTTGACATTTTGTGTTGATGTTATTTTATCATATATTGATATTTTCTAACAGTGCAGATCAAGTACCAGATCAAGTTAGTTCGATACTTCTTATTTTTCTAATCAAGTTAGAACTCTTTTTTACTTATTTTTAGCGAGATATGTTGATAAGTTTGTCAAAATTTTAGTTTACAAATAATGGTCCTATATTTTACTATTATTATACTCCCTCCATCCCCTATTAATTGTCCACTTTGATTCCGGTACAGATTTTAAGAAACATAAAGGAAAGTGAGTTAAAAAGTTAGTGGAATATAAATCCCACTTTTATTTATTACTAGTTTTATAATAAAATGCGAGTGAAATAAGTTAGTGGAATGCGTGACCTACTTATCATTTATGGTAAAAGTGAAAGTGGACAATTAATGAGGGACGGACGAAAATGTCAAAAGTGGACAATTAATGGGGAACGGAGGGAGTAACACTTTTACATAAGTTCAACTTAAAATTAATACTCACTACTACTCCCTCTGTTTCTTCATAGTTGAGGCAAAACGTTTCGGCACAGAGTTTAAGAAAGAGATGTTGAATGTGTTCAATAAATAGATAAAAAAGTAAGACATGGAAAAAAGTAGAGAGAATAAAGTAGAAAGTGAATAAAGTTGAGAGAATAAAGTAAGAGAGAGTAAAGTAAGAGAGAAAAAAAAGTTACTATAACTATAAGGAAACTTCCCAAAATGGAAAAAATGACTCAACTATGAAGGGGGGAGTATTAGATTATAAATGAAAAGTTATGTAGAAAAATACATTAATGATTGAAATTATTTCTTAAAATTTATGAAATGGAGTAATTCTTTACATTCCTAAACCTATAAATTTTAAAATTTTAATTTCCTTTGCTCAAACTACAATAATAAAATAAAAATTGAAAAAACCTTTCATGAATTTTAATCCTGGATATTCTCAAGTACTGACTGCTGCCGAATTATATGTGTTTCCTTTATTGTGCAGTCATTGCAAAGTGTTGTAATCAAGGAGGTAATATAACGGTTCTGTTTCATTTATCTCATACTAGTTCTTATATTTAGTATTATGAGGGGACGTCCACCTCATATTATACTACTATTTCAGATTTGAAAATTGTAGTCTAATGCCAAGCAAGACTTGTTTCCTGTTGATCCTGTTACGAGGACAATCAGCATCTTTCTGCAGTTTTTTGATTTAGGTTAGTTTTTCCTTTTCAAATCTTCGACAACTTCCTCTCGTTTTTGTAGCAAGCAATGTCTCTATATCTTAAACACGAAGTGTCAAATTATAGTTATTTTGTCAGTCTGCTGCAGAAAGTAAGTTTTACTCATTTTCCTATATTGCTGATCAGTATCTTATAACTCTATGCCATTCGAACCAGTTCTTTTTTGTCCTTTTCCTGTCCGAAATAATGGGAATGTATTTTGTTTCTTCGATACTATTAATCAGGAAAAGCTTGGCCACTGGGTACAGGTATAATAATCTCTTAAAACCGACCTTTTCTCATTCAATCGTAGCTAATTGAACACTGCAACTAGGCTCTAGTTTTACCTCAACTCGACTGCACTAGTGTGGAGCTTCCCGTATCTTGATCGTATGTCGTAATGTCTGAAGTGATGGTCGATTTTTTTGCAGGATGATCATAACATACAATTCGACTTCTACCATCGTTGGTTCGACACGATATTTGCAGCAAGTTCTTCTCTCTGCTCATTACACTTCTCGGCAGGCCGACAAACATCCCATGAGTAATTTCTTTAGTATATTTCTTCCTCTCTTTTTTTACAAAAAAATCCCTTTAGTGTGGGTTTATATAGAGCCATATAGATGTCATATTAAATTAGAGGTTATGTTTATTCCTTTTTTTTTGTTTAGTTGCATTTTTCTCAAAAATTAAGCCTATGATAATGTAGAGAGATTTCGGAAAATCTCTCAATAATGTATGACCTATCTACAGTATTAAGTTTAGCCTATGACTATGATGCTCCATTTCATCTTTATTAACATACACCAATTCAACAAATTGATTTATGTAATTTAGTAAATACTAGTATGATGTAATGTAGATAGTGTCAAGTATCAAGTAAATAAGTCATCAAACAATATTAGCTCCAAAATTTTGATTGATTGCAAAATTATAATTTAGTGAAACTCTAGAAATTTACAGTAAATTTAATTAAAATTAAATCAGTTTTGACTGTAGGAATAATAATGCAAAATTAAATTAAGTGAAACAAAATCCTCACATTAAAAAACAAAGAAGCAAATTAAAAAATGAAACAAATTAGCTAAAACCTTATTACTTCATAAACCCAAAATCACAATATCCTATTCCTAAACCCAATCTCAAAGAAGCCAATCAAATCATCAACATCAGAGACAATCTCAACTGCAACGATCAGTAAACTCAAAATTTTGATCTTCATTCAATTCCATAGTTTAATATCGTCAAAAACAAGTCGATTCCACCTTATTCGTAAACAAGAATTTTTATAAAAAATTGCGAATACAACCAAATAAATAAAAAGTGGTTATTTTAACTCACTACTCATTCAGTTGCTGGAGCTCAGCTTTCAATTGCTCGATTTTGAGCCCCATCGCCCGCTGAATCGACCCCCTCTCGCTCTCCGGCAGCCTCCGCAGCAGCCCCTCGTACAATTCCAGAACCTCGCCGACGGCTTCGCGCGCGCACTCCGCCTCTTCATTGAAATACACGGTTTCTTTTGAGTCCATCGCCGATTCTATCTCCTCGCGAGCTTCCGCGAATTTGAGGTTGATTTTGTCGACCTCCCTGTCGGTTTCACCGCTGAATCGTCTCCAATTGTTAGGAGCATTGAAACGTGCAGCTGAATCTGCGATTCTCGGACGCGAAAATCGATGGAATTCGCGTCGATTCGAGAGAGTCGTTAGGGTTTGTACTGGAAATTGAGATTCAGGGCGTGTAGATCTTCCAATTAGGTTTCTGGGAAGGAATTTGGAGAGAGAAAGAGATGAACGACGAAGCATATTGGTAGATTTTTATTTATTTTTTTGGTTGAATTTTTGAAGCTTTTAAATTTGTCGCAGTTAGTGAGGTAGAATATGATGGAGTACGAAGGAGAAGAGAATAAATAAAAGGGAGAAAATTGATTTCCGAGTTTTAAATACAATAAATGGGCTATTGGTACAATAAATGGGCTATTGGTACCAACTCTTCAATGGGCCAAGATAGCCCATTAACTAATCGAACCCAATTTTGTATCCAAAGTAGGGCTGACAATTTTCGACACGACACGATAATCTGATACGAATCCGCACGAAATTATTGGGTTGGGGTCAAGTCTTATTGGATTTGTGTCCTTATCGGGTTGACCCATTAAGAACCCGATAATTTCGGGTTGGGTTCGGGTCGGATGCGGGTCGGATACGGGTAACCCATTAAGAAATAATATTATTATTTTTATTATTATTTAAAAAAATATATATTACTTTAATTTTTTAATTTCTTATAAATTAGGTTTAAATAGTATAAAATGAATTTTAATTGTGTAAATTAGGTTAAAGATTAAGGTTTAATCGTGTAATATTAGGTTTTAATCGTGTAATATCAGGTTCAGGTTGTTATCGTGTCGTGTCAACCCATGTTATATCGTGTCGATAACGGGTTCGTGTCTGGTGCGGGTCGTGTTCGGATTTGAAGGTAGCAGGTCGGGTTCGTGTTCGAATTTACAGTTTCCTTAACAGGTCGGGTTCAGGTTAGGCCTTATTGGGTTGGGTCATTATCAGGTTGACCCGATAACGACCCAATCTGCACGATTTGCCAGCCCTAATCCAAAGTGATGTGCGATCGAAACGACGCCGTTTTGGTACTGTCGATCCAGTTCCATTTTTGTGTTTGGATTCGTGTTTTCTTTTTTTTTGCTAAAAAAAGGAGAGAAGGTTTGAATATCTTGATGTTACTATAGTCTGTAATTATCTTAATTGTGCATTTCCTAATCATTAATTTGCTAGTGAACATAAGAAATTATTGATGCTAAAATGTATATATGATCCTAATTAATATGTAATCCTTCCATCCATCTATAACTGTCGCATTTTTAATCGAACGAGAAATTATACTATATAATTACACAAAGTAGATTAAGATATTTAATTAAACTCATTTTTGACAAATTGGACATTTAATATTGGATGGAGAGAGTATACCGTATTTAAAAACGTATATTCATGTTAGATTTCGACATGCCAAACATTATCTTGCAGCATAATTAAGAAAAGAGTAAGGGCAAAAAACTGGTCCCGAACATGTCCATTTTATGATTTTGGTCATATATTTTATCTTTTAAATTTTTGCATTCTGAACATTTCAACTCGGATCACAATTGGTCCTACACTAATAATTCCGTCAATTTTTAAACTGTTTTAACTCGAATGAGACTGTTAAAACTATCAAAATCAATCAAAATCGGGTTAAAACCATATAAAAATTGACGGAATTGTTAGTATAGGACCAATTGTGATCCAAGTTAAAATGTTCAGGATGCAAAAATTCAAAAGATGAAGTATATGACCAAAATCATAAAATGGGCATATGTTCAGGACCTGTTTTGATCTTTACTCTTACGAAAATATTCATCAATTTCATAATCTTATCAAATGCATCACAAAATTCTCCCAAAGATAGACAAATTCCACTAGCAAATTTGAAGCGATGCATATATTTAGATTTACATACAAAAAAGGGTGCACATTGTATTCTTTCTCCAACTGAACTATGCCAAATTTTGCAGTCCCTACACTTGCATAATTCTTGAATTCATATAAATATATATATATGTAACAGACACTCTTCAGAATTTATACTAAACACTCTCACACAAAAGCAAGGTTGGATCATCATCAGATGCTAAATCATTGACACAAGATGATAATAGAACAGCGATTTTTGGGCTTTCGTAGCAGCCTCAGCTTTGCCTCCAGCTGCGTTCCTCCCTCAGGCTCCGTCCTCTCCTGTACTCAATCTCCGCATCTGAATTGGACGAACCAAACTGGTATTTCCTGCCGTTTCTAGGAGCCCCCATCTTCGAGTACATGTCCTCATCATCGCTTAGGAGGGGGCTCGTTGGCAGCCCTCGCCCAGAACTGTGCTTTTGTGGGGCTTGATCTGAGATATAGAGAGAAAACCAATGTTATCACCAAGAAACGAAGCCATAGATAACAATTTTCTTGTTCACGAGAGTTCGTTGGGGGTTGATTTTATACGATGTATAAGATTGACAATACGTATGATTGAGTATTTGAAGGATTATGCGAACAATTAAGCTCAAGAATGTGTAACCCGTCATATAGTCTATATTATCGTTATCAATCTAAGCAATCACCCTAAGTCGATACTACTGATAAGAGACGAGTGAATTTTCAGACAAAGAATCGAGCAAGCTCGATGTAATCCAACTTAGCCAGATTCATTAAGGGGGAAACATAGGCATCTTTTTTCTGGTTCTTGTAAATGTATTAACTTCATACGAATTCTAAATAAGTGAAGATAGAAACAGGTAAGTATAGTTTACCTTCGAGATGAGCAAATCCTGCATTTAATATGTTTCCCGGCCCGGATGATTTGTCGGGGGTGAGAGGGTTCATGCTGAAGGACTCATCCGACACGTTTGATATCTCGACATAATGTGTTGTGGTGACGATTTCGTCAGCACTGAACCCAAAAGAAGCCCTATAAGCTTCCAGTTCCTCAGGATCAGGTTTGGAAACTTTTGGCTGCCTGTTTTGGTGCCCATTTCCGCCATTCGAGTAAGCATCCGATTCTCGAGAGACGCTTATCCGACCACCGGAATGAGAAAGCGACGACTGGTCGAGGTAGAACTGCGCGAACGTCTCGGGGCAGAAGAAATTGGAATCTTGGCGCGATTTTCCGGCACCGCCAGCCTCGATCCCGATATACCGGCCCGACCCAGATTTTGAGTACACAGGCTCTTTCGAAGGGATCGAAGGACTCCACTGAGAGGGGAACTCCTTCTCGGGCGTTCTAGAAACAGGCGATCTGAGGGCACTGGCCGGGCTTCCGGGGTAGAGCGAATATGTGGAGTGAAGATCATTTGCAGCGAAGTAACTGTGCTTATCAGCGCCTTTCATATTGGCGGAGGACGATAGGAAATGGGCGTAAGGCACGTCGGGTGAAGACGGAGTAGTCAAATGCGCCAGCTCTGGCGGAGGAGTTAAAGAAGCTGTAGATGGCTCTGTTGTGAAAGTCGAGAACACAGGAGGGGATACCAGCTGCGTCTCGTGGGCATAAGGACCTGTGACAAACATAGTAGACGAAGGATTACCGGGTGAGTTGGGAGACAAGAAACAGCTGGGCGACTGAGCTGTAGACTGGAGTGCAGAATTTGAGAAAGAAGCGGGCGAAGACGGAGGAGCATAAAGTGATTGAGCAATTCCAGTTGTCTGATTAGGCAGCCCAACGGCTTGAGGCCCGTTTGGCTGATTCGACGCTTGGTTGCCTTCGGGCATTCTTGATGCAGGCACGATCCGTTTCCCACCTTTATTTTTACCGAAACAAGAAAGTCCAGTCCAACAACCTCCCCACCTCTTGCGCTACAAATAAAGTAAATCGTTAGCCACAATGTGAAATTATACAAAGGAATGCTTTAAAGGGGAACATAATCAGATCCACAATATGAAAAGGCATCTTTCGAGGCATGGACTATGTGAACTCTAAGGAAAATTTACCATTCTCAGTGAATGTAACATTTTTTGTAATTGGTTATAATGTCACATTTTTCAATAACCATGTGACAGGAAAATAGAAGTGATCAAGAATAGCTGGCATACAAATTGTTAGCTTCATAGTGAGGCAAACTAAGTAAATATAGCCGCTTACAGCACAAAAACGCGGATCTAAAACAAATTAACTGATGATTTGAAGAGAAATAGACGTCCAGTTATACGCAATACAGAATTACAGTCAGATCCTCGAAGCACCAATTGCGCATTGAGACACGTGGCAGAAGTTAAAATGACTATTTCTAAAGGCGCGCACTACATTAATATCGTTTAGTCATTCAAGTAAACCACTTCGGGATGCCAAATCAATAACTAAGATGAAATATTTTCTTCTTTGGTATCTTTATGAATTGAGGAAATATGTGACATTGCATTTTCCGAGTCTTTATCAGTATAATCATGACATTACACAAGTAAACGATTAGGCCATTGGCGGTACTACAGTATCTAACACAACACCGTACTAGTGGCTCGATAAATAGAACGAAAGAAGCGTAAATACCGCTCCACACAGGTCACGATAACAAAAGCTTCAAAGCAAGACCGTGCAGTAATTTTTCACATCTTTTTGCCCCAAGCATGCAATCAATCGAAGGCAGAAACATGAAAATCATAGGGTTCATAATGCAATATACCCGAGATGCCCGTGCTTGCTGCGGCTGCAGAAACCTTATCTGCTCTGACGTCATGGGCAAGTCGGATTTGAGAGCACAATGCAACAAAATCCTTTTTGCATACAGCTTCTGATTCAATAGTATCCACCTACTCACAAATTGCAAAGGGACACTTTGGAACTCTTTTACCACCTCTCTGTGATTCAAAACACAAGCAAAGCAACCAAATTAGAAATCAAGAACACTAAACAAACATACTAAAAGCTCTAAAAATGTTATTTACATAAATCAACCAGCATAATTTACCTAATTTATAGAACTGGCCAACAAAGTAAGTTCCAAAGAATCAACTTATTTTAACCTTTGTTTTTGGATTTTACTCTAAACCTCAAAACTCCCACATTAGAAGCTCAAATACTTCCAATTCTAACCCATCCAGATATTGGAACTTGTCATTGTGTTTTTGTCAGATGCAACAACAAATAATTCCATTCCAATTTTGGGCTCAAATATATGCATAATTTTCAGTTTCAAAATATGATGAAAGCGACCCCACTACAAATAAAAAGAATAAAATTCTTGTTGCCACCAACAGCAAGAATTTTCCAAGTATGACAATACTCACCTACCCTCCAACATCACTTCATTATCCAAACAACATCAACAATAAGTAAAACTCCAAGTTTCAAACTTTAATCTTTTTTTAACAAAATGCAAAAAACCCATTTAAATAAACACGAAAATAGCGAGGCCCATCGAATCAAAACTACCAAAACGGAAATATCAGAGAAGAATTTCACTACCTGAGCTGAGAAAAACGCCTCACATTTCCATAGCTGAGATCTGGAGAAGCTCAGTGCTAGTCGGCTATTGAAGAACAATTCTGTGTGTGAGTGTGTGAGAGAGAGAGGGAAAGGGAGAAGAGCAATGGCTAGATCTAATCTGTGTAATCTGTAGCCTGGTTTCTCTCTTTTTTTGTTCTTTTCGATTGATTGTGGTGCTTGCTAAAACTGCTTTTCTTTTTTCTCCTTTTTGTAAAAATAAAAATTAAAGTGAAAAAAGAAAAAGAAAAAGAAAAAGGGCAGATGAGTGACGTGGAGATTTGTGATTGGTTGGTTTTGCATGTGGAGAATAAACAATTCTTTTTTTACTTTTCTTTTTCACTCGAGGGTTAAATTTAATTTAATTTTTTAATTTTATGGATCAATATATTGAAATAATTGGGTATTTGTATAGTCAAAATATAATCTAAAAAGACTACATGCATCACAGTATCAATATTTTTTCTTTTGGAATATGTATAATACGTAAATGTTAAAGCAACAAGATCCTAATATTTTGTAGTATTAAATACCACTATGGCATACAATAAATATATGTTACATGGTGCAAAATAGTAGTACAAACAAAATCTTCATTATATTGAACGTGACACTACATCGAAATAAATTGAAGTGTATATATGTCATATTCGATGTATTTTTCTCTTAAAGATGAGAAAAGGATAATTTAACTATGGATGATTGTCAGTTGTCACATAGCTCACGTGGGCCTTAGGCCCATTTTATTTCGGATTGAGGCCCAAACGAAATTGAAAAGGAAACAACTAACATGATTTCTTATTTAATATTTTGAACGACCATAATTAATAATTTTATTTTTCAATAAGCCATAAAAATTAGTTACGTATTTTTTATATATATTTCTATTTCTATCTTTACTATTTGTCTCATATTTTATTAATTTTGTACTAAAATAAATATCGCCCATTATTATCTAAAAATATGTGAAGTTGTTAACAACATTAAATCACATTCATTGGGGTACATATTCCGTAAAAAATGAGTAAAAACTATATTTTCCCTTTTTCATCTCTTCAATATATAGCATTAGTAACATTATTATTTCCTCTTTATTCGAAGAAATTATTAGTTCCAATATAGAAAAAAGTGCAATGGATGTTATGATGCAAAGAATCCATGACAAGAAAATTATGATCTTTGACTGTAGTCATAGCCGTGTGAGAGTTGAAATATAAATCATGGCTTGTTTCCTTCTTGTTCCCCACTTTCTTGCATTGTATAATTTGTATGGTCGAATTTGATGTTTGATTTTTATCATTTTATTACATTTAAAATTTTCATCTCTTTCAATAGAATAAGTTCTTGTAAGAGGATACTAGTTGGCTAACTCTAAATGAGATATTTCATATTCAAGATCCTAACTAAAAGTGGTAGTAGGCTTATAATGCATCCTCGAATCATGTTGCGGAAGGATGGCATATGCAGTACGCGCAACGCCATTGGTCGAGTATTGCAAGTGATGTGCACGCTCACAGTTTTACATGAACAACTGCGTTACACATTGTGTCTGAGACTCTGTAACGTTGTGTTACACACTGTGCGCACACTCTATATGTCATATTTTCGCAACGTTGCACATGCTCGTATAACATTCAAGTGCAAGTCAAGAGTCCATGTACCAACATGATGTTTTGGATTAATGTGAGCAAATGGGGCCTCATCTCTACATTGATCCACAAAATTTCATCACCAAAACACACACACACCTTGAAAAAGTGCCAAATTTATGTCTGGTTACATGGATTTATAAACATTGTAGTTAAGGCGCTCAGCACCGTGATCCTCCCGGATAACATGTTACGCGACAGGTCAAGCGACTGGAGCTGCCTCAAACCCGACATTGTCTCGGGAATCTCACCGGTGAATCTATTACAACTTAACTGATTGTCAAACTAGCCAAGTATCCCACCACATCAGGAATCGCACCAGATAAACTGTTGCTACTCAAATCAAGCAAAGTGATCTTCTGTAGATTCCTCAAAGAGCTAGGAATCTTTCCAACTAACAGATTATTGTTCAAGATAAGCTTATTCAAGTAACTGAAATTGCCAAATGTGGAAGGAATCTCACCACTGAAGCTATTACTACTCAAATCAAGCTGCTCCAAGTTAACTAAATTACCTAACTCTTCCCCGTATCGCTCCGGTCATGTAGTTGTTATGCAAATCCAAGAGCTCTAACACGGTCGCGTTAGCAATCTCACGCGGCAAACTCCCCTCGAAACTATTCATGTAAAGATCGAGGAACACGAGATTCTGCAGCTGACCAATCTCCTTCGGTATCTGCCCCGTGAGCTGATTCTCCCCGAGCCCCAGCCTCACGAGGGACTGGCACGTTGCCACTGCGTGCGGCAACGTGCCAGTAAGCGAATTCCCGAGCAACATAAGCTTGTTCAGCTTCCCCAGCTTGAAAATCTCCTCAGGTATGTTCCCAGTGAGCTTGTTTCTCGAAAGATCTTAGAGCTCGGTACAGTTACCGAACTCTGGTGGAATCGTGCCAGAGACAGAATTGCCCAGAGGAAAAAGCTCTGGAGGTAGTTAATTCTGCCAACCTGCCAGGGGATGGCTCCTGACAGCTGGTTCATTCTGCCAACCTGCCAGGGGATGGCTCCTGACAGCTGGTTCTTGTCCAACTGCAGAGCAATCAGACTGCTGCAGTTGGACAGCTCTGGCGGATGGGTCCCGTCAGAGCATTGTCTGAGAGATGCAACTGCTCCAGGACTTGCAGGAGCCCGAGCTCCCCGGGGATTTTTCCGGAGAGCTCGTTGGCGGAGACGTCGAGCACGACGAGATAGGTGCAATTTGCGAGTGCGGCCGTGATGGTGCCGGAGAGGGAGTTTCCCCAGAGGAGCATGCTGGTGAGCTTCTTCAGCCGGCCGAGTTGCGGCGGGATCTCGCCGGAGAGCTTGTTCATGTGGAGGTAGAGGTTGCGGAGCTCGGATAAGTATCCGAGCTCCGGGGGATGGCGCCGGAGACGTCGGTGTCGTATAGAGCTAGGGTTTGGAGGTTTGTGAGGTTGCCGAGGGAGGGGGGGATTTGGCCGGAGAGGGAGGTGGCGGCGGCGCCGAGGGTGGTGAGGTTTTGGAGGAGGCCTAAGGAGGAGGGGATTTCTCCGGTGAGGAAAGGGTTGCCGCCGATTCGGAGCTGCTGGAGGGATAAAAGAGAGCCGAGGTGGGGTGGAACGGTGCCGTTTAGGAGATTGTCTTGCAAGCAGAGGATTTGGAGGGCGGAGAGGGAGGAGGGGATGGGGCCGGAGAGGCGGTTGGAGTTGAGGTAGAGGAATTGGAGGGAAGAGAGGGCGGAGAGGGAGGAGGGGATGGGGCCGGAGAGGGAGTTGGAGGAGAGGTCGAGGAGGGAGAGGGCGGGGGGGATGGGGGCGGAGATGTTGGTGGAGGAGAGGTTGAGGAAGGTGTTGGGGATGGAGAGGGAGATGACTGTTTGGTGTGGGGAGCATGTCACGCCTTGCCATGAGCATGGGGTGGCGGCGGCGGGGTCCCATGTGGAGAGGATTGGGGAGGAGGATTTGTAGTATGGGTCGGCCGCCGCGATGAGGGAGAGGAGGGCTTCCCCGTCTGAGGAGATACAATGACCTCTTTGCGCAATGACAAAGAAGAAGAAGACGACTATGAGGGTTTTTGGTAGTGGTTGTGGTTTAGTCTCCTGATGGGGTACGGACTAAACAAGCCCAACAGCAATGACGGCCCATCAGCCCGAAGCCCAAGGAAGAGTATGAGTTCGGCATGACCAAAGAGTTCGGATGAGTTCGGCATTACCAAAGAGTTCGGCCTCAGCCTACAGCTCGGTAAAAGCCAACCAATCAAGCTCTGCTCTCAGGTCGGCATCAAGCTCTACTCTCAGATCGGCAACCAAAGCAGTTCGGTCTCAGTATTCGACCGAACAAGGAGTTAGTGGACCCATGCAGGATTTCCACAACTTCCAACACACCCACTACCACGTGGCGTCAACTCAGGCCACGATCTTAGGCCATGACCTACACGACATCCACGACCTAGAGTGATGATGTAAGCCACGATCTTAGTTCAATGTATAAATAGAACTTAGATCTGGTAGAAAAGGGTTAGAATCTCTCTAGAGAAATAATCATATAGCAAGTCTGTGTTGTAAGCTGTAATTCGCAGATCAAGCAATACAAACCTGCCCCCATTTCTCCCCGTGGACGTAGATTTACCTCAGTAAATCGAACCACGTAAAATTCTCTGTGTCGTAATTTATTTTTACGAGCATTTATCATCATCAAAAATTCGCGGAATCATCACTGGCGCCGTCTGTGGGAAACAGAGAACAAAATTTGTGATAAAGCGAATTGTTGATCCATTTTTTCCACCCAAAAAATGCATACCAGATCGCAGAGTACCCGTATTCCTGCCCGTGAGAACCAGGAGGAAGCCAATCCATCCCATAGGTCGGGAAAACAGCCTAGGGATAAATCCACCACCAGTTCTCATGGTGGAGGAACAAGCCGCTCCAAAAGCCGTCACACCGAGTCTTCCCAGCAGCCCGATTTGAACGAGGCTGTCAAGCTGTTTTTGGCGGAAAAGCAGGAGGAATTCTTAACCTTCCTGCAAAAAAGCCAAAAGCAGCCGGGGACAAAAACGGCGGATTCTCCCTCTCCCTCCATACGAGACAGTCACTACCGCAGTAGTGTCATGTCTTCCAGAAGAAAGAATCCTCGGTACCGGAATCACAGGAGAACTCCATCTCCTCCATACCAAAGAAATGTCGGGTTCGCCATGTACGGAGTATTGAGGACTCCGTTCTCGGACGATATTACCCGAACTCCCCTTCCACAGAACTACCGAACTCCGTCGATAACCTATGACGGACTCGTGGATCCTCATGACTTCCTGGGACGCTATCAGTATAATATGGCGAACCAAGGTCTCAATGAGGTCCATATGTGCAAGCTGTTCCCCGAGCTGCTCATCGGGAACGCCAGAAGGTGGTTCGACAGCTTTCCTCAAGGCAGCATTAGATCCTACCGAGATCTGATGGATGCTTTCCACAGGAGGTTCTTTCAGAAAGCGGAAGCCCGAAATACTTCGGCTCAGCTGCTTTCTATACGTCAAGGTCGCGACGAAAAGATCAGCGACTTCCTGACGAGATTCCATAAGGAATGCCTACAGGTAGATAATCTCAATGATCTACTTGTCATTTCGGCATTCCAAAATGGAATCCTGCCCGGAGCTCTCTACAGAAAGCTCGTGGAGTGCGGTCCGCAAACAGCTCAAGAGATGTGGGACCTTGCGGACAAGTTTTCTCGTGCCGATGAGGCAGACCGTCGAAAACGGTCTTTAGACAGCTCATCTAGAGAAGACAAAAAGAAGCCCGGTCATAGCGATCAGAGGCATCCTCGCCGAACACCTTCTCCACTAAAGGAGAGATAGCGGTCATCCGAGGTGATCGAAAAAGAGCAAGTGTGTTCGCAGATTGCGCTTAAAAGTGCCGAGCAATCAGTTCGGCACCATCAAGCATAGCAATCACAGCAGCCGGAATCAGAGGCCGGCGAAATGACCGAAGTCACACCGGAGCCGAACTCGATGGTGTACGGCACTGAAGCCGTGATTCCGGTTGAGATCGGCATATCCAGTCCCCGAACTCAATTTCTCCTCAGAAATGAATGGTGACGGACTAAGAGCCGAACTACATCTGGCCGAAGAAAGAAGAGAATTGGCCTGCATAAAAGCAGCCAAGTACAAGGAGCAAGTAGCCCGGTATTATAACCAAAGGGTGAAAAAGCTGCAATTTC
Organism: Salvia splendens; assembly: GCF_004379255.2. Taxonomy (NCBI): domain Eukaryota; kingdom Viridiplantae; phylum Streptophyta; class Magnoliopsida; order Lamiales; family Lamiaceae; genus Salvia; species Salvia splendens. Next base: position 44,844,838 of record NC_056032.1, read on the forward strand.
AAGTGGGAGATCTCATCTTGAGAAACAACGAAGTAAGCCGAGCAGAAAAGCTGGGCGAACTCGAACCCACATGGGAAGTTCCATATCGGGTGTCAGAAGTCCTCGGCAAAGGGTCTTACAAATTGACTCACGTGTCAAGAGCACAAGTACCCCGAACATGGTACGTTTCCAACCTCAAAAAGTTCCATTTGTAAGAGACAGTCCGGTCAATGTGCTTTCTTTGGTTTGCTTGGTTTTTGTTCGTCTCTATGTGCTTTTTATTTGTCTATATGCCTTGTCTATGTGCGTGTCGTCTCTTACAAATGTTACTGAGGTATCTTGTTCTTCGAAGGCTGATCCCCTTCTTAGAACATATACAAGCTAAACGATTGTGAGTCAAAGCTTCTACAGAAGATACAAGACCACAATTCAGCTTAAACAAGCAGTTCGTCCGAAACGAGCTGCAACAAGCCAACGATTGTGCGTCAAAGCTTCTAAAGAGGATACAAGACCACAATTCAGCTTAAACAAGCAGTTCGTCTGAAACGAGCTGCAACAAGCCCACGATTGTGTGTCAAAGCTTCTAAAGAGGATACAAGACCACAATTCTGCTTAAGAATCAAGCACTTCGTCTGAAACGAACTGCAACAAAAGTCCGATTCTCGCGATAAAACTTGCCTGAATTAGGACAAGGGAAAGTCCAATCCACGCGATAAAACTCGCCGAATTAGGACGACCAAGTTCGGTCAAAGCAGTTTACCTCATAAGACCGAGGACGACCATGTCTAGTCAAAGAGGTTTACTGCATAAGACCACTTCGGTTAACTGGGAAAGTCCGATCCACGCGATAAAACTCGCCGAATTAGGACAAGGGAAAGTTCGATCCCGGCGACAAAAATCGCCAAATTAGAACACAGACCAAAGACGAGTCCGGTCAAAGATGTTTATTTCATCAGACCAAAGACGAGTCCGGTCAAAGATGTTTATTTCATCAGACCAAAGACGAATCCGGTCAAAGATGTTTATTTCATCAGACCAAAGACGAGTCCGGTCAAAGATGTTTATTTCATCAGACCAAAGACGAGTCCGGTCAAAGATGTTTATTTCATCAGACCAAAGACGAGTCCGGTCAAAGATGTTTATTTCATCAGACCAAAGACGAGTCCGGTCAAAGATGTTTATTTCATCAGACCAAAGACAAGTCCGGTCAAAGAAGTTTACTTCATAAGACCGAGGACAAGTACGATGAAATTTTTTCGCTAAGCTGTAAATACACAGTGTTAGAAGCGAAAACAAAAACAAAATTTCATTTTCAAATCTTGTTCGGCACACAACTCCGCTACCCTACAAAATGGCGTTACGCTATTACAAAGGACTATTCTACTGTCCAGGGTTGCTGAAGTTAAGCCACCTATCTGCAAAATCCTCTGGAAGCCGATTTCGGTTGTTCCGAGCAGATGAAGAATAAGCAGGTCGACGAGATGCTATCCTCGACCCAACGCCTCTTCCCCGAGCTCGAGAAGTCCTAACACCTCGGCGATGAAGAGTCTCTGCAATAAGCATCTGCTGATCTTGCTCGCTCATAGTCACAACTCCTCGGCGAATTTCAGTCCGTCCCTGTCTTGACGATTCCGGTTGCTCCTGAGCCCGTTCTCGTCTTGACGTTTCCGGCTGTTCCGGAGTTCGTTGTTGGCTGGGAGTAGGATTTTGAACAAGGGAACCAGAGGTTTGATCTGGAGTGCGAGCATCTGTTGGCGCGATATGCCGAAGGAATCTTTCTATGGAGGGGCGCCGAGAAAGAACAATGTTGTACCGAGAAGCCCAGCGCCGCAATGATGTCACGACTTGTTGGCAAGCCGAGCTCTCCAGCGCATTGTTCCTCCGGAGTACATTATATTCCTCCCACAGTTCGTCAACTCGACTCTGAGCATCTGATATGGTCATTCCCCCGCGCACACGGATGTAATCCTCGTACGCAGTCCTCTCAGCAATGGTCGTATTCAGCTCGGCCTCCAGATCATTCTTATCGGACTTTAAGTCCTTATTATCGGCCTCCAGCTTCACTAAACGAGCCAGAAGCTCGTCATTCTTCGTCTGATCGGCTATAGCTCTTTTCTCAGCTTCGTCTAAAGCCGAAGAGTACAGCCGTTTCCAGTGAAGTATCTCCAGCTCCTTGAGAGTTAAGAATACAAAGCAGCTACGTCAGTTCGGCATTTCAGCTTACCGAGCAGGTAGTAAACCACAACAGGAGTAAGAGAGTACGAAAGGCTAAACGAAGACACAAGAGCAGAAAGAAGAATTTTTTCATTCATAAGAAAAAAAATTTTTCTATACAAGGAGGGCTTCAAGGCCATTTTACATAAAGGAAGAAACTAAACTAAGAGAAGGGAGACGAAATCATACTTCGCTAGCTTCGTCTCCGCCTTCTCGGTGAGGTTCAGCTTCCTTCTCCTTATCTGCTTCAGCTTCAGCCTCTGCCTCCTTGCTCTCCCCAGCCTGCTCGGCGCCACCGTAGCCGATCTGCTGCGCCTCCTGATCGGTTTCCTTCTCCGGATGCCCGGCTCGCTCGACTTCGGCCTCCCGCTCCAGCGGCTCGGCCTCACCCTCTCCGTTGTAAGTCGAAGCGGGTGAAACGGGTCCCACGGAGGCAAAGATAGCCTCCAGGTTCTCGTCCCGATCAGCTCGACAACTCCGGACTCGGTCTGCAGAAAGCAGGACCGAAGATGAAGCGAGCTCCTCAAGGAGCGGCAGATTCTGAAGCCGAGCTGCTATCTCTCGGCTGTACAGAGGCAGTACGACATCGGCCCCCTGCTCGCCCTTATCGGCAATTAGCCTTACCAGACTACCGACAAAAGCCGAGAACTGGCTACTCAAAAAGAGTTTCTCCGTGTAAACACGGAGAGCCTCCCCCTGGGCAACCACGGCGGCAGCATCACTCCGTTTCGTCTGCTCTCGCTGGATGACGAGCTGGTTTTTGGCAAACTGAGCTTCATCCTGGGCCGAAATCCTAGCAGCTCTGGCCTTCTCAAATTTAGCCTCAGCCTGTTCGGCCCGATGACAAGCAGCCGCCAACTTCCTCTGCATCTCGGCATAGTCATTGGACGCTTTGGAAAGTTCGACGGCGACGAGCTTGGAGAGCATATCGTTCCTCTGAAAATGGATAAGGAAAAAAGTCAACAGAGGGCACCAAAAATACAGGACAGAAGCCAGGCCAAAGAATCAAGAAGACAATTCACCTCGGCGAAGTCCGTGGGCCATAAAAATGGCTCACAGATATGCTCCGAAGGAGGCGCCAAGACCACGTCTTTCTCTGGCGCTCTCGGGGGCTTCTGGGTCCTCCCCTTCCTACTTGCCGAAGTCGACTCCGGCTTCTTTGGACCCGAAGAGGTCTTTTGCCTCTTCGGATTCTTCTCGGCATCAGGCGCCGAGCTGGTAGCCTTCTCTTTCTCCGGCTCCTCAAGCTCGGAGGACTTTCGGATAGCCTTATTCAGCATGAACACTGCCAAAAAGCAAGAAAACAAGGTTAGTTTTCTTCGTTAAAGCAGTAGAGCATAAAGATAAAGAGAAATCCTCACCCTCGGCCTCTTCGTCCGAAGACGAGATATTGAACACGAGGTCGCCCTTGACGAGCTCAGTTTCCGAATACTGTTTCCTAATCATAGGAATCTTATTGAGCTCGCCCTCAAGCTCGGCCAACGGTTCTAACCGAGGATGGGGAATCACGGACTTCGGCCTTCTCCAAGGAAAGCCCGGAGCCGAAGTCCTATTATAAAAAAAGAAACGGTTTTGCCATTTCGGCCACTTGGTTTTGCAGAAGGCCCTAAAAGGCTGTAAAGGGATCAAGTAAAACCAAGATCACTTCCTCTTAAACTGGAAGAAATTAAGGATTGCCCTCAGAGACAGATCCTTATCTAGCCTACGCAGTTCGGCAGCAAAAGCCGATAAGTGCCTCCAAGAGTTCGGAGTCACCTGACCTAAAGGGAGTTGAAAAAAATCAAGAAGCTCTACAAAAGGTGGGGGAAGAGGAAAACGAAGCCCGCATTCTAAGCAGGCTTCGTAAACGGTGGCATAACCCTCCGGCGGGTCGTTAGCCCTATGATCATCGTCGGGAACCACCGCCTTCCCCCCAGGTAAAAAATATTTCTCGTGAAGGGATATCACAGTATCCTTACTCAAGATACTGTGAAAATACTCTACGGTCTTCTCCCCGGATTCTTTCCGGCTAGAAGACCCCTTATCCCCTTTCCTGCCGCTACCCGACACCGAAGAAGAAGAAGAAGACATTTTTCTTACTTTTTGAAAGTGAAGAAAGTCTGAAGAAGCTCTTGAAAGCGGAAGAAAATTTCTCGAGAAAGAGAGAGTATAGAAGACGCAACAGCAAAGGTGTTCAAATGAGGAAGAAAGAGCATATTTATCAGATTCGGCGAAGATTTCAAAATCGTCGCACCGTTTCGAATCCCACCTTTTCAGGATTCAACGGCCGGATTTTACTGTCGCATTTAATGCAGTCACATGCAAGGCACGTCCCCTGACGTCAGCCTCCCCCGTACCTTTATCCAGAATGCCGAAGTGACTCGCTTCGCCGAAGTGATTCACTTCGTCTTTCGGGGGGGGTAGTGATGGGGTACGGACTAAACAAGCCCAACAGCAATGACGGCCCATCAGCCCGAAGCCCAAGGAAGAGTATGAGTTCGGCATGACCAAAGAGTTCGGATGAGTTCGGCATTACCAAAGAGTTCGGCCTCAGCCTACAGCTCGGTAAAAGCCAACCAATCAAGCTCTGCTCTCAGGTCGGCATCAAGCTCTACTCTCAGATCGGCAACCAAAGCAGTTCGGTCTCAGTATTCGACCGAACAAGGAGTTAGTGGACCCATGCAGGATTTCCACAACTTCCAACACACCCACTACCACGTGGCGTCAACTCAGGCCACGATCTTAGGCCATGACCTACACGACATCCACGACCTAGAGTGATGATGTAAGCCACGATCTTAGTTCAATGTATAAATAGAACTTAGATCTGGTAGAAAAGGGTTAGAATCTCTCTAGAGAAATAATCATATAGCAAGTCTGTGTTGTAAGCTGTAATTCGCAGATCAAGCAATACAAACCTGCCCCCATTTCTCCCCGTGGACGTAGATTTACCTCAGTAAATCGAACCACGTAAAATTCTCTGTGTCGTAATTTATTTTTACGAGCATTTATCATCATCAAAAATTCGCGGAATCATCATCTCCCTTTGAATATAGTTTAGTTCAAGAATGCGCGACCGCGGTGGTGGTGCTAGGGGGAGAGCATGCATGTGGGGGCAAAATCAAAACCAAAATCTTGCATGTGATGGCAAGAAAGGGGATGTGTTTTGATGGGGTTTTAATTTCTTGGTGGTTGGCCGGAGCGCCGCCGTGGGGGGGGGCATTGATGGCCGGCATTTTTGGTGATTTTATGGAGGGAGATGGGGGAGGTTTGAGTTGTGAGTTTCTTTTATCTTTGTGCAAGAGAAGTTTTTTAAATGTTGGGTGAGTTTCTCAAGGGGGGAATTATTTTAATTAATGGTTTGAAGTTGATTAATTTAGAGATTAGGGTACATATGACATTAAATGGCTCTTGCTTCATGGAGGCTGTCATTTTTCTAGTGTTGGGTTTCTCTTTTTACCCTTTGTGGTTGAGATTGGATTTTCTTCTTTTTAAGGTTTTTTAAGGTTTCCTCTTTATCAATTGCCCACATTATCAAAATTTTAATGGGTGCGTGCATAACTATATTGCATTTGCTCAGGAAAAAATGCCTTGAAACAATTTCAATTTTTTTACTAATCATTGAAATTTTGTTTGAAAATGACCAAAACTAATCAATTCGTGATTTACTGGCAATAAAACATTTACAACTTTTATGAGGTGAAACGAAATTTAAAAAAATCTTTGAATTGATTAATGAACTTTAGTTTGTTGAGTGTTAATCCATAAGAAAAAACCAACAGCAAAAAGCAATTTATAAAGAAAAGAGATTTCACATCGACTTCAATTAGGTGGCTATGAAAACAAACCATTGATTATCTCTCATGTAAATTCAAACAAAAAAGTGTCTAAAAGAACAAACTTGATGTAGTGAATCAGAAAGCAGAAAGCAGAGAACAAAAAGGACTTGTCGATCCTACAGCAACAAAGAACAACCTCAAAATGCCCAAAAATGCTAGGGTCGAAAAACCTAGTTCATCCTTCTGATGAGCTCATTGATATAGTCTTCGCGGTTTCCAGCATCTCCTCCTTCAACATAGTGATTCCTCTTCCTCTGCAGACCACCCAGGGGTGCGGAAAGTTGGAACGGCCAGAGGAAGTTGTTGGCTTCCTTAAAGTGAGGCCCAACAGTCAAGATCTCATGGATAAGATCTTCGATGCAGATGATTCCGTGTTTGCCAAGGGTCTGGAATGCAAGATTGGCATCAGAGAAAATACTAAAAGAATGTGGATAAGTAGTGGACGGAATAAAACCTGCTCAATGATTGAGTTGTCTGTCAAGGCAATGCGCTGCTTGTTCACCTTGCCGAAACCCCTCTTGTATATCAGTTCTTTCACACTCTTCAAGTTCGGGTACCTGAAAGCAAAGCATTCTAAGTTGTCGGCAAACTTGTTGCGAGTGATGGCATTAATATTTAGAAGCATACCCGAAAGTCACATAGGGTTCAACCCTGTGCAACATGTTCACTGTTGCCTTGTTAACTTTTAGGAACACTCCATTGAAAATCTGCACCAAAAGTTAGAACATGAATTAGAGTTATAGCATGAAATAAGATCACAATTGAGTTTCACAAAAACGGTCGCTATCTAATCATTAACCTTAAGAAATTGATCATGAGTACTACAGATAACCACAACCATGAAACCAAAGTACTTCATAGAGAACTGTAAAATAACATAAAAGGAGGTGCGTAATCACCTGGCGTAGACGCAACAACTGCAAAATTTTCTTTGTCGTGGGGTGCATGGCATTAATACTGAGGGATCAAGACAGAAAGACATCTAAGTTAGACAACATAAATTAAAAATAATTTCATCACTCTGCATAACCAAATGTGCATACCCACGAATGCGAATGATGAACAGCAACTTGGCTTCCGGGTTTACATAGAATCCTCCCTTCAACCTCGCCTCACGCTTCAGCTGAATGAGCTCCCTTTCCTGAGTCACCAATAAACAACACAAAGTTAAGTAAGCAAAACCAAACAGTAACATAACCCACAGCAGATAGCAAAAGTCTCTAATAACAAACCTGTGCAGCGTATTCCTTGGCATAGTCCTTAGCCCTGTTGTAAATCAGCTTCCTGTTTGCAGACTTTTTTTCCTTGAGTGCTGCGGCCTCCTGCTTTTTAACCAAGGCCCATTCCTCAGCTCTCTTCTGTTTCTTCAAAACAGACTCCGGAACGATTTGTCCTCCCTTTTTGGCCATCCTACCTACAGAAAAATAACACATAACAAAACTAAGCTCATTACACCTACAAATTATAAACCCTTCTCTTCAAATATGCAACCCAAAAACTGCAACTAGCAAAATCGGTTTCAAAATTAAACTACCTCCACAAGTCAGAATATCTATCTATACATACATAAGCAATCTAGAAGCCAATAGCACCAAACACCATAAGCAATTTTTGCAAACATTAGTCTATATACTAGATATAATTTCTTTATTTCTATTGGATATCAGCTGTCAATATACATTATCAATAAAATAAAGCAATAGATAGATCAGGCCAAAGAAGAAAGCCATTTCAATTTTCTCCATTTTGTAATAGACAATCACAGATATCAAAAAACTACTCAAAAAGACCCAACCTTTTAACATTTTAGTGCATTTCCGCTACATTTATGATTCAAAAAATTGCACATACATCTTTATTAGCATTCCAGTAAACATGAATTTGGTCCATATATAAATTTCCGCTACATTTATAATAAAGAAACAAAGGACATAATCATAAGTCATTTCAAATAAGCTGTAAGCATATTGATCCATATATAAATTTATTGTGCAGTCATTATTCCAAAAAGAAATGCAAACTAGATAATTCGAAACTGCAATAAAAAAAACCTCACTTCAATCGCCGCTGAAAACACAGAATAAGACCAAAAGGAAGTAAAAAGAAGTAGCAGAAGGAAGGAGAAGAAGCTAACCTTGATGATGATGGAGCGGCGCTGGTGATGGATGGGTGAATGAAAATTAGGGTTCTTTTGTTTTCCCTTTATATATTTCCTTAATTTATTTTTTCCTTTTTATTTCTTAGTCGAGCGAGGCCCAATTTAATTTGGGTCACTCATTTAAGCCCAAACGATTATGTTTTATGGGTTGTTTTAGTTAACTTTAAATGAATTTCGACTAATTATCAATACAATCCATGAATTTGGACTAATTATCAATACAACCCAAAATTATGTGTATTTGTTACTCCTTCAGTTCCATAAAATAAAGATTTTTATGCTGACATCTAATTTTCTATTACTCGAAGCTAATGTCTCATTAGAACAAGCAAGGAAGGTGCTAATACGGTGATATGGTAGGCTCTAAAACCTAACGAGAAGCTCATATATGGCCGGAGGGTTCTATTTCAACTGGGTAGAGACGTCTAAGAACCTGCCATTGACACTTGGCAGCTACAAATTGTAACATAAACCATTGTTTTGCATACTCCTTGTAACCAAACTCCACATATGCCTACAATTTAGTAATATAAAATCATGCTCTAAATCTTTTCCAAAATCTATACTAATATAAAGTGACAGTTTAATGAAAAGTCAAAAATGCCCTTTTTGGCGGGAAACTATGAAGCATAATAATTTATCCTTTTAGTCATTTTGTGGGCATGTTATTGATGGCAGAATTTGTGTTCACACTAGCATTAATTGATTAGATGGTTATAGTCCACCCAATATCTATTATTGATTGAATAAGTCCTCAAAGTTAAGAGGAAAATTAAATATCGACATGATTACACAAACTTCTGTGATAAATTTAGTAAATGATTGATAATAATAATAGTAGTAGTAGTAATAATAATAATAAAAAAAAAATCAGAATAAAAACTTAAAAAGAAGTCATTTCGATTCTTTAAATTCCACAAGGACCACTCTATGAAATTCCATTACAATTTGTTTTAGTACATAAAATAGAAAAGAATAGGGAAATTAATAAGAAGATATAAGATGTTGGCAATTTGTTTTAGTTACAATTTGTTTTCGCTTTTTGACTACTCCAATAATTATACTTCTACCATTAAACCCTATAATTATTTACAAGATCATTAATTTTTTGTGCCGTTTAATTTTTGCATTTTGAATGGGAGTTATACTATTATAGCCTACAATACGCTATTTAATGATATACTATACCGATTATGTATCGAGTAATTGCAAAATTAATTATGACATGAATAGGCTATCGAATACTATCACTATTTATTTATGCCCAATTTTAAAAAATGATAAACAATTTATATTATAGTGGGTCGGTAAATATTCGAACTTTTAATGTATTTTAAAAATTCTCCATTTTTTATAATTCAGATATACAAATTTTTTATTTATCTTATTTTTCGATACAAATTTCGGGGGAGAAGTCTATAAAGCTTATATGATAAATTAAATTTAGCATTGGGGTAATAAAAACATCATTTTTTATTTGGATCTTAACTAATTTCAATTTGCAAATTTCGATTTCTGCACCAACTTTAATGAAACAAAAATTAAATAAACCGAATTCAACATATTTGAATTCAATTTTCAGATAAAATCATAAAACACTGAATATGCATGTATTTACATGCCTATTACAATCTATACTAATCTAAAGTGACAGTTTAATGAAAAGTCAAAAATGTCCTTTTGGCGAGAAACTGTGAAGCCTAATTTTTTACCCTTTTAGTCATTTTGTGGGAATGTTGTTAATTGCAGAATTTGTGCTCACACTATATATGTATATGGGTTGTGTATGTGGCAGCGTGTATCTGTAATAAAAGGTAGCATCTATTGGACAAAAAAATGGTGAAATGAACTGCTTTAATTTAATGTGTTGAAATTACTTTATAAATATATATTCTAGGTGGGAGAGTAGATGTGGAGGCGTGGGTTTAGTCTATTCGGGTTTAGTTTGGGCTTTTTTGTGTATTTAATAATATGGGATTTTAATAATATAGTAGAATTTTAAATTGAACACATTTTTAAAATTACATTTGGATTGTTATTGTATATAATAGTATATATTTTTAAAATTATTTAAATATATTAATTTAATTTAATGTGTTGAAATTACTTTATAAATATATATTTACATTCAAGATATATATATATATATATATGGATATATTCATTTCCTTTTTGCATATTTTCTCTTTTTTCCTTCTTGATCTCAGACCCACGATTTTGTCATCCGACGGTTAGATTAGTGTCACGTGTCAGTTAATAATGCAGATTTTCTGTTGAATAATGCACACCGACTAATAATGCACCATTATAGTGTAATAATGCATATTTTCAGTTGAATAATGCACACTGATTAATAATGCATCATTATAGTGTAATAATGCAGATCATCTAGACCGTTGATGAATGAGATCTAACGGCTCATATTAAGAAGAATAAAGGATCTAAGGGATGAATAGGAGAATAACGCTTCCATATATATATATATATATAGAGAGAGAGAGGGGGTCATGTTAAAATACAAACTCTTTATAATACAAACTATACAAACTTTAATCCTACTCACTTAATACAATTAATCAACGGTTAATATAAGAGATTTTTCTAATGTCAACTTTTTATCATCGAAAAATCAGAATTTGGACACCCCCGTCGACAGAATTTGTACACTCCGTACATCCCCCGGTGACATAATTTGTACATTTCGTTGACATCGACCCCCGGTGACATAATTTGTACAGTCCGTTGACATCGACCCCTGTTGACATAATTTGTACACTCCGGTGACATAATTTGTACAGTCCGTTGACATAGTTTGTAGTTTGTATCAACGATAGAAAGTTTGCATTTGATCACACCTCTAGAGAGAGAAATATATTTATATTTAAATTACTATAAGTAGTATACATAGTTATAATTGAGTTGATTTTGATTTATTCCACTACCTAAGATATTGTTATTTATGACTGAGTTCTATTTCTTTTTTTATGATTCTCAAAATATTATGTTTATGAATATTATCATGCATTATTGAAATTAGTATTGATAAAAGTGAATTTATTATTTGTGAAAAATATGATTTTTGTATTTGTTTGCTCATGTCTTCTTAATTCTAAAAAACATGTTTTAAATCATGAACTAAAAAATTCTATTAATTCTATATATCTTCCTAAACCATGAATTCTATTAATTTGTTGTACTTTAAAATGTTGATTTTTTTTGTAGTACATTTAATTTAACTTGAATGGTGGTAATAGTCTATAAATCATGCATATACCTGTTAGATTTTAATATAGATGTAAGATTTCAATTTTTGAGAGATTTCAAATTGGGTTCTCCAACAGAGAAGAAATAGAAAAAAAGATATTATATTGATAATAATTCAACATACTATGGTGGAGCAATGGAAATTGTGATGATTTTTTTTCCTTTTAATAAATTGCGGTGTTAAATTAATCGAGAGGACATAACAGAATGACATTTTAATAGCCTTCTCATTTACTTCTATTTTTTCCTTTTTGTTTCTTTTTTACTTTTGGACCACTTTTTTTTAATTAGTATTTGGGTTAGCTTGGATAAAATGATGTGCGCTCGAATTAACTCACATAATTTTGTGGACGTGAGCGGCTGGCCGGTGTCGCCCGCGACGCCTCGGGCGGCCACAGAGAATGGAAAGAAGGATAGAAGAGGCAATTAAAAAAAATCAAGGGAGAGAAACATGGATTAACTTAAATTTTTTATTTAAATAACTAGGTAAAATATAGTTTTTTGATTAAAACTATTGAGCTATTTATTTTTTCAAATTATATAATTTATTCCTCTTTAATTCGTAGTCGCACATTTTCCTTTACTTGCATATCTTATTCTAACTAACACGTACTATTTGATCTTTAGTCGCACATCTTCTATTTATCGTTTATTTTATTTTATTTTGCTCCACTCATATCAAATTAAAATTGTGTAGCATCATTTGTCGAATATGAAATATTTCATTTAGAAGGGGTTTAGAGAAGTACTACATTTTTCTTTTTGTTATTGTTTATAGTACATTTTTCTTTTTGTTATTGTTTAACACATATTCTTAATTATAAACATCATTATATTTTTTATGATCTTTTTTTAATCTACTTACCTAAGAATTTATCTTTAATATTTAAAAATTTTATGTCGTGTGCATAGCACGGGTGATAACACTAGTCAACATGAAAAATCAAGTATGGTTTGTACCAAGATTAGGGCCCATAAGAGTTAGTTTGGGTAGGATTGTCAATATGGATATAGAGAATTAGATACCAAAATCCGAAACCCAAAAAATTGGGTAATGGATACTTGAAACCCAAAAAATCATTGGGTATGTGTTCGGGTATTACAGTTTCTGAATTTCCAGATATCAGGTTACCTGGTACCCGAAAATTGAATTTAATTTTAATAGTATTAATTAAATTTTTTAAATAGTCCTCACATTTTGAACATTCACTCCTTTCTCCCGCAGTCGTCAACAGCTATTCCCTTTCCACTTCCTCCAAAATCGCCGACGACAATGGCGATTGCCGCCGCCATATCGCTGCCGATGATCGCCGTCAAACACCGCTCTCGTTCATCAGCGTCTTCTTCATCTCTCTGTTTCTCCTCTTCGTCAATTCATCAGCCGTCTGTCGGCATCTCAGCTGGCCGCAAATCTAATATCCGCGTCTTCTCTTCCATGACCACTCAGGCTCCGGCCAAGGCATCCGCGGCGTCTTTTCTCGATCACAAGGAGAGCAGAATCCTTCATTTCGTCAAGTACCACGGACTCGGCAACGACTTTATATTGGTATTGTTCCAGCTGCCAAATTGCAATTATGCTTGTTTTTCCGAGCTCGACGCACAATTTTCTCTCTATTGAAAACAATCATTAATAGAAAACAATCATTAGTGGATACCTTTTTTTGGTGTGTTTTTGGTACAAATCCTGCTTAATTTGAAGCTACTGAAACCTATATCAGCTAATATTTGCTTTGTATGTAGTATTTGATAAACACAAATTTTTGAAAAAAGGAACATTGCTCATATGCTTGCTACACATATGTTCACGATAGCATAACTGATGGTGTGAGTAATTTGTTTGGATTGATGCTTACTATGAGCTTAAGTTTTACTTGATTAGGTTGATAATCGAGATTCTGAGGAACCAAAAATCACGCCCGAGCAAGCTGTGAAACTGTGTGATAGAAACTTCGGCATTGGCGCTGATGGAGTGATATTTGCATTGCCAGGCATTAATGGCACAGATTATACGATGAGGATCTTTAATTCTGATGGTAGTGAGCCTGAGGTAATTTGTGTTCGTGTTGCTCTAATTTGACCATTTGAATCATATTATTTTCATGCTTGGGTATCAGAAAGCTAACCTTGAATGACAGTCTTCTAGTTACCATAACGCTTCTAATGATCATCATAAATGCAAAAAAATTATTTTTTTTGTCTTGTCCTTTAATGACAGATCATAGACTGTGAAATCATGATTTGTCTTGTTTCAATAGATTGGTTCTTTGCGTGGCTGAGGCTGATTTCTGTTTCTGTTGTCACAGATGTGTGGTAATGGAGTCCGTTGCTTTGCCAGATTCATAGCTGAGCTTGAAAATTTTCACGGGAATAAAAGGTGCACCCTTTCTCTAGTATCCTCACTTTGTTGATATTGCAGGCAAAACCACTCATCTCTTAATTGGTGTTGCAGCTTCAATGTGCATACTGGTGCAGGTCTCATTGTACCTGAGATACAGGAAGATGGAAAGGTACTTCCAGAATCTCGTACGTGGAGTATAATATAAGCTTTGTGGGTAGTAATCCATTATTACTTAGGCATGTGTCTCATCCTGTTGATTGCTTATAAACTGTTTTTTACCCATGTATGGTCTATCTATGCATCTCTATGGCTGTCTTTTAAGGATAGTTGATATTGTTGAGCATTTGGTCTCATTTTCAGGTTAGAGTTGATATGGGACAGCCAATTCTGAAGGCTTCAGATGTTCCTACAAAGTTAACTGCAAACAAAGATGAGGCTGCTGTTAAGGCAAAGTTGGATGTAGATGGGTTGATCTGGAATGTTACTTGTGTTAGCATGGGAAATCCACACTGTATCACTTTTGGTACAGAATCATGCAATGTATACCTAATTTATAACTCCCTAATATATAACTCTTCTCTCCTTGTATGGAATATTGAATTAATCTTCTTATTTTGTTGTTGGACTCAGGATTTGCAAGTCGATGAACTAAACTTGGCTGAAATCGGTCCAAAATTTGAACATCACGCGGTGTTCCCCGCCCGAACAAACACAGGTATTAATCAAAATGAACTTGCACTATATAATTGAATTTGCTATTTCATTTTTACACAATCTATTTTTTAATTGTACTTATGCTAGCCTACAATAATCATAGGATGTAATGATAGAATACTATGGCTGTCAATGTCACTCCAAACTCCAAAGAGATCGAAATGAGAATAGCGAGAAGAACTCAATCACTCATTATAAACCGAATACGAAATGAATGTTGGATGTGCTAATCTCCAATGTGTATATTTTTTGCTACACTCTAATGTTAATCATCAATCTCGGAGGCATGCAGTGAAGTCATATGATACCTTTATTTGCAAATCTCTATCTTAACCTGGTTTCTTCTACTTTGAAGAAATAGAACAATTGATTTGTGAACTAGGTTACGGAAAAGTATGCTGATCATCTTCTTCATATTACTATCATCTTTGTCATATTGCAGAATTTGTTCAAGTCTTCTCCCCAACTCACCTTAAAATGCGCGTCTGGGAACGTGGGGCAGGTTGGTTTTCCTCTTCTACGCATGCATCATCAATAGATACATTTAGTTAGCTTTCCAAACTGTCTGGCATCTACAATTCAAAATCCATAGCCTTTCCAATCTTTCACACATGACTTAATATGCTTGCTGCTCCAGGCGCAACGCTAGCCTGTGGAACAGGAGCTTGTGCAGTCGTTGTTGCTGCAGTTCTGGAGGGTCGTGCAGATAGGGTAAGTCTAAAACTCATATCCAACACCGCACATTACACAATATCCCAACATCAAACCTAAAATTTCTTCCTTCCTCTGAGCATCCTCTTGCCATCTTTCTTCCTCGCAGAGATGCACTGTCGATTTGCCTGGAGGGCCACTTGACATTGAGTGGAGAGATAGCGACAATCACATCTACATGACCGGTCCTGCAGAGTTAGTATTCTATGGATCTGTTCCCCTTTGATAGCTCGGTTTTCATTAGCGTTCGGCGTATCACATGCTCGATGCTTTGAGAATGAATGTATATTTGTTGTCCATCTTTGTGGATGATGAATTCCAGAAATGTGAGTTAGAGAGAGCCCCTGTGTCATTTGTAAACCTAGTCATGCCTTGAAATGGAAGATACCATTAGTTCGGTGTCATACACCGATACACTTGGAGAAAACTTGCACCGATCCCATGTTAATTAAATCGTATTCCGTTTCGGTGCAAGTTTTCTCCAAGTGTAATACTGGTACTAAATCTAAAACGAAAGTTGATCAAAGATTATTCTGACCTAAAACCAAAGTTAGTCAGTATCTTTGTATGTTGTTTATTAAAATCGTCAACTTTTTTTTCCTAGAAATAATAACTCCATTTTTTCATTTATTTCGATAAAGATTTCTTTTAGTATTTGACATAGTCCAAATTTAGTTCCAGTATTAAGAAAACGATCAGTGTGCTAATACAATTTGGTTCCAAAATATATTTTTTCTTAAAAGAAAAAGGAAACAATAATATAATATTTGCTGCAAAATTACAAAATTAATGTATTTTAATAGGATATTACATTATTTTCTTAAACCGAGCTAACTTTTAATAATTAAAATTAAATATAATATTTGTAATCATTCTGTAAATTACAATTAAAAAGTAGTAATATAAATCTGATAAAGTAATTAGTATAATTTTCAAACTATTTTTGTTAATTTAAAATAAAAAGTAATATATACAAATGTTTTTAAAATGTAGTTTCGGTAAATTTTGTATTTTTTACGTACTTTGTCATAATATCAGAAGATTATTTTGAAAAAAATAGAGTAAAGCCCCTTGATTAATGCTAACTACTCGAAATTATCATAAACACATTTTTTAGGATCAAAATTGTAAAATACTCCGTAATTTGTTTTGACAAAATAATCGACTTAATTCTTTTATTTTTGTTTTTTTCCCAGTTCTAATCATTCAAATTTCATAGCTATCGTTTGAATTCTCTATTTCTTCGTATAGCTGTTTTTGGGTATTTTAATGCAGCTAAGAAATGTTGATGAATGCGAAGACGGAATCACTAGGTAATGCTGTTTGATCGAAGTATATTTTGATTTAAAGTTTCAATTTTTTCTATAACTACGGCAATAATTGAAAACCTAATCGAACTTTGTAGATTATCCATTAATCGGTAATGCTGTTTGATCGAAGTATATTTTGATTTAAAGTGTTCAAAGCTGTGTGAATGCTCTATGTTTCAGTATTGCTAGCTTTTTCTTGAATATATTGATATTTTGATGATTTGAAGGTTAATTCTTGTTTTTGCAGAAAACTCATTAAGTATGGACATTAATTTTGGTTTGAATGAACTGTATTTTGCAGGAAATGCTTTGAGTTCTTCGGAATATACGAATGTTGCAGCTGTGAGCAGCACACAGAACAAATCTTTCAACTTTTTTGGCATGCTATATGGTACTTATATGGTTGTTTTATTTCCGTGGTAGAATCTGTGCCATTGATTTTGAAGCTGTACATGCCCGATATAGTTATTTTGTCGTATCCGGATTAACGTGTTGTGTCTATTTGAGATTAACAATTTTGTTTTGTTGGATAGTGAGATAAATCCCTATGAATAATCACATTTATGAAGTTTCAACATTTTATTTAATGGGACTTTGCAGAGAGTGCCGTGGCAGGAGCTGCTGCTGGTAATGTGGTGGAAGCTGTTTTGTATCCGGTTGATACGATAAAAACACGACTGCAAGCAGATTGTTTTATTCAGATTCTGCACGTATATATATGTAAGAAGTTGTATAGATTGGTTTGTAGATATGAGCACCCCAGTTTCCTTTTGGGTCTCTCATGTTCTCTACTATGTAGTTTTTCTTCTAAGGAAGGTTTCCACACTGCCTTCCCACTTTGAGAGCTGCTGAAGCAAACTAAAACTGTTTCAGTCTTTTAAATGTTATTGGAAGCATGCGCATCTCTGCTCGGATTTTGGTTTTAATTTCTGCAATTGTGATTTTTAGAATTAACTTGCTTATCGGATCTCGTGCGTGGATTCTTGTTTAGGCAGTTCATGGTGGGGGTGAAATTGTTTTGAAGGGCCTCTACTCGGGATTGGCTGGAAATCTGGCTGGTGTTATACCGTAAGTCAGAACTTGATCATTCAAAATTTAATCTGTAAATTTGTTCCTTTTGTTGCCTGCTCTTTGTTCCTTCACTAACTGTACATGAACCACGATCATTAACAGGGCATCAGCACTATTCATTGGCGTATATGAACCTACGAAGCAGAAGTTGCTCGACATTTTTCCTCAGAACTTTTCTGCGGTAGCACACCTGGTAATAATATCTCGAAAGCATGATGGAGAAAGCACCTCTTACAACTCCTTTCATTGCATAATAATATTAAAATGCTCGAAATTGTTTGATCTGCTCCCGCTGCTGCATAACTTATTCTTGTTCAGTATGTTCTCATAAGAAAGTTTCTGTTCAAAATGAAATTGCAACTTTTTCAGTCAGGTTCAAATCCCTTTTTATTATGCTAATATGTTTATATTCCGTCCAGGCTGCTGGCGCAATTGGAGGAGCTGCTTCTTCTATTGTTCGGGTTCCTACTGAGGCAAGTTTGTCTACTAATGTTGTTCACTTATGCTCGCACGCACACACGCGAGGTGGGACATATTTTCATGTGCAAAATGGGATATCATCTGATAAAAATAATCTTCATCAGGTTATTAAACAGAGAATTCAGACTGGTCAATTTGCTTCAGCACCGGAGGTTGTTCGCGTTATAGTAGCTAAGGAGGGTTTTAGAGGCCTTTTTGCGGTATTTGTTACATTATATAGTAACAAATCTATCAACTGTTCTGTTTTCTCGTAAAATGCCCTCTTATTTTATGCCCTATTCCTTGGAACTTTCTCGTTTTCTTCAGGGATATGGGTCCTTTCTATTGCGCGATCTTCCTTTTGATGCAATTCAGTTCTGCATTTACGAGCAGCTTCGAATTGGGTACAAATTGGCTGTAAGTTGAAATAGTGAAATTTAAAAATCATCGGTGTATTTTCCGTACTTGAACAGTTTTAAAGCTTCTATAATTGCTTATGCTGCAGGCAAGGAGGGATCTCAATGGTCCTGAAAATGCAATCATTGGTGCTTTGCAGGTAAATAAACGATCCTTTAACTTTTTACCTGCTTCGCATTTTCAGTGTACTTCAATTCTTGCAGTAGCTGATGCTCAGTAGAGTCTGTCGATCATCTCTGACCAATCGATCTACACTCTAAAGAGAGGTTTATGTAAGTAATGAGCGTGGCCTGAGTGAGATTTAAGCACATTTGTGGGGTGGGATCTGCTCGTATATTTGTTTGCAGTTCTAAACCGTTTTGGCTGAATCTCACAAAAACATTGTACCTTTAGTTCGAGATTTATCTCGGTTGTGACTCGTGTTGCATGAATAAAGGTTATTTCAACTTGCATAAAAGCAATCACTGGGGCCGTCACTACTCCACTCGACATGGTGAAAACCAGATTAATGATACGGGTGTGATTAGCATGCTGTTCACAAACTTCCAAACTTGTGAATCCATCAAGATTTTTACGAACCTTTCTCCATGAAACTTGCAGGGATCAGTGAAGCAGTATGACGGTATATTTCACTGCGTTAGAAGAAGGGAGCTCTGCCTTTTTCAGGGTTAGTGGCATTCTACGTCCTCATGTGCTCCACTGATCATACCTCATTTCTCACCTGTCGTGCTGCAGGGCATCGGGCCTAGAGTGCTGTGGATAGGCATCGGTGGTTCTATATTCTTTGGAGTTCTTGAGAAGACGAAGCAGCTACTCGCCCACAAGCGCCCACCTGGAGAGAAGAAACGCGATAGTTTGAAGCTGGCATGAAAACGAGCTCGATTGCTGTGTTATTTAAATTGGCCTACTGTATTCAACCGTAAGTCTGTTGTGTTGCAGAAATTTTGGAAAATAAATTCGACATTTTCGGTGTTTAGGATTACCTCTTCATAAGCTATGATATGACTCATAGTCATACTAGATCTCTCAAGACACTCATTCTTGCTTATTGTTAGTTAAGAGTATTAGTTCATGGTTTAGAATTCGTTATTTCCTTTTCATGAACCATATCACATTCACAATCCTAAATTAACCAACACAGTTTCAGAAATTTTGAATTATCTATATATTGATTTGCAACAAGAAAAAGATGTAATTGACCAATATTAAATGTGTATGAAACACAATTGACATGGTAAAATACTATCACAATATTAAATGATGAGAATATAACATGGAATTAAATTATAACAATTTTGTATGAAGATTGATTTTAAAACGAATATAATATTATAGTACTATGGGGTGCGTTATAATGCTAACTTTTCTTAAATTGCTAACTTGATAACTTAGTGTATTAAAAATGTCAATACATATTTGTGTTGACATTTTAACAAACGGTGTCGACATTTAAATATTAATGTCAACACAATGTATTAAAATATCAACGTAAGTTTATGTTGACATTTCAGTATCATCGTGTTGACATTTTTAATACACTACGTTGATGAGTTAGCAAGTTAACAATTTAAGAAAAATTAGCAACGGATCACAACCCATAGTACTATATTATATTATACAGTTGATGTGGCCGTGGCACATTAACATAAAGTATAAATTTAATGCAAAATTTGATAAAATTCTATGAAAATTGATTAAAATATAAGGGTGTATTAATTTAGTACAAAACATGGCAGCAAATTGTTTAAAAATTTTCGTACTTAAATCAATTTGTTGGTTTGATTTTAGTTATAAAACACACACACACAAGCGACAGAGTTGTCCAAACAATAATACTACAATTGATATAAATACATTATACATACATGGGCGTAGTCTAGAAAAATTATTACAAGAAGGGTGAATAGCAATATCTAATTTCAATCTCAGTCATAGATAGTGTTTCTTTAGCTCAAACAAGCATCAAACGTTTAAAACTACTTTCACACAGATATAGCACACCCTAACTCCTTCGCAGCCGACCCCACAAACTCGATGGGCAGCCCCGTTGCAAGCCGGCTGTGCGCTTCCCACGTCAAGCACTTCTCAATGTCAGCTTGCCAGTCAATGATGCCTATCTTGTTCAAGTACTGCTGATACCGCGGATTGTGGATTATGTTCACATCTGGTAGTTTGCTCTTTGGTTTCACCGACCCGTTGTGTAGGATTGCACGGAGAACTGAGGTGCTCAGCGCCCGGACATGAGCACTTGGGTGAGAGACGCAGCGAACTGTGGCTGAGAGGCGACACTGTGAAATACCACCAGGCGCTGTGATCAGTAACAAGCGTAGAAACACCTTCTAGTGCGTGTCTGTTTTAATAAAATCGCATTTATGCATTCGACATGAGGCCGGGTTTTGAGTACCTTCAACAGGTTTGAGAGGCCATCTGCAACTGCTAATCCTGATTCTCCCCATTCAAGCACGGCTTGAACTGCCCTCGCCGTTACTTCCAGAAGCTGTTCGATATTCGAGGAATGAGCGAGTGATATACATAAACAGACAGTACTTGGAGATGGGAATTCCTATCTAAGGAAAATTACCTCCAGCTGAGGCAAAGTGCATGCTTCTCCATCGACAAGCATCCCGTCTGTGGCACGGAGGAGGACGTCTGATGCGCTAGCAAGAATTACTAGCGACTCTGCTGCCTCGTGGTTCCTCATTAACTCGACAATCACTTTCACGATTCTCTGGTTGACTCTCCACATTTTTTGCCCAAGATCGTCGTCTTTAGCGATCCAAGGTTTCAATTCCCTTTCCGCCTGACAAACAAATAACAACACCCAGGAAAGTGACTAAACAGACGGTATGAAATTGATAAAATAAATACAACACACATGGAAACTCAGTTTAGTTGCGCGATAATAGCTATTGACTTTGGGGAACTCGACTGATATATGGGCTTTAACATCCATATGTATGCATCTTCTTAAGGGAATGCGGATTTCACTTATAAATTAGGGAAAATACAAGCAAAACAAAATCGGGACCTGAAGGACAACGGCTGTTGCAGCTTTTGCTGGTGATGCTGATACTACATTGCACAGTGCAGCCACCACCTGTAATTTTTTTAATGGAAGCATATAAACACCGTATTAGGCTTACAATTTAGCCTACAAAGAACGATTGAAAAAAATACACAACAAGGAAAAGGGAATGAAAAATGCAATTTATACCTGTCTCCATCCTTGCTGGGCAGACGTGCTCTCAGCACTTGGTTGTGTCTCGGGTGATACAATCAATTTGTGCCAAAGCAGTGAAACAACTGAAAAACACAGTTCTTGCTTTTCAGCAAGGACAGACCTCAGAAGAACATTCCCGTTGCAATTAAAACCTATATGCCTGTCCATTGTCAAGAAGTTGGCCAAATCTGAAGCATCCATAGGGAAATCCGCAATTCCTTTGTCCATTGTACATCTTCCAGCTTCGCCAGAATCAGCCTTCCTATGATTAACCAAATCTTCAGAACAGGGCAAGTCTTCACATGGGGATGAAGATGGATGTCCTGGTTCTGAGTGGCGACAGCTACCGCAATTTGCAAGCTTTTTTCCATGAAAACATGAAGACATTTCCTTCAGCGATGGCGCATGGAGTAGGTGAGCCTCTAATGGCTCTGCTTTGTTGACTATAGACGCAACAACTTTGCTGTGAATATCAATCAAATTGAAGAGGGAAGACGCCCTAGAATGAATTTCACTATCCCACTTGCATCTCACCAGGGTGGAAAGAGCACGCATGCATGCTTTTGAGCGTCTAAACAAATCAGAAACATGAGCTGCAACCATAGCAGCAGCCACTATTTCATTTGAACTGTAACTCCATGAAGTGCCAATCGAAGACGGTTTCAAAGAAAAAAGGGCCTCTAGAATAGCTAATATTCTGCGAGTGTGATCAACAGCTGAATCAATACCACTCTGCAACTGACTGGACAGGTCATTCAGTTTTGCAGGTTTAGCAATGTCAGAACCATTTCTAGCACCTAAAAGACTACTTCCTTTAGAGATCAAAGGGAAGAACTGGAGTTCACATGACAAGGCACAGACAGCAGCAATGACATAAGAATCAAATGCAGCTACGGGGCCCTGTTTCTTGCACTGTTTATTATTTTCCGATTCTCTCTCCTTCCATTCGTCTTCACCAACATGTTCGGAATGAGATTTTTCACCTTTCGGGCGCTTGCTACTGTTGGGATGCGCTTCATGGCTGACACAAACAGTTAAGACAACAAAAAGAAGGCGGGAGGCAAGCTCTACAGAAGCACACGACTCTAAGAATAGCGAGTGGACCATTGTGCGAAGCTCGGCCACAGCAAGATTCTTGGATGCAGACCCAAATATATATCTGGTTTTCCTAGTTTGTTCTCTAGAGGACTCAGGTGGGAATGTCCTCTGTAGAATTGCTTCAACGGTAGCAACAAATATTTTCATAAGACAGGTTTCAGATGGGCTTCCACGAGGAAGATATTCGAGTACTTTAAGAAGAGGAATGTACAAATTCCATGATAGTATCGGAGGCTGCAGCGGTGTTGCGACTATGATATCTGGAAGATCAACTGCAGAAGAACTTAAAGGTATCAAACCATAAGCAGCTTCCCATATCGTACAAATTCGCCATTCAACCTCTGAACCATGTGCACAAAGCATCGATGCAATCCCTTGGGCAGTAGCTTCTACTGTTGCTTCTGCTGCGGTCAATTCAAGTTGCTGAAAATAATATGCAGATGCTGGTTAAAATGAATGAATGATTTCACAAACAATATTATTTAAAGCTTGCAGTACTTCTGATCCTTTAGCAGATGAGGTACCTGCTTTCTTTCAGATGAAATATAACCACCTAGAGGCTGGTGCTGAAATTCAATGCCATCAACTTGTCTCAGTGGGGGGAAAAGTAAAGCTGGTTGAGAAAGTATTCGGAAAAGTAAGGCAGCTGCAGAATCTGCAGCAATTCCAGCTCGCATAGACATTGCAATCCCAATTGCTCGCAGAAAATGCAAGTGCATCCAATTCCTAGGGAGCTGGATCATGATAGAAAACAATCAGAACTTTCATGCAGTTAAATCAGAGACATATCTTTGTTTATTAACTTTTAAAGTCCCAACATATCTATATTCAAATTAGTCAATAAGAAATCTTTTAAACTTTATTTCTTAGATTCATTGGGCTGCAACTTCATTCATTTCCCCTAGAATTTTCAATTTTCGGAAATATATAAGAGAGGGAGAAAAAAAGAAGAGTGAGTAAAATATACCCTCATGCCTGTGGCATAGTCTTCTGCGGCTCGAAGAAGTTCCACTAGTTGTACAGCAGCATCAAGAGCATCTGGAGCCCATGAGGGAGGAGCCTCTAGAAGTCCAAGAAGCAGCCTTTGGGTGGCACTTGGACTAGCAATTGCATAATATCTAAGAGCAGAAAGGAAAAGTAACCTCATGATCGAATCCTTGTATCTTCTAAACACAATTACAGAAACTAACCTGTGAAAAAGACGTGCATAGGGCTCAAGCGCTGGCAGACCAGCGACTAGATGTTCATCCGTAGGTGTTGTTGGAGGTGGAAGCAGAAGTGCAGGAACAGCAGCTGCAGTCAAGGTAGCAGTTTCATAGCGAGAAACTTCCTCGTCACAGACACTAAGTATAACTCCAGCACCATTAGCAACAGCCCACCTCGGAGTTGATGGCATAAGCTGGGGATGCTTCCCAGATCCACGAGAAGTAGCTGAGATTTTAAGTGTAATAAATATCGTCAGAAAATAACCATGCTTCAGTTCTGCCGCAACCTAAGCAATACAAGCCACATAGTTTTAAGTAAAAAGTCGGATAGCTGTTGATGGAGTAGTATAAAGTGAACTGGACAGTGAAAGAGCAGTTAAGATTTGGGTGCAAAAGCAAAAAAATTGCAATTTGGTTAAATATGAAAATAAAAACAGACATTATTTTTCATTGATGTTCTGCATGGCCATGCCAATCACTGATATATAACAGACTTATCCGATCTGCCAAACAGCAATATCATATGGATACTAGAGCTAGCATATTTTACTAAATAGTAATAAGCCCCTTTTCCAAATGATTTTTGGAAAGTCCCAAACTTACCAAATCTATTAAACAACTCGTAAGTGAGTGTGATCAAACATTCAAGCTATTATAATGAAAAGCAACAGAATTTCTGGCAACAAGAGTAACTTATTCTATAGTTCTTTTACGGATAAGGATAAAACATTTAGTGAAAAGAATGTTCATTGACAACTTGTTGATGAAAGCTCAACTGACCAGTTATAGGCGGTTTCAGCTCTCCAGCGGCATATTTTCCCATAACACCTCCACACCTACAAAATATGTTGAAAAGGGTCAGACATGCATGTAGCTACGTTGGATTTAATTCAATGGAAGATGCATAATGAAATGAGCTACATGATCATGCATGCAACAACAGTTTATTCGTGTCACTACTTACCATCGAAAATAATCACTCCTTATACCAAGAGGCGTGGCTAGCAAAATATCAGTAATCCAGGGAGACAGTGGCCTCAGAGGTTTCCTCTCAGCCAGTGAGGGAGGTGAAGAAGAAGGTTCTCCATCTATTGACTTGCTAGTTGAAGCATGATCTCCGCTGCTACTTCTATCGGATAAATTTTCGTGGCGTTCCAACTTGTAAATTGGCCTGTTATAGTGTGTCAAAATTCTTAGTATCTCCCCGCATGCAAGGGCCCACTGCTCCGAATACTCATTCTGCAATTAAAGATGATATAATCATTGTCAAGGATCTTTTTGAGCAATTAAAATCAGTTCGAATATGAAAAAGAAATCAATGCCTTCAGGATACAATATACGGAGTAATAGAAATAGCTGATAGTGGAGAGAGAGCACACAAAATACATGAGTACATAAAATGAAATCTAAGCAAATTCAGAGTGACGGCAGGCAGTATTGTAACTTGAATGTCTCTGAGTACCTCACTGTTTGGGCAAAACAGGGAAATGAAAGAAGCAAATGGTGGACCACTTCTGTCATATTCAAGTGTGCTATCGATAATACATGAAATAATTGGAAGTAGAACAGCATGGCCATGCTCTGGATGGTGAAGAACAAAAGTTGCTGGAAAGAAGGAAAATACAAGTTAGAGTGGATCAGGAAGCAGCCTGAACTTTATATAACAATTTAACCATTATATGAAAAATACCAAGAACATCGTCAAAAAGCCTGTTCTCCTTGGATGGATACCGGCTACGGATTAGCTGCAAAACAAGCATTGTTTTAAAAAACTGTAAACATTTTGCTTTAATGAACAAACAAACTGTAAGAAAAAAAAAAGATTCTGCCCTTTGGATAGCGATAAAAAGTCATAGGGAAAATAAAATACCTCTGCTATATCATCAGCAAATTGTTCTGAGGTGAACTGCCCGAAATATTCAACATATGCAGTAATTTGAGCCTACAACAAAGTTCATAATTCACATAGGATGTTAGTATCTGAATGGAGAAAATTCACGAACTTTCGAAACAAGTGGTACGTATACAAGATCAACAGTTGTAAAATTATATGGTAATTTTAATAAAAAAATATTATACAGTAAATAGTGAAAATATTTGTTACCGAAAAGGCTTTGAAGCATTAACTAGTATGTCCTAGAAAGAGAAGGAAAATGAAAGACTGCAACTTATAATAAACATCTATTATCAGAGACAGTTGATGCTCTTATGGAAACAATTTGTAGAACAACAATTATTTAATCTGGAAATACACCTTTCGTTGTTCTACATCTTGCGGAGGCGGCCAAAATAATGAAGAGAACTGCAAATTGTCGATCCACTTCTCATTTGATGTTGCCATAATCCTATCTATTTAAGCAAGGTGCAAGCAGTGAGTAAAGCTGCAATTTCCATAAAAGCTTCTACCAATCCAGGATCAATAGACTATAATTCAGCATTTTACGAATCCAAATTAAAAGTAATAGCTCATCCAATCATCGACTATGGATGCAACAGAGCTCCAAGTTTAGAGTCAAATATTGGAAGAAATATACAGCATGCAAGCTTGCACACGAAATAATCTGAGTGTACAGAGTGCCCTGCAAGGCCAAAAAATCATAGAAGTTTGAATTAAACACTTTATTATGAGGGGGTCAAGCAACTATCACCAGCTCATAGCCAACTTCACCCAATTAGTCAAACTTTGGCACCTTAAGAAGAAGAACGTAAATTTCATCAACCAGGAGTTAGAAAGCAAGCACCATTGCACTTTTTCACTTATACCTTACTCTTTGATTTTGTATAGAGATGACATTTTTAAAAGGGAGTGTGATTTACAGATTAATCGAGCATTTCTTCTTTTTAATATTTACCAGCTTACCAATTACTCGTATAATACATATATACTTAAACTCAAAAGTTTAACATTTATGAAGAGATCAATAGTTACCCTAAAAACACCATATCAAGGAAAATGATTGTCTTTGCCTTATAGTACTAGCATTAATTAAATTTTGAAAACCCCAAATAAGTTCAATTATGATGAGGATTTACACGTAAATCATACATGTGCGTTCTGTAAATTAATTTCTTTCTAATTAAGAACCAAATATTCCTACCAACTCAATCAAATCTCCAGCAACTAAACACAAACTCTGTTAAGCAGAGAAACAATTTCTCCAATCCTCTAAAAATTAGTACTACATTTTCCAAATCTCAGTACAACTCCTCGATTTATTCTCCTATTCCTCAAAAATAAATCGCCATTTTCAGAAGCAAATCTGTGTCAATCAGTTCTGAAGCAAAGTTTCATTATATTCTCAATCATCCGAAACCTAATCCTCTCAGCGAGCTTAAATCACAGCATTTTCTACAGCTAAATCCACAAAAAAAAGTAAATCACACATCACCAACACATATAATTAAAGCAGAGCCAGGTAAAACCTTAAAACCGTACCTTGATTCAGAGCTATGGAGGATTTCAACGAAATGATTCGTGTATTGTGAGAGGAAGCTGCAGTTCCAGAGTGGTTAAATGGAGAAGATTTTCGAGGGTAGAATTTTGGGTGGAGAGAGATTAGAGAGAGAAAGCAGAGGTTAGAGAGAGAGAGGAAGAGATCTTTTAACTGGAATCTCACATATGCATACGTGGCTATGATATTTTCCTCATGCCTCAGCTAGGCCATGTGGCAGACCATGTGAATGAAGCAATGATGTGAATCAGCATGCACGTCATATGCCTTTGTTATATAGGGATCTATGGTTAAATCGGATCGCCGGTTCGATTTGAAATCGGTACGATGGTTCTAGTTTCAAGTAGGCATCGACATGCATGGTTAAATCAGATTAGCCGGTTCGGCTTGAAATAGGCAAGTCATAACTTTTTGGCCTGATCAAAATCGGCTTATTTCCTGTTACTCTGGTTATGGTTGGAATCGTAAGAAATGAAAAAAATTGAATAAGTTCACGGGAAATCATAAAGAATCGTGACAAACGGCTAAAAATCTTTGATTTTGAAACGGATTCGAAACCGTCAGTTACTGATGGAGCGCCAATAAGAAAATTCACTGCAATCTAGTTGTATTTTGAATTTTCTTTTTTATTTATCTATTCAAAATTAGGGTTAGCATCGTGACATGGTCTTTACAAATTTATACTTCATCCGTCTCAACTAAGTTGAGTCGTATTTGTCACACCCAACTCTATATGACGTAACTACTTATAGTAAATAAATTCAAAATTTAAAATAAGCAATCCACACGTCAAGTAAATAAAACACACGTATTATATGAGTTCAAAAACCAGCATTTATCAAGTACATATTTCAAAACATTCTAAACCGTAGTGGGACCCTCTCACCATTTTATATACTACACATTTATCTACATGCAAAAATAATAAGGAGGAGAAGGTTGCCAAAATGCGTCAGCCGCCGAACCTGATA
This sequence comes from Salvia splendens, assembly GCF_004379255.2. NCBI lineage: Eukaryota > Viridiplantae > Streptophyta > Magnoliopsida > Lamiales > Lamiaceae > Salvia > Salvia splendens. The sequence goes on from NC_056032.1 coordinate 44,873,237, forward strand.
ACACGTGCAGTTCCTACGACCCACGTCAACCAAAAACTTCACTAATATCTTATTCCTGAAAAATAATAGTGGTTTATATAAGCCACAACTCAGTGTATATAAACCTCACCTTTAATTTCACACACAAATATCAAACACATTCTTTCACCAAAATATATCACCGGAAGTAATAAATATCATAAACAATTTAATATTCATGTGCATATGCCTCTCCGTTCTTTTCATTATTCTGTGATAGATCAAGCCTAGTATCTGTCTGGGATTTCCATTGTATACGACCTACAGGTCCCTTTTAATTATTTGACATTTCCACGAAGGTCCCTCTTTGATTTGACCTTTCCACGAAGGTCCCTCTTTGCATATTTTCTTTGACCCGCAGGTCCATTATCATTGTATATGACCCGTAGGTCTATTTCCATTATCATTGACATCAGACCCAAGGCAAAACTGTCGCATATCCCCTTCATTCCAATGATTTAAGATATTCTAATGCCACATAAAAGCATATCAATTGCACCAATCACATATCCATCTCACTTTCCACAAATAATTCCAAATAACACATAATAATATTAGGTTCACATCATACAATCTAAATATTCATTTCACTCTAACATATAGCAATCAATTGCATAACATATGTAAAATTAAAAGTGAGTGATTTATACACACATTAAAAGAGATAGATAAACTAGTTGAACACTGATTCCGTCTCATGCACTATGACCCTCAATTCTATATTTTTTTTTCTTTCGTATTTTTCTGCTCCCTTTCAAACCTAAGCTTCTTTATATATATAAATGTATATGGCGGTGTAATAGACCGACTCTTATTTAGGTACTAATTATTAAAACTATATAACAATTAATATTTATGCTAATTATTTTTGTTCTCATAATAACTTATACATATTACGGCAGGAATGATGATAATAATATATAGTTATGTGTATCCATTTGGACTAAGTTGCATTTCCAATAATTCTTGAAATTAGAAATCATGATGAGAGTTGCTAAATTCTTACACGTATCCATGCATAAAACTTTATGTATATTAAAACTAATTATACGGGTTATAAGTAGTCCTCGTATCTAGATTCCTAGTTAATCAAACTATTGCTTATGTACATATATATATATATCGAAAATAATAGTTTCATGCATTCACGTAAATAACATGCACATTTAATTTTAACTATACTAAAGCAAAATATATGTTACACACAAAATATATAATTATATTTATTTTAAAAATATTTATGATTTAAAACTAATTATATATTCAACTATCATCTTAACAACTAATATATCATCTATGACACACTTAGTATCTCTATACTAAACATGACAATATAATATGTAATGACAATAAAACATGCTAGAATGCAAAATAATGCATGTTTCGGGTTAGGGATGTCACAGTATTCCTCTTTAGGATGTCCCAATTAAGTTGAGTCATTTCCTTTTTAACAAAAATGCAAAACATCCAATCAGTCTTACTTTATTTCATCATCTGCTTTACTATTTCTTTATATTTCCTACTTTATTCTTTTCTCCTACTTTTCAACACAATTTCTTAATCTTCGTGTCCAAAAGTTTTGTCTCAACTTAGTTGGGACAGAGGGAGTATTTATCTATCAATTCTAATTTGGAGCACTTATCTATGAATTCACAAATTAGAAGGTTAGTTAGTTTAAATTCCAAGTATTATGATATATTTGCAAACTATACAAAGTTGGTGTATTTTACAACTTCAATTTAAATGTAACATGTAAAACCAGTGTTCAAATAACGGGATCAGACTGATTGATCTGACTAGTTTGGTTGCAAACCATCGTGATGTTCTTCTGAGTTGGACATAGTATTAAATAGTTGAATAGTTTTGCACGGGAAAATTGACCAAATTGGATTATTGGCTTTTATTTATGCCTCTAAAATATGAATTACATTTATATACATAATAGGATTTGTTCTTAGACAAGTAGTAGATAGGTTATGAAACGCCATGTCCGCTATTACTTTAATGGTTGAGTGATAATGCATAAAGTCAAAGGTCTCATATTCGAATATATTGTGATAAAATTTTCAAATTTATATCCATTCACCTATAAAAAAAATACTCATGTCATGACATATTATGAATAACAAGATCGAAATTTCTTCACTATATTAACTAGATTAATCTGTGTTTCTCGGCCATCACTTTCTACAATACTAGTAGTGTTAATGGGTTGACTTATTAAAATCCACTAATTTAGTATTTTATTCAAAATGGAACACTCAATACAAGTAGTCAGCGCACTTAAAATGTCAACTAGTGGAATTACACTTCATACCATGATAAGTTTAACTTTTACTTTGACTTTTTATAGTTATGCAAAATGTATTCCTTTTTTTTTGTGAGCTTATTTTAGGGTAACAATCATCTTCCTCGTGGGAAAGAAGTACTAAAAATGAATTGTACCCATCCAGTATTAGATGTGTAGTGTGAGTGAATATGATTGATTATGTTATAATTTGAACTTTAATTTGTATGGGGTTTGAAGCACCCCTTTCCAATTTTAATAGATTGTCACCCAATTTTAATAGATTGTCACAACTAAATCCAAATTATGCTGAAATATATAAATAACAAATAATATCATTGCACAAAAGCTTATATAAGATCGTCTGAGCCTAAGAAGGATTAAAATTCAAATTTCAATGTGGATGTTGATATGTCTCACGTTGAGGCACGGGGCCAGACCTAGGCACACTAGTCTAACGAGTAACGACCACCCATGCAAATTTTATCAATTGTTACATAAGGTTGTTAGTAAGTACTGTGTATTACTAGCGTGCTATATTTTCATTGATCTTTCATGTACCAAAAATATAATTTCACGTTGCCAAATCTATTCTTAAAATTAAAGTTATACTCATTTCATCGCATGCAATTTGAACCGCATCTTTTGGAAGTCTCATCGACCTGACTCATTTTCTTTTCGATAATCACCTTAAACAATATTTATATGTGTGTCACACGTACACATTTACATGTGAATCTTACTCTTATACTCCATCCGTCTCATATTACTCGCATTTTTCATTTTAGGTCCTAAATCTGAGATTGATTTTTTAGTGAACTTAAATTAGTATTTTAAATATAATGATGAATTAATTAATAAAGTAATACTTCATTAATTTTAGTATATTAATAAAATATTCTAATTTTTACTTAAAAATATAATTAAAGTAAATAGTTTAGGATGAGTCGAAATATAAAAAAAAAGTGCTAGTAACATAAAATAGAGAGGGTATAAAACTATCAAATTGGGCAAATGGATCATCAATTTTGATAGTCGCACACAAAGATCTTCTTTTATTGGACAATTTATGCTTGAATTTGACGAATCCACCCAAATTATTTAAAATTATAAATAAAATAAAAAGAGATGAATTTATATTATAATATAAAGGGGAATAGTGTGACCTAGTGGTGGGTGGAAACACGGGCAGCTGCTGCCCGATGCATAAATAAATGAGATTTTCGGTGGCTATGAATGAAACGGGCAGCTATAAAATATCTGGTCAAGTGGCTCGCCACCATGCCTTAAATATTTTTGCATCCAATAGGAATTAAGCTTTAGATATAAAGAATCTTTATTTAAATTTTCATTTGATTTTGGAAATCCCAATAATAATAATCAATTTATAAAGAGACGTGGCTCACTGCGATTCTAGTTTTATATCTTCATAAATCAGCTGTGATTTTATTTGATTTTCGTTTCTCCCAACTTTGCCCACGGTTGGTGGGGCCCACTCTCTTGGCCATAGCTCATTCTTGATTCGACATAATTTTTCATTATTAGGTATATAAATAGAATTCGTCTTTTTCAACCCATATTTTTTGAAATATGTATCAGATAAAATGGACTTTTAATGCCAAATGAAGGGACTATTAAATAAAATATGTTACGTTCAACACATGTCAACTAATATTCAATATCATAGTTATGTCTAAAGTGAAATATTATTCAATGTTTGTGACAGAACAAGTCTATGTCAACTTAGTTTCTGGAAGTTTCCATAACGCATTGAGAAGGCACCACCTAATGATATAATTGGACACGTAATGATTTACCAATTAACACTCAATTATTTAATCAAACTTCGACATATATCCACAATTAATTAAATTAAAGGAAAATTGTAATTCCAGCAAAAAATCATTCCATGTTCAAGTATGATACTACTATAAACTAATAAATAAATTGTAGTATAAGAAACTAAGAGCACCCGCAACGCGGGCCGTGGGCGTTCCGCGTTTCGTTCCTCAGGAACGAAACCGTAGCGGAACGCGTTGCGGCGCTACGTTTCGTCACGGTTCCGTGCCCATGCCGTCCCGGGTGCCGTCGGCACGAGACGCGGCACGGTCTATGCCGCCACGCGCTTCGGCGACGTGGCTCTCCCCGCGACGTGCGTGACGCCCACTCGCTGCCCCGCGAGTGGGCGTCGTCACGGTGACGCAATAATTCGATTTTTTTTTAAAAAAATCAAATTTTAAAAATAATACTTTTATTTATAAAAATTGTTTTTTATAATTAAAAACAATTTTTACAAATAAATGAATACAAGAAATTCGTAATATCCCATATATATTTGATGGACTTGCGAATTTATGAAACCATTCTTGGTTGTTTCTCTTTTATAGAGACGACCTTGAATGTTTTATGTTCCACTTTCGATGTGGGATAAAATCATCCTTGGTTGTTTCTCTTTTATAGAGACATCCTTGAATGATTTTGTCCCACATCGAAAGTGAAACATAAAACATTTAAGGATGTCTCTATAAAATTGTATTTTAAATTATGTCATTTTTTTAATGATTTTAATTATGTCTTTTTTTATTTTTTTGAATTTTAAGTTGTATTTATATTTTATGTTGTAATGTTATTTTAATTTTAATAAAGTGTGTTTGTTTTAATTGAATTGGATTGGAAATAAAAATAAAAAATGAAATTGAATGAATAGTAATTTAAGGAACGGTTAAGGAACGGATAAGAAACGGAGGGTTGCAGGTTCCGTTCCTTAGTTAAGGAATGGAGTAAAAAAGTACAGTGGGGCCCTCAAATAGTGGTTTAAGGAACGAGATAGGAACGGTATAGGAACAGCGTTGTGGATGGCCTAAGAATGAATATCACCAATTTTATTTTTTCACTATACTAGTGAAAAAAATAACACCGATGGATTAACAAATGAAATAAAAGTCGTCATAGACTAGTATTATTGTGATTATTTTCAATTTTAAATATTTCGTCATTGATATATCAATACTATTTAATAAATATATTCTTATCTATTTTATAAGATTATATATTTATTTATTCTAATTGAGAGAAAGAATCATATAAAGTGTTTAATATAATTGTTCTATTGGAGTCATATAAAATATAAATAATTTTAATAAATACATATAATTTACAAGGGGAGGAGAGTGTTATATTGTTAACTCAATACTTAATTGCTAACTTTAATTAAATAATAGCCATTAGATATTCAAATCAAGTGCCTAGATCATCAAGCCCGGAATGTCAATACGATCAACAAAAAAGTCAATAAGGGTATTAAGGTCAATTTAAAATAAATTAGTTGTAACTAACTTTTGAAAAATATCTCATAACTTTAAAACGCATATAACTTTCTCGATTTAAATTATTTTTTCGCACAACATATATCAAATTAAAGATAATTTCATAAGGATTCTAACGAGATCTCACTTGCATATGTTTCGATGTCAAAATTTGAAAAATAATTCGAAAATTTTCATAAATTTCGTCAACAATTTTATATTAATACACGACACATAATATGTCAATACAATGCTTGTACAATGTCAATATGAAATTGTATTGACATTGTCATTGTCATGTATTTCATACACTGTATTGATATTGTGTTTCTAAACCCTAAATTTGATAGTTTGCTATTATCTTTTTAATATTAAAAAATGAAAAATGAAATTACACATGACAAATTGTAGACCACAAGATTTCTAAAATCCCATGGTCTTAAATTAATTGTAGTTAGTAATTAAATGATGAGTTGGCAATTGATCACTCCCTAATTTACGAAATGTATATTTTGTACTTTGAGTAGGGCTGTCAAATCGGGTACCCGCGGGTACCCGACCTGAAATTTTTGTGGTACCCGATCCCGAAAAACCCAAAATTTGCTACTCGATACCCGATCCGAAAATAACTTCGGGTACCCGAATACCCGATTCGGGTATCCAGTCCCGAAAAATCGGGTACCCAATCCCGATTTAAAAAAAATCTTTGTTTTTTACATATTTTTCCTAAGTTCCAACCTATTAAATACTTACAAATTCCAAATTCTATAAGTTCCTAATCCTAATAACAACACAACATTCAAAGTTATAATTTTCCAATCACAATTCACAAGTTATAACAATAAAAGTTATAACATACACAATAACTATCAAAGATTCATAATTCAAAATGTCACAAGTCAATGAAGTCATAATCTCTAATCCAATCCATTATCCATAAGTAACATAAGTTCAAGTGACATAACAATATAACATAAGTCTAATAGTCAATTTGGAGAAAAAATTAACATTCTTCATCCAAAATCCATCATTCATTCATTCTTCATCCAAAATCCATCGTTCTCCATCTAAATTCAAATTGATTAATTGAGTCAAAGTCAATAAGTAAATAATAAATTGACAAATTAAATAAATCATTATTAAAATTATATATTTTTTTCGAATTTTCAGGTATTACCCGATCGGGTATCCGGTAACCCGATACCCGAAAATCCCAATAACCCAATACCCGATCCCGACCCGAAACCCGATTTTTCGGGTATCGGGTATCCAATTACCCGATTTTTTCGGGTTTGGGTATCGGGTATCCAATACCCGATATCCATTTTGACAGCCCCAATTTTAAGCTACATACGACTATTCCATTTTATCAATCTACACAAGGTATATGTCACAATTGCTAAGTTATCGTTTCACCAATAAAGTGACATACTACACCCTTTACAACAATATATTAACATCAATAGAACATAAAAAGGAATCATCTTTATTTATTGGAACCAATCTAGAATAATAATGGGTCATGGAATAAAGGGTCATTATATTTTTCTATATTAATAATTTTCAACAACATAAAAAAGGGAGTTTCAAATTTTTAAATCAAGCACAGATTGGTCAATGGACGGCCCAAAATTAACCCATAATAGAAATGTCGAAAATTTAATTAGTAATTAAAAAAAAGTGGGTCTATTATCAAATTTGATAGGTGGGTATTGATAATCTTTTGATGCTCTGAGGAGTTTAGTTATTTCGTGGTTTGATATTTCTAGTTGCTAGATATTGTATATGTGGATTGACGTTCTTCATGTGTGTCCTTTTGTAGTAGTATGTATTTTAACAATTGTTTTGACATCATTTGTGTGCGATTTAATTTGATATTTATAAATATATACGCTATTTATATTTATAAAAATAGCGTATGTAAATATGGGACCATGCGATGTACACATGGCATTGTATGAGCAGTCGAAGTCGTTGTCGGAGCCAGAGATGTGGTGGGGCCCTCTCTAAGTGTTATAGCGTTAATTAATGGTGAGCTAGTGGACAAGCTTTGGACGGTTTGAAATTTGAAAGCATGATAATACTGTATTAGGGTGATGTGATTTAGCACTAAACTTATGCTAATTAAATATCACTTGAGCCGACAAAAACCCTAGGGAAGATTTAGTGTTGCATCGAGGGGAAAGGTTTATTCATTTTTTTTTTCATGACTGAACACATAGAATAGAAGACAGCCTTTATTCAATTTTAAATAAATTATACTACTACTACTTCATAATTGAAATTATACAGATGATATACAATGAATAATCACAAATGACACTATTTATAACGTTAAAGTGTCTCGACACTTTTTCCAAAATAGTTTCATTTAAAAATATGCAAACTTATATTGGCTTTCGTGTAAAAGGGAGGTAAATTAAAAATGGGCTGAAAAATAGATCCCCCCCCCCAAGCCCAAAGGCCTAAAGGTATTAAATAAACCATGTACTTCACCTATTATTGCAAAATTTCAGGTTTCAAAAAAATGTCCCTTGATAATTTAAGGTAGTTTTCCATAGTTTGGTATTAGAGCATGGTAGAATGGAAAAAAAATGATAATAATTTGAGATATATTTGACTATTTAATTGTAAATATCAATTCAGGAATAAATGAATAAGGGGCTTGCACCAAAAAAAATCCTTATGATATATAATAATTAATTGATTAATTAATGCATAATATAGTGGAATGTTTTCAAAATGTGTTTTGATGAAAAAAGCAATTCCATTATTGCTGTTTATAGTTTAATAAAATAATCAAATTAACTTACCAAAAAAATGAACCCTTCTGTGAAAATGGCGAAGACTGTCGCCATATTTTAAAAAACAATCAAGAAGTATAAGAAAAGGCCAAAAATCTCTCTTGGTTCTTAGTTCTTACACATTACAACGTAAAACTCAAACAAATTTTACATAAATAAACAAAATACACAACACCAATAGGCAAAAACGCTCATAGGCCATACAACACCCGTAAAAAAATATAAACGACACTATAAATTATGAGGAGTTTGATGTCACTATAAATAATCACCACGGGGCGAAAAACCCGATGAGTAAGGGGCGATTTTAACACGAGTAGGGGTAGAGAAGAGACGGTATTTTATCAGCAATACAAAATTTCATGTTCTTGTTTAATCCTCAGTTGTGCTCTTGTATGAGAGAAGACTCTACTAAAATAACCAATTTAGGAGTTTCCACTGTATCTAGAGTCAGACCATTAAAGAATCATGGTGTGCGCTAACCTTTTTTCGTGTGCTAAAAATGTCAACTGTTCGAGAGTTTTACACCTTTTCATCGGCTTCAGAGGATTCTGGCGACCCTCCGTGCTTTTGCTGACTGTTTCTGGACATTGAGTGGCTGCGTCGTTCTTTGCCACCGGGTTTCGATGAGGCGTTGCCATACCAGATCATCCCAATGACAGCGATGATCATGCCAACGACTACTTGTATGTTCAGACCCTCTTTCCCGAAGAATAGGAAGCCCAGGATCAGTACAAGGATGGTCTTCATGTGGCCGAGGACTTGGAAGGAAACAGCAGTAAATCTGCCTATGCAGATGAACTGGCTGAGATTTGTTCCTACTGCAATAGTACATGACAGGATCAAGAACGCCTGAAAAGCCAAAGATTAGAGGTTATTGTATGCGACTTAGTTTGGCAATATTTGCAGCCTTTCAATGTGAGGCGAAGAGATTCAGATACACAGGAGTTTTCGTGGCAAGTTGGTAGAGGAGGGGAAACGGAATGTGTAAAAGATGGACACCGCGGTTTGCAAAGGTCATCATGTGATAAGTTACCACAGAATACGAGTTGAGAACTCTGTGACTGAAATCAAACAAAATGTGTTGTATTTTCCTATAGTCCTTACTAGAGAAAACAGTAATAAGCATAATATGCAAACTGAAGAAAATTTTACACAGAGAAGTGATACTGATAAGTAAGTTATAATACGACGATATGGGGATATTGACAGCCTATGCGGCACGGATACGGATACGCGTATCAGTATCCGAAGGATACGGATACGCGGATACGGCTCTTTCCCAAACAACCCGATACGCGGATACGTTTTAACTATTTTTTTAATAAATAATAATAGTGCATAATAAATTACAAAATAGATATTCTAATGTTATTATACAAATAAAAATAATAAAATTACAAAATATTAAAAGCTAAAGTCAATTTCTTTTATGGTCGATTACACCACATCGATTTTTTGGTTATACTTATCCATATTACCAATAATATTGATCAAAATATTTATTTATAGTTACAAAATTAGACAAAGTTAATGGAGTAATAAATTGGCCCAAAAAATGAGCCCCAAATATACTCCTTTTCCATCGTGACTACTTCTTGCCCAATTCATTCTCCCATTTCCAATTTTCTTCAATCCCTAGTTGAGGCAATAGCGGCGCCTCCCCTTTCTTCTTCTTCTTCTTCTTCTTCTTCTTCTTCATATCCGATTAACTGTCAATTTTGTTCCCAAATCGGATTGAAGTTCGTAAATTGAAAGTTGCGAAGTTCTTCGACAGAGATGGACGTTGATTTCGAAGAGGAGAACCTCAGATCTTTGCAGATAGAGGAGGATGAAGGCCCAATACGGCCCAGCTCGCGGATACGCCGAAGGATACGTATCGAATCTGAGGTTTCCCGGCCCAATACGGCCCAGCTCGCGGATACGCCCAGGATACGTATCGACGGTGTATCCGTCGCGTATCGGTATCGGATACGTATCCGATACGTGATACGGCAACAGGGTGGCGTATCGGTGTTATATAGTTGACAGCAACCAAAAATATACAATTGCGTACGGATGTAGGAATACTTACTAGAGATGGAAAATGAAATTGAAACTCATCGATTCTCTTGCTTGTCAACCAATAGTCTAGAAACGGGCCTAACAACAATAGTGATCCAGCCTGGGCTGGTGCCGTGTGTCCCAGTAGATTGAAGGAAGTAAGGGAATACTTTCTTTGAAGATAATGAACATACTGCAAATACAAATCCACAATCATATAAATGTCTTCAAATAATGCATACAAAATTAGCACAAAATAGTTAATGGAACAGCCAGAGATGGACATTCTGTTAAACAGGAAGCATATTACAGCACTCGAATATATTCTTCATTCCACATGTAACTCAATTTAAGAGGAAAATTAGATATCTGTTGGAAATTTGGAATGAATGACAATTTTACAAACCATGTACATGTAAGTAGCCACTTCGGGATTAAAATGAAACTTACATACTGTTGTAGTGCTGTGCTCCAGACTGCAACAAATGCAGCAGCAAATCCTTTGGGATTAACACTCACATCAGTAACTGTGCAGACTGCAACACCCAGGAGAACAATTAAGATGCTAAGCTTTGTGTCTCTCGAATAGCGGATCTTGTCAAACACAACTTCCAACAAGCAGGAGACAGGTATCATAGTCAGTTTTGCAATCTGAAAGTATGCAAGACATAAAGTAACCATTAGTGATCTAGTAATTGTTCATATTTCATTAAGGATGGATGAATAGTTCAGATATCAACACCTGCAAATCTACGAATACACCCGAACCACTAGTTACTCAAAAACAATGTTAACAGAAATTAATTAAATACCCCAAATTCATCTCCTCTCCCTTTTCACCTCCACAGCCCCACCATCATATCACCACTGCTACTCTGCTAGCCACCGTGTTTTTGATCCAAACAACCCAACAGCTAAATCAATACCATCCTCATGATGAGATGAAAACAGATGTACCAAAATCACCCAAGCACCACTAACAAGTATCAATTACAGCCAGAATCAAGAAATGGGTTTAAACTAATTTAGTCATTTGCATCAAAGTTATTTTCAACTATAAAATTGGTCCGGGTGTATTCATACATCTTATAAAAAAACATGCATGGCCATGGAGAAATTTCATTAACAAATACCTGGTAGAATCCCACTGAATTCCACATTAAGCTGACATTCATCCCGACAATGGAGAAATTTGCAAAGAAGATAAACTTAAGAAGCTCCGAGTATGGTAGATGAGAAGGCTGAATGTAACCCAACCATCTTAGAACAACCGTCATCAAGGTTGTGGTAGCAAAATGCAAACCAGTTAATGTTGTCGCTGCACACATGGAACTAGTTAACAAACCTTAACAGTAACTTGCATTACAATGCAACCACAATACACAGAAATTGAAAAGTAGAAGCATTTTCCATATAGAGTGATAAAATGGTTGCGATCTGCTTATAACTTGGCTCTTCATAAAGAGTATATAAAACCTTTTTGTACTTATCAAGGTGAATAACAGTGTCTAAACTTCTAGACTAGAAACAAAAGCAGCTTTGGAGCAGGAGTATTAATAAAGTTTAGTAGGAAGAAGGAAAGTTTGTCCGCTTTTACATCCAATGAGTTCACAGAAGTCTATAATTGATAATTCTTTCTAGCATCATGCTACAGGAATTTTCATCAAATATTTAATGAATAAACATGCCTCAAGCAATAGTTCAATTTTGATTACGAATGTGCATGTTAAGTCCAAATAATTCAAATTGGAAATAATTGCTCCTGATAAATGACTATAATTATACCAAAGCTGAAGCCGTAAGTAGCCATTAGTGCCTTGTTGACAATTATGATCCCAACTGAAGTGACTACATTGAACATCCATGCAGCCGCGTCAACTGCAGCCTTCTTATCAGCTTTGCTTGTTGATGGCATCTTGTTTTCTTTTATATTTTTCTTATTTGTGTCGCAAGGGGTAGATATTTACCCTGATAGGACCATAAAGTAGCAATGAAACCACCACATCCAGTCCAAGATCTCCCTCTACATACCCTGCACGGCACTGTTTCAGTCAGAAGATTTAAGCCAGTTACTAGACAATTCATTCAAATAATTACCCTAATCAAAAGTTGTAATGTGTCAAACAGTTCCAGCATAAAGAAATCTCAGATAACTTAACTTTCCGAGTCAGGAAAACAACCATTGACACAAATTTTCTACTATAAAATTAAGATAGACATGTTTATATACAGTAGTCCTTGAATCCATATTCGATCAATTTAGAGATACATTAAAAGCGAAAATGGAACAGAATCTTAAAAAAAATCAAACATATTCCATATCTTAGTGATGAGAGGCATTTATCACATAAATCAGATCACCAAATCACTCGCCATCTAAACCTCCACACTAGCAACACTATCCTAAATCAATTAGCAAATCAAGAAGAATCTATACTCTTAACTTCAACAAAGATCCTGAGATTCACATTGAATGCACAAAACATCACCCATGCTCCGCAATTCGAATTCATTCAATTCCCACCTCCATCAGATCTAATGTCTCCAAAACCCCTAAATTCTCTCAGATCGCATTCAGTCTCACAGATCTAACCACTAACCACACGGAATCACCAAATCCAGCTGAGATCGAAGCAAAATCCAGCTCCGCATTTACTTGGCAAATCACCACACACAGCAAAATTCAGTAAAATTCACGAAAACAAATTTACCTCTTTCGAATTCTGCAACGGAAAGCGTGAAATCGAGCTCACCACCAGATCCTCACGACTCTTGCATCAATAATGGCTGAACGTGTATGCATGTGATGTACTATATCTAGGTGTACGTATAGGTGTATGTATCTGCGTGTCTAGAAGAGTGAAAATTGAGGCAAGTACAAAGTGAATGAATGTTAATTTGGGGGAAAATGAGATTTGTGTTTCTAGGGTTTGACCACAAAATTATACTCCTATGAAAATGGAAATGCCAGTTAAATATGAATCACATAAATTAATAAATAATCCAACGCTGTTAAGTATAAATTCAAGCTTTTAAGAAATATTAGTAGTGAATATAGTAAGTGATATTTTCGTCAAATAATATAAATTCGAATTCTTGAAATCATTGACACGATGAAAATGCACGGTAACTATAGGTCCAACTATGATGTGTTGCAAAATTAATGGATTAGTTTAATATACGACATCTAAGTTCAGTATAATATGTCATTGGATATAAGTTTGTGCTTAATTACACTTATAAAGCCTAAAATTTAATAATTTAAGTTGGGGAAAATAATTTAGTTTTGTCAACTAATTTAATTATGGCACCTGAATTGTCACTTTCAAAGTAGTAATGGAATTTATGAATTGGATATTCTTTCTCCTTCATGCTAGTAATTGGATTAAAATAATTTGTTTTAATTGCTCATCCAAATATAGTAATTTGACTTATTTATAACTCTACCAAATGAATATTAACAAAAAGTTCAAGCAATCTAAAGATTGCGTAAAATCAGAAATTTGTATTCAATCTCTCTAAAAATGCATCTAAAGAGTCAAAATCTCACTCTCACGTTTGTTTTTTAAAATGTTCACAAACTCCTATATACAAATTTCTATTTTATAAAGATTTTAAAAGGTGAATTCTGGAATATAAAATCAAAAAATTAAAATAATATAGGAAAAATACTTTTTTTCTAACATGTGGACTTCTAGTATTTAACAAAATTATTGGTACAAAATATACTCCACTACTCTGAACTTTTACATAAGCATATGATCATGGTGTTAGAGTTCATGAGTCCGCAAATACGAGGGCAGACGCCACCAAGTTCGACAGCCGGCGGCTGGTCTGCAGCCATATGAAAAAACACACTCTATAAAGATTTTTTTGTAAGTAAGCAAGAGTTTAAACATATTATGAGGTTACGGTCAAAATGATTGTATAAGAGTCTATGCCTGCCTTATAACTTTCTGCAAGTAGAACTCTCCAAAGTGCATCTTCATGTTGTAACCACAAGGTATAGAAGTCCCTTGAGATACTCCACTATTTCCGATCCCCCCAGTTTCGAGCTTCCATATACTCTGTCTACGAATGTGATTGGGACCTATGAAAAGGTGAAATGCCATATTACAGACCGGCTTGAATCCATGCATCAATAAAAACAGAAGCAACCAAAAAGCACTTCCAATATGTAGAGCTATGCAAGAAAGGACGATTAAACATGACATACATCAGCATGTTGAAAGAAGTCAGCTGTGACAAGCTAGTATGTCAAAATCCAAGGATTAGCTCAATTTTTTCAAGGAAATCTATAAAGAAAGAATGGAAAACCAGCATGATTTTGATAATCATCCACTAAGGACTAGGTAGTCTAGAACGAGCCATAGTCCCTGTTACTCATTCTATGAAATTTGACATTCAGTTTGAAAGGCGAATTAATACAATAGTGTCTCTTCCAAGAGTGTAGGATTAAGTGTCTTCTTCCCTTCCAGATAATAAACAAACATGCAGGCATGATGAATACAGTAAAACTAGGAGTATCAATTAGTTTTTAAAGAGATGCACTAAAAATTGTGAATGCATACCTCTTCAATGTGATAACCCTTTCTTGAAGCTCTAACTATCATCTCCATCTGGAAAACGTACCCCTTACTCACACAGGAGCTTATAACATCTTCTAGCACAGATTTTTTGTAAAGCCTTTGCAACCAGAAGAAGTGCAAAACATAAATTTAGTATGACACATGAATGGGAGGAAGTAATTTGTTGCTGATGAATAGTATTAGTACCTGAATGATCCAGTCAAGTCGGATACACCTGGCCATAGAAATGTTTGTGCAAGGACATTGGCTCCCCTGCTCGTCAATTTGCGCATCAGGTTCCACCCATGAACCCCGCCGCCCTTTACATACCTAGTTCCAGTAACTATGCTCGCACCTGTCTCCATCTGCTTCCTGACCTCAAAAAGTTCTATTAATATACCAAGTTCATGAAAATCTGGTACAACTAAGCAAAAACTTACTTGATAAAGCTTGGCAGGTATTTTGGCTGTTAGAGAGAACAAAAAAAGATCAATTAACCAAATGGGATAAAGAATAATTGTAGTAAAGGCAAAAGAAAAGTACTTAAGCTTTGCAAGAGTTCAATAAAATGAAAGCTCATATATTCCAAGTCATCTTACTTGGCAAGCGACTAGCCAAAAAATTTCTTTTCTTTTTTTCGTCTTTAAGGTTTTGGGTCTGTTCACAATTTTATAAAGGGAATAGTCACGACTCTCGAGAAATGAATTTTTGACAAATCACAAAGTAGTATTTGTTTTGTTTTTCATATGACAGGTCACAACAGAAAGTTATCATACTACTATATTTTCACATGTAAACACACAAAGGACATTCCATTTTTTATAGCATCTAAGAGTGACTACATACATGGTGTGATAAGTCTGCATCCATTATGACAACAAAATTTCCAGTCGCGTATTTCAAACCGTGCACGTAGGCCGTTCCTGAAATAAAAACCTTCAGAGGGTTTACAATTATCTCTCACAATAGACATGTCAACTATACATACCTAAGCCAAGCTTCTTTGCTCTAGGTCTCAATAGCTGCATTACGAGACCAGTGTGAGTAAACAACTAAACATACAAATAAAAGACCAAGATTTGAAAATTCAGAAGCCACAGATTTAAAAAAGGAAAGTGCCCGAACATACAATGCGATCTTCCCCATATACTTCCTGTAGCTGTTTGACTATTTCCTGAGTTCCATCTGGACTCCCGTCATCAACCACTATGATCTCAAAATTCACATTGCTGATCCAAACAGAAGGCATAAACCCATTACAAAACAATATCTTACTGTTGATGCAGCACTAAAAGTTCCAATCAGACAAAAAATGTGACAAGTCTGTCTAAATGGTTTCACTAATGTTTTTTGCGATAAATTCCTAGAAATCCATTCCAGAGGAAGAACCATATTAGGAAGCTAATGGTTATAAAATAAGGATTCAGAGCTTAATTGCTAATTTGATCCCAATTATCAAGGCAATGAAAATATTATCCTCCCCTGCATCTGAAATGTTGATTAGTGTAACCAAAACGAATCTCGGATAATTGGATCATTAAAGACTGAATTTCAAATTGACTTCTGATAACTGAGCGTTCAAAATTATCCCCACAAACAGCTCAACAAAAAGAATCAAGCACAATTACCAAATTCCCAAGCAATTCACATCAAAATTGAAACAAACTGCCCGAAAAATTCACCCACCAGTGCCAATTCCAGCAAATTTCACCTTTGTCTAACTACCAATACCTAAATCATAACGATCAAAGGAGCAGATCGCAGCAACATATAATTCTATGATCCAATTCAAACATTTATCACCAACATCCGCAATCAGCTTCAACTATAGCAATCAGGATCGCATACACAGGAGAGAGAAACTCACGGGAGATGCTTGAAGATGAGGTAAACGATTAGAGCGATGTTGAGGCGCTCATTGTAGGTGGGGACAATTATGCTATACTTGTTCCCATCCGCTTTGGCTTCCATTGTATAACTCCCGATCAACACTGCTAAAACCCTAGAAATGCTCCCCAATTGCTTAATCTCGCCCTTCAATCAACGGATCTTCTCTTATAAAAAAGTTTGTATAGTTTCTTTTTCTTTAAATTTTTACTATTACTCCACTTTATAATATTGTTAGAAAGAGAGATAACTGTAAATACTAAACTTTTCTGCATTGTTTTTTTATTTTTGCAAATTTGATGTAAATTTTGAGCAATTGCAATTAAAATTTAATAATTAGTAGTTATTTAAATTAGACTCAATTTTACAAATTGCAAATAAAGATGACTATTTTTTTTTCTCTCAATTCGCTAATTAAAATTGTTGGGAGGTTGCCGATTGAATAATTTGATGGTGTGAGACATTTTGACATTAGTCCAACGATCACTTATTGAATAATTAGAAAGATTGAATTGTAATTTGGAACTCAACAAAATTGAAATTACTATAATTACAAAAAGTGATATATCAGAAAACAAAGAGATTTAACTGATATAATTAGGTAAAAGATCGCAATGAAAATCACGTTACTTAGCTCTATATACACTCCAAACATGGTAAAAACTGTGAATTTTCTCAGACAGAAAATTACACAAAAACAGTGTCAGAGATTATTATGTCAAACCTAAGCATCATTCATCATCAAAGAGAAAATCAGCAGGTTTGATTCTTGCAACATATCCATATTTGGAAGTGCTATACTTCTTCTGCACACCACTGAGCTTCCCGGTCCCCGACTTCCGATGGAAACTCACCATCCGCGCTGCGCATTCCCTGCAAAAACACGAAGAATATCAGTTTGATTCGTCGTTGCATAGGCTCATCATCGCGTTTTCTTGAGCCTTACATGAGCTGTTCTTGCGTGTAACTCGCGTGCACTTCGCTCGTCTTGCTCCACTGCTTGCATCCACGGAGAGTGCATTGAGCAGTGAAGACGGCAGCAGCTGCTAGCATCGAAGGAGGGAAGCACAGCATCTCGTACTCAACAAGACACAGCTCGATTATGAAGAAGGACAGCAGCTCCATCTACAGCAACAACAAGTCAAGAATCATCCATTTTGATCAAATATTTCAAGAAACTAAC
Organism: Salvia splendens; assembly: GCF_004379255.2. Classification (NCBI taxonomy): domain Eukaryota; kingdom Viridiplantae; phylum Streptophyta; class Magnoliopsida; order Lamiales; family Lamiaceae; genus Salvia; species Salvia splendens. The sequence goes on from NC_056032.1 coordinate 44,891,332, forward strand.
CTTGTTATCGGATTGGGCGGCTTTCAGGCAGCGCTTCATGAACACGTAGGGCGTTGGCAACGACATATTGAACTGCAACGTATTGACCATCAACTTCTCCTGCACATATTTGATGATGCAATCAGTATAAAAAAACAGTTAAAAAGTTGTGAAAAAAGTTGACCATACCATGTCTAGGACTTCTTTCCTGCAGTAAGCTTTGTCGGATATCAGAACAAGATCCTCGACAACGGGGACAGAGACTTCCTCGTATTTGCAAGCAATGAGCATCGCAGTCACACCAACCAGCTGCAGTTTCTTCCTCACCACTTGCTGGAGGGCTAAGAATCTATCGATGAGATTCACAGTAAGGTACAGCGTCTCGTCCATCAATTCGAACTTGTAATGCACCTACAGAATATCGATGAGAAGCTGCAATTGCATTTACATTACACTCTTCAAATTTTCACACAGTCTACGCTTTTTACCTCAATCAGCCAGTCGATGAGGATACCTCTCATTCGTTCATTGATATCAGATTGATGTACCATATAGTTCGGAAGGACACTCTGCAAGAAGGTTTTATACAGTTAAAAACACAAAACGGGAGACAGGTATCGATGATTATCACACGAGGTTAGGCAAGAAGTGAGCAATTTTATGGACAATCAGATAGGTGACGATGATCATCAGACGAGGCGAGTCTAAAAGTGAGTAAAATGATAATTTTTGCAAGTTCTTGTGACAAGAAACGCGAATTTGGAGTAGTCGAGCAAATTAAGAGATAAGATGCTTCACCTCCATCTTTCTATAGTAAGTGTATAGATCATCAATGTATTCAGTAACTGCAAGTGGATTTTTCTTATCGCAGCTATCTATATCGATAACTGGCTCCTCATCCTCACCATCGATGTCTTCCATTTCCACTTCTGCATCCTACATTTGACTAACAAGTTCAAGAAACTGCAACAAAAGTGGTGCTGAAATACGCAGATATTCAGCAAGAAAAACGAAGTACCATTCGATCAATCTCTTCCAGCATAGCCTCTGTATGCTGCACAAACATTGGCACATCATGATCATCCGCATTCTTGTAGTCATCATCATCATCATCTGCATCAATAATGATGCAGTCGTAGGCCTGGTTCGCGACTGAAGTAGCTAGATGAACTGGTGGCTTGACTTTCTGATTCAACACAGGATTCAACCAACCTTAATGAAATCTCAATTCAATCACATTATTCTACCTAATCTCAATTGGTGGAAGTTTCTTCCTAAAACATCACATTATTCAAGTCTGAATTATTAAAAAGTCTACTTTCTTCCTAAAACTAACCTAATTGATGAATGATGCTTTTCCTAAAACAACACATTATTCAAGATCACCTTCTTAAAATCCTAATTCAAGACTAATGTGTTCAAACCTCTATTTTCTTCATAAATTCATAAAAGGAAAAAACAAACCTCAAGTGAGGAATGCTGCTCTTTTCCAGCCAATCCAGAAGCAAACTTCCTAAAACAACACAACACATTACGATGTCGAAAAATGTACTTATCCAGCTCACCAAAACATTGTCAACAACCATCAAAAGAGCTCAAGATAAAGATTCAAGAACTAAGAAAATCAACAAACCTCGTAACAGGACAATGCACTGGACCGACACAGTTCTTATCACCAGCCTCGTTTTTCCTGACCAAGACCAATCCTACATTCACTCAATACAAGACCAACACATATTCTAAACAGAAACACAATAAAACACCTTCTTAATCATCAAATAAAAAATAACGAAAAATCATACTCTCTTAAAACCCCTCTTTTGTGAACAGCACAAGGGTAAGGCTGAGCTCCAATTATGTTTCTATTGATAGCACTCAAAGCCCTTCTGTTATTCCCCAAACCAACTGCAGATTTTCCAACTCCAGCCTTCAACCCCCCTATAAATAAAATACAAATTCATCATTTTCTTTCAAAGATTCAACCTTTTCTCAAGTTAAAGTAATCCCAAACAAGAATTACAAAAGATTGAATTCCACATTTCATTTTAGCTACGATTTTTTCGAATTTCACACTACCTTGAGCGTTTGAAGAAGGCTTGATCACGCCCGGGAAGTTCTCATCCGATCCCATCTTGTTCATCTTTTCTTCTTCAAATGCAGCTACTGAAAAAGGAAAAAAGAAAAGAAAAAAAAGGATCCAATCATCAACCCATAAAAAATTAAGTAAAAAATCTACCAAGATTCAAAAATCAAGATTCAAGACTAAATCAAAAAAATTTTAAAAAAAACAAGAAAAAAAGTTTCACCTCCAAATCAATTTATCCGCAGAAAAATCGCTACCAACACTCAACAAATTCGAGAGACAGAGAGAGAGAAACTGACTAAAAACGTCAAAAGAATCCCATTAAATTCGATCAATTGAGACAAAATCTCTCTCTCTTTCTCTACACAGTGCGTGTGCTGTGTGTGAAATCTGCGCTTCTTGTTCAATTCAATCGAAGAAAATGTCAATTGAGAGGATTTGGAGAGAACGTAAACAGCGGATTTATGTCTGCTTGTACGGTCTTTATTGTTTGTTTTTCCTTTATTTGTTCTTTTTTTTTTGTTCATAATTTTTGAAAACAACGGCTAGTGAATTATAGCCGTTGATGTCCCATGTGCACTTTTTCGAATCATTTTTTTCAAGTTTTTTTACCACTTAATTCTTCATTAATTATTACGCAAATGGTAATTAATTAATTAATTAATTAATTCCATTCTTCACATACATTACATAACATACAAATCTAATATTACAGATAGATTATCGTGTTTCAGTAAATTGAGATAAAATCATCAATGGAAATATTTGGTATTTTGAGCGGTCGATGAACATATTTTCTTTTCTGTAATATTTGCATATGATGTCTTTGCGTATCAGAGTATCGAGGAAAATATTTTGTACTATGATAGAATGGTTTCATGATATCTTTTCTCGAGTTGATTGAAGTATTTTCTTTTTGCAGGTTTGTATTATTGTAAGCTAAACTTATTTTTTTTACCTTGTATAAGATCAAACCAAAATTCCATAATCTCAAACTTTTGCATGATACAAGATTCATGGCTAACGAATTGGGACAAGGCCAAAATCAAGCGATTTATGCAAATATGTAGCAAGATTTGTTGGGGATGTATGTATAGTTTTGTTATGATAATCAAATGTGACATATACTACTTACTAAAATAAATAGTGTATTGATTAGTAGAGTTGGATGTACTTTGAGTGAGGATGCAAATTTAGATACCAATAATTTGTGATTTTCCATGTGAACTTGCGTGAAGATTTAGGTAAATCAAATAATTGCTACTCTATTATTTATGTTTTACATTCAATCATTGTTGAAAAATCAATAATAGGTTTGTCGTAAACACTATAAAAGGAAAAGGACGCGATTATCAACATATCGTGGTTGATGTTGCAAAAAAAATTAATAGCAGGAACATCGAAAAAACGCTAGCAAATGACGACAAACATTTTGCAATCGGTAAATTTGTCAGTAATCGTTATGTTTCTAAGTGAAAATCAGTTAAACCTGTCGATTTTGAACCTAAAAAACTGAATAGCCGATTCTGGTTCAAAACCAAAACCACAAAGAAAGTTATTAGTCCGATTATAGTTCCATCCCGTCCTATTATACTCCCTCCATCCCATAGAATAGAAATGTCATTTGAGATCGGCATAAATTTTAATGTATAATTGGTAAAGTAAGAGAAAAGGAGAAAAACTGAAAAAAATAGTTGAAATTGTTAGTGGATTATTGGGCTCATAAATGATAAAGGAAAAAGAAGAAGAAAAATGTTTCCATAAATGGATATGAACTATTTTTATGGGACGAACGAAAAAAGAAATATGATCTATTTTTATGGGACGGAGGGAGTATGATATTGACTCGCTTGGATGATAGAATTGAAAATTATTCAATTGTTCCATTAAATGAAACATCTCTTAATTACAATAGCTCATGGCCTCAACACTAAGCCACTTTTAGCATCCTCATTATTGTGTTATTAGTATTTATTTCATTCTTATCATTCAATCAAGGCGATTGACTGTACAAGACATACAAAAGACAATATAATTTCTGTAGAATAATGACACAAAGTTGTACTACAAATTATTCATAATTAACATTTTGTCTAGAATATAAGCCATAGCTAAGTTTTAGACCTTTTGGTCTTCTATGACTACTGACAACTGAAAAAACAAATTTTCTTATAGTCCTTTATTTTTTGCATATGGCACACTGCACCTAAAGATACCTGTCCTAAATTCTCTCTTCCTTAATTAATTTTGCACAAGACCCAACATAAAATTATTGTATATTTCAAATTTCGAGTTAATTAAATTAATTTATCTGCATATACCCAACGGGTCCTATCCTCGGTGTTAAAAAATACAACGGCCAATGAATAAGAAGAACTGTGAAGATTCAAGAACCGGTGATTTTTGTTTTTGGTTGATTTGGTTTGTCTCTGATTTTCTAGATTGTTGCAGAAAAGAGAGTAAAAGTGGAAAAAATAAAGGGACTTTTTCGAGAATCTTTCATTAACATTACCACTATCAAAATGAAATTCACACACCTTTTTTATAGTGAAGCTTTATGATTAAGAAATAAGAATATTGTCGTTGGTGACGCTCCATTATTGAAATTCAATTTGTGATTATAATATAAACGTAACTTAACTAGTTGTACAAACATTTTCCCGCGATCGAACCTCAGTAATAATAGTAGAAAAGGAAAAATATGTACAATATTTAAGTGATTATAATTAGCTCAACATAGCATATAGTATTATTTTCGAACCATTAAGTTGCAAAATTTGTTTGTACTAACCATGAATATCAATTACTCCCTCCGTCCGCTATTAATTATCACTTTTACCATTTTTATCATTTTTATCCGTCCCCAATTAATTCAATCCAACCGTTGTAATTTATTAATGTCACAAGAGTTGAAGGTCTGTTAACGACAACACGGATAGAGTCCGATTTCCATTACATAACAGAAAAAAAACTATTCCATGACTACCATCTCTTAATAGTTTTCAACCTTCCTCAAACAGTTGCAAGAACCATTCTCTTCCCCTTCACATCATTGGCCTCACGTTGAGACGAGAGGCGAGCTTCTGCCCGAGAGACTTGTCAGCCTGCAGTTGAGACGAGCAACAGTGAGTTCCTGCTCTATGTTGAGCACAAAGGTAACAGTATAATGAGATGAAGAGGCACGCACCTGATTCCAGTACGAAACCCAGATGCTTCGGATTTCGTGGGTGAGACGGGGGTCAGACAAGGCGTCAACCCACCTTTTGATGAATCTCTCTTGCCTGGAGGAGAAATGGTGAATTAGGAAATGACCTCTCATGTACATGCTATGCCTTTTGAGTTTAAAAGAGGGGAGGAAGTGATATATATATATACCTTTCTGGTGTGAAGGAACGGTATCTGTCACCGGGTTGTTTGAAGTTGTTTTCCTTCGCAATGCAGACCTGAATTGTAAATAAAGCATTATTATAAGATTACGAAAGAAGTGCCACTGAACGAAACACTTCTAAATGAATAGTGGCGCTGCAGATATGGACAACAAAGTACTAAGGCTTATTTAATCTCTACAAGTTTTTCGTTAAAAATTTCACGTGCAAATGGCTTCCGACGACACAGGCACATTAACTCTCTACTTTTAGAAGCTGAACTTCAAACCAAGCCCACAGCCAAATAGGTCTAACAAAGAGGATTAAAGCCAAACAGCAGAATTAGATGTTTACCCTGTCACGCTTTCCTGTCAACACCACAGGAGGGATGGGGTACGTCTCAGCATGACGGGTTGGATCATACCTGGATGGGAAATAGTTCACCTGGAAAGAGCAGAACCATCTAAATAAAGCATGAAGAAAAATGCAGAAGAATTCAAATCCCAAATAACTTGTAACAAGCAAAGAATAAGAAAGGAATAGAGAAGCCTACAATATCTTATGTGAATGAAGACATTGTAGACTCGGTTTATTTAACTGTGTAATGATGTTATGTGGAGAAATGACATTGAGTAAATGCCTATGAGAGATGCTTTTAAGAACTCTTGAAGTCCCTTTTTTGTGTCGCAGATAGTATATAGAAGTAAAATACCTCCTCGTCCCTATGCATGAAGTTCATGAAACCTTCATGGTGGTTGTTGTGATGGGCACTCTTGGGAGCATTTGCTGGGAGCTGCAGATAGTTTGGTCCAAGACGGTGTCTCTGAGTGTCAGAATAGGAAAAGATACGGGTTTGGAGCAGCTTGTCATCCGAATAGTGGATCCCAGGGACAACCAGAGAAGGGCAGAATGCAAGTTGTTCATTCTCAGCAAAGAAGTTGTCAATGTTCTTATTCAACACCAAACGGCCAACAGGTTGCAGGGGAATGATGTATTCGGGCCAAGTCTTTGTAACATCAACTGGGTCAAAGTCGAACCTATCTTCGATATCAGGATCTATGGTCTGAATAAAAAGTTTCCACTCGGGGTAGTTTCCTGCTGCAATCGAGTCATAAAGATCCTGTGTCGCATGGCTGTGATTGGTGCCTCCAACTTTGACAGCCTCGTCCTCCAACAGAGACTTCACTCCACAAGTGGGCTTCCAATGGAACTTCACATAATTTACTTTCCCGGCTTTGTTGATCAGAGTGTAGGTATTCACACCCGAGCCTTCCATATGCCTGTAATCTTGTGGAATACCAATATCATCGAAGAGGAACGTGAACATATGCAGACTCTCGGGATGGTGAGAAAAGAAGTCCAAGATTCTCCAGTTCTCCTGAATGTGGGACTTTGGATTGGGTTTCAATGCATGAACCATATCAGGGAATTTCATTCCGTCCCGAATAAAGAAGACAGGGAAGTTGTTTCCCACCATATCGAAGTTCCCCTACACAATTAAAAAAAGAAAACGGACAAAATTATGTAACTAAGCCATAAAACAACAAATTTTTCGCTTCTTTCTTCTGCAATTAAGAAAACCACAATTGAAAAATCATAGTAAATACTTACAATAAGCAAAAAATGCATAAAACTGATAATAGAACTCATTTGTAAGAATGGGAACCTTCTAATACGAAAAACAAACTGAGCAATAAGTGAACATCTTTACCTCTCTTGTGTAGAACTTCACGGCAAATCCTCGGGGGTCCCTAAGAGTTTCAGGGCTGCCACGCTCATGGATAACAGTGGAGAAACGGACAATAACAGGTGTTTGAACTCCCGGGGACCTAAGGAAATCAGCACAGGTAAGGTGTGTGATATCATGCGTGACCTCGAAAAAGCCCTTGGCACTGGCACCTCTGGCATGGACAACACGTTCCGGGATCCTTTCGCGATCGAAGTTAGCAAGTTTCTCCACCAAATGGTAATCTTCAAGTAGGATTGGACCTGTCATAGAGACAATATTCATCACTACCCTTTTCCATCTCTCCAAGCACAAAATTTCTTCAAAGCACACACACAAACACACTGTTTTCATATCCTAATCTAAAACCTAGAAAACTATATCCTGGAACAAAACAACAACACGGCGATTGAAAATCATCACCATCCAAACAAACACACTTCCACTTTTTCAATTCCTTGATCTAAAAACCTAGAAAAATGAATCCAGTAACAAAACAACAACAAATCGATCGATAATCTCATGCATCTCAGTTCGATTGCAAAAGGGGGAAACAATAAGAATATACCTCTAGTTCCAACAGTCAAAGAGTTGTTGTTGTTCCAAACTGGAGCTCCAGAATTCGTGGTCATAAAAGGTGAATTGAAAGCACTCGACGGACGGTACTGAACACATCATCACCAAATAGTCAAACATCAATACACACAACACATCCGGAGCTAAACCTCAAGCAATTCAATCAACTTTTTTCTCAAAAAACATCGCCAGAATCAAAACAAACACGAAATCAATTCATACAAGTGTGTCGAAAGAGATGGAGCAGATTGAAAATCAAGCAAACAAGTCACCTAAATTTGATAAAAAAAAACCTACCAACACGTAGCCTCGAAATCATCGATATAAAAAACTCGACGCAGTAATTCAATCAAACAACACGAGGATTGGTGGATTACCACCAAATCAATCAAAACTCACAAATTCGTACCTTGTAAGGATCCATTTCTACAGAAGGAAGGAAGAGAGAGGAGAGCTTTATTCGAAAATAGGAGTTTAGCGGTTTTAAAATAGGAAAATGAGATTATTTATAGTTATATGCGCATAGTGGTAGGGACATAATTTCATTATTCTACTATTTTATTTAGTTTTTATATTTGTCTTCTTTAGTTTTCGTGGCTCGCATTTCTATTTTCCATAGTTGGAAATATTATCCTTTTCAAATAGGATTAATCGTAAATAAATGTTAGTATGACCAAATTTTGGTTTTATTTTTTAAATTTTAAAATATTAAATTTGAATATGTTTACAGTACTTATTTTGCAATACAAAAATTGATCACATACAAAAATGTATTATTATTTTTTTTGTAAAATGGACGATATCATTAATAATAACACATCGTTTAATTTTAACGTTTATATATGCATTTTTTATTGCTATATTAAATGGGACTGTCATTTATAAACTAAAATTTTATAATTTTTTTGATTGATTTTAAAGTTACAGAATATACTAACTAAAATTTATAAATTTTTAATATTATTGCTATGTTACTTTTTCTTTCGGATTAGGTTAGTCCATCGTGTATAGTCATTATTAAATCAACAATCAGATTAATTCTTCATACGTAGGTAGTTTAATGGATAGAGTTTCACATATTTTCTATTGAAAGGTTAATGTCACCAATAATATTTTAAGAGCTTAATTGCCACCTAAAACTCCATTACACTCTCATTAATTTAAATTGTCACGATTGAGAATGTATTTAATTTGAGTCGATTTTAATCGTCTTATTTTAACCGTACCTAATTATTGTAAGTACTATATCAAAATAGATTGTTATTCCGAGATATCATAGGCAAAGCAAATTCTAATTTCTTTTTAGTTGCAAAATGTTTTTATGTGGCAAATACTTTGACGTATAAATATAAAATACTAAGAGCATCCACAACCGTGCTCTTGTCAGCGGCACGATTGTGGGCCCGGGCGGTACTATTCATGCCTGCTCTCTGGCAAGAGCACAACACCCACAATTGTGCTCTTCCACAAGGACGAGCACAATTAATTTAAAATTCAATTAAACAATAACATTTCCATAATATTAAAATTCATTTAAAAATCACAATAAATATTACAAATGACAAATAAAATTAAACATTACATAATTAAAATCCTAAAAATGAAAAATTACATAATTAAAATCCTAAAAATTAAAAATTACATAATTAAAATCCTAAAAATTAAAAAAACCACTACTCGTTGCCGAATTTCGCCCACATGTGGTTGATTAGGTCTTCTTGTAGTTGATTGTGGATTCGAGTATCGCGCATTGTGTGTCTTGTCTCGATCCTCTGGTCAACCGTCGTATGCTCGCCTCGGCGTAGGGGAGACCTCGCTGTTGAGCTTCCGGCTTCGTCCTCGTCGTAGAAGCTAGCCGCTCTCGGCCCTTCGTCGGCTATAATCATGTTGTGTAATATAATACACGTGAACATGATGTCGGCGATATGAATGAGAGATGAATTGATGTGATAAATGAGTGATGAATGTGTGTATTTATAGATGATTTTGGGAAAAAAAATAAAAAAAATAAAAAAAAATCAGAAAAAATGGGAAAAAACGGCCATATTTTTGGGATTTGGAAAATAATTTTTTTATTTTTTAGCATTATTTATAATTAAATACCGATTAAAAAAAAATTGAATGCAACGGCTACGCCGTTGCCCAATCCTGTGCCGTCACGTGTGCGTCCCCTGACACGGACGTGCTCGATACATCGAGCAGCGCCGTGCCGGCGGCGCGAGCGCAGCGGCGGCGGATGACGTCCGTGCCAGCAGCGCGGACGGCGGTGACGACGGACGCCACCGCTGCGCATGCTCTAATGTTGATGAAATAAATGAGGAGTAATTAAATGAGGATGTGATGAAGTCGAATTAGTTGTTCCTTATCCAAGGTTTTGGAGTTTATCTCTTGGTATAATGTCGACACGTGGCATATGCCTAGAAATGTGTGTTCCAGATAAAAACATTATTTAATTTGGGCTGAAATTGGGCGTATTCATATTGGTTGGGCCCACAACATTTTGTACTTGGGTAACTTGTTTGGAAATTTCTGAATTTTTTTCAACGATTTTGCATCAATTACTTCTATTAGTTTATTCTAATATTGCACTTATATTATTGATTTGTTTTAGTTTTACAATCAATCAAGCCGATACTAACATAACATAATGGCTTATTTACTAACCACTATCAGGTATCAATTAAAAGGACGTCATATTATTTGGAATATATTTGCAGAAAATTGAAGAGTGAAACCCTTTTGTAACTTTTAATAAAATAATTTATACCATAATTTAACATTTTAGGCTCATTTTCTAATTGGTGGATTTCTCTCACCAACTACCGTATTTGACGAAAAAACATTGTCAATATATAGGGAAATGATAATACCTACGTACTACCTACATATCCACTTTCTTTTATCTATTTTTGTTGTTATTTTGCTTATAAGTAATCTCATTTAATAACTTTGAAGTTGAAGATATTCATGGTGTGAAACCAAAAATATTCCTTTCTAACAAAAGTATATTGAATTGTTTTTAGAATTTTGTTTATGGGTTGGTTGTCAAATTGTACACAGCAATAAAAATAGCCACATGAAAATTAGATTTCCAAAAAATTATTTTGGCAATTTCTTCAACTACCGACCACAAATTTAAATTATTTTCTCTCCTCCAAGACTTTATTCGTAATTTTCTACAATAACTCGAATAAAATGAAACAAGATAGTACTTACATGATTTTCCAAATAAGTGCTTTCACTTCAAAAGGCTATCACTATATAAGAGTTTTCACTTCAAAATTGTGCATAAATGTAACCCAAAGGTTAAGAGTTGATTTTTTCTCTTCCCTTTTAACTCAAAAGGTACAATGTAAATAAGCTTTACAATTGAACAAACACTAGGTCACTAGTTATTTGTACAAAAGGAAAATTAGTTATCTATAAATACCATTACCCCACCAAAACTAAAATAAATAACAAAACTAAAATTTAAAATAAAATTATTAAACCTCGTACACTACAAAAAAAACCGCATGCTTCGACGTTGTTAAGGTTAAAAGTGAGATGATGTTGACGGCCGATCTTCTTGCTTCTCTATAAGCACACATCTTGACGGCGGACCAAACATGCTCAAAATCACCTGCCAAAACACACGGCCACCCCCGTCGATCAACGATCGAATTCCGCAAAAAATATAATCTTTGCAAAAACTACGAATACGGGGCGGACATTGCCGGGTACGAAGCCTCTTTACCGGAGATTGAGCGCGTGTGCATGTGTTTTAACAAGAACGAAGGAAGTAGATCGTATAACTTCGCGAAAAATAGGATTTTAAAAAAATTATAGTATCACAATTGTAGATGGATGATTTAAACTCATTAAGGGTTTCGATAGGATTTAGGTTTTAGGACGACGGGAGTATATCTTACGGGTAAAAAGACGAGGCCGTGCAAGAAGCCGAGAAGCACCAAAGCGAGATACATTTTGAAGTAGTAAACCTGCAAACCATACAGGAGAGATAAGAACGAGACGTTAGAAGCATAACGAAAAACGGCTCATATAAATCCATTTGTGCATGCAAGATCACGGACCACAAAAACTTCGGTCCTCGAGAAGCAAAGAACGAGCACTCCGACTAGCTTCGTGAGTGTGATTCCGCTGCAAAAGATAGGTTGTTCTGTAAGTAATCAGAAGGTAGAAAAAATTCGGAAAACTAGGGCAACCGGAACGGAAAAAAATCTCGAACCTAAAAACGGATGCCCCCATCGTGGTGAGAGCTTCTTTCATCCGCTGATTCCTATCTCCGCTCGTCACCTAAAACAGACACAATTAAACGAAAATGTTGATGGGTTTCATTCTTTTACAACCAATGCTAAAAAGCTTATGATTGTAAATAAGGGGAGAAATCTGACCAAGAAAGCATGAGTAATATGGACACAGAACTCCACGGCAATGCCCACAGACATCACGAGGTTCACAACCGACAGCGCGTTCAGCTGGATACCTAGAATCGCCATTATGCCCTGAGGACACCGAAGAAACGAAACGAGTTATAATGTCGGAACCTGCCTGAAAGGGTGATTAACCGTGCAAATCGAGCAGAGGAACGTACCAAAAGATCCACGATGATCATTGACAGAACAAGTAGAATTATCGCAGAAGTCCACACACTAAACACAGAAAGGAAACAAAAAACAGGGTGAGCACGCAGTCATTTTGATGAAAGATACGACGAGGTTTATGTATAAGACTAACCTGCACGTGATGACTAAGCAGACTACGAAGACAGCAGCTGTTAAGTACAAGAAAAAAATTAATATTGAGATGATTGGAATAAATCTCTTATCGAACATCAATATTTCAAGGAGGACAAATCATAACCAACGAGTTCGGTGCAGTCATGAAATTGAACGAAAAACAAAGGAACTAACCGATGGCAATAGCGAGATTGACCAGAGCCGTCTTCCATATGTTAAGGTACTGCTCAAAGAACATATAGAACACAGCGTATGGGAAGACGTCAATCTGCAAAGGAGTAAATTAATGTCAGCCCAAAGTTCAAATGACTGGGACAGATCAAATATACGAAGGAAGTTACCCCCAAAGCATGAGACATCTTTGCACTAAAATCTCTTGCAGCCCTCATTGAGTTTACATAGTCAGCCTGTTTATTAAGGGGTGTGTGATATGTCCTAAAAGCCGATGCTTGAATGATTCCGTTCTCGTAGCCTAATGATATAGAAATATTTTCATCAATGTCAGAGAGAGAGAGAGAGCAATTGGATTTAGTATTAAGAGAATATTTACCATTGAGCTCAACATTGCTTGTATATGCCCCATTTCCACCTTTTGCACAATCAGCAGACGGCAACGCATTAAGGAACCATGGAAGCTTATCCCTAAATTGTGCAGTTGATGGGCGGCCATTTTGCAACTCCGAGTGACGGAAGCACTGAAAATTTGTTATATTCATCATTTGTAAAGGTTGTTGCCAAATTATAGCATAAGCGGTGAACACTCAAAGATAACCAGTGTTAATTAATCAACACAGTATAAAGTCCACGAGAGGAAGAGGTTTATTTTACCGTTGTACAGTCCGAACACACTGAGCTGAGCCCACAACTACCACCATCTGACGCGCAACAAGGAGGCTGAAAAAATATTTTAGAAGAAATGCATAAAACATTTATTTTGAGGTGGCAAATGAAAAAAAAAACGGCTGAAATGAGTATATGGCAGACCTGATCATCCGGAGGACAGTAGCTTGCATTAGTGAATTTCCTACAACATCCGAAAGCTTCAGGAGACAACCAAACGAGAAAGTCATCGAGCCACGAAGCTGCTGGTTTAGCTATGTAACTTGATTCTGGCACTAACGAAGCTCGCGCTATCTGCATGATTCAGGAAGTACGAATTAGAATAACAGTTTCAGACACAAAACTAATCTATACAGGTGTCTATCTGTAATTTAATCTTCAAAAATTCATTTTTAATATATAACTTGAAAGAATGTTCAAAATTAAATGGGCAGGATAAAGCACTCGTGCAGCACTTTGAAGGGCCCAAAGTTAATAAATTTCAAGAATAACATTGTGTTACCTCATTTAGAAGAGAATTTGAATCACACTGGCTGATAGAACAGAGTTGGTTCGTCTGTCTCGATTCTAAACTGAGAAATAAAAAACGAGCACGTCAAGAATTCCCTTATATTGCTGAGAGGTGAGTCTTTGAATATTGAAGTCATAGCAGAAAGTAATAGTTTCATAAGCCCAAACTGCAGATTTCCGCACTAAGTTGAACATGTATTTGTAGTAAACATGTCAATTATAGGGGTTCGCATAAACAACAGTCAAACCAAAGCTACCTGTAATTGTAGTCTTTCACTACAAAATAGAGCGGAGGACCGATTCTGAGATAATCCGTGATATTGTTAAAGTAACCCTGCAGTAAAAGAATAAAGTGCTACGTGTGAAGTTTGAGAGGGGTGGCGAAAAAGACAGGAATCGTGAAACAGAAATGTTGATGTTTGAAGACCTGAAGATATGAATCTCGAGGAAGAACAATTTGCTGTTCTAAACCAGGTTGTATTCTCGAACACAATGCCTTCACAAGACAACAATGGAAAGTTTTGCTGTTAGAAGACGATTCAAACATTTCTTAAGAGATAGGCAAGATCTGTAGCCAACAACTTACTATGCTTGCCAATGTAAATGCGCCAAAAGTGCAGACGACCAGTAGTTTAATCACCCAAACGCTAAGAATCGGAGCATGAATTTCCTAGATGGGAAAAATTACTAGTTAGTAAAGCAAAAAAAGAGATTAACCAAAGTTAATGAAACAAAAATACAGATATCAGAAAGAAAGGGTAGTTTCATTAGACGAAAGCAGTAAATCTATCACATACCTTCATATATCTCACTAGTAGTCCCGGTTTCTGCTGATTACCACCTGGAATTTCAGAAAATACATCATTTTAGCTATATGCTTTTAGTATATATGATAGGCAGTCCCAAATGATGGCACAAAAGTATACCTTTCTCCAGCTCCACATTTGAACCAGATGTCTTAATACATGGAAAACAGTCAATCCTGTTATCCTCAGCTCTCAGGAAGTCGAAAACGATTAAAGCAACAAATGCAGTAACTTGAAGAAGGAAATCCAGAAGAACAGCCAATGCTGCACGTAGAACATCCACACATAAGTTAGACCGACATAGGTAAAGGGGGAAATCAATATTCAAACAGCGGATTTTTAACCTGCAAACATTGAGAAGACGCGGCAAGCAGGCATAGGAATGAAACTTCCTACTGCAAAGGCCAAGACCTCGGCGAGGCTAGCTAGTGTTATAGACGGCCCTACTTCCACGAGTGCGTTACTAATCCGTCCCTCTATCGGCAATTCTAATTGCTGTCTCTTTACGGCTTGAACCAGTATGCACATGTTGTCCACCCCAACCTGACCACCATGGAAAAAACCCATCAAGTCATCGAGAGAAGAAAATAATCGTGTAATCAATGAGTAAACCACTTCTCAGTTGAACATTCTGTTTGATAAGAAAGAAGGTAACAATTTTTATACAATATAGAGACGTGCAGTTGTACAGCTGATCAAAATCGAACTTACAGCCAGAACAAGAAAGGGGATGACTTCCATTATTATCAGTGTAGATTTTACTCCAACAGCACTGAAAAAACCAACTGATCCGAGCACAGAAAGCATGACTAGCAAAACGCCTGATAGACCTAGTAATATCTGTAAAGGCATTGTGCAATATTAACTGTAAACATACAATTTACGTGTAGTAATTGGTATTTAATGCTTTATGAATATGCATTCAGTAAAGCTTATTCACAAAATAATACCTTGGAGGAGATATAATAGGAAGAGAAACGAGGAGCATCTCCCAGAGTCAAGGATATATAAGCAAACATTACGAGATAGCTTATCTGGAACAAAATGACAAACATATAATAAGAATAAGAATTATATGAAAAACCAACACTTGAAACATTAGATTTATTCCCCTACCATGATAGTTATAGCATCTGCTGTGCTTTCTCTTTTCAGTTCTTCCTCGATAGAACTCTCTGACGAAAAGGCAAGTGTTAAATTCTTTGATTGCACCATAGGCAAGAGCTCCTCCTGATAAGAAAACTGATTTTAGTAAAAAATAGTAAAAAGAGGCCAATTATCACTTTGAATTCATTTATTTTGTCTTTGACATATATAATCGAATTATAAACAACTCTTTTATGAGTGTTATGAACAAGCTAAGAGGATCACAATCATGTTTATATTTTCACCTCTCAGGGATTAGAAACACGAATTACCTTTGCTAGCTGAATGAAAGCTTTCTCCCATGCCTCTGCCCTCTTGGTAGCATTCCCATCTTTGTTGACTTCATTGTTCACGGGATACGTCACTATGAAAGCAGAAGCCTGTTTGGAACAAATGGTTGAGACTATATACTTCGTGCATCAAAAAATTTACTCACAAGAGGATTAACGGTTACCTCTGAATAGTTATTCCCAGAGAAACCACCAAGAGCTGTGCTCGGATCAAGTGGAGCTTTGAATGCACTGGCGCATGTGTCTGCCGAGGAATAGTGCTAAATGACACAGATCACAAATAAGTATCCAAAGGTAGAGAGAAACGAGGCTTTGGATATTATATGCAAGGGACAGAGCCCACTAATAGTACCTGGAAACAATATTCGACATGATCTATACCCCCAAAGCTATCATAGTTCTGGGCATCCATCTTGAAATACTATCACAGAATGAAACATTTCCAGGTCACAAAAAAAGTTCAAACTATGAAAACAAAAACACGTTGGCATCTAAAACTATTATACCTGAAGAACAGTTTGAGAGGCACAATCCTTGCCAAGTGGCTTCATGCAAATGTCAGTAAGAGATACCAATGAACCAGAAAAATTTGCTCTGATCGCATCCACCTGTCATAATTGACAGATTGTTATTCTCTAAGTAGTAACTACTGCTTCACAAGTAGAAAAATCATTCTTGAAACCAAATGGGACAAAGTTGGGGGAACGTCAAAAGGGAGATTACCCTTTTTTGTATGTCGAACAACAGGTTGATATTGCTATCTGACACGATGCTGGGTGCTTTCCTATTCACAGTGTCCGGGATCGTTGCTATTATGAGCTGAATGTTTCAAAATGGAAAATTTCAGTCTGTAAATACTCTGTCAAAGAAGCAGCATAGTTAGCTATTGTAATACCTGCTCGATTCGGTAAAAGGGAGCGAGATGACTGTCGAAGAATTGTTTCTCTTTCGCAGCTCTACTTCCAGGGCCCACCCATAACTGAAACGCAATAGTATGAAAACTTTAGAATTTTAAATGGTTAGTCATTATGTGTTAGCAACCCAAATATAGACAGCAGTTGGAGACTAACTGTACCTTCTCAGGCCTCGTCTCGACTTGGAAGCGTATAAGACCCAAGCAGAGCAACAGAACAATACCGATTGATGAGCACAGAACCAGGACGGGGTTTCTGGCCACCCATGTGCCGTATCTCCTGAAAAAGGCATCCCCCGTCAACCATGTCAATAAATCATTTCTCAGACAAAACGTACTTTACTGCAGTTGACTCAAATGAAAATTCACCTATAGAACTTTGACATGTAGCCTTGCACGATTGAAAGCTGCACTCCACTGTTCATTTGGGGAACATCCTCGAGCATCTGTGTTTAAGAAAATTAAACGATCCACTTATGAGTGTGGGCTTTGGCATTGACAATTCTTGATTTAGAATATCCCAGCCTCCAAAAGAGTGAGTAACGAAAGTACTAAAGAAAATAATCATAAATAGGAGGAAAGGCCCCAATGAGAGATCAAGCACATAATTGAGAAGTTCACACGGGCATGCACCTGCATAGGGACATTTTCATCCTTCTGACTGTTTATACGGCGAATAACACCCCCATTTGGGATATTAATCACAGGTTTGGTTTTAGACACGGGACTCCTTTTCCTTTTCCTGTGGAAGAATCCCCATCCAAGAAACACAGAAACAAGTACTATGTATAATATTGTCATTCCAACCTCAATGCATTTTGCCTGCACGTATCAAGAATGGGAAACATGTCATATTCGAGTTTTTACATCACAGTGAGGAAATCTCTTGGTTTCCAAGAGCACCTAAGATAAAATTCTCACATTTATAGATCCTATTCTCACTGAACAGGAACCTTTCTTGGGAGGAGTAGGAAGACCCGAGCTTGAACAGGCTGCTGACGAAGGACAGTCGCCGCATGAACAGCCCAATGAAGTGTCTCCACATGAATAAGTGGACACATTCATAGTCTTCATTCCCACTGATTCTGGGGCAGCCGGCAAAAAATTTATAGCATATGGTGATCCTGGTACACCAAGCCCGGCCCGTCTACCAAGAAACGCATACCACTCTGTCATACGCAATCACTAGTAAGTAGACTTTCTTGGACCAAAAAGAGGAGGTTGTTACTTAAAAGGTAACTTGGGAGATTAGATGTGCGGTCTCACCTTGAAATTTCTTAGCACCAGCACCGATGAATTCCATGGCTCGAGTGTTCATGGTGCCAAATTTTACTTCTTTGCATGATTCATACATTCCCAAACCAAAAGAGTCAGCTATGTAATAATCAATACCATTAACCGTCGAATTGCTCCCAACCTGGAAAGAGCACATGGAACACTGTTTAAGAAGAGCTCGAAATGATTGAAACCTTTTCCATTAAAATGCAGTATCAGAGAAAGGTGGCAAGGCTGTAGAGATGGTCGAAGTCCTAGATGATGCTAGATATGATCGTTCTATAAAACCATAGTAAACAGTCGTTTATCAAAATCACTAGCTTTGAGTAGGATTACTGACCTTGGCAATAGAAGTCACATTGATAAACTGGCTCTGGTTTGGCGAACATGTGAGCTCGCAGAATAGGTTCAAGAAATTTCTCAAGCAAGCTGGACAACCTACTAGAAAAGGAATAGCCTGCAGAAAGAGTATTCTATGAGAACATAAATTCATTTAATAGAAATTAAAAAGAAACACGGAGATTCCAGTGAAATTGATCAAATTCACATGTCCAGAAAAGATCAGAAAAGTTTACTCAATGCACAAAACATGAATTCTTTTTATTCATAATCAGTCAATTATTCTATAGTTATTTACACAAAGATAATGTGGCTCTAATCGAAGTGCCAAAACATCTACATGCGAGTTATGTTCACTTCAACGGAACAACAAAGCTGAATTTCTTACTTGCTGGACTTGCGTCCTCAGAGTGTCGAACTGTGCCTCCGTGCAACATACGTTTCCAGTAATCGTAGGACACAAGCTTTGAACCTTTGCTGATAGCAATTCATCTGGCTGTTATAATTAAACAAATAACCGAGTTCAAACATATTCAAACTTACAAATGCCATTGCTCCAAAACATCAAGAAAAACTAGAAAGACAACCAATGCAATACACCTTAACTAACAAGTAGTTACAACTAAGAAACCAGAGAAGCACGATCCCAGCAACATTTACCTTGACTGCAGGTCTGCCAATGGCACAATTCAGCACTTTGCCATCGCTACGTGCTCCACAAATGTCGTACATGGCGCAGTATTCCTCCGAATGTCTCTGTCTGAAAACAGAACACTTCGTTTGATCATTCAATAAAAGATGTTTTATAGCTGCAAGCCTCGAAAACAATGCTCACAAATCCGTATATTAACAACTCTCAGATATTCTAGAAATCAATATGATTATTCAGTTCAAGTCCAGAAATTGATGGTTGAACAAAAAAACAGTTTCAAAGTTCCATTTTTATTTTATTTTTTGCTGAGAGCAACATTAGTTTGTACATCATATTCCATCAACTCACTCAAAGGGCTACCAAATTCGTGTATATCCAAAGAAAAATAAATTAACTAATTAAAAACTTTTATCTTGAGAGTTAATTCATCAGAGAAAATCAAGCAATAAGGAGGAAAAAAAACACTAGAAACGGAAATTCCTCCCAACTTTTTCCAAACACCTTTGATCTTCCTCCAAAAAGGTTTCAAATAAAGCCAAAACACACACACGGAATTGTGAAGCTTAAAACCACGAGCAGACATTTGTCAATTATCATCTCCGAAAACCGACACAGAGAAGAAGCAATACCCGCCACTATCCGCCAAAAGAAGCCTCGCACCAGACCTCTCCGATTCCACCACAGCCGCCACTAACAACACCTGCAAAACAAACAAAAAGTCAACTAATTTCCAATAAAAACTACCGAATTCGCCGATTTTCCCTCCATTTTCAGCTCACCGTGAGCACCAGCAAACAACGGCGGAGGCCTCTCTTTCTCTCCCCCTCCATTGCAGCAGAAATTGAACTCCAATCAAAGTGGATAACTCAATCACAACCGCCTCAATTGCTATATATATATATAGAACTATAGCGAGATAGTATTGGAAATCTCAATTTGATATGATAAAATCGGTGAAGCAGGTTGGAGTCAACTTCAATGCAGGGGATAGTTGATCATAAATGATATGCACCATCAACACAATAATCCGGGAGAATTGCTATATATAAATACAATGTCTGCGGTTAGCAGAGACGTGTGTAGAGAGAGTGTGTGTGTGTGTGTGTTTGTGTGTGTGTGTGTGTGTGATTGAGTGAGAGAGAATTACAGAGAGAGAGAGAGGAGTTTAAGGAACAAAATCCAAAGCGAGAATTTATTTAAAATATAATCGAAATTTTCTGGTGTGGAATGTGATTTGACGGGAATGCCCCTGCTTTCGGTCGTTATGTCGAGGAAGTGTGACGAAAAATGTTTTCTATTCGATCACACTTTGCAGCGGACAAGAGCATCCACAATCGTGCTCTTACAAAAGAGCACGGATGTAGGCCTAAACCCATTTTTATTACTTTTTACTCACTGCTCTTAGCCAAGAGCACAACACTCACATCATGTTCTTCTGCAAGGACTCAAGGGTCACGTCATTCTATTATTCAATTTAAATAAAAACATTTTCACAATATTAAAATACATTAAAAATATCCGAAATACTATTACAAATTATAAAAAAAATAAAAATTACATAATTAAGAGAATATGAGAGAATTTAGATGATAATTGTGTAGTGTGGTGTGAAATTTTTGGTGTGGAAGTAGTGGTATTTATAGATGAAAATGTGAATTTTGGGGAAAAAAATTGAAAAAATAAATTAAAAGTGGGGAGAAAACGGATATAATTTATTGGGATGTGGGAAAATATTTTTTTTATTTAATTCGGATTTTTAAATTAAATTTGATTTTTTTTTTAAAAAAAGAAAAAACTAGTCGTTGGCCAATCAGGAGCCGCCACGTCAGCTGCTCAGCGGCACGGACGTGCTCGATGCATTGAGCAGCGTCGTGCTGGTGGCAAGAGCACAGCGACGAGCAGGGGTCAGCCGCGCCAGCGGCACAGACGCCGTCCTCGCCAGCGAGCACCGCTGCGGATGCTCATTGTTTCATTTATTATTACTATTGTTGTGATTTGGAAATTTTGATTTGCAGGAAATTCAATTTAATTCTAAAATTATAGGATCTGTTTGTTTAGTAGGATGCAGGATGCTGACCTGAAAAATTAATTTGATTCCTAATTTTTTATTCTTGTGCATGTTTGACTTTTTTGCCAAGTACTACCTCATTGTATAAATTTTTGGACCCTTATTTTCTACTGTAATTTTTTTTATTTTTTTCTAAATTTAGAATTATTATAAAATAAAATAATACAATAATTATTATAATAAAATTTTTATAACGATTTTGTTATCAATTAGTAAGGTGTACTAATCATTGAAATAACTATGTTATTACTTTTATTATTTTTTTTATCATGTTATTAATTAATAAATAATTAAGTCAATTTTAATGTAATTTTAAAATCTATGTAGCATGCTTGGTAAAATTATTATTGTTGTTATTATTATGTTTATGTGGATGTAAAAATTATGGATCATAGTTTCTGTTGTATATATTTTATTATTATTTCAGTTAATATTTTAATTCAAGTTTATTGCTCTAACTAGGACTATTACGCGTATTAGTTAATTGGAATTAAAATAATAAATACAAGTTGAGAATATCAACAGGCTACAGGTCTCTATTATAGATTTTCAAGGAATTATATTCCAATAATGTAATTTTTCTGAAAATAAGTAGGCCATAGAATAATACTCGTAGTAATTAATTACTCCGTATTTGAGTTTTAATTGTTAACGAATTATATTTTGCATTTAATGTTGATATTTGAGATTGTCAAATCAAGTGATATTTTATGCCAAACACTGATGCTTTTGATACATAATAATAATTTGTTGAAAACGATGTCAATTTTTCGCTAAAAAACTTGGTTTTGTTAGCAAAATTATAATGAGTTAAAAGTTCATAATTACCGGACAAAATTGTAAGTTTCATCATCCTAAATTATAAGAGTGATGCTAAATGGCCATAATGTGGCCGGCCATAAAGAGTTAATTTAGTCCATTTACATGTATAAAAAAATTAGAATTACCGATATAAACTTATATGTGTGTGAATGAACTTGTGAGTTGATACGTATCTTTGAATTCCATCACGTAAAACACATTAATATCACGAATTACTGTATACGTTGAGCAACAATCAAGAAATGACAGTAGTAATAAGTTGAGCAAAAATTACGAAAGAGCAACACTAACATGTTGAATAACATATAATGAAGATAATATAAAAGTAAAATCAAGTAGTATTAAACCAAAAATTTGAAAAAAAATCAATTTTTTTGTTATTTAATTAATTTATGGCTGGCCATAATGTGACCATATAGCTTTATTCAAATTATAATGCTATATTTTGCGTGAGATAAGCAAGATTTTAGGTAGGTGGTCGATTTCTAGTAAATAAAAAGTACTACTCTAAATTTTTGTAGTATACAAATAATTATATTCTTGGCATAAGATTTGATACCGACGTTGAGATATTATATGGATCTTTCATTTCCACACATCGCGATCCATTTCTATGTGTGTTTTTTTCGGAATTCCAAAACTCATTTCGAAAAGATAAATTTACTCATATACATAGTATTCCTAATATAATTCTATTTTTAGTGATATAATTTTATAAGTAACTTCTCTATATGATTTTAAATAGGAATTTTAACATTATCATTTTGAGGAAAAAATTTGATTATAAAAATTATTCATGGTAGTATTAACTAACACACTACATAACTATATTTAGTGTTCAATTGCTATATTTAATTGTAAAATAATTCTATGTTCAAATAAATTTTCATTTAATCACTTTAAGTTTAATATATACTATAGCTTTTGTATCTTTTGTGCCTATCATCTATATATGTATGACAGCATGAGCAATGAAATCTTTTATCTCAATATATGAGAAAATACAATAAAAATTGAACATTTTCCTTATAATCGGAAGTACATAATAAAAATAATATAGTCATAATATAATGATTAAGCATTTATCTTTTGCATAATCCTTTCATTATTTTAACAAACAAAATTTATCGTTTAATTCGAACAACTGAAGTGAAATAAACTCGTACTACTACGGAGTATATTTTAACACAAACAAAAATCTAAAAATATAATTAAACTCCTTAAATATTGCGTTCATATGATTAAACTATCTTAATTGCTCACGGGAGTGTATTTGTCGTATTTTTGGCATGTAATGTGACAATTCTTTTCAATTACCTTTTTTCATATCAATATTTATTAGGAAAGGAGTGACGTTCACTCGTTATTAATTATCATATGAAATGACGTATGTAGATGGATATCATGGGCTGAAAATCATTAATTTGTTAATCGTTGATGGATACTTAATTAATTGGATCGTTAACGAATGATGATTATTAATATTTATAATTACTTATGTATAGTGTTTGTTGATTAGGTCTATTATGATATTAGTGTAAAAAATATTAATAGTATTATAATGGACATTTTAATTTTGGTCAATCTGGCCATCAACTCTTAGGAAGTGATCGACTAAAATCAATCTATGTTTTATGATAAAATGGAATTTACCAAAACTTATAATGTGATAACTTTAAAAATATTAGTGGGCAAGTAAAATGGATGACTATGTACTTAAACATCATACCACCCACCCCACTAAATTCATGTTCTTCCATATTGGATTGTGATTTTCCTATTTCCCACTAATTTCAACCACCAAATTCATTTTCATGAAATAAATATAGAAAAATGACTGCGTGTATGAATGTGTTTTGCTTGTTAATTATAATTATTTAAAAAAAAACATATTTTACAATATGTTGATGTAGACATACACATAATATAAGTAGTTTCTAGACAGCTATTTTTTTCAATAAAAACAATAAATATAAGGTTAATTTCTATTAAAATGGTGAGGACTCAGGATGTATGATTTCCATATTAACTTTTGTATAATTATATTTATGTCGACTGATGAATGCAACCACTACCATGTTGGGCTGGGGAAAAATATCAAAAAAATGATATATCGCTCGTATCGTATTGAAAAATATCGAAAAATTATCGAATTTTCGATATATCGTAATTTTCGATACGATATGATACCGTATCGTAAGTTTTCGATACAATAACGATATGAATTTTTTTATATCGCGATATATCATTTTATATCGAATATACGATATATATCGATATTTTCGATATATCGTTTTATATCGAATATACGATATATATCGTATATATCGAAACATATTGAAATTCAATACATATTAAAATTTAAAATTATAAATATATATAAATCCATTTAATTGTACTTGGTTGTGTTGCATTTTGATTATGGAGATAAGAACACTATTAATTTTATTGTGTTGAAGTTTTATTTATTTTTGTGTAGATTTTAAGTTTTGAAATTATAATTTTCGATATACAGGTATTCGATACGATATCGATATTTCGATATATCGTACCGAAATTCGATATATTGATATATCGAATTTCGGTACGATATATCAAAATATCGATACGATAACGATATTGATATTATCCATATCCACTGGCGGATTCAGGTGGGGTCAGGCGGGGTCCGCCGACCCCACCACCTGCCACGGAGTGCACCGGAAAGCTACTTTCTTCGGCCTCCGACCCTACGGCGTTCACGTCTCCGCCCCCACCTCACGTCCTCACGCTGTGTGAGATGATGAGGAGACTGATCAGAGAGAAAGGAAGGAAGTGAGGCAGCCGGATGGGTAGACTGTTGTCGAGAACGAATGAGTTGGAGGGGAAGAGTCCTTCCGCGGTTTTTGTTTTCGAAGAGAAAGAGGAATGGTATTGGAGATGTCATTATTGTTTTCTCATCCCTATATTCACTCGTGAAATAGAATAAACCGGCATCAATAAATTTAACTAAGTTTAAAAGATTAAATATCTTAAATATGTTATCTAATTGTAAAATGGGCTTTGAAATATTTTCTTTATTTGAATTAATTCTTAGAAGTCCATTAAAAATATTTTCTCATCTTATCAATTAATGTTAAATAGTAGTAGTAATATTTTTTTACAGTATATCAAAATCAATTTATCTAAATTAACCACCTACTTATATAAAGTAAATATTTCTTAATTTCTTCTACTCTTAGTTTTATAATTTAAATTTTCAACCTTATTATTCATATTCAATTTTTTAAATCTTTAAAAATTTGGTATGTTACAGAAAAATTATGCTATGTGTATGTCATTTTTTTTGTCAAAATACGTAATATAACATAATTGTTCTCTCTTACTTTATTATTTATTTGCATCTTTGTTTTATCTAAGATCATATTTTATTCTTTTTTCAGTTAGCTCCATAAACGTCTTTTTCTTAAATTCTGTATCCAAAAGAAGAGTCTTGCTTATAACAGGATGAAGAAAGTGGAGTTTGTTGTTTTAAGAATATCGATACTCGCATGAATTATTTATATTAAAAAATATATTTATAAAAATAATTAATTTAAACAATTATTTTAAATAAATATTTACTATCTTGTTCGACCCCACGATAATTTGTTCCTGGATCCGCCATTGTCCATATCGAAAGTTCGATATATCGAAACTTTCAATACGATAACGATATGAAATTCTTTCATATCGATATTTTCGATACGATATACGATACAACGTTTTCGATACGATATCTCGTATCTACCCACCCCTACTACCATGTAGGAGTATAAATAATAGTAATCTGAAAATTACAATTGATATAATTGGGCCGAATCCAATTATATCATCCTATACCAAGGTGATGATATTTCTTTTTCTTCATCTTAATTAGAATTTGATAATATTCATACTCTACCATAATGTGTTTAATTTTCAGTTACAGGCACGACAAAACTCATAAATGACATTGATTTAAGTTAGTTAGTCAACTATATAAATAAATTAGCACCAATACTCAGCGTACATGTACGATTCAATTCCGTAGAGCGATAATGTTTGAGGTCAAAAGTCTTAAAGTTTGGGTCCACAATGATGTGATCTTTAAATTTGTAGTATTCATTTACTCAATATTTTCCACACATAGTTTAATGACTTTTTTTCATGAGTCTATCAAGATGATGTTACACTATAGGCAACGAAAACACATAGATTGTACTCATATCCATCTCCTTTATCGTTTTGCGTTCCACACTTTAACAAATGAAATTATTTAATTTAGTATACGACGTTGTATTATAGTCTAAAATGTTTCGTTTTCTTTAACGTCCGATATTGTCACATCACTAAGTTATCAGATCATGCCAATGCTAAAATTTTAATTGTTAAACAAGATCAAAATATATCAATAAATCGAACCAAATAATTTAAGGGAGAATTACATTATATAAATATTTAAAGGGCAAATTACATCAATTATTATATCGATTATAAATCCAAAAAAAGAGGGATTTAATTAGAGGTTGGGGTAAATAGGAAAATTAATACTAGTAGGCTCCAAAACAGGGTGGTCATATTGAGGTGTGAAATTTAATCCAAAATTATTAAAGTGTGAATGAAGAAAATATGTGGAAAAAGTAGAAGAAAACATAAAGGAATAATATCGTGGACAAATCGACAGTTGGGGAGATGTGAAGTGGGATTAATGATGATCAATTCCTCCCTTTCACACACATATACTCTCATATATATTGACGGGGAGCGTTATTCTCCTATTCATTCATTAGATTTTTTATTCTTCTTAATATGGGCCGTTAAATCTCATTCATCAACGATCTAGATGATATGCATTATTACACTATAATGGTGCATTATTAGTCGGTGTGCATTATTCAACTGAAAATCTGCATTATTAAATGACACGTGGCACCAATCTAACCGTCGGATGACAAAATCGTGGGGCTGAGATTAAAAAGAACAAAGAACAAAAGATACAAAAAGGAAATGAATACATCCCTACACTACATTGATATATACAAAGATTATCTTCTAACCATTTACACTAATTTTACTCTCATTTTTAAGTATAGTATCACGTTAAAAAATAATTTTACTCTAAGCATATACTCCCTCCGTCCCCCATTTGGAGTCGTTGTTTGACTCGGCACGGGTTTTAAGGAAGTGTTTGAATGGTTGGTGTAGTAAATGGAGGTAGGTAGTGGAATGTGGGACCACTTTGACTTTTGGTGTAATAAATGTAATTGAATCAAATTCAATGTTTAATTTTAATTTAATGTTTCAATTTAAACAATGCAATTAAATTAAATTTTCAATTTAATTGTGTAGTCATTAACTAAATTCATTAACAATGTGGGACCTCAATTGAAACCATGTTTACTGCCTTACACAAAATTGAATGAAAAAAAAGTGCAAGTTGCACTATAAATGCAAAATTAAAGCTGCAATTGTGTATAGATAGGGCACGTTTCCTATTTCAGTCTCCTGCCAAAAATTGAGAGGGAATGCCAATTTAATTTAGTGGAGGGAATTCTTACAAGTAAGGAGGGAAAATGTACAAGGACATTCAAATTGTTCACCACTCCTATAAATACATTCACTTCTACTCTTCATTTACTTCCACCAACCAAAACAAAAAAAAGGAAAATCTATTGGTTTTGTAGTATACCCTCAGAAAATTTTCATCACTGGGTAATGGAGAATGAGGTGGTCCAAGTGTTGGACCCTGATCAGGAGCAGCAGGGGCAGTGGCAGGGGCAGTCCGGATGGCATCGGCCTACATTAGCCTTGACTAGCCAACAAAAAAACCTCATTGCACAGTTTCTTCTACAGCGAAGTAGTGCTGGAGTGCTGCCAAGAGGTTCTTGTGCAGAGGCTGCCAATAAATTCAACATCCACAAAAGGACAGCAGAGAGAATATGGCACATCAGTAAGCAGCAGATGGACAGAGGGGAACCTGTCATGATGCAAGGCAAAGTAAAAGGTTATCAACACAAAGACAAACTCATGTTAGATGAAGACAAGTTTAGAAACCTGTCCATGCTTGAGAGATCAACCATAAGGAAGGTTGCTTCTAAGATGGAAGTAAGCAAGACAACAATTGGTAGATTTCTTAAGAGGAATCAATTGAAACCTCATACAAGTGCTATCAAGCCTACACTTACTGAAACCAACAAAATTGCAAGGATAAAATGGTGTCTTTCTCATATTCAGCCAACACTCGCTGAAGGTAAACTTCTTTACCATTCAATGCACAACATTGTCCATATTGACGAGAAATGGTTCTACATGACAAAGACATCAGATAGATACTACCTGTTGCCGGATGAAGATGTGCCATACAGGTCCTGTAAGTCCAAGAGATTCATCACTAAAGTGATGTTCATGGCTGCTGTGAGTAGGCCACTATGTGGGCCTGATGGAGACATCATATTCGATGGTAAAATAGGGTTATTTCCATTCACAGAACAGATACCAGCCCAAAGAAGTTCAAAGAACATGCCAAAAGGGACAATGGAGACAAAGCCAATTCAGTCAATTACCAAGGAAGTCATGACAGCTTGTCTCATAAACCAGGTATGCCACTTTTTATGCCAATAAAGCTATCAGACATCATATTCATGTCATCACATAGTCACATACACAGTTTGTTGCCAGATTATACCATCAATCAAAGCCAAATGGCCAGCCAATGCAAGCAAGAAGATTTTCATACAGCAAGATAATGCCAAACCTCACCTTAGAGCAGCTGATCATCAATTTGAGGCACTTGCAAGTACTGATGGATTTGAATTCCATCTAATTAGCCAACCACCCAACTCCCCAGACACAAATGTGTTAGACCTCGAGTATTTCAGGGCAATACAGTCACTACAAGATGACAAGATGGCCACAAGTGTTGATGATTTGCTTAGGAATGTGTTTAACTCATTTGAAGAACTCTCACCACAGACCCTGAATAGAGTTTTCATCACTTTGCAAAGCTGTTTGACAGCAATATTACAAGTGCATGGGAAGAATGATTATAAGATCCCTCATATGAACAAGAATAGGTTGGAAAGAACAGAGGGGTTGCCTTTACAACTTCAGGTTGAAGAAGGATTGGTGAGAGAGAGCTTGGAGTATCTAAAGCTGCCTGAAAACAACACTGGGGACTCATATGACATAGGGCGGCTTAACCATGCTTTAGGGTACTAGACATAAGTTTAGGGACTGGAGTTTACAGTATAAGCACCAACATATGTTGGTGTTTAAGATGTAAACTCTATTTTTTGTGAATAGACTGCATTTTTTGTTAATGCCATCAGAGAAGTGTCATCACATGGCATCAGCCTCCAAACCCTTCATAGGGGGTGGCTTACTAAGCTAAATAGGCTGCATTTTGTATAAACATCATCAATGTACAAACTACAAACTAATCAGTGCATATTTTTGGTATTATCACTTCTAATCAGCCTCCAAACCCTTCTAGGGGGTGGCTCTTTTTCATTTCCCTCAGAAAAACTTCATCACAGGGCATAAGGCAGTCAACACAAGGCCTAGGAGCAACACATTACACTTACAACAGCCTCCAAACCTAACACAGGGGTGGCTGGGTAAAGTATGCAGAAAAGCTTCATCACAGGGCATATGGACAACAACACAAGGCCTAGGAGCAACAGAAGACACTAACACAGCCTCCAAACCTGACACAGGGGTGGCTAAGCATCCCCTCAGAAAAGCTTCATCACAGGGTGTATAAACAACATCAGATTGCACATATCACAATCATCAACAATTCTCCCTGCCTCAATATCACATAAACATGGATCAATATCATATACACAGTCAGGAACAATACCCACGGCCTCAATATTACATCCTCAAGGACCAATATCACATAAACAGTGAGGAACAATTCCCACATCCTCAATATCACATACACATTCACCAATATCGCATAAACAATCAGGAGCAATTCCCACAGCCTCATACATGGAGCAATGCACATAAACATGAAGTAATTCATATAAACATGGAGTACATCAGAAATAGGCTACATTTTCCTAATGTCAAAAGCCTCCAAACCCTAAAAAGGGGGTGGCTCTGAATTAGAAAAAAACTCACAAATCAGAAGATATCCTTCATGCAAGGAAACATGATCAAGAGCATAGCTTTTTCATTGTCGGTGTACTCCCTGTTTTGGCTCCACCGCCGGCTGCATTGCTCCATCTATGCCTTCCCCGATGTCATCCAAACCGAACAGAGGTGCTTCGCTTTCCCCCAGATTAACATAGCCTGAAGGCGGCTTGAAGTCCGGCCAATCAAAGGGGGCTTCGGTTTCAGATCCGTCGAAACCCTTAGCCGGATCTTCGGTTTCAGATCCGTCGATTAATGGGGACGGAGATTCACTGTCAGGAACGTAGAAGCCCTCGGACGGAGGCTGAGTTTCAGATCCATCCATAGCGTCCAACGGATCTTCGGTTTCAGATCCGTCAAACACCAAATCGGGAGGTGTCGGCCCTTCACAACCGTCGTCGCCTATGAACGGTGGAACACCGTGAACCACGGACCGACGACCTATTGCGTCGCCATCAACCCAGTCCGGCGGTGATTCAGGGGTGTCCATCGTTTCGGAGGGAGGCGGAGGGAGGCGGAGTGAGGCAGAGAGAAAGAGGAGTAATGAGAGAGATGTTTACGGGAGTGAGAGAGGGAGAGAGTCGGGAGTGAGAGAGTTGAAATCGAGAGTGAGAGTAGACTAGGGTTAGCACTTTCTATTTTCTTTTTTTTTAAGTGTAAATAATGGCATTTTATGTAAAATTTGGTAAAAATAGAGGGTAATTTTGATGTCCAAAAATGGTAAGTGGGAAGAGTGACTCTTATTGGGGGACATCCCGAAAAGGAAATTAGCGACTCTTATTCGGGGACGGAGGGAGTACATTAAACTAACATTTTACACTATTTTAAAGTATGTGTCTCATAAATTTTTGCAATAACTATAATATACCATCATAGTTTGATTTTGTTCTGTTATAAAACACAAAAAATAAATTTAAGTTTTTAGTATGAATAGAATTATTTTTTGAATAAAAATGAAATTTAATGTATGATTGAAGATATTTTATGTGGTTATGGTTGGTGTGAGCTTGTCATTTCATAATTCATTAATTAAAAGTAGGTCCCATTTTGCTCATTAAACATGCTAGAATTTAAATACTTACTACCAGTTTGTATTTTTTTTTAAATGATGTTACATTCTCTTACGTGTCAATATTGTTACACATTTCTATGTGCTCAAGATAAAATTTGGAGAACAGTTATAAAAAAGAATAAATGACTAATTTATGAGGGATGAAGTGTTTCAAGATTTGTAAGATAATTAAAAATTGATATAAATAATGGTGATAGACTAATATAGATTGGAATGGTTGGTAAATATAGTTAAGTAAGATGATAATAAATCAGAGAATGAACAATAGTACTATAATTCATTCAAATTCAATATAAAGTAAAATAAAAAGATTATTCAAAATTTTATGAGTCAATGCGCATTTATGTTTAATTGACGTCTTTTTCAGGAAGAAGAACAACCACTTTTTATTTATTATCAACATATTATGTACTTATTTGACAACTAATTAACCGACTTTATTTTAATTTGAATATTTTGTTTTCCCATTTTCAATATGTGACTGAATTTTCATGAAAACTATGAAAAAGATATGCACAGTGTAAACTTTCTAGCGTTACAAAAATTAAATTTTACCATCATATATCAGCTTTCGAAAAATTAAATAAATTTGAGTTATGATTGCAATTTCGACTGACATTGTCATCACCATCATCATTATTTCAAACTTTTAGCCACGCCTCGGCTCATGCGAATTAACAGTGACATAAAATTGTTTTATCAATTATTCATCAAGCCTACAAAAATAAACATGCGATGTTTTAAATTTATTTATATTATAAAGTAAATTTATTCTAGAAGCACAAATTTGAGCATCTAATATATTTTTTGAATCGAGTATAAATAATTTTAATTTCCTATAATAATATTTAAGGGATGTATATTTTATGCACATGTTTGGAAGAATTGATTAAAATATGGAAAAGTTTATTTAATTCGATCTGATTTTATTGTATTTTTTCCAAATTCTTTTTGTGACCTTTTCTTAATGGGAAAGTCAAAAAGGGGATATAAGATAGGTTGGATTATCGTACGGTTTTATCACTTGTAATAACCATCCCATGTGGATTGAAACTTTATTTAATCTTAACCTTTTTCTTTAAATATATGTAATCTAATTAATTAAAATCGTATAGTTATTTGCTCCATCTTTAATTTTGAAAGGTAAGAGTGATTTAAATAAGAATATTCGATTACAAAGATAGAGTGATGATCAATATATAATTAATTTAATGTGTTACCAAGACTATGCTTTAGATCTATGATAATTCATGTTATGATAATACCATTTGTTATAGTTTATAACAATATAACAATGCGTCTAGGTAATGAATACATTTAATTGATGTGTTATTACCTCATCACTTCCACAAATTAATTGTAAAGGAAACAAAATTGCAACACAACATTCAAAACAAACATTTCTGCTAACTTTTGCAGACAAAATTCTGGTAAATGAACCATATATTAAATAGTGCCTTGTAATATGAGAAGAAGAAAATGAATTTGACTTAGGTGGACCCTTGAAATCATTCAATGTTCTTGTCCACCACAATTTGACTAAACACATCTCATGTCAAGAGTGACATAAATATGAATGTTACATGATTACTATTTGACATTTGCTATTTTACTACTATAAGTTAAAGTTTCTAGTTACATGAGTTATACAATAGTCTAACCAAACATATTTCAGGTGGTTAATTTATTTTTTGCTTTTCACAAAAATTTAAATTTTGTTTTGAATCTTATGTCATGCATTCACAGTTGTTCTATGCAATCCAAAGATAAGACTAAAAATGGCTCACAATTCCAATTTTAATTTGAATTCTTATATAGAAGTATTATTTTAAAATAGGTCAATTGCTAAAAAGAAATCATAAAGTTTAATTAAATTATGGCTCATCCAACAACTTAAAAAATCAGTTTAAATGGATTTTCTTTCAATCGTCTCTTGATAAATTTTTTTAGTGAACATCTAATATGGTAGCCAAAAGATCGTACATCGAATATCACCGCCGATGAATTAAACAATGTTAAATATTTATAACAAAGTGACATTATTTGGCTGAAAAACAAGAACAATATATCACACTTATACTGCTATTTACTTTACCATATGATAAATGAGAATAAATCAAAACTTCACAATTTTTATAGCTGGTTTCAAAATTGTGGGACAAATCATAATTTTATAATTTTTTTTTTGCAATTTGCTCTTTTAAAATGATGAATTTATGGCTGATTATACGAAATCATATAGTAAGAATTTAAATTATTTCCAATATAAATGTTTTTTTTTCTACTGAATAATTTAAGAGCTGAAATGATTTACTTGGGCCAAAAGGGCCAATGTATTTTCTATAAAATGATTGGAGGGGCCCAATTAAAAAGCAGCCTAATTTCTTTTGGCATAAAGTGGGTAAGAGCAACCAAAACATATGATTATGATGGGCAATTATATTTGCAGAACTATCATATAAATTCAAATATATGCATACAAACACAGATACCAATGTGTGTGTGTGTGTGTGTTTTATGACACTCCTAGTAAAACAATTTGTCTGGACATCTGAACTCAGAAGCACATTCACTCAACTTTTTCCTAGTTTTGTGCTCCTAAATTATATCAAATTATAGTCTGTTTTTCCTTTCATAAAAGCATGGGATTGGACCTATTCACTTGTCATTTTCCTCCTACTATTTGAAGTAACAAAGGAAAAAAATAAGGAGTGAGATTATTAACTTATAATATGAGTTGCCATAATATGAGTATAATACATATTCACCTAAAAGCATAAATATGCTTATGAAAATTATACTTGGAGCCAACTCATCATCTCTAGACTCTAGATAAGTAGAAATGAATAATAATGTAAAAAAATGATTATTAAATAAGACTAATAATTTATTTTATTCAGTTATTAGAAATTATAAAAGTACCCATAAAATGTTGATGCATAATAAATTGGACTGTCTCTCTCACAGTCAATATTTACTTGGTTGATTATAATTAAAATCAAGCTATACGATTACAAAAATAATCTTGAAAACTCGCTAATCAACATATTCTAGTACTAATTAAGTTTGGTCATCACATAACTTCAATAAACAAAAGTTCGTGAAAGCAAAAGGCACAAAAAAAATACATTAAGCCATGAAAGTTTGAATTGACTATAAAGCAATGCACCTTAAAAACAATTTAATCTCTACTTATATATAAAAATAAATAATTAATATTAATTTATTAGCCATGATACTAGCTAGGCTTAGTTGGCATTAACAATAATCCAACCATGATTAATACGAACTCAGATGTCACGCTCATTACGAGTTTATTAAATAAAAAGATAGGTTAATTTCTAATATAACTTAAATTAAATATTTATTTTTCTATTCCAAATCAGCTTCACATAATCAATTAAATAATTAAAGAAACATATAAAGGAATAATCCTCAGCGGCGCAGAGCGTGCAGACTGCAGAGTGCTTAAGCATTTCTTTTTAAATTTAAATTCAAATTATTAAATTTTGGGCATAATGAGTGATTAGCATGGGCTTGAGATAATTAATTTGAAAATTTAACCCCTTTTGAGTTGTTCGTCAAGAATTAAGAAACTGATAAAGTACTAATACATAAAATTATAAACTGATCATACTCTTTATTCTCCTTTTTACTAGTAGTACTGTTTATAATTAAGCTAGAGGTGTTACTTAATTTTAAATGTCAATTAAAGGTGTGTTTGGTACAATGAATTTGTAACTGTGTTGTAATTTCCAGTTTTATGTAAGTGCACTTGAAATTAAAATATTCTAATTCTACACAAAATTTTTGTTTATAAAATTAGGTAGTTGATATAAAATTGTAAATTCAAATTTAGAAAGTAAAAAGTAAATCAATCACATTAATTCAAAAGGATAATGCAATAGTAGAAACAGGAGTAATATAATAAACATTATATTATTAATTTGAAATGGAGGTACTAATTGATGTTTGTGTATAGTAGACACATGCAAATGACAAATGGATGTGTATGTAATGATTAATTCAGAACATGCTTAGGGATTTGAGTCCCAATTATTGCTCTCTAAACTCTGGCCAGCATAAATTTTAATTTTTTTATTTACCGAAGGTTTAAGAGCATTCACCGCGGTGTCCTTGTCGACGGACGTGCTCTTGCCGTCGGCAAGGACAAGCCCTGTCCGCCGCTGTGCTCTTGCCGACGGCAGGGCGCTGCTCTATGCATAGAGCACGTCCGTGCCAACGGGAAGAGCACGAGGCGTCGACGTGGCAAGCTCTGATTGACCCGTTGGTTTATCATTTTTGTATTATTTAAAAAAAATTGAAAAAATCTGAAAAATTCAGATTTAATAAAAAAAATATTTTCCTTTTTCCTAATAAAATATATCCATTTTTTCCACACTTTTAATTTATTTTTTCATTATTTTTACCCCAAAATTCATATTTTCATCTATAAATACTCTCATTTCAAACACAAAAAAATGACACTATACCAAACAACTCTCTAATCTCAATTTTTAGGATTTTAATTATGTAATTTTTAATTTTTAGGATTTTAATTATGTAATTTTTTAATTTTTTTTATAATTTGTAATATTATTCCGGGTAATTTTAATGCATTTTAATATTGCGAAAATATTTTTATTTAAATTGAATAATAGAATGGTGGGACCCTTGAGCTTGTCCTTGCGGAAGAGCACGGATGTGGGTGTTGTGCTCTTGCCTAAGAACAGGGAGTAAAAGTGGGTCCGGACCCACATCCGTGCTCGTTGGCAAGAGCACGGATGTGGATGCTATAAAGAGAGATGCCATATAACTTTCTTCAAAAAGTGTTATTTAGATTTTCAACTGAATTGATTGTCTATTCCAAATGTATCTCAATATTCCCTTTTTCACTACTTTTTCCCCTTAATTTCTTAATTAGTTGTACATGTTTATTTAATCTTGTATTTTAAACACTAAAAAAGGTTCACTTGGAGTATAATTTATAATACATGCTCGTTTTTAGTTTTTGCTAGAAATCATGAGGAATAAATAAAAGATTTCCATGTTCGAAGATTTTCGACGTCTATAAAAAGAGTGTTATAATTTTTCTAAAAAAAAAATACAAGATTGATAGATTTATCAAAACCAATATTTGGCCAAAGTGGGGTTTTTTATTTATCTAATAAAATTGCCAGTGAATTTTGACTTTTAAGTTCGAAAAGTTTTTATAAATATATTTAGTAGATAATAATTTGGTGGAGAAAAGGATTTCTATGACTGCGCATGCCAAAAAAATCCCATAAAAAAGGACTGAGAAAATGAGTCAAACTCATAATAACAATTTATGATCATCCATATCCATATATCAATTATTACTACTACGCGTAACTGCAAAGTAAATACTAAAAAAATATGAAATTTTTACATAATTATTGCTCCCTTTCTCGAAAATTATATGCAAAAATTAAAATAAAAAAATCCATCTTGTCACGATTATGAAGAATTTATGGATGGGGAACGAAAAGAAATAAAGTAACAAAGAAATAAATTAAAAAGCTGCTTCTCAATCGTATGATATGAATACTAATGTAAATTATGTTATGTGACAATGGAACTTGATTTCGAAATCATGATTTATAGTTTTACATTTTTAAAAACTTATAATAATGCTTATCATAATTTCTTACTATGATTAAAAAATTCTAGAATACATATATTAAAATTTTAAATTGATATGATTTAACCCACCCATTAGTTTTACGAGAAACGATTTTACTTCAAATTATAGTACAACCATGATTTTTTTGAGAAACTTAAACAATCGTTTTTAATATCTCATGATAATGAAATAATTAATTTTCAATCATACTGATAATTGTAACTAAAAAATCAAATTAACAATGAATAAACTCTGACCAGTTATTAAGAAACTTCTATTAAGGAATTCAAATATTTGAATAATGCATAGCACTCTTGAAAATCAATTGGGAAAGGTGGGCTTTATCGAGCAAAATTGGGCCTATATTGGGCTTTATCGAAAACGTAGTTTGAACTCAATAAATCAGCCCAAAAAAGGAATAAGTTTTAGGAACATCAACATGGCCCATTATTTACATAAAAATAACACTATGAAAAGATGATCAAAACCCCTATATGTAATGGCTGCCAAAGCAAGCAACATCAAGAGCACCTCACTCCGTCGTCGGCCGCGCGGGAAGAGCTCACCCGGAGACGAGGGTTTTCAGCCGTGGACGAGGCCTGAGCTTCAACACGACCGTGCCTTCTCAAACCGGCTTTTTTAGCATCTACGTGCGATGGCGATGGTGAGGTCCGGATGTGGGACACACCTCTCCAAGAGTCCTCTGGCTGCGATGCTAGGAACTCGAGCGCCAACACAATGTCACCGATCAACGGGCGGAAGTTGGCTTGTTCTTGAAGGCACATTGCAGTGACTGCAACCGCGTGGTGGAGGCACCGGACCGAGAAGTGCCCTTCGAGTAGAGGATCCACCATTTGTATGTATCTCCTCGGATCCTTCAAATACGGCCGAGACTGCAACGAAAAACGAGACTGTTTAGGGATAAAAACGTAATCTTGACCTCGTTTGATCGCCTGATCCTTCGATTATTAAGTATCCTCAACCTAATATCGTGTGACAGACATAAAAAAGCAATCTTTTGTCGGATTAGGGAATGAAGAACTCACCCACTTGACAAGATTCTGCTCTCCCGGGGGTTTGGTGGGGTTGATGGCCATGCGTCCGGTGATGAGCTCCAACAGAACCACGCCGAAGCTGTAGATATCGGATTTTAGAGTGAGCTTGCCGCTCATGGCGTATTCGGGAGCACAGTATCCGTAGGTCCCCATCACCCGCGTTGAGACATGAGTGTTTTCGCCAACCGGCCCTAGCTTGGCAAGCCCGAAATCTGACAACTTGGCATTGAAATCATTGTCCAACAGTATGTTCGAAGACTTCAAGTCGCGATAGATGACAGGTGGATTCACTTTGCAGTGAAGATACTCGAGGCCACGAGCAGCATCAACAGCAATCTTCATCCTCGTGCTCCAACTCAGTGGCATCTGAGTAGGCTCTACATTCGAAAACAAGATATAAGAACTCGTACCATTCATCGAAACAAAAGCTTATATGAGACCGTCTTCTTAGATCAAGACTCCTCTTTTACTCGAGTTCGCTTACTCTTCTACACGAAAACACCTAAATTCTTATACCAGCACAAGAAATCAGAAGATAGCAACACACATTCATCTCAATGTAGCTCAATCTACACCTCACCAG
This sequence comes from Salvia splendens, assembly GCF_004379255.2. Lineage (NCBI taxonomy): Eukaryota > Viridiplantae > Streptophyta > Magnoliopsida > Lamiales > Lamiaceae > Salvia > Salvia splendens. The sequence goes on from NC_056032.1 coordinate 44,929,954, forward strand.
TACCTCAATATGCTCATTTATCAACTTACGATCTAAGAAACCAGATATAGACCACTTGACAACGAAAAAAACACATCATGTAAAAGAGAAGAAACGGAAGTGGACTAAGGAGTGCCTTGTGATGTTAATTGAAAGATATTTCCATCTTCTTTTATGCTTAACAATCAGCCTGTTTCCAACAATTAAGACTAACTGATACCTAGAACACAATACAAAAGCAAGTAAACGAATTCGATTAAGAGATCCAACAAGGAAAAAAAGTAGAAGTACCAAACAGATGATTCTCCAAGCTGCCCATCTGCATGAACTCGTAAACGAGGAGCCTCTGGTCGCCATCAGTGCAATACCCGATCAGGTTCACGAGGTTCGGGTGGTGCAAAAGGCTCAGCATTAGAACCTCCACAATGAATTCTTGATTCCCTTGCAGCCCTTCAAGATTAAGCTGCTTCACAGCAACAACCTGCTCGTTGGAAGCCAACGTGTGATCAAGAAGCGACGTATATCAAGCATAACTTGCACCAATCATCTAAGCTAAAACAGCAAATTCCATTATTTTTCATTCAAGATAATGTATATACTTCAAATTTCAACATCTCAACAAATAGAATAGATAGCCAACGTATAATCAAGAAACACCGTATCTCAAGCATAAATTGCATCAATCATCTAACTAAAACACCAAATTCCATTCTTCTTCATTCAAAGTATCTCAAGAAATCAAGAAACAAAAGAAATAAGTAACATTTTTACCAAGCCAGATTCGAGGCGGCCTTTGTAAACGCTCCCAAAACCTCCCCCGCCTATCAGATTAGACTCCCTAAAGTTCTGAGTGGCCAGAGCAAGGTCTTTGAATGTGAAGCTATGAGCAGCATTGCCCTTCGAGGGGTTGTTTCCGTCCTTTCCCTTCGCCCTCCCAGAACCACCCTTCTTCATACTCACTACACGACTCAAACAAGAAAAAAATTAGTAAGACTATACATCAATCAATCAATATCCAATACCTCACAAAACAAACACCCCAAGATAAAAATTTCAGGCCAAATTTCATAATCCACATGATCATAATCTTACCATTACCATTCACATTCGCCTTTCTCCTCCCACCAACTTCACACATTCGAGAAACCAAATAAGCACACTACAATCAAAACACATTTAACATACAAACAAACACATTAAAATCGAATAACATACGAACCCGTTGAATTCGTGTCTATATCTCCTGCATTATAATCCTTCACATTCTTTTTGGAAGGACGTATGCAAGAAAAGCAACCCATGCTTCTTCTTCTCCAAAGCTTAAAACCCCAAAATTCCTGCTTTTTACCTCTATGAAATCCTTTTTGCCCTAAAAATATTTCCTTAAGCAGAATCCTAATTAAACTCACCTAATATATACCAAATCAATCCCTTAAACGCTCAAAGAGGAAAGAAATTTGAAAAACCAGAAAAACAATTACTAAGAGAGAGAGAGAGAGCATGTCACATTCCCTCCTATAATCCAAACATCACACGTTCAAATTTCCCCAAACAGATCTATGCCAAACTTCAAAAACAATTCAGAATTCCACAGACAAAAAACGCACATTTCTCAAGCAGTGTGTGAAAAAGATTGCATTTTTACAAAGAAAGAGGAGAGTCCACTTAAAATTAAGCACATTTAAATACTAAAACTTATCAAATTCAACAGCAAAGTTAGCTTCTCTTTTTTTCTCCCGCCCAACGTTACAGAACCCTTTTTTTTTCTAGCGCCGCCTTTAACGGTTAATTCCCTCATCTTCCTCGTCTCGCTCTATATAAAAATCAAATCTTTTTCTCTCCCTTGAATTTGTGTTTAGTAGTAGTTGTGTGAAGAATTAGTGGGCCTTTTGGGGAAAGCAGCGCAATTAAAGCTCTCAGATTAGTGTTTTCAAATCACTCTCACACACAGCTAGTCGATGTAGATCGGTGTAATATTGCTTCAAATTGAGAGTTCATATTTAAAGGTTGTGTGTAATTTGATTCTTGTTTGTTCGATCTTATTGAGTGTTTTTTTATTATATGCCGCTTAAATTATGAGAATGTATTGATGCATGTGTAATTTAATTCTTGTTCGTTCAATTTTATTAAAGTTTGTATTTATTGTCAATAGGTGAAATCACTATAATGGTCTCTTAATTCTTGATGTGTGTATCATAATAAAACTTTGATAACGATGTGTATGATGTGAATTATGGTTATAATCCTGATTTATTCAATGATTATGATGGACTATTATGATAATTATCTGTTAACACGGCACAAAGAGGAGATATATTTGGATTATTCCCAATTAATTGGGGATTGGTGCATATGAATGTTTTCTTTTGGGAGGTCCATCCATCATTAGATTAGATTTAGGGGAAATTTTTTATTTTCAAATTCTTGGATAGATTTGATTTGAGGTTCTTTTTATAATATTTTATTTTTTGGGGGGTGGGGCCGAAACTGTTGACAATGAAAATGTGAAAGATTAATTAATAATGGGCATTAATGATATATTAATATTGGAGGGATTAATGGATATGAATGATATAGGAAAATTAATAATGGGGCTGTAAAATTATGACATTTCCGTTTTAGTAGGTAAAATAAATGTCATAATCATATTCATTTTGATTTGTATGTTCAATTGTTCATTCACCCACACATTAATGGCCCCAAATAAAAACCGAGTTATCACATAAACTGTTTAAAACATAGGCAAATTACTGAAAAATCATTTAGGGGTCATTATATGGTCAATCGGTCAATTATATCATAATTATGATATTTTCCTCAATTGTCTAATAATATCATAGTATTTGAAAACAATTATGTATGATGTGGCCGATGAAAAATATTATGTAGACAAAATGTTCGATATTTAAAAAATATCGTTTAGTACACCTAATCAACCACACCTTTAATTTATACACGTGTATATGTCATGTCAATAAATTTAGTCACGTAGTATGCCATAATTTTTCATTTGTATGCCATAATTTTTCATTTGATAGAAAAATGTCAGAATTGTAATTAAATTAGTCATGTTTTAAACATTATGAGATTAATAAAAAATTGATCAAACCTAATGGTTTTTTTCGATAATTTACCTTCAAAATTAACAAAAATAGCCTAAGTATTCAATCTCATTTGAATTCCCAAGGACAGTAGTGAGATTAATTAAACTAGCTAAAATATGGTCCAAATAAAAAGCTGACAGTGTAGTGACAATATATCTGTACATCACTAAATCATGATAAAACAAGCAAACAAAATGGATAAAGCCTATTATAGGATTCAGAAATGGAATATTATATTATTAAATTTCTAAAGATAGTGATGGATCCCAATAATTGGTTTTGACATTAATTGGGTGATGAGAAAATGCCAGACAGAAAGTGTGCTGAAATTCAGTGATCATTGGTTGAGATTTATTGATAAATACAAGAAAATTTTACATCTTCGTTGGTTCACTATATTATTGGAAAATGTATAAGGAATATTGGTCTCTATACCCATAAACTTTGAGCAATTTTTAATATTTTCCCCGAATTTTAAAATTGGTATAAAAAATCACAAACTTTACATTTTGTTTGTTATTTTCCATGGCATGTCAATCACCATGTTCAACCAACTTCCGTGCATTTTTTTATCCTAGTTGGCAACACTAAATCAACATGATTTTCTACCTAGCATTTTATCCTACTTATCACGAACTTAAAAAGTAATCTAAAATATCATAAACATTTCACGGTTACCCACGTATAATAAGATTTTTGCCAATATATCTTATTCGGGCTGCCATGGGAAATAACAAACAAAATGTAAAGTTTGTGATTTTTTAGATCAATTTTAAAATTTGTGGAAAATACTAAAATATGACCAAAGTGCGTGGTTTTAGGGACCAATATCCCAATGTATAAAGGAACAATATATATTGGTAGGCTTCACAAATTCTCAAATTATGGGGTCCAGTTACATGTCTAATTTGCTAATTTTAACACATCCATATAATCATCTCATCCTTCTAGAAATGCATTTAAAGTAGTAATTTTCTGTCAATTAATAATGAATTAGGCACCTGATCTACTTGCTCTATAAGTAGGGACGTTCGATATTCATGCACCTCAATAAAATTTGAATCAAAAAATTAATTTACATTTATTAATCACCAAAAAACTTTGATTACATGATTAGCATTTTATTAAACTGATAACTATGAAGTTAATTAGAACTTAAATTGATGTACTAAATAATTGATTAATATTAATAATTTATTCACATATTTAGTGAAAAAAGGTAAAGAAAACTCTTCAAATGCTATATTATTATCAATAAAAATTTTGAAATCGGTATACGTCACTTCATTTTGATATGGAGTATTAATAGACTATAACATGATTTAAACATATAGAGAAATGTCGCATTCTCGTTGATAAAAACATGACTTGATTAATTATCTGGATACATATATATCACGTTGCATGATGCATAAGTTTTTGTGTCACGTGTTTAACATAGCTAATAAATTGATTGATAGCAAAAGAAAAAGTAGGAAATAGTGTTAGTAATTCGTGTCATGTCCAGTTATATGCTGAGTGTTAAAATGTAAATTTTAAATATTATACAAACTTCAAACTATTATATAGACAGTTAAAAATGTTAATAGATGACAAAATACCAGCAATAAAAAATGTCAACACAACATCAACCATTGACATTGTGTTGACATTTTTTATTGCTGATATTTTGTCTTCTGTTAACATTTTTTAACGGTTAAAATCATAGTTTAAAGTTTGTATAATGTATTTAGAGTTTGCATTTGATTACATCCCTATGAGACGAAGATATGGATATGGATTCATGATTGATATCCCGTTATTGGTTTTCAACTTCATTGAATCTTGCAAATGATTTAATTTGGATCTACTACCAAAATACAACTATTCTAATGCTATTTATATATTACATTTTTATTTTACAAACTAATGGAAATTTAATAGTATCAAACCTAGTTTAATACATGTGACTATGTCACTTCAAATCCACATAAGAACATATTCTCAATAACAAAAAATTGGGCCAACAATATGTGACGTGTTTAGTTTCTCCAACAGCCCATTTGACATTGCATGTGAACAAATGAGAGTCAAATTTTATTTGAATGCTATAATTATAATATCTAAATTGGCTTTATATAAGACAACTTCATTGTGATTTCATTAGACCTATGTGACCACTTTTAGATATTTTTGTTCTAAGTGATGTGGAAAAAAATAAAATATACTTACCTAAATATTGAATCATGTTTTAGTTTAAATACCCAATGTCCATTTAAAACACGTGGCCCAAATTTTGAGCAAATGCTATTGTTGGACAAAATCAATTATTTTTATTGGATAGAATAAATATAGGAAATTAAAAACTAAAAATGACTCAGTAATAATACATTTGATTATAAAATATTATTGGATAGAATAAATATAGTACGTATGTATCAGAACCACATTTACCATATAGAATAGGAATTATTTACAGCATTTATATTGTGAATTTATCACTTTGTTGAATGATTTAATGGTTTATGGCTCGAAGGTGGAAATTATTTCATTTTTACAGTTTTCAAGTCAACTTCATAATGTTTCATAGCAAATTTATAATATTCCATCGATTTTTTTCATATCTTTTCCTCAAAACACCAAAATTTATTGGGAAATACTGTATTGTCACAGTGTCACATCCATATCAAATTTGGCACCTCCCATATAAAGAATCATGATCACAATTATTAATTCAGTTCATTAATATATGGGTAGTCTTTGGTACTACTAGGCCATCTTTAGAATAACCGCATTTAAGTGCGTGTAACATGCATCAACAAAATAAAATAAAATAAAATAAATTATTAATATAATTAAACATTATAGTAAAGGATGAATATTGCATATAATGATAATACTTTACTTGTATAGAACACTAAATTCAAATTCAATATTGTGCAATTCACAACACTAATTTTGGTGACAATGTTGCGAAAAGAAAGTCAATATGAGTTTGTGAATTTAAAGGCCAAAAGCTAAATTTGAGGTGTGATGACTTTGGAAGCAATCAAAGGATAAAATTTTCCAATTATATGATATAATATAATAAATAAAATAATGAAAATTTCAACGAAATTGATTCTACAAGTTAAATGAGCTCTTTTGCTATAAAGCCATGCCTCACGTTGAGTTACTTCATCTCCTCCATTTTCATTCCCCAAAATCCTTTACTTCTATTCCACTTTATCCTATACTTATTTATTAATTTTACCAAAATTTTAAAAAATCATGAATTTGGTTATAAAAGACTCAAATCGGATTCATTCGTATATCTAAATGCCAAAATAAATTTATAAATGTTATGGTAACTTTGAACGATTAATTTTAGTGAGAATATCAAATCGATGGCTCAAATCTCTCATTGTTACATTATACGTATATTTATATTTATAGATTCAGTCTGCTAATTAACTCACAACTTAGAATAGATTAAATACAATTCCATTTAAATTGAAGTGTCTTAAAATTTTAGCTTGATATATGTGTCACTCTGTCAAATGCCATAAATATATGCCAACTCATAATAATTTATGTATATGATCCTTTTCGGATTTACTACTATATTACATTAAATGACATCAATAATCTCACTGGACATAATTCGTCAATAGTATGAATGTATGGTGCTTCAATTTGAATTTCTTGCTGGTTTATAATAAAAAACCAGAATGAGCTTTCAATGTGAATTATATAGACACAATAACATTTTTAGTATCACTATTGTTGATACCAGCTGTAAATGATTATAAATATTAGTAATTCTTTAGTTTTATTTTTGTTGCTGCTATCATATGGATTTCTTTTTTCTTTTAATTAAACCTATTTAAACATTTTCTGAAACCAGTTCTTTTATTTTAAAATTACTCACTAGCACGCACAGTTAATTCAAACTATAATGCTTAATTAATAAATACTTTTCCCCTAATAATTTTGTTATGCTTGCTCACCTTTGCTTAACATTACTTAGAAATTCAGTGACCACTTATCTTAAACATTTATCAAATTTGATTATGTGAAATTCAGTACTTGACTTTTAAAAATTTTAGTATTGGGATCCGAACAAAGTCAACTACATGGTACATTTATTCCATAGGATAATCATCTACGTATTTTAAATGAAAGATTTTTAATTACAAACATTCCCATCAACAATTAGTCCATCAGTAACATTAACATACATAAAAAATTTAAAACCCAATACTCCTATTAACCAACTTAACTCAACAAAAATGCAATAAAAAAAAACTCAAGATTCAGTTAAAAGAAGTAAAAATATAAAATTCATCCACCCCTACTCATAAATAAACTAGCAACTACCCCAAATTCAAAATTAACTAATGCAATTTTTCTTCATTTCCATATATGTGACTCATGTTGCTTAGCATTTTATCTCGCAACATTAATATAATATATTGCATCACTATTTATCCACATCATCAAAATTTTGCATCATCAACCAAAATTTGACAAAATTTTGTGACTAAATTAATCCAATAGAATAAATGCCACCAAGAAGATGAAAAATCAAGAATTAAAAACCGTTTCAATATCTAACTGTAATTATTCCCAACAGAAAAACAGAAACAAACTAAATTATAAAGAATTCCGAAAATTAAACAATCTTTTCACATAAATCCATATTTCAATTACATAAAATCATAAAAATCCCTTTCCTCAACCATTAATTTATACACAAACAATGAATATCTATGCATGCATGCACAATCTCTCCCAAAACCCTAATTTCCACCGGAGATAGATCGGCCATTTTCATCTCTCCCACGGCATTTTGATCCCGAATTCCGACTCGATTCCGAACCACCGGATCGCCAAGTCCTTCAACGCCTCGTCCCGGACCTCGCAGAACTTCTCCGGCCATCCAGCCGGCTCAACCGGAGAAAACCCTAGGCCTGGGGTCCGGTCGTTCGACTTAGGGTTCATCTTCTGTGTCCAATCGAGCACGTAAGCCGACACGCGCCGCCGGAATTTGGCCTTGAACTCCGGCCACGCCTGGTATTTGTAGTGATTCACCACCATCGCCGTGGTGTTCAGTCTCCTGGTTTTGAATCCTTCTTTTAAGTAGAAATGGTGGATCGCATTCATCAGGGAGCCATCGACGGCGCTCAGCCGCACCACCGATTTGTGCCGATTCTCGAGGTGGCGGCGGCAGTCGTAGCCGTAGATTACCCCCAAAACCGGGTGGATTTTCTGCTCCGACGGTCCGAATTCGCGGCAATTGATGCTGATTTGACCTAATTTGTCAGATGAATTTGCGATTCCGAGATGGAGAAGCTCCGGCGACGGCGATGTGAGGTTGTTCCACGACGGCGAGTAGACGAATTCGTCGACGTCGATGTAGATCATCCAGGTACAAGCCTCCGAAGCGTAGATCGCGCTGTGAGAGAACCCTGCCTCCTGCGTCTTCGGCCACCGCCAATTGTACGCGGCGACGTCGTATCCGTCGTCGGCGAGCTCCGCCACCGTTTTAGCTAAATCGTCGTCGCTGCCGTTGTCGTACAGGAGGAATTTCTCGACGCCGATTTTGGCGTGGTACAACACCCACTCCTTGAGGTACTTCGTCACATCGTAAACCATCGTCGCGGCGCACAGTAGCGACTTCCCGCCGTGGGCGGCTAACCTGCGTGGGGGAGTGTAGTACGCCACGGAGGGGACCACCCGATTTTCCGCTACTATTTCTAAGGAGACTCTCACTAATTCCGTTCGCGCGCCAACGGAGTTAACGGCCGTTATGTTCGGCCGTCCGCAGCGGAACACTTCCTGCTTGGAATGAGTGACGGCGGTTCTGATGCCGTCAGCGGCAGCGGCGGAGGAGAAGAAGAAAACGCAGCGGAACTCGGTCGGTTTCCGATTTGCGCCCTGCCGCGTGTGGATCCCCTTCACGAACAATACGACGTCGGATTCCGTCGTTAAGGAGTCGTATACGAGATTCGACCACAGCGGCAGCGGCAGAGGAGACGACGGAGCAGTCACCGGTAATTTCCGCGGCGTCCGTGATAAAATCGGCTGTAGAAAAGGTGACCTCCGGCGAGCTCGGATTGGGAATAGGCAGGTGAAGGTGCCTCGATCGGGGTAGGGGAGCATGCCGGAGAATCGCGCCGGAGAGATCTCGCCGGTGTGGAATATGCAGGAGTAGGCGGTGAGATCCGGCGGCGGAGGGGTTTCCGGCGTGAGGATGACGAGGACCTGCCAGTCGTGGACGAGGACGGCGGTGGAGGGGAGTGATCGGCGGTGGAAGGGGGATTTGGCTGCTGCGGCGGCGGAGAAGGAGACGATAGCGGCGGAGGAGAATGTCGAAACGGCGCCGTTGAGGTAGTGGTAGAGAGAGGCGAAGAAGAAGACCGAAACGACGACGTATAGAAAACTCGCTCTGTGGCTTTTTTTCCGAGCCATCAATATTTTAGATGAGAGTGAAAGAGAGATGACAGTTAATATATATGTGTATTAATTAATTATTTTTTAATATAAATCTTTGTTGAAAATTGTGTTCAAAGCTTTCTTATTTTATTAGATAAGTGTTGAATTTAAGATGATTAATACGATTAGGGTTGAATAAATATAATATTATCTCAAGGAAAAAAAGAGATTGGTTTTGAAATTGTCTGAAAATTATTTTCGTTAAAATTTCAAGCGGAGGCATAGGATCGACAAACTATGCAAAGACTGTGAAAATTCATGGTTAAAATAGAATGAATTTTTTTTGTGTGTGTTTTTAGGAAAATACAATTTATACGAAACGATGATAATTGTTTGACCTCATTAACATATGTAACTGAATATAGTAATTAAATTCAACATTATACAGTACATTACTACACAAGTAAATTCGATTTATTATTTCAAAAAATCATGTGGCCGTGATGAATGTATGTTAAATGCATTTTAAAATGGTAATAAATCTAAATTTAGAATCTTTTCTAACAAGTTTTTACCCATATACAGGTTCCTCGTTAAATCTATATATTTAAGGAAAATGTATGTATATATGTTAAGAGAATATTGTTTATATATATATATATATATATATATATATATATAATATTATTATGTTAAATTTGACCACACGTATTCCGCGCAGTACATACAAATATAAAATAGCATGCGTCATAATTTAATAATCATTTAATAAATTGTTAGTGCTATTAATTTTTTTATGAAAAATTATGAAATTGGGAAACCATAATTTTGGTATAGTGTTGGCAAAGATTCAGTCAGAATCTTGAAAATTGAAGAGATAGACGATATAGCCAATATATAGAAATATAGCCATAAGATATTCTCCTCTTCGAGATTTATATATTTTTATTAAAAATCACAATATTGTTGCAATTTAAATGATTTCTTTCCTATAAACAAATAGTTTCCACTTTTAATTGATTGTAGTGAATAAGTATAATTTATACTACCAGAATTATAATCAATTCTATCTCATATTTCATCAATAATATTCAGCAACCATGAATATTTCCTGATTTATGAAAAATATATTGAACACTATTAGTATATAATGAACTCCAAAACACAGAAAATAATAAAACCCAGTAAATAAAAACAAAACTTTTATTATATAAATATAGATATAGTATTCCTCCCCTCTAACTTAAATTGGTAAATATATTTCCCTTCTGCCCAATGGATCAAAGCATTGAATTACACTAATAACCCTGTAGTTTTTTAATCAAGCAATATTAAAAAAACATACAAAACCATTTACAAACTTTCTCCTACACACAACTAAGCAGCAGCATCACTTCTTATTCCCATAGTCAGAAAATTTTAGCTTCTTTTTCTTCTTCTCTTCTAATTCAGTTCCAAAAATGGGGAAAAACATCAATGTTCAGAGCTGCAATGCTAAATCTGGCTTCTTCTGCTTCTGATACTGCTGAGGTGAGCCTATCTGCAAGCTGGAACTTGGCGAGCCGACCGGGATCCTGGGGCTGAGTTCGGGTGCAGCAAGGCTCCGGCCGTGCTGGCCTGGGAGGGCTGGCCAAGATGACGTGCCATACGTCCACATCCTGCCTTCCTGCTGTGGAAAGGCCGCCGGCATGGGGTTTATGGTCTGATTAGGGAACAGAAATCCTGAGAAGGCGGGCACCGTCTGCTGCGTCATGGGGTTTATGGCCTGAGGAGGGAACTGAAACCCTTCCATCGCCAGCCTCGACCTCTGTTGGTCGTATCCGAATCCGTTTCTCTGAGGCTGAGTTTGAGTCTGAAGCTGATAGAATTGGTTCTGCTGGACTGGTGGGAATGCCGTCTTCCATGGAGAGGCGTCGCTTCCTTCCTGGACAGGTGGGAACGTCGTCTTCCATGGAGAGACGTTGCCTTGCTGGACGGTCGAGAGTGGCGTCTTCCATGGAGAGACGTTGCCTCCTTGCTGGACTGATGGGAATGGCGTCTTCCATGGAGAGACGTTGTTGCCTTGCAAGCCTTGTTCGTTCTGGCTGTTGAGCCTCCTGACAGCCTCGACCATCTCTGCAGAAAGCCCGTATGTAGCAGAAGAGCTTAGCTCAGAGTCGACAGCAGGGGTGTTTGGGAAAGACGGTGGCTGTGAAGACGATGCTCCCTCGTCAGCAACCCAGCCGGGGCCATATTCTGTCCCGGGAGGCAAGACGTAGTCTAACTTCTTCGATGCAACTTTCCAAGCAACGGGGCCAAGATCCTTAGCAAATCTGGCCAGGCTTCTCGCGTATGCAAAGGGCTCGTGCAAGCCCACCTGCACGTTCAAATGAGAGGTTAACAGATTGACACGAAATGAAGCAAATGTGCATGAATTAATATATGCAACGGAGCCACAAAAATTCTGCATCACACGTACCATCCCAAGTTGGTTCATGTCTCCTGCAGAGTTAGTAAAAGCAGACGAGTTGTTATTCGAAGAAAGGGGACCGAATTGCCTATACGTATCGCGCCTGTTCTCGTCAACGACAATCTGTTTCTTACTGGATTTCATGTCAGCCCGTAAAATGGTTGCTGCAAATCAGAAACAAAGGTAGCATTTTTAACCCAATCTGCAACAGAATTGAGTGAAAGCAGAATTTGATTGTTGAAGAAAGATGCAAATGCAAAAACCTGGAAATTCGTTGTTCCAGTCGCCCGACAACTCAGAGTGATATTCGCTGTTTCTTGGCCGGTATGATGACACGTACGGGTCATTGGGCCGGTATCTAAATAATTCAGGCCCCTTTCTCAGATTGTAAGGATTAGATCCCGTTCCCTTGTCTTCCGTGTTAGTAAGAGTTCCACCTGACGACGGGTCAGCACCAGCACGATCCAATGGGGATGTCTTTAGGCTGCTCTTGTTACTCGGGGGCCTGCCTCTACGCACAACCTTAGGCTGTGGTTGGACATTGTCGCCTTCATGCCTCAGATTCTCAAAATCTCGCTTTGCAATTTCTTGCATCGAATGCGCCTAAAACAACATAGAAGCAGAATGATGGAAACCATAAAAGGAAGAAACAGAATGAAGGGGAACGCACTGAAGAACCTGTCGGTAGTAGACCGTATCTGGAGCATTATACAGCATAGCATTCGAGCATATCAGAAACACATCAGCCTGGAATCAGAATTCAGAGAAACATGAGCAATTAGTTCGAAAACATGAAATCTAACCAACAGAAAATCGAGTGGCGTGTCTGAAACGAAGCTATGGTGATACATACCGAACATAGAAGAAATACAGAAGTTAGGCAAATTTCAGACATTTTCTCCACTGATCTAACAACAAACAATTAGGTAGACATCATCTTCCTTAAGAATTAGGTTCAAGCACCAAACAGTACTAGTTCTAATAGACAAGCTAGAATGTATCGACCAGAGCTAAACCAGTCCCATCGACGCCAATCATTTCCCTTTTATTTTAAACCTAATCTTCGAATGCTCAAGAGATTATGATTATCATCAACTAGCCAAGCCTCACATGCCATACAAATCACAAACAGCATGAAAATCTACGATCAAATACTCAAAAACTCTGAAATCGACCCGTGCTTCTTCAGCCAAAGACTCTTACAATGTCTATTTAATAATGAGGCTCAAACACGACTATGAATAACATGATAACACATCTTAGTCAGAGTAACAACTTAATCTATATGGCTGCTGCAAAAATCAAGAAAAGGAGTTCCCTCGAAAAACATAGTATGAAAATAAGCAACTTAAACTCAGAAGCAACCTCAAGTTCTTCCAATTTCTTATACGCTCCGCGATCAAGTTTCTTCCTCACTGTCCCAAAATCCATCGGTTTGTCAATCACGTCGAAATAATCAGGCAGCTGCAAATTAACTTCACATTAGCTGCTGAACAACATATAAAATCACATCACCATCATCCTCATCAAATCTAGCTGTCAAATATATATATCATCACCTCTTCGATATCCACAGGCTCAGAAAATACGTCATACGTATCCTTCCTACACGAGTTTGCAACGGTAAACTGTAAAAACGGCCACCCCGGAAAAACATTTTTTTTTTTGAAAAATATCCAAGAAACACAAGAGGTTATTGTAAAGAAAAAACACATACTTTTGAAGCCTGTCAAGAATGAGCAACAACATCTTTTTGTCTGGCAAAGTTGGAGTGGGACCAGACTCCAATGGCGGCCCTATCCACAAATTAATAATTATCAAATTAAGCCACAGATTATTCAAATTTACACCATACAAATTTGTCCATTTTTGTTCAAAAATCAAGAAAATTAAGAACCGTGTTGCTGAGTGTCCGTCGCTTTCACACCATTTTTCTCCTGCAGATAACAAATAGAATCATTAACTGCATCTCAAAATTCATTGAAATCATCAAGAATGAAAGGTAAGAGTGAATATGGACAGCAAATCTGTAATAAATGAACAGCAACAAGCAAAAAAATAACAAATTTACTGTAACAACAGAGCAATAATCAACTGAAAGTAAAGACAAACTTTGAACCTTTTCCAAGACATAAAAATGGCTTTTTTAAATAACACACACGCGCACACACAAACATTGATATATCTAAAATCTACATTCAAAGAATCCAGAAAATTAAGCTGAAAGAGATTAGCAACACAAATACATAGAAAGAAAAATTCATCCAGGCAGTAAGGAAACAAGTACAAAATAAATTCACCAACACAAAAGAAATAAATATCCTATTTTGTAGCAATAATTTAAACCAAAAAAAAACGTAGGCATAGATTTTGACCCAGTCAAATCACAGCTCACCGCTCTCTCTCTCTCTCAGATCTTCTCAAGTCAGAGCAAAGGAAAAAATAAAGATAAAACCTTTTTTTTTCGCGCGAAATCCCATAACCCCACATTCAAACATACAGCACAGAAACCCCCACCATTCAAAATCCCAAAAACCTCAACAATCACACATTTTCAATAAGCAAAAAACTCTCCCTCAATTCCCCAATTCTCAAAATTGAGGGGGATTGAGGCCGGATTCCCCCACCTGAGCTGAATCAGACCCGCGATCGACGGCATTGATCTTCCGCTTCTTTGATTCGAGATCCTTGGCCGACTCTGGCTCGGATTCAGAGGCAGAATGTGCGGAATCCTTCTGCTTCTGCTGATGCTGCAGCTGATTTAGTTTGATTTTGGGGGTTTCCTTGTCGTCGGGGAGTTTGCCGACGAGCTTGACCTTCTTCTCCTTGCGCTCGTCGTCGAAATCTCGCGGCGGAATATTGAAGTATTTAGGGTTCCGGCGATGGGATCGGCTGTAGGTGATTGGGGGAGAGCCGAGAATGATGGGATTGCGAGGTGAAAACAGCGGAATTTCAGAATTCAGAGGTCTCCCCATCCTCTTCTTCCGCTTCATTTCTGCAGTTTCTACCTCACTCATGGCTTTGGACTTTGGAGGGGACTTTTTTTTTCAATTTTTCCTTTTTTTTTGAAAAAAAAAGAGTATTTGGGCTATTTTTTGTATTTTACTATATTTTTGGGTTTATTTAGTTGGGGGAAATAGCATGATATATATATGTAAAAAATTGTTGGGGTTGTTTGGAGTCACGTGAGAGGTGTGTTTGACACGTGTGGGGTGATAGCGAGGAATTTGAAAAATGAGCTATTGAGCGACGCCGTTTAGGCGTGGGACGACGTCGTGCGGTGGATTCTGTAAAAAGTCGTTGGCGATAAGTTCGATGTGGGGAAATCGACAAAAAAGGGTTTTGAGTGTAGAAAGAGGCCGCTTTAGGTATTGAGTTGCGGATGAGTGTTGATAAGAATGAAGAGAGAAATCGACAAAGAGGGGATGGGTTTTGAAGTCCGGGTATTTCGTTGGAGATATAGTGCGTTCAACGTTGGCAATGACGATAGGGTTTTTGGAAAAGAAAGAAAGAGCGGAAAGTTTAATGAGGAAATGAAGAAAGCGCGTTGAAATTAGGTGACTGATTTTGAAAACTTTATGCAAGAGTTTAAATGCAGATGAATCGGATTGACAAAAAATCTCTTCACAACGACACTGCTATTGATTATTTTTATTCTTAGCATCACGATGATAGATATGCATTTATTATTTGGTTATTAGAAAGCGATTTTGGTTCGCAAATGAGGTAAATTAAAATTATGGTTATTTTCCTGAAATTTAATTTTCTAAAATCTCAATACACAAACTTTCAATTTGTCTAATTATTATCCTAAAAATTCATGTTAGAAATTGGAATAATATGACAAATTAAATTATATGTGGAAATAAAAAAAATCAAAACGACGTTGTATTGATATTATTATTTATTTGATTTTCTTACGTTTCACATCTCTCTTGTTCTGCATAGTCATTGTGCATTTGTGCCCATCTCTTCATCTAAATGGCTCGATCATTATACTGATACGGCTCGCTGAAAATTTCAAAAATCGAAGATAAGGAAATGAAGTGGCATTTCCTATTTTATAAATAAATTTTAGTTTTAATTTGCTATATCACTTTCAATTGCTTCCCCGGTTTCTTTTAAGGGAAAATAAGATCATGTTTATATACATGTAAATTATTTAAAAAAAATACTTAGTGGTTTTTGCTCAATCTTAAACTAATTTAATTATTATTAATTACTATTATTATTATTATTATTATTATTATTATTATTTTGAATTTAGATATCTAAAACTAATAAAAATGAATAGAGTAAAATCACCGCACAGATTAAAAACACAATAATAAAAATAACATTAGATTAAACAAAATTATAACTAAAAAATAACACAACAGTCCCAAATTTAGTCATAGCACCTAGATCAAGTCATGATCCAAAGGGCACTCTTCGTCAGTTTCCACCTCTTTCCATAGTTTCATCATCGACTCACAGGTCATGGCGTTGACGTTGGAATCCAATTCAACTTGAGCTGACTCGATCGGACCACTTGACGATTGCCAACTTTGTGGCTCATGGGATGTGTGCCAAAACTCTTCTCCATAGGAGAGTTAAAGTAGTTGCCTGAGGCAGTGGTCTTCGTTCTCTTGGGGCCGCCTCAAGACTCAGCACCACCCGCAAACTTCGGATGCTCTTTGACAATGTCAAAGATCTTCTCGAACTTAAAGTCTTTTTTTTTCTTCATCCAATAACCTCTTCAAAGCCCTGCGTCGAATGTCGTCCCAACTATGACCGCTCGCCCACGTCTTCTGCACGATGTTTGCATATTTGGCAACCTCAACAGCCACCCGATCCCAATGTTTGTGCAGATGGCCTCACATGCCCATTTGGGCTTCCTCTGGTTGTATCTCGCAGTGATTTCCGTCCATAATTGACACACCTTTGGTTGGTGGCTACCCATCGTCTCCTTAGACACGTCGACATAGCAGTGAGCCACCACAATCGTTTCTTCGAGAGTGTACCATTTCCCCTTCCCACGAGAATACACAACTACCTCTGGCGGGGATAGTGCCACCACCGGAATAAACTCAAAGTCTGAAATCCTGTAGTCCTCTACGTTGATTTTAGAGCTACACGCATCATGGGTATGTGGGAGTGCCGGTTGGTACCCTACTTGGTCCCACGGTGCTACATTGACGAAATCGCACCCCAACGAAGCACAATACGTAAAGAAATCATCTTGACCTTCCCGGGTCATAAAATGCATTGAAAGGCCACCAGGATTGTTATTCATTGCTATAAACTTTGAGATCTTTAGAGAGATAGATGGATATAAAATAAGTGAGGAATGAGGATATTTATAGGCAAAATGTAGTAGTATTAAAATGATAATCAAATTATATTGAAAATAAAAAATAAAAGGAAAATTCATTTTCAACCAACGCAACTACTGCTATATGGTGCCATTATTATTTTCCTAATATTGTATCCATATTCAATATTTAATTCAATTTTCCATTCTCCTTATATATTCATCTGCATTTAAGAATTAGTTAATAACTTATTACTACTCCAATTAAACAACTTCTGTCTTTTTTCTTCAAATCGTCGGTGTCTAGTCAATCTAGCACGTGACATGATATTATTACATTATAAATTTGAAATATCAGACTAGGTGCTACATAAGAACAAACAATAAATGTATTATTTCTTCCGTTCCAAGAAAAATGACCTCTTTTTTGGGTGGCATAGAATTTTAGTCAACTTTATTTTGTGTATTAATAGAGGAGAATAGACCCACATATACTAATATTATATTTTAATTATTTTTACTAGTATAATTTTATGTTTTAACACAACTTCAAGTATTATGAAATTTTGAATTAATTTATATTTTTAAAAATCTCTTCTTAGTCTCACACTTGAGATTTTTAATAAATAGTTACAATAAAATGTATTTAAATATGCATATTAATATAGGAATAAATAAGAATATACTACTATTTTATGTAATTATAAAATTATCTAATACATATATATATATATATATATATATATGAATTAAAATTAAAAATATAAAATCTTAGAAATAGTTCGTACTAAAAAAGGTAACCATTTTTAGTTTATATTCCCTCCGTCCCGGCATAAGTGAGATGTGTTCATTTTTAGGATGTCTCAACCTAAATTATGCATTTACCTTTTTTGACAATAATTAATTCAATTCTATCTCATATCTTATCTTCTTATCTCTTACATATTCTTTTCTTACTTAATTCTATTTATTCTCTTTTTTTATTTTCTACTTCATTATTCATACTTTAATTCGCTAAACACAATTATCAAAATTTATGTGCTAAAATAGTAACGACTCACTTAAGTTTGGACTTAGGACGGAGCGAGTACTATTTAATAACAAATTTAAAAATGCATATGAAATTATAAAAATATACTCCCTCCGTCCCCTAAAAATAGAAACTTTTGAAATAACAGAGATTTTAATGCAAAATTGATAAAGTAAGAGAATGATAAAAAGAAAAATGTGTTAATGGAAAATATGGCCCATCTCATTAAAGAGAAATAAATTTTCTGAAAATGAAAGTTTTAATTTTTAGTGGAGGGAATAAAAGGGAAAGAATTTCAATTTTTCGGGAAACGGAGGGTATTAAAAAATAATTTTCATGTAGCACAGCCCAACCCGAGTCAGTCAAACCCGTTTACAAAGTGGGTCTAAATTGGGTCCGTAAATATAGAGAAGAAAAACTCAATCAGCCCAGCCAGTTCAGTCATGGACTTAGGCCGAGCTGGACCCCACGTTGTCTGGCTTGATCCGGGCCTGGGCCTGGGCCAGGTCATGTCTTCCCAGCCCACGTCTCATGCATAAAATGCTCTGATTCTCTACAATGGGCCAGATTTATTAGTGGTTAGGGCCCAACAATAGTATATTAGAGTATACTGTAGTAAAATATTACGTGGCAATTAAATTAAAACATTATTATTCAATCAAATAAATACATGTAGATGCCTATGTTATAAACTTCTCATTTTTATAGTCAAATTTATAAGTCGTGACCAAAACGAAGAGCACCCAAACTTCAGTTTATTAGGACGATAAAAGTAGAAATATTCGTAAAAATTAAATTCGGTTAAAAATTTTCGAATTTTCTGACTGGATTTCTTTTTCTTTGAAAGTTGAAACTCAGATTTTTAATATATTTCGAAGTATTTTTAAAACAAATGATGTTTAATTTGAATTTTCAGTTCAATTTTAGTTATAAAAGTTCTGAATTTCCAGATTCTTTTTTTAAATATTTTGGGTCGATTCAGATATATATCTCAAAATTTGAATTTTCAAGTCGATTTGGATTAAGCAAAATCGGAATGCTTAACCATATAGAAAAATATATAAAAGCAAGATTAAAAACGGCCCAAAATAATATTTAAAAAAATGATTGAAAATAGCTTTCAAAGCTGTTCAATAACAGTCAAAATTCTGCATCACTGGCTAAAACTCTATATTCATGTTGTGGAGAAATATGATTTCATACAGTAAGAAAGCATATTACTACTGCAACCAAACATATCTCATCTTCAAAATTTACTCAGTCATCGTCTTCGTCTTCCTCCTACACGATTGCAAAACAAAATCAGCTTCACGCTACCAAGTTTTCACGAAATTCTTCATAAATTATATGAATGAATCAAGCTTCACTTACGCTAACCTCCCCGCTCCCCTCCTCATCTTCCTCGTCATTCACCTCGGATTTGGACTTGTCCGACTCCTCATCTTCCTGGCCAGCCTATTACCATCAACAAAAGACACTCAGCACTCGAAAATGGCCACTTATCTCACAGCAATTGAACTGATGATGGTATATTTTTTTACCAGTTTCTTGTTGTATGCCTTCATTTTCCGTTCGTATTCCATTTTTCGCTCCTCTGCAACCGCAACAAAGGGGGCTTTGTCCTATTTTTCATTTTGCACCGGAAAACGGATTAGATTATATACACATTAAACAATAATCAAAAGCTTATTCATCAATCAAGAGTAAAAAGATATACTACCTCTTTGCTCATTGACTTCCACTCATCACCACCAGCTTTACCAACCTATTGAATCAGAATTCATTTCCATCAGACATGTGTTACAGAAATCAATAAATACTAACAGCTTTACCAACCAATTTAATTGGAATTATCTGCAAATACAAACGGATAGGTAAAAGGAGACTTACAGCAGCAACAGATTTGTTGGTAGGGTGTTTTTCCTTGTACTGCTTCCTGAAGTCCTCCCTGCAATCACAAACACAGAATCATAAGGAATGCTGTTTCGACCCAACTACAAATAGCAGCACTCGAAGAACTTGTGGAAAAACGAACAACATTTCAATACAAAATCAACATACATGAAGACAAAGAAGGCACTTGCAGCCCTCTTTGGCTTGTTCGGGTCCTTCGCAGCTTGCTTCTCCTTCTTTGTTTGCTTCTTGGCAGAAAGCCTAACATCATCATCAAACAACTAGAATCATGAATCTCATACAATCTTCAATTAAAGTCCCTATAAACCTCAAAATAACTAAAATCATCATCAAATAACTAGAATCATAAATCATATACAGATCTTCAATTAAAGTCCCTATATACCTAGAATAACTAAAATCGTCATCAAATAACTAGAATCATAAATCGCATACACATCTTCAATCAAGTCACTAGAAACCTACAACAACTAAAACCTACAAACAAGACAATCACGCCTTCAATTAAACTCAATCACGTGAAATTCAAAACCTATAATCATATTTCTGAAGCAGATTAATGAAAGCAAACAAGACAATCAAACCTTCAGCAAAAAACTCAACACACATAAATTTTATTTTATTCATTTAAAATTCTGAAAATTATTTCTTCAAAAGTATGCACATCAACGATAGTTAAAATCAACCAAAATAATTGAAGTACAAAATACGGAAACGAAATCTACAATAAAATGTATCAAAACCGCTGATAAAATGCTAACCTGCTGTCCGCCTTTTTGGAATCAGCCTTCGTCGCCTTCGATTTACCTCCCTTCATCTGAATTCTGAGATGAAAACAGCGAAAGTCGTTAACGAAATGCAAAAATTAAACAGGAAAAAGCGTAATAAATCGACAAAAATCTCACGTTTAAGCAGAAGATTAGGGTTTTGCGAAGGAGAATGAGACGCAGAAGGCGATGAGTGAGATATTTATTGTGTGATTTATTATTTAAGGTAAATTTGAATAATAAATTTTAAAACTAATCAAATACATTAAATATAATGCTTTACGCGGGATCTGAAATATTTCACTGCCACGTCAGCCCACTCGTGCGGATATTAGGATATCCGCAGTAGTGCGGATGTCCCGGCGGACATCCCAAAAACACCTCCTGCCACGTCATACGGACTTCCCACTGCGGATGTCACGTTACACGGACATGCCACTGCACAGTGGCGGACATCCCCAAGGACATCCCGACGGACTTCCCACATTAAAAAAAATCACAAATTCACCAATTTAACAATTTACGGAAGAAAAATTCAAAACGAATACCGAATAAAAATTTCATTAATTAAAAAAAAAAGTACATTTCACCAAAATAAAAAAAAAATACATTTCAACAATTAAAAACTCAATCAACGACGACCCCTCCGCTGCGATACTTCTTCGATTATATCGTCCTGGAGTCGAACATGGGCTTGTTTTTGGCGCATGTCGGCGAATGCACGGACTCGCTCGACATCGTCATGGGGTATCCTCATGTGTACATTGCCAGTGGCCACGCCGTGGCTTGGACCCGCATCCGTATTAAAAATCGGGAATTCCGCGCCAACGTTCGTGGGAGTCAACGCAATGGCGGACGTCCCGACGGACATCAGCGGAAAGGCGCGGACATGCGGTGTCCGTATCGGACGTCCGTATCCGCTGAACAGTTGCATAATGGCGGACGTCGCGCGGTCTGACACCCGCGCGGAAGTCCGCCATTGCGGATGCTCTTATTGTACTTTTCATTATAGTAGTATTATTTTAAAAAATAAATTATTATCCAATTTGTGATTATTTATAAGAGCTTCAAATTGTTACAGAAATATTGAATAGAAAATTTAAATTTATATTGTTATCATCTTTCGTCTAGTTATATAACGTTTTTTCGTCTACCTATAGAGAGCTTAGAGCATCTCCAGTGGGCGGACATCCCACTCGGACATCCACTAGGACATCCCAAAAACACCTCCTGCCACGTCACTAGGACATCCCACCCCACTGCCACATCACTAGGACATCCCCTGCATATCCGCCCTTCCCATCGCCCTTCCCACTAGGACATCCCGCAATTAAAAAAATCACAATAATTTAATTTTAACATAAACAAAAAGTACGGGAAAGCAAAATACGGAAAAATTACGGGAAATACTTGAAAAGGGCAAACATACAAAGTCATAAAACATAAAAAAAAAACAAATTTAGGAAAAAAAGAAAAAATACTTAATCATGAAAAAAAAATACATAGTCCAACATCCCCGGCTCACTCCGCACTGTCCTCGTCGCCCGTGCCGTCGCCGCTACCAGTGCCGCCCCCGTCGCCCGTGCCTGGCCCGTCGTCCCCTCCGCTTATCTCGGCGCCATCATCTCCAATGGGTGGCATCCCCAAATCGCGCCGACATCCATCGATGATTTCCTTCAGCATCCTCTTGTACGTCGCATCGGTCGCGCCATGCCACCTATGCATGGTCCGGATATAATTTTGGGTTATTTGTGCGCGGGCGAGGCGGTTGAAATCTTCCGATTCAGCAGGGGCCCCCGATTCGACCTCGAACGACCCGCTTCCACTGCTGCTTCCCCGACCCCTCCGCTGCGCTGCTTTTTGCCCAACCGGGCGACGACGACGGCGAGCGTCTGATTGAGGTAGCGGGGAAACCTCATCGGCTTCTGGGAGCTCGTGCGAACCAGCACTGCTGCTGTATTCACCGGAAGCGTTGATCTTCGTCCGCTTCCAGCCCGATTCGACACCCCCACAGAACTTTGGGGAATCCTTCACCACGAGAAAGGCCTCCCACTGGTCGAATTGTTTGAACTTCAAGGCTCTGTCGGGGTACTGAGAAAAGGAACGGCTCCGGACATCCTCCTCGGACATACCGCTGCTTGCCTGGCGGAGGTTGTTTTGGTAGATACCAGCGAATCGACTAAGCTTAGGCCTCAACCGCTCCCACTGTTTCCGGCACTGTTCCGAAACGCGACGCTTCGCCCCAGCCGGTTTGTGTGTGTGGTAGGCTTCAGCGATACGATGCCACAGTCTGTCAATATGCTGGTTGGCACCGACATAGGGATCCTCGACTATTGCCACCCAAGCCTTTGCAAGCGCAACGTTTTCCCACGGGCTCCAGACCGTCCTCTTTCCCATCTCTTCCTCATCCTCCTCCTCTGCCACCGTTCGAGAGGAAGAGTCCGGGGCTTTCCCCTTGTCCTTGCCACGTCCCATCCCCCTGCCCCTGCCCCTGCCCCTTGCTGCTGCCCCCACATCATCGGGAGTCTCCCTGATTGGAGATAGCCCCAACTCCTCAAAAGAGAAAGTTTCCAAGCCGGTGAACTGAGTCTCCGGAACATAAGTGGAGGGGGTATCCGTAGACAGCGTAGCCATCACCGGGCGATACACATCGTCCGCTACTGGTTCATGACCCCTGCCACCCCCTCCCCCAGGCATCATCCCGGGCATCATCCCCGGCATCATCCCCTGCATCATCCCGGGCATCATCCCCGGCATCATCCCCGGCATCATCCCCGGCATCATCCCACCCATACCCATCATATTTGGGGTCATGCCCCCCATCCTCATACCCGGCATCATCATATTTGGGGTCATACCCCCCATACCACCCATCCAATTGTACATATAAGGGGACATCATCCCACCCATTCCACCCATTCCACCCATCCCACCCATCCCCGACATTCCCGGAACCGTTGACGCACTTCCGCTAACGTTTCCCTCCAGATCTATGGGAAACGCCGGAGTCTGCGACTCGCTCGTGGCCGGGGAGTTCCTATCGTTCTCCATTAAGTAGAAATGAAATTTGTAGTAAAAGAAGAGAGAAACTTGTTAACACAAGTGGTGCAAATGAAAAGAAGTTCAACGAGCCGTATATATAGAATTTAAAAAAAAAAAAAAAAAAAAATCAAATATCGGACGTCCGACCGGGACGTCCGACCTTCGCCACAGTGGCGCCCGTCCACCCGCCCTTCCCGGGGACGTCCGAGGACACCCGACGTCCTCACGGGACGTCCGTATCCGACCTCCGACCTCCCAACGGCGGACGTCCCGTCGCCCTTCCCGGTGTCCGACCGGACGTCCTACCGGAGGGGCGCCATAGGAGATGCTCTTAGTTCAATAAATTTTAATTCAAGTCAGTTGATGCGCTTAGCATGCAGGCTTACATCGAATTGGCCTAGTCAAAAAGTTTAGTTACCTCGACTTATTCTGTTAGTCATTGATAAACTAGCATCTCGATAAGTAATTTTACGTTATACAAGTAATTTATTTTTTGCACCATACATATAAATGTGTTGTTTTGCATTTATATTTGTAAGATTGAAAATTAAATTCAATAAAAGCATCCATGGCCTTCCCAATTTCACATCCTCTTCTACCCATCATAAAATAATTAATAATTTTAATACTCCCTCCGTCCCTCACTACTTGCACTTATTTCTTTTCTGGGCGTCCCAAGTTATTTGCACTTTTTCCATTTTTAGTAACAATTTATACCTACAGCCGTAATTGTTGACTTTGTCTATCACTCATTCCTTAATCTCCGTGCCCAAAAGGAAATGTGCGAGTAGTGCGGGACGGAGAGAGTATAATAATATCTAATACTGTATAAATCATTACATAAACAAAAACTAGACAAACATGATATACAAAAATTGACTCTATTGTCGACACATTCAATTGACGGAGGAAGTCTAAGGCCACCGGTCCTGAAAACATAACTAATTGGATGAAAAGGGTCAACGGGTAGCATAAAAAGATAAAGGCAGTGCGACGACCATTATCGGCAATGAATGAAAGAAGAATACTTCCTCTTATTTTATCATTTAAGCCAGCATTTTGTTTTAATTGATACTCCCTTATTCGTTTTGCTTCAATTGCTATACTCCCTTATTTTATTATTTAATGATATATTTGTAAAATGATTTTGGTTATGAGCACATCACCGTCTCAACATTTTAAAACTTAAATCTTTTGTAGTACTCCCTCCGTCCCACGTTACTTGAGGCGTTTCTTTTCGGCACGGGATTTAAGAAAGTTGTGTTTAATGAGTTAAATAAAGTAGAAGAGAGAATAAAGTAAGAGAGAGGAGAGAAAGTAAAGTAATAGAAATGATAAAATATGTGTGATTAGATGTTTTGTTTTTAGCCAAAAAGAGAAATGACTCAAGTAACTTGGGACAACCCAAAAAGGAATACGACTCAAGTAACTTGGGACGGAGGGAGTAATATAATAGGTTAGCACAAGCTGCGTCATGCAGTAAACTAATCCATATTTTAAGCGATTTGTGTTAGAACCAATTTTTTATTTAAATAACAATTCATTACCATTTAAATATTCATTAAATTTATGGATTATTTATTTTAGTAATTACCATTTCATACTTTTATATTCACTTGCATGCTCATTTCAATTTTACCTATTTAACTACTAATATTAGGTCTGACAATTCTTGACACGATAATCTGACATAAATTCGTATGAAATTATTATCAGATTAAGTTCGGGTTATCCTATATGAAACAAAATTATTATTTTAATTATTTTTATTAATTAAAAATATTACTCCATTCGTCTCATAAATTTTGTTACACTTTGAACGGGCACGAGTTATAATAAATGTAATGAATGTAATGGAAAGTGGGTTGAAAATTTTAGTGGAATATGAGTTTTTATATATTAGTTTATAATAAAATGTGAGTGGAAATGAGTTAATGGAATATATGGTCCACTACAAAAAATAGCAAAATGTGAAATGCGACAAATTTTGTGGGACGGACGAAAATGAGAAAATGTGTCAAATTTTCTAGTTGGAGGGAGTATACTTTAATTTTATTATTTAGATTTAAATCATGATAAGTTTTTAATCATACCCCGTCCAACTCAAGATGTCCACCTTTCCATTTTTGTTTGTCACACTCAAGATGTTCACTTTCTATATTTGAAAATACATTCCCCTTTCCCCTCTCATTAAAATATTCAATCATCTTTTTTCACTCTATTTTATCACACACACTATTCCACCTAAAATCATGTGTCATTGAAGAATGTAGACATCTCGAATAGAACGGATGAAGTATTATAACAAGCTTTAACTGTGGAGTATCATTTTAAAATAATTTTAAATAATAAATTTTAATTGTCAGAGTTAATATTCAACAAACATTATTACTTATATAAGTAAATTCCCTTATTCAACAAAATGATAAATAATTCCGATTTCATATGCGTGGAGTGTAGACAGTAGAATAGTGCAACAAATAAATATTGTAGTCTGTATTAACCAAAATTATTGTACAAATAGATCATTAAATAATAAAATATGGGAATATAGCAATTGAAGCAAAACGAATAAGGGAGTGTAGCAACTAAAACAAAACGCGAACTTAAATGATAAAATAAGAAGTAGCAATTGAATCAATATGGTGCCGTTTAACAACACAGCACCCCCTGTTTTGTTTCCACCACAGTAGGGGATCCACTCCCGAAGAATAACAAGTATGAACTACAATCCCAAATTTAGTGAAATTTGTTGGCTTTCATGAATCGATCAACTCAGACTCTGATTTCACATAGATCTACCATCCAATTTGAGTCAAACTAATAGTGAAAATATTTGCGTTCATTATGTGAATTCTATATACTTGATTTTCCTTTCATTTACCTATTTTTTCATTAATGCCTCCAATTATAACAATCAGTCAATCAGACATATTTTTTGGTAATAAATAATAAATTATATTTGCTAGTTTATTAAAACTCTATTATCATTATAACAATTAGTCATTCACATATTTTTAGGAAATAAATAATAAATTATATTTGCTAGCTTATTAAAACTATATTATCATTATAACAATCAGTCGATCACATATTCTTGGCAATAAATAATAGATTATACTCGCTAGTTTATTACAACTATATAGTCAAATAAAATCTACATAGTGAATGGGTCGCACGCAATGCACTAATTTGTATAGCCTTAAATAGGGAGTATAGAATTTTATGAAATCTCATCATAATCAATTTTGATTTTTGATTTAGGGTGAAATGTTAATCCTTCGATACTTGTTTGAATAATGTTTCAAACCATTCGATTTGTACGCAATTTGGAGTTTAGCTTTAAAAATAGGACAGTGCAAAATAAATCTCGAAAGGAAGTAGTAAAAAATATGGTTCATCCTACAGTCCTACAGTATGCAATCTTAATCACAATCAATTTTAAACTCGTGAATTTATTATGACTAGTGGTCCCACGTGCGCACGACGGAATATTTTTTCCGTTATACAGTTTTGAATTGTTAATTGATTAATTAAAATTAGAAATAATATGACTATATAAGATTTAAAAATAGTAAAATGTACTACTGTAGTAATAACAATTCAATAAACCTATACTCCTCACTCCATTGCACACCTAAAGACATAAAATTAAACATATTTGAAATGGAATCAAGACAAAACACAATTATTTGGGAAGCGAAGAGAGTATATCACACTTTTGAAAAATATGTTTAAAACAATCCTTCATATCTCTCTACTAAAAATAGTGAATCGCACTTTTAAAAAAATAACTATATTCGAGAATCAGGAACTGCATGTTTCGAGTTAAGGATGTTACTACAATTTTATACTCTTCAATTCCTTTCACACCTAAAGACATAAAATTAAACACACTTAAAACGGAATCAAGACAACACAATTATTTGGGGAGCGAAGAGAGTATATCACACTTTTGTAAAATATGTTTAAAACAATCCTTCATATCCCTCTACTAAAAACAATGAATCACACTTTTAAAAAAATAACTATATTCGAGAATCAGGAACGGCATGTTTCGAGTTAAGGATGTTACTACAATTTTTCCCTCTCTCAGAATTGTTAGAAACATTGGAATAAAATTCTCGAACCATAGCACGCGGTACTCTAACTATTGCAATCAAAGAAAAAAAAACAATGAAAATTATAAAATAAACCGAACTATAGGTCTTGTAGATAAAAAACCTCTTTTCCGCAAGACAAATTACATCATGGTTAATGCTCATGGACTGGCGTATTATCCCTAGGGATGAAACAACTTCCTCCTAACGTATATAACATCTCAAACCCGCTAGACACCGATGAACTTGATGGGGCTCCAAAAATCATGCAATGCAATGTTAGTAAAATGTACAATAAAATGTAGAGAGCTTGAGAGTGAATGAAGAGTGCTTTTGTTGGTATTTAATTCATCCATAACTCTATGTCTTTGGCTTTTATAGGCACAAAATTGTGACATGAGAGATCATGGAATTAAAAATCATAAATTATAAAATTAAGACAATAGAGGTTACAAAATTTGTTTAATGCTCATTATCCTATTTAAGATTTGTAATCGCCAATTATTGATTGTAATCTAACTAAATATTCATGATAGTTATTTATAAATATTTAAATTTATTTCCAAAACTCTTAAATTTTTAAAAAAAGCCAAAACTCATCTTTTATATATTGATATATATTATTAAAAATGTTTTGTAACATCCTTTTCATCAAGTCTCTATATATATTTGATCACTTGACGGAGAAAACTAAAAAAATGTTTTTTTATTATAAACATGGATATACATCTAAACCTTTCGGTTCCAAAAGTAATTTTTTTAGTTAATGCAAGCAAATGAGATTTTATAACGTTTAATCATTCATATTATAATAATTTCACTTATTCTAATTAATGGATAATGGTTTCAATAATTATTGAGAAAAATCGGTTACATCATTATGAATTGTATAATTGTATCACAAATTCATTTAATTCCATAACTTACACATATTTTAAAATAAGGATAAAATTTATAAATATTTCAAAATTAGACCAAAACTCGTCTTTTATATGTATAGATGTATAGATTATATTAGGAATCTTAACTCCTTTCTTTAGGATGATATAGGTATAGGTACAGGGTTTAAAATTAATTGTCCCATCATCGCATATCAAGTTGGTAATGTAACTGGTTGAATAATTGCAAAAATTCAAACTTTGTGATTTATAATTCAGAAAATTAATTGAAGAATTTTGATACACATTTTTTGTCTGTCATTTTGTATTGTTAATTTTGTGGGATAATTACACAATTCATACCGAATTGTTTAACTTTGTTTTAAATGGAATCCAAATGTTTAAAATTTGGATAAATTATTAATTTTATGGGATAATTATACAATTTATACCGAATTGTTTAACTCTTTTATATGGACTAAAAATGTTGAAAATATGGATAAATTATACAAAAAGTTTTTATCGAAACTTCAAATTAATTTTTTTGTAACGACGTAGCTTCAAGACTAACAGTATGTGGGAGACAGCTTGCAATTGCTTTAAGCCATCCGCAACGCCGTCTCTTAACCGTCTCATATCTTCACTATTCATGGGCCCTACTGTACTTTTCATCTCATCTCTTAACTAAGAAACAACACCTGCAACCCTCCATCTCTTAACCATCTCATCCCTTAATTATTCATTCAATTTCATTTTTTATTTTTATTTCCAACAAATTCAATTAATAAAAACACACTTCATTAAATAAAATAAAACTACAACTTAAAATTCTAAAAAAATAAAAAATCACATCAATAAAATCTAAAAAATATAAAAATTACGATGGATGTAAGTCCAGGATCGACGTTGAGGAACCGCGGCTTCCTCCTCCTCCCTACGTCGATCCTCTTCTAGCGATTCTTCCATTATTCGACGCATTTTCCCAAACGGATCCATGCATGGATTAAATTTGGGAGAAGAATAATGTTTTGAGATGAAAATTAGAGAGGAAAGAGAGATGATTTGAGAAGAATAGATGTGTGTTTGTGTATATAAATGAGAATGAAAGAGGAATATGTGTAGAATAAAAAAAGGAAAAAAATTTAAAATTTCAACAGTAATAAAACGATAATATTACCGTTTTTCATTTTTTTATTTTTTTTATTAAAATCGATTTTTTTAAAAAAATGATTTATTGCGTCAGCGTGACGACGACCACTTGCCGGCCCGCGAGAGGGCGTCACGCCTAGCGCCAGCGCTTGCCACGTGGCACTGGCGCGTGGCAAGCTGTCGCGCGAGCCGTATCTCCGGGACGAGACGCTCTGCGAGACGAGACCGGGACGGAAGGCTGCACGCCGTCTCTTATCCGTCTCGTCTCTCCGAGACGAGACCGAGACGGTTAAGAGATGCGTTGCGGATGCTCTAAGCTAAGCACACTTAATGGAGTTTTTAGGAGATTGATGTCAGAAAAGAGATGCATCTGTTAAGCTCTTCTCAAATATACAGCATCATACCTGTATATACTTAGAATCCCTCTCGTTTGGGCATGTTTCAGTTTATTCACCCCTCCGCTTCAAATGTTTCCTTGTCCATGCTCCTGTACAAGCTTCACTTCCTACTCATGTTTCGGGTGTTACATGTTTAGACGTCGTTAAGCATTTTCTTATGTATCGTGCAAAACATGAAACAATAATATAAAATTTTTTATACTGAAATAGAAATAATAATAATACTCTTATAACTTTTTGTATTAATATCTTTTTTATTAATATGAAACAATAATGAAACCTTTTTCCCTTCACATATGGAGTAAAAAAAGAAGAAGTTCAAACATGAATAATAAAATGAAATTTACAATGCGTACTATCTCAATAAAATGACTGTGTAAATCAAATAACTGAGACAATTATTAATGAATTATGAGAATTAACAAAATTTTAAAACTACTGATTCATCTGTCCATTATTAGGAGTCTCATTTATGGGCGGCACGAGTTATAAGAAATGTTAAGAAAAATGGATGGAAAAAAGTTTGTGGAATTAAGGTTACACTTGTATATATTAATTTTAAATAAAATGTGAATGAAATGAGTTAGTGGAAGGTGATACCTATAACTCCTATATGCGGACAGACTAAAATGGAAAAACAGGACTGTATCCGCGGACAGAGGAGTACACTACATTTTTCCTCACCGGAAACGAAAACTGCCGCGTTAATTGTTTGACGAAACACCCCTACGCGTAAATTGTTCTCAATTGTAAGTTTTTGGGAAAACAATTTCGTGCTTAGGGCTCAAGGTAATTGTAAGTTTCCCACAGCCATGGAATTTCCTAGGTTTTCCGTTTATGTTCTTCGATTTTGGGAAGAAATTTACCAAATTGCACAATGATATGTAAATAGTGAATGCAGTTTCTGAAAAATTTCCCGGAAACGAGACAAAATCGCTTTTAAAAAGACCATTCATGATTGGTAAAGCAATTATTTACTCGCTTTTGGTTTGATTCTGCTCTTCATCAGGTACCTCTCCATTGTTTTGTTCTTCAATTCTTTTTCTGAACTTTGTGTTTTTGCTTTAGAAACATGTGAATTGTTAGAAACTTGTTTGTGCTTTCTTTGTTGTTCTTCAATCTTTTTGGTGTCTATACGTGTTATTGTTTTTATGTTGTTTACAAGAAACAAGAGAAATATTTTTGAAAAGTGAGGATGTAAGTTGTTGAGAGTTCTGGTAAATGCTATGCTTGGTGAATTACAAGAGTTAGCAATATGTTACTTAAATGTGTATTTGTGGAAGATAACTAGCTTAGATGCTAATCCCCTTGTTTACTCAAATGTATTGAATTTTGGATTGTCCTGAGGCCCTTGATATGGCTCTTGCCTACTATGTAGATTGATTCATATCTCATTGAAATGGTGGGATTGGAGGAATTATAGTAGTAATAAGGACAAAATTGCGCAGTCGTCTATCTAATCAATCATGAAAAGTAAATGCCCCCAAATCTAGTTTACTTTTTATGAGTAAATGGTGGGATTGCTAGTGTTAGATTTGGCTAAGTATTGCAGTTTGATGAAGTGATTTTCTTTCCCTTCATTTTGTATTTGGTTTGTAAAACTATGAGCTGGCTTGAAATTCAACCTGGCATTGTTTAAAATGACTAGTTGTTGGTGCCTTGATTCTTGCGGGGAAGAGAAGGCTCATGAATCTAATTCCACTGCGTTTGATCACGTTCTTGAATGAATGGGAAATCAGGTCATTCATTATCCTCAGCCTCGCATTGCAGATTTTACTGACCATGTTGGGTAATCGCAGGAAGTATGTATGCAAACTTTGGATGAGAATCATCCTTTGGTGTGCTTACGTATTAGCAGATTGGGTGGCATTCGTTTCACTTGGCATCATCGCAAAGAGCACACTTGATGAGTACCAGAAAAAGACTACTATTGATGATCCTGGGATTGAACTGAGGTGGTTTTGGGCTCAGTTCTTTCTGCTGCATTTGGGCGGGCCTGACACCATCACAGCATATTCTCTCGAAGATAATGAGCTGTGGCTGAGGCGTGTGGTGGGGATGGTTATTCCAACTGGACTTGCCTTTTATGTACTACTCTTTGCTTTCCCAGGTTCTTATTGGCTTCCTTCTTTGAGCGTGCTCATCTTTGTAGCCGGTGTAATCAAGTACGCAGAGCGCTTGTCCAGCCTCTATGCTGCCCATGGTGAGAACTTCCGCAACGCCATGCTTCCAGAGCCTGATCCGGGACCCAACTACCCGAAATTTATGGAAGAAGTTGCTATGAAGAAGGCTGAGGGATTCAATGTTGAGGTGGACCACCATGTTATAGATATCCCTGTTCTTGTAAAGCATGAGTTCCCTGACGAACCCAGATTACACGAAGTTTATGACCTATACAAAATATTTAAGCCCCTCTCTGCAGATTCAATCTTGAGTTTTCAAGATCGAGACAGGAGTGAGTCCTACTTCCTGAGGTTCTCATGGGAGCAAGCTTTTCATGTTGTGGAGATTGAGCTTGGTTTCTTGTATGATGAGCTGTACACAAAAGCGTCTGTTGTATACAATCAACGAGGCTATGTGTGTCGGGTTATCACTTTAACTCTTACTATATTCTCCTACCTAGCGTTTATTTTCATTCGCAAGAACAGGAAATACTCTCTACTCGACTTGGCAATTACTCACTTGTTGCTTGTGGTGGCTATGTTCTTAGAAGCGTGCGGCGTTTGGATTTTTATTGACTCAGATTGGACACGTCAGTGGCTGACCAGGCGCGACAAATTATCTCGTCCTGGTCGCGTGATTAAATGGTTTCAGCAGCCAATCAAGAAGAGGTGGTCCAAGAAAATGGCTCAATACAATCTGCTTGATCTTTGTGTTAGGGACAAATCTGCAGTGTGCCCAAGAAGCTACAGGTTTCTTTCGAGCATCAGAAAGATTACTATATTGGATCATTACGTTGAAAAGCACCAGCACAAGTATTTCGTAGACGTCTCCGTTGACCTGATGAAGCTAATATTCACGGAGTTGAGGAGCTACACAGCTGTTTCTGATCGTGCAGGCATATGGAGCAGAAAGGGGAGTTTCACTCTTGAAAAGTACACCTCTCTCTCTCTTGACTGGATGCGAGAGAGAGAGTTTCATGAGAGAATCCTCCTGTGGCACATTGCTACAGACATTTGCTACTCAAAAGATTGGGGTGATGACAATCGAACCAACACAGACGAGAGGAAGCAAACCGCAGACCACAGCAAGCAAATATCCGAGTACATGATGTATCTCCTCGTCGTCTACCCTTTCATGCTGCCACAAGGGAACGGGATGAGAAGATTACGTGACACTTGTGCTGAAGTCAGAGTTTTCCTAGAAGGGAGAGATGCAGCAATATTCAGCAAAGTTGAGGTTTGCAAGAAGCTGCTCGAGGTGAACACTGAAGTGCCACCGGCTAAAGTGAAGGGTGACAGGAGCAAAACCGTGCTGTTTGATGCTTGCATACTGGCTAAGGCCCTCTTAGCAGAGGGGAAGAGGTGGGAGATTATAAGCAAAGTGTGGATGGAGATGCTGGCTCACGCCGCCACAAATTGCAGCGGCTACCACCACGTCCGCCAGCTGCGGAAGGGGGGAGAGCTGCTCAGCCATGTTTGGCTTCTCATGGCACATTTAGGTATCACTGAGCAGTTTCAGATATCTCAAGGTCATGCTAGAGCTAAAATGCAAGCAAAATAGATTCTTTAATTAATTATTCTTTACAGGATTAAGTTGTAGTTATATGCTCATTTACTTCTAATTCATGTGTAAATACATCTTGGGTGCATCTTTTTACTTGGTTTTGAGTTTATGTTATTTTTGGGTGTCTGTTGTAGATGAGATGATGCCCAAGTTCTTTGTTATTCTTTGTGATTTGTTACAGGTACAAACAATTACAACTATAACTACTAATGATTTTTCTACAGGCAAATTTGTAGATTACTAGTTACTACTACTATTGTTTGAATTTGTAAAATAAAGTTATGAATAGAGTTGTCAATTGGTCTGTGATGGTCCGACTCAAATGCTTTTGAACCGACCCTAATTTAAAGAAAATAATGTGGTTTCTATTTGTATAGATTTTTTAAGGAATTTTGGTATTATTTTTAATCAAGTATGAAAAAATATTGTTACATGTTTTGGCGGGTTTTTTCAGTTGTTGCATGATCAAATTCTCTCCTTTTCTAAGTGTAAATATGTAGTGTGGAGGGAGAGTTCGTGCTAGAGTTGTAACTGCTTCTGATATTATAATTAAGAAAGATACTAAATAATAAAACCACTTTTTGAATATTAAAAAAACGAATTTAAATATACTAGTAAAACAAAGTAAAAGGGCAACACACCTTCATGGGTTACTTGCCAATCCCCGTCCATAAAAAATAAGTCTAAGTCGAAGTCGAAAGAGAAGTTTAATATTTAATCTCAAAATAATTAACCGAGTGCCGCCTACCGAGACATAAAATATAGTCCGTACATATTGTGAGCCGCCTATCTAAAACATAATAACACTGACTATATATAGTTGGCACGGCCCATCAAACACAAAAATAGTCTCTAACAAATACTATTACTCCCTCGGACACATAAAAATACGAGAATTCCATTTATAGAAAGTTATCCCAATATATTACCCATATACATTAAGTTGTTTACAACTTGCACCATCAGAACACTAATAATAATGTGGATCTCACTTTCCACTAATAATACTTTAATTACCATTTTACTCATCTCTTTTACTTACTAATTTTGTCTTAATTCCCATTCATATCATCTGCTCATATTTTTGGGACGGAGAGAGTATTAAAAAGCAAACTATGAATTAGAAACTCAGCTAAACAAACAAAAACTAAACCAAAGCTCTAAAGTGCATTAGCAGACAATTTTCTAGTACTATAATTTTAAATACGTCTCATGCTACGATTATTAAACCAACGATTCATGGATAAAGAAACTATGAGGGTACTTGCATGATATTTGCTGGAAATTTCATAGTAACGACAATACTCTTTCATCAAGATGTAATTTCAAAAATCACAAAAGTGTTGGTCGTTGAAGTAGACAAATACAAATGGATATAATGTCTACTGAATATTAATGTCCTCGTTGCAGTTGCATCAGTGGTGCTCCAAGACAAGTCCTTTGCCACCAACAAGATCATAAGCCCTCGCCTCAACGAGATGAAGCCAACCATCGAGGACTCAATCGAGTCGTTCGCCCTCCGCTTCACCCGCCAGAGGAAGAAGCTCGGATGCCTCATGAATCACGCTCTCTTCCCCAAGAAATTCACAGCTCTCAAGATGCTCGACTACAAGCTCTGCAGCATTCAAATAGAGGTCAAGAAGATCAGTAGTCGAACAAACACCCTCGAAGGCAGCAGCAGAGCGGGAAGCCTGTCGCAGCAGCCAGAGTGTGATGACACTGATGAACTAGATGGTGAAGAGATGCAAGAGGTTCCATTTTCTTCCAATGATGAAGAAACTGAGAGCCTCAACTCAAGTATACAGAATCTGCGCAGTACTTCGATAATTCGAGAGCGGATAGAGCACTCCAAGCTCATGTATAGCTACTCCTACAATGAGGAAGAGCTACCAATTGTTGGATACCAAGGTAAGGTGGATGATCTGCGGCGTAGGCTGTTGAGTCCGGATGACGGCCGGGTAATCCCCATAGTAGGCGAACTGGGCTCAGGCAAGACGATGCTGGCTCGTGCTGTTTATGGGAACAGAGCCATCACCAAGACGTTCAACAGTGCTGCTTGGGTGACTGTTTTCGAGAAATCTACAACCACAGATATCTTGCTCGCCTTGCTGAATCAGGTGACGAAAACTGAAGTCCAAGATGGGACAAGAGAGGAGTCACTCAAAAACAGGCTCGCGCAGGAACTGAGTGGCCGGAGATACTTCGTCGTGTTGGACGGAGTTCAGACTTTGGAGCAATGGGAAAGGATAAGGCATGCTTTCCCAGATCAAGAAAATGGGAGCAAGATCATCCTCACCACTTGTTACGAGGGCGTAGCTGATCCAAAGGGGCGGAGGTATAACATGGAGAAGCTGAATCATGAAGAGAGTTGGACTCTGTTCATGGCAAAGGTGGGATCACATCAAGATACCAAATGCCCAGTGAAGAAGAGGATCATCAAGGTTTGCCAGGGGCTGCCGTTGAGCATTGTCCTGCTCGGCAGCCTGTTCTCGATGAAGGACAGAAGTGAGTGGCCCAAAACACTCGACCGCCTCAGAAATTGGCAGGCAGCCGACATAATGAAGCTGAGCTACAACGACCTTGACAACCACTTGAAACTGTGTCTCATCTACATGACACTATTTCCTAGAGAGATGGACATTCCAGTGAGTAGGCTGCAACGGTTGTGGCTAGCCGAGGGGTTCGTGGAGCAGCCACGTGAGTTCCACAAAGATGTGAAGCAGCCACGCGAGTTCCAAGAAGACGTGGCGCAGGGGTATTTCGAGAGCCTGGTGAAACGCAGCTTGATAATGGTGTCGAAGCAGCGCTCAGATGGGAGCGCTAGAAAGTGCCGGCTGCAAGGCGCCATCCATGACTTTTTGCTGGAACAGGCTCAGGATATCCACCTTTTCCACGTCCATCCCGGATCAGACGAAAGCTTGGCTGGGATGCGGAGGCTCATCGAATGCGCTGATGCCGGGATTGTCCCACCCACTACTGCTCCAATTCGACATACGAGGTCTTACATATCATTCAAGCTACAGAAAAAGGA
This sequence comes from Salvia splendens, assembly GCF_004379255.2. NCBI lineage: Eukaryota > Viridiplantae > Streptophyta > Magnoliopsida > Lamiales > Lamiaceae > Salvia > Salvia splendens. The sequence continues at coordinate 44,967,210 of NC_056032.1, forward strand.
TATTCCAGCAAAGTATGTGTGCTCACTTGTTAGAAAAATGGGGAAAGGGTTAGGCTTGTTGAGGGTTCTTGATCTTGAGGGAGTGTACCAACCTTGTTTGCCGGACAATCTAGGGGACTTGTATCATTTGAGGTATCTCGGATTGAGGTGGACATTCATCGACAAGCTTCCAAAATCTGTAGGCGAACTCCCTCATCTCCAGACATTAGACCTTAAGCATACACGGATAGACAAGATCCCGAAAACTGTTTGGAAACTGAAGAATCTCCAGCATCTCAATCTCAACGAAGTTCATCTAGACAAGGACACACCTCTGCACTTCCGCGAGTCCTTGCCCGATCTCCTAACTCTGCTGGGGTTATCAGTCAGCCACGAGACCCCAATAAAGAATGGCCTGAGCAAGCTGAAACACCTAAGAGAGCTAGGCATTTCTTTCCGTTGCATCAAGCTCAGTGATGATCATGAGAGATGTCAAGATCCTTTGGTGGAGTGGATTTCCGAGCTAACTGATCTCCAATCATTGAGGTTGCGATCCAAAGATGATGCTGGGAACCCTTTACGCCTTAGTTTAAGGCCGTTTTCACGCTTGGAGAAACTCTCCCACATGAAGTTCAAGATTTCAAAGAACAACTATGAGCTCAAGATCAGGATGATTCCTTGATGGATGTAGTTTATTACAGTATACATATCTCATGAGTGTTTAAAAATCACATTGTTTAAAAAAATGAAATGAACACGAAAACACATTAATGAATGTCAAAATTAGAGAAACAAGTCTTCATAAAACTAATCTAAGAAATAATCGCAATTTAGATCTAATTTCGTCAATATTTCTGCATTCAAATGGAAAGACACTCAAAAGAGCAAAATCCCACAAATAAATCTAAAAAAATTCGCGAAATAGATGCAAATCAAATAGAGATTAACAATCATCAATCGATTCATCTGAGGTAATGGGAAGCAGAAAATCTCAACAAAAAATTCACAAAATCGATTACCAAACCGTTAAAAAAAATATCAGCTCACTTACTTTTCCGACGCCGTAGATTCACCCTCCCACTTTTCAAATTTATTTATCAAAAAGAATTACTAGTAAATGATGCCTTAGCCATTTATACCAAACTCAAACTCAAATTCATTTTTCTGTCATATCAACAGTAATTTTACACCAACTATTTACACCAAACTCAAAACTCAAAAAATATTTTATATTTACCTACTTTTTTTACTTTTCCAATCTTAAGTACATATTTATTTAAATTACACATTCACCCCACAACACTTTGTCAATAATTTTCCAAATATAATTTGATACAATTATTTATAATAATATATTATATTTATATATTAAATATATTATGCATTCAATAAAATATACATTAACTTCAAATTATAATACATAAGCATACTACAATAACATTCAAACATAAATTAAAATACATTAAAAAAACATCATAATTATATAAAACAAATACATATGTTTCATTAGCCCATGCCATTAATTAGCCCATCTCGTAATTAACTACTCCAAATTATACTACTAAACCTAATTTTCTCTCTCTCCGTATCTTCTTCAATCTTCCCCTTCTCCGTATTTCCCCTTCTCTCTCCCATCGCCGCTATCTTCTTCAATCTTCCCCTTCTCTGTATTTTCATTTTCAATGGCTGCATATCCAAATTTTCTTCACCAAGTTCTTCAACCATCTACAACTCTCTATAATCAGGTAAGTAGTTTCTTCATCTAATTATTCTTCTCTATTTTTCCATCTCTCATCTCTCTGTCTTCTTCGAGTATCATCAAAAAGGAAGGACTCAATTGTAATTTCGGATGAGTTTTGAATCGAGCTACAGTGCTACTGCAAAGATGATATTAGCAGAGGCGGCAGCGGCGGTGGCGACGAGGGGAGCGGCGCCGACAGCGGTGGCGAGGCAACGGGGGTCGGCGGTAAACGGTCCACGCACTACACCAAGGGGGGAGTCCATTGCTGTGGCGAGGGAGTGGGATGTCATCACATAAGACCCCATAGTGGACACCGATCAGACCGAGCCGAGCTTTTGGAAGCGCGTCATGTTGGCATACAACAAGTTCAAGCCGAGAGGCGCCAAACCGCGTGACGTGAAACAGCTCCGCAAAAAGTGATCTAGGATTCTGCGAGACACCAAGAGGTTTGCAGACATATACGAGAACAACCTTCTCACCTCTGAGAGTGGCCGAAGCGAGGCCGACATGAAAGCGTTGTCTATGTCCCAATTCAACACGGAAGGCTGACCGAAGTTCAACTCCTGGGAAGAGTATCTCGTTCTCGAGAAGTGCCCGAAATTCAAGGCCAGAGGAGAGGGGGATAGGTCCTAGGGAGAAGCGAACTAGACAAAACATCGCTAGGGACTACAGCAGCGGCAGCGGCTCGCAATCATTCGACCTCAACGACGACCAAACGGAAGAGCCCGCAGCTACACACTCTAGGAGCCCACGCCCTCCGGGCCAACATGCCTCTATCCGAGGCGCTAGAGTGGCTGCAGGTTCCTCCCGCCTCTCCTCAGCCTCTTCTGGATCGGGCATCTCGCAACCCGCCCCTATACCGCACTCCGTGGGCACTGGTCCCCCCGAGGTCTTGCAGAGGAACATTGATATGCAGTTGATGAAACAACTGCAAGAAAACTGTTGTTTCTATGAGACAGCGACCGACCCGATCACCAAGGATATATACTACGCGCTCATGTGTCGGATCAAGGATCAGCTGGGGTTGTCTGCGGCTGGGGCAGCGGCAGGGGGCGGCGAGTGGCAGCGGGGGAGGCGGCGGAGAAGCGGCGGAGGAATCCGACTCAGCCACCGATTAGACGGTGGAGGAGTTTTTATTTGTATTTTTAAAAAATGTTTGTTGTATAAATTTTCCATTTCCGTAATACAACGAATATTTGGTCCCAATACTTTTTTTAAATTTCAATATTACCTCGTTTTCTAGTTATTTACATTCCGATAATTCTAATTATAATTGAACTAAAATAAACAAAATATAAAATAAAATGAAAAGTGGCTAAAAAAGTGTCCTTTATAACTGCGGACACTATTTTTTGTGGGCACGGACAAATACGAAGTGGTTGTAGACAAAACAAAAATGACGGGGCTATCGGAAGTGTCGCTACTGTGGATGCGCTCTAATATATTAATATATTGATTGGTTTTGCAGGTCTGGACAAAATACAAGAAAAGACTGATTTTTTCCCCTTTTAAGTTGGAAACAGACTATTTTTTGTAGTTCTATCCGATTTCGGGTAAAGATGCTGTTTTTATCTCAACTCCAGCAAATGGGTAAAATAGTTGAGAATTTTTTTGCAGTTTCTGTGTAGTTTTGTAGAAAGATCATCAAAATTCTAAGTTGCTTTTTGGCTGAAACAGTTTGATAACGCTCTCATCAGGTACATCTCCCTTGTTTCTTCTTTACTTCCTTTGTTGAGCTTGGTTTCGTGTATGTATGTTATTGACAAGAAACAAGAGAAATATTAGAAAATTCCCCCAAAAAAGTGAAATAATCCAAACTGCAGAAACACTTTGTTTGGGTTGATGTAAGATGTTTAGGTCTTGTCTTGTGAATGCTACTTTCGATGAAATTAGCGTTGTTGGTCTCCCGTTTTCATACCTGTAATTTGATCTTTTTCCAATTTTCTTGCTTGGGTTGTGAAGCTATGATCCAACTTGAAACAGAACCTAACCTGATGATGCTGTCTATTTCGTCTCTGGCTAAAATGCTACTACCTGCAGTTTGATTGAGCTTTCTTCCTTTCCTTTTTTCTTGCTTGGGTTGTGAAGCTATGATCTAACTTGAAATAGAATCTGATGCTGTCTATTTTGTCTTTGGCTAAAACGACTAGTGGTTTGCGCTTTGATTCTTGTGGAGAAGATGAAAAGCCTTATGGAAGTGCTTCCACTAAATTTGATGACATTCTTTGACGAATGGGAAGTCAGGGTGTCCATCATCCTCAGCCTCTTCTTGCAAATTTTGCTGATCACTATGGGTGGTCGCAGGAAATATATATGCAGACTTTGGATCCGAATCATTCTCTGGTCTGCTTACTTATTGGCAGATTGGGTGGCTGTCGTCTCGCTTGGCATCATCTCGAAGAACACCCTTGATAAGTGCCACAAAAAGATTAATGATGAACCTGGGATTGAACTGAGGTGGTTCTGGGCTCAGTTCTTTCTGCTGCATTTAGGCAGCCCCGACGCCATCACAGCGTATTCTCTTGAAGACAATGAGCTGTGGCTGAGGCATTTGGTGGGGATGGTGATTCAAACTGGCCTTGCTTTCTATGTACTACTTGTTGCTTCCCCCGGCTCGGATTGGCTTCCCTCTTTGAGTGCCCTCATCTTTATAGCGGGTGGAATCAAGTACGGAGAGCGCTTGTCCACGTTGTGTGCAGCCAATAGTGAGAATTTCCGTGACTCTATGCTCCCAGAGCCTGATCCGGGGCCCAACTACGCGAAATTCATGGAGGAATACGCGTTGAAGGAAGCTGAAGGGTTCAGTGTTAGTGTGGATGAGGTTGAAGAAATACATGGTCCTGCTCAGCACGATTTCCCCGATGAACCAAGTGTACTAGAAGCTTACGACTTATTCTTGACGTTTAAGCGCCTATTTGCTGACACAATCTTGAGCTTTCAAGATCGTGACAGAAGCAAATCCTACTTCATGAAGCTGGACGGGGAGCAAGCTTTTAAGGTTGTTGAGATTGAGCTTGGGTTCATGTTTGATGAACTCTACACGAAAGCATCCATTGTCTATAATCTCAGGGGGTGTTTCCTTCGGGCGATCACTTTCTCGTGCACGCTCATTGCATGGATGGTGTTCATCTTCGTGTGCGATAAAGCCAAGTACAAGGTGTTGGACTTGGTGATCACTCACTTGTTGCTTGTGGTGGCTGTCTTCTTAGAGATATACGCTGTTGGGGCTCTCGTGAACTCAGATTGGATGTGTAGGCTCAGGGGATGTGACAGAAGTCGCAGAACAACTAGTTTTGCTCGCGTAATTCACTGGTTTCAGCCAGTCAAGAAGAGATGGTCGGAGAAAGCTGCTCAACACAATCTACTTGATCTTTGTGTAGGAAACAAATTTGCAGTGTTGCCTAGAAGCATCAGAAAGGCTACTAGAATCTATCACTACATTGAAAAGCAGTGGCACAAGTCGTTTGTCGACGTCTCCATAGATCTGAAAAAGCTAATATTCGGGGAGTTGAAGAGCTACACAAATTGCTCTGCTTCTACTATGTGGAATAGAAGGGGAAGTTTCACTCTTGAAAAGTATCCCTCTCTCTCTCTCTTGATAAGAACAAAGAGATAGAATTCGACCAGAGGATCCTCCTCTGGCACATCGCCACGGACCTCTGCTATTCGCTGGAACCACCCGACAACGAAAGCGAGGAGGCTGCACTTGCAGGCCACAGCAAGCACATATCTGAATACATGCTGTATCTCCTCATTGTCTACCCTTTCATGCTGCCAATGGGGATTGGGTTGATAAGGTTCCGGGACACGTGTGCGGAGGCAAAAGTGTTTTTCAGAGAGAGGGGGGCGATGATATCCAGGAAAGGGGAGGCGTGCAAGAAGCTGCTGGAGGTGAGCACCCAAGTGCCACCGGCTAAAGTGAAGGGAGACCGGAGCAAAAGTGTGCTGTTCGATGCTTGTATACTGGCCCAGTCTCTCTTAGATGTGAAGGTAGAGTCGCAGAGGTGGGAGATTATAAGCAAAGTGTGGGTGGAGATGCTGGCTCATGCTGCCACACATTGCAGCGGCACCCACCACGCACACCAGCTGCGGAAGGGCGGAGAGCTGCTAAGCCATGTATGGCTTCTTATGGCACATTTGGGCATCACTGAGCAGTTCCAGATATCTCAAGGTCATGCTAGAGTTAAAATCAGGTCCTCCTAGACCTAAAACAAAATGTTTTTTTCTCAATCAATATTCTACTGGTGTTTATGATGTCCTTGTAAAATAGATTCTTGCAATCTTTGCTCATTTTCCCCCCATTAAAACTTGTAGTATCTGCTGCTTACAATTTGTGCATGGACATGCACTTTATTTCATAAAGTTGTGTGATATTATTTGATTTGGTAAAAGACAGAGACATCCATTCTCTTGTCTTTTCTTCTTTGTTATCAAATACTGTATATGAATTCTATTAGTAAGGACTAATATAAAAACCAATTTTATGAGCATAACAAAGAGATAAATGTTGAAGAAGAATAGCCAATTTTGGTTGCTAATGTGAAAAATCATTCTCCATCACACATTTTGGCTATTCACTAAATTTTGTGAGAATAAAAGATAAATGTGGAATCGACTATTTTTTTTAAACATTGGATCAACTTAAACACTGAAGATGGGATAATAGTCAATTTTGGTTGTTACACATTCTCCATCTCACATTTTGGCTATCCATAGTGACCCAAGGGAAATTCTAAATCTAAAGCAATACTCCATCACCTTTTCTTTCCATTTACTTTACCAATTTCACATTAGAACCCATATTGTTTCCTAATTTTTTTTATTTTTATGTGACAGAATGAGTATTTCAAGTTTGGATTTAAATATATTTAATGTCCACCTGTAAGTCCGTTACACGCGATGTCTCCTAATTAATTTTTGCTTTCTCTAACCAAACAATACACAAATACAAAAATCAAAGAAGTTGAACGGAAAAAATAAGAAAAGTCTTGGTCGATGAAGGGGCATTACCTCATTAATTAATTCAATCCAATAACTGTACATGAAAGCCTAGGATGTCAATGTAGCCCGCAACCCGTGGGCTGGTCCGAAACCAGAGCTTTTAGGGTTAGGGTTGAACTTTTCTAATCCGAAAGAATTCACAACACGATTAGTCCACACCCGATTGACCCGCAACCCGAGTATGGCCGGTCCGATTGACATCCCTATGGATGGATGCCCCACACAAAAATCAGAGAAGTTGAATGTAAAAAATAAGAAAAGTCTTGGTCGATGAAGGGGCTTTACCTCATTAATTAATTCAATCCAATAACTGTACATGAATGCCTAGGATGTCAATGTAGCCCGCAACCCGTGGGCTGGTCCGAAACTAGAGCTTTTAGGGTTAGGGTTGAACTTTTACAACCCGAAAGAATTCACAACACGATTAGTCCGCACCCGATTGACCCGCAACCCGAGTAGGGCCGGCCCGATTGACATCTCTATGGATGGATGCCCCACACAAAAATAAGAGAAGTTGAATGGAAAAAATAAGAAAAGTCTTGGTCGATGAAGGGGCTTTACCTCATTAATTAATTCAATCCAATAATTGTACATGAATGCCCCACACAAAAATTAGAGAAGTTGAATGGAAAAAATAAGGAAAGTCTTGGTCGATGAAGGAGCTTTACCTCATTAATTAATTCAATCCAATAATTGTACATGAATGCCCCACCTTCCCTATCATCTTTAACTTGTCTCTCTCACATACACACAACATTTACTACATCCATTCATCATAAAATCAAGCAATAACAACTCCAGACCAGACCAGACCAGTTAAACCATCTTCATTCTACTTCAACTAACTCTTATATCTCTATCTCTTACTTATATACAATACAGAAGATACTGCATCCATCATAAAAGCAAGAAGGCACAGGTTGTGAACTAACCTTCACTTTTGTGATCATCAATGGGTGAGAACATGGCTGTAGATGCAGTTGCATCTGTGGTGCTCCAGAAGCTAAGGGAGTTGATAAAGGACAAGTCCTTCGCAAGCAACAAGATCATTGGCCGTCGCCTCAAGCAGATGGAGCAGATGCTCAATAAAAAGATCTGGCGCTCCTTGGTTGGTGCTGCAGATAAGGAACAAAATGCTGAAGAGATCAAGAATCTGAGGAAGGAGTATCTCTGCGAAATCTACTCCATCGAGGACTCCATCGAGTCCTTTGCCCTTCGCTTCACCCGCCAGAGGAAGAAGCTCGGATTCCTCATGAATCATGCTCTCTTCCTCCAAAATTTCACAGCTCTCAAAATGCTCGACTCCAAACTCCGCAATATTAAGACAAAGGTTAAGAGGCTCAACCGTCGAACAAACAGCCTTGAAAGCAGCAACATAGAGGGAACAAACAGCCTTCAAAGCATGAATTGGGTCGAGAGCAGAACAAACAGCCTTGAAAGCAGCAGCATAGAGGGAACAAGCAGCCTTGAAAGCATGAATCGTGTCGAGAGCAGAACAAAGAGCCTTGAAAGCAACAACATAGAGGGAAGACTGGAGATCAAACAGAATCCTCCACTTTCTTCTATTCATGAAGAAACTCAAGTTCTGAGCTCAAGCATGAAGGAGAAGGAGATCGATAACATGAAGTCAAGCTACAATCATCTGGATCACCATTTGAAACTGTGTCTAGTCTATATGACACTGTTTCCCAGAGAACGCGACATTCCAGTGAGGAGGCTGATACGGTTGTGGCTTGCTGAGGGATTCGTAGAACGACAGAAACATGGAGGGTTCCAAGAAGATGGGGCGCAAGAGTATTTCGAAGATCTGGTGAAACGCAGCTTGATAATGGTGTCGAAACAAAGGTCAGATGGAAGCGCTAGAAGGTGCCGGTTGCAAGGGGCTCTCCACGACCACTTGTTGGAACAGGCGCGGGATATCCGCCTTTTCCATGTTCATCCTGGATCAGATAGTTCTTGCGAAACGAGGAGACTTGTTGAATATGCTGATGCCAGGAATGCTCCACTTGAGCCTTGTCAAACTCAACATGTTAGGTCTTACATATCTTTCAACCTACAGAAAAAGGATACTCCAGCAAAGCATGTAAACTCTCTTGTTAGCAAAATGGGCAAAGGGCTTGGCTTGCTGAGGGTACTTGATCTGGAGGGAGTCTACAAACCTAATTTGCCCGACAACCTAGGTGACTTGTTTCATTTGAGGTATCTGGGATTGAGATGGACTTTCTTGGATAAGCTTCCTAAATCAGTTGGTGAACTCCCTTATCTCCAAACGTTAGACTTGAAGCATACACGCATCGACAAGATCCCGACCACCATTTGGAAACTGAAGAATCTCCAGCATCTCAATCTCGATGAAGTCCATCTAGACAAGAATGCGCCTCTGCATTGCCGAGAATCCTTGCCTGATCTCCTGACACTCTGGGGATTATCAGTCAGCCATGAGAGCCCGATCAAAAATGGTTTGAGCAAGATGAAACACCTAAGAGAATTGGGCATTTCTTTCCGTTTCATCCAGCGCAGTGCTGATCATGATGCTGTCCAAGACAGAGGTCAAGGCCAAGCTACAGAAGCTTTGGTGAAGTGGATTTCTGAGCTAAAGGATCTTCAATCATTGAGGTTGCGATCCAAAGATGATTGTGGGAAACCTTCGGATCTTAGTTTATTGCATTTTTCAGGCTTGACAAAACTATCTCACATGAAGTTACTTGGGAAGCTGCAACAACTTCCTACCTTGGATCAGTTCCCACCTCATATTAAGGTTCTCACATTATCATTGACGTTTCTATCCGAAGATCCCATGCCAATTCTTGGACAGCTCCTGGATTTAACAGTTTTGAGGCTGCTCGGCAGTTCATTCGTCAAGGAGAAAATGGTCTGCCCGAGTAAAAGCTTTAAGAATCTTGAGGTTCTAAAACTCTGGGTGCTCCAAGATCTCGAGGAATGGAAAGTCGAAGACGGAGCAATGAAGAAACTCAAAGAGGTCAACATTAGAAGGTGTTCCAAACTTCAAAACTTCCCAGCCAGCTTGCTGGAGCAGGAAACTTTCCAAGATTTGATCTTGAACAACATGCCCTCTGAGTTCAAGAACAATATTGCCAAAGAGTATCAGTGGAAGGTCTCCATCAAAGATTTCTAAGGACACCTTGATGCTCAACATTATGGTGATTCTTTGAAGAATGTGTAGATTATTACTCCACTTATTAGTATTATTTTATTATGCAATGACTAATGAGGATTGTTTAAATTCATGTTCTGTTGAATGTATCTTTTTCTCCAAAAGAATTAAATGGATTCTACAGCTTGTATAAACCGAACTCAGAAACACATTTCTGCATCTTTTGTAATAATAACTCTTTACATATAATTTGAATAGCACGCATGTACGATATAAGTGCCACTCTCTTGATCCCTATATTCACACTTTTCTGGTACGAATATATGATTGTATTTGTATCAAACAGCTAGTGTGTGCAAGTTTTTATCAATAGGCTTGCTCTTGTTTTGTGAGTATTTTAGATAAATCCAATTCGAGTATCAATATCTTATAGTACAAACTATAATTTCAACATATTTTCTGTATTCAACAAGATCAAATCCCCTAAAAACTAAAAAATGTAGTTCTAGGTTTCTACAAGATGCGGACAAAATGGAAATCAGCAAGGATCATGAATTGCATCTGTTGATTTCAGCTAGTGAGAACAGAAATCCTCAACGAAAACACCATCAATTTACCCACAATCTCATATATCTTGAGTAACGACGAACAACACCAAAAATACGGAATTAATCACCTCAAAAGTAGGAAATTGCAGCGCGCTTGCTTTTCGCCTTCCTCGTATCAGCTCACTTTTCCTCCGTTCATCTCAGAAAACGCAGCAAATTCATCTTAAAAATAACTCCCAAAGTTTTATGTTAATTTAATAGGAGTATATTATTCTGATAAAAAAATTCTTTTCTTTTCTTTTCTTTCCTTTCCTTTCCTTTTCTTTTTTTTAAATAAAGAAAATGATCACATATTAATTTAAAAGTTAGTACAAACCTCTATATTTTAGTTTTTTAAATCATAAATTCACATAGGATGTGATATGACTCTGAATTCATACAATGAATTCAGATAAAAACTAAAACTCTCGTCTGCTTCTATTCAACCGGTGCTAATTAATGGGGGAACGGAGGGAGTAAAAGAAGTGCAATCGTTTATCCACTTGGATTTGTACATGTCGACACTCACGTTTCTAGACTCCCACGTAAACGCACAATAAAAGTGAGTGATGTGGAAAAAAGTTTTGCGTAAATAGAATTTGTAATTATCTTTGACATGAAGTGTGTGATTTATCCTTGGAGGCACAATGCAGCAAAAGATCACCCGAGTTAGGAGGGAGATCGTCGATTATATGAACATGGTATTTTGCAAGGAAAACGGAGCATTATTTTGCATTTGTATTAATGAGAAAAGATAATAAAATAAGAAGAAGAAATGTGTTGTAGCTTTGAAGATGACCACTCTTCATGTTGTGTGGAGTAATATTTCTTCACAATCGAGTTGAGATTTGGTTTGCTTAAAGTGGTGGATCATATTTGTAAAATACTACCACTAGAATTTAACTTTAACATTTTAAAATAATGATAAATTATTAATGTACAACAATAAAAGAGTAATTTGGTTTTCGCCTTATATTTTGGTGGGAAATGACATGGAAAATGAATTGATAGTCATAATCTCTACTAAGTACTGTACGAAGTATGTGAAAGTATTTGAATATTAATTAGAAGTAGTTTTAATTTATGATTATTAATTTTATAAATATTTGCAAACTACTTAATAACTTTTGCCTTCCTATTTTTGGTATGAATCTATGGAGAACGACTGGTGCCACTGCTTTTCAAGGTAGTGATAGATTCTAGTAACATTTGTGATGCCTCTTGGCAACATTGCAAATTTGCTTCCAACACAAAGATCAAGTAGATTGTGTTGAACAGGACCATCTCTTCTTGACTGGCTTCTGAATTACTCAAGCAAAACTAGTTGTTCTGTCACTCTCCCAGAGCCTATGCGTCCAGTCTGAGTTCCCGACAGCCCTAACAGCATATATCTCCAAGAAGACAAGACAGCCACCCCAAGCAACAAGTGAGAGTGATCACCAAGTCCAACCTCTTGTACTTCCCTTTCTCCCACTTGAAGAAGAAGAAGAAGAAGAAGAAGAAGAAGAACATCCATGAGATGAGCGTGAACGAGAAGGTGATCAGCCGAAGGATACACCCCCTGAGATTATAGACCACAGATGCTTTCGCGTCAAACAAGAATCCAAACTCAATCTCAATAATATCAAAAGCAGCCGAAGTAGCATTTGGTTTTGTCATAATCTTGAATGCTCAAAACCGTGTGAGAAAAGAGGTGCTTATACTTCAACTATAGCTCATAAGCTTCTTGTATACTTGGCTCATGGTGGAATTTAGGCCTACCACGAAAATGGGATTGGACCCCTCAGCCGCCTTCGACGCTCTTGCGTAGTTGCCCCCCGGATCAGGCTCAGGAAGCATAGAGTTGCTGAAATTCTTACTGCTGACTGCATAGAGCGTGGACAAGCGTTATCCATACTTGATTCCACCTGCAATGAAGATGAGGACACTCATATAGGGAAGCCAATCCGAGCTGTGGAAAGCAACAAGTAGGATATAGAAAGCAAGGCCAGTCTGAATCCCCATTCCCACCAAATGCCTCAGCCACAGCTCATTATCTTCAAGAGAATATGCTGTGATGGTGCCTAAATGCAGCAGAAGGAACTGAGCCCAGAACCACCTCAGTTGAATCATTGATCTTGTTTTGGCATGCATCAAGGGAGATAGTACCAAGTAAAACAACGGCCACCCAATCTGCTAATAAGTAAGCAGACCAGAGAATGATTCGGATCCAGAGTGTGTATATATACTTCCTTCGAGTACCCAGAGTGATCAGCAAAATTTGCAAGACGAGGCTGAGTATGATCAGCAGCCTGACTTCCCATTCGTCTAAGAATCTTATCAAACTTAATGGAAGCACTTCCATAAGGCTTCTCTTCTCTATTTAGCCAAAGCAAGAAATAGATTCTATTACAAGTTAAATCAAAGCTTCACAACCCAAGCAAGAAAGGGGGAAAATAATACTATAACTCAATCAAACAGTGTTAACTTGTAGTAGTACATATCATCAAAAGTACTCCAGCATTTACAAGAAAAGACACGATTTTTTGGAATTTTTCTCATCCCTTTGTAATACTCCACCGACTAATCAGTATTCTAATATTTCTCCTGTTTCTTGTCGGTAGCATACATACCAAAAACACACACACAAAATCACTTTGAAGATTGAAGAGCAAAGAGTGCACAACACAGCACCTGCTGGATATTTAAATAAACCCAGCTCAGCAAACAAAACAAGGGAGATGTACCTGATAAGAGCATGATTAAACTGTTTCAGCCAAACAGCAACTATGATTTTTTTTTCACCGTTGATGATCTTTCTACAAAACTAAAAGAAATTGCAAAATAATTCTCAACTATTTTCCCATTTGCTAGTGTTGAAATAAAAACAAGATCTTTGCCAAGCTGATATCGGATAAAACTGCTATACTTACATACCAATAGAACCACTGCCACTCCTGCGAAACCTTGCATAATGCATACACAGTATATGTGGACCTAGGAACACTAAAAAAACTTAAATTTTAATATTTTAATTAAAATACCTATGTATATTAATACTTCCTCCGTCCAGCAAGACGTTAAAGTAAGAAAGAGAAAAGTAAGAAAGAGAAAGAAATAAAAAAAGTAAAAGAGAGAATAGAGAAAGAAAGAAAAAAAGTAAGAAAGAATACAGTAAGAGAGAGGAAAAAGTAAGAAAGAAAAATAGAAAATAAAGTAAGAAAGAGGAAATAGTAAGAGAGATAAGAGGAAAAAACAGGAGAGAGAAGTGAGTTGATTGTTGTCAAAAAATGAAATGTCTTACTTAGTTGGAACATACTAAAAAGGAAAACGTTTCACTTAGGCCGAGATGAAAGGGGTATTTTTGTATAAATTAAAAATTAAAAAATATATGTAATGTGAGATTTCAATTCTTAAAATATTAATGAACTTAGATTAAATAAGTTTTCACGGAGTTAGAGGCAAAATGAAAAAAAAGAGTTGAAAATTATTGGAATGTGATTAGAGCATACACGATGGTAAATAGGCCAGCCATTGGCTGGCCACAACTCCTTCTGCCACATCATCAACACTTAAAAACTCCTCCTGCCACATTATCAGGACAAACAACTGGACAAGCAATAGGCTAGTCATAGGCTAGCCACAATAAACAAAATTATAAAAACAAATAATTAACAATCACACAAAATACGGAATTAAATTTACGACACATACGAGAAAATAATAATATTAAAATTAAAAAAAAGTACATTAATTAAAAAAATTACATTAATTTAAAAAAAAACTCCTCTTCCACACACGAGCCCCCCGCCTCCGCCTCACTCGTCGCCATTGTCGCCACTATCCGGGACCCCCAAATCTGCGGCATCTGAGCCAGCGTCTAAGCCCCCCAACTGTGTCGCGGCGGCATCCAAATCGACCCGCATACTCACGAGCATTGAGTGAAGAAAACTCTTCTCCTCGGGGGCAGTTGCCGCATTCCAGTCAGCTAAGATCTTGTACATCTGAGCCCGCGTTTGTTGACGCGCGAAGAAGACGAGCTCGGCTGTCGACTTGCCAACAGGGGATGCCCGACTGGACCTCCTGGGACCCTGGCGAGCCCGTTGCGCCCGCCTTTGACCAACCGGGCGAGTGCGGCGAGTAAATGCGGGAGGGGACGGGAACTCCTTAACATCCTCGGGGAGGTCGTGGGAACTGCCGCTGTAATCACCGGTATAGTTCAGTCGCTGCTTCTTCGGCCAGCCAGCATCGACACCTGCCCGAAACTTCTTGGAGTCCATCAGCACCTCATAGCAGTTCCAGTAGGTGAACTCCTTATAAAGCCCGGACACGAGGAAGGCTTTCTCCACTATCCTCCTGCAGTCCTCGTCAGTTTGGCCACTGGTCTGCATGCGGAGGGCGTTGGTGTACAAGCTCGAAAATCGAGAGACCGCAGCCCTGATTCGGTCCCACCCCTTACGGCACTCCTCCCTCCGGGCAAAATGCCTTGTAGGCTGCTGCTATTTTAGCCCACAAGTTGACCATCCTCTAATTGTTCGAGGCGAGGGGATCATCGCAAACACTCACCCACGCCTTGGACAACGCGACGTTCTCTGCATCCGTCCACTTCCTCTGTGCCGGGCTCTCGTCATAAGCCGGCTGCGACAACTCGCCGACCACCCTCTTGCCCTTCCCCTTCTTCTTCTTTGGTGCGCCCCGACCCCGCCCTACCCCCCCCGTTTGAACGGGAGTGTCCGCATCCCCGAGATCTATCCCCAACTCCTCTAAGGAGAAAGTTTCAAACCCAGTGAATTGCGTCTCCGATGTGGTCGATGTGTGCGAAGAAGCAGTCAAAAAATCAAAACTGGGGCCATAGACGTTGTCCCCCCCGGCGTCCCCTGCATCCCCGGCATAATATGCATCCCGGGTGTCCACCCCGGCATCATCTGCATCCCGGGTACCCCCTGCCAGCCCGGCATCGCCGGCCCGCCCTGCATCCCCTGCCATCCCGGCATACTACCCCCGGACATCATCTGCTGCCAAGGGTACATGTTGTTGTTGGTTTCTGGGGATTACAAGAGATAAAAGCCGGGTGTAATACAACCCAAAAGAAGAAATACAAAAGAGGAAACTGAACTAGAATGAGATTACAAATGCAAAAACGAAACAGTAACCGTGAATAATGTTTAAGCCGAGTCGAGGAGGCCTCTTCCCGCAAGACGAGATACGCCCCGGTAGTGCTCTTCGGTTTGGCGTGTCGTCCCCAAAGGTAAAACGACTACGTCTCTATTGATGCATCACCGCAATCAGCAGAGCTCCGGCGAACTGGATGGAGGAGAGAGCAGAGCTTCGACAGAAAGACAATGCAGAGAGGGAGAGAGCTTATGCTGTAATGCTTGCTGTAATGCTTGTGAATGATGTAGTAGCTAATGCAGTGGAATGACTAGCCTATTTATAGGCCGAGAATAGTTTGGGCCAAGCACCAAGCCCAAAGACCACCCAAAGGCCAATTGCCAAGATTCAAGTCCAAGTCCAAGTCCAAGTCCAAGATCGAGATCGAGATCGAGATCGAGATTGAGATCGGGATCGGGATCGGGATCGGGATCGGGCACGGGCTCGGGCGGGCGGCGCGCGCGTGTGGGCTCTTTCTCCCATCTTGGTCCACTATAATTATTAAGTAACATAAAGTCACTTAATTTATACACATCAAAAGATGTGTTAATCCTCCAATGTGGGATAATTAACACTAGTTAATTATTCCCTAAGCTCCAACTCTAAGCTTTAATTAAAAGCTAATTATGTCCAACTTTAATCCACTATTTCTCACTCACCGAAAATCGGATTTGAGAAAGTGAATATACTACATTTATCTACGTAAAATGTAGATCGACGATATGCCATTTAATTTCACAAAATTAAATGTCTCGTCACATTTATTATTTGGTCAAAATCCATTGACCGAGCATATTTTAATCCATGATTTTTTACAGTTGTAGTACCCGCCCATCGGACCCCATCCACTTCCCACGGGTACCGTGGGAGTTTGAGACCCGCTCGTCACTGGAGTGGACTCGTTGTTGTGCTCTATTTCACGTTGTTGCTCCTGTACAGAAATTAAGATAGAGAGAAAACTCGTTAAAACAAGTGGTGTGAATGAAAATGACGTGCAAATCGCGTATATATAGTGTTTCGATAATTAAATAAAAAAATAAAAAATCGGTTGGCCGATCGCTCGACGATCGGGAGCCTGCAATGGCGGCCAGCCGATCGGCCAGCGCCAGGGAATCGGCGTGCGCTCGCCGTTTTTCTCGCCGATTTGACGCTTGCCTGCTGCAATGGCTCGGCGAGCGGACCGTCCAGCGCCAGGAATCGGCTAGCCGGTCCGCTCGCCGCCATTGTGGATGCTCTTAATGATTTTCTAGAGATATGTGGTTAGAGTTGTCAACTGGGCCGGGCTAGCCCAGCTCGGCCCAGGCCCGACGAGGCCCGAGGGTGTTGAGGCCCAGCTCGGCCCAGGACCAGGGTCTGAAACGAGCTGTGCCGGGCCGGGCTTATTTTCATATATCTCAACCCAGCCCAGCCCAGACCCACTTGGTCAGTGGGCCGAGCTGGGCCCGGCCGAGCTGGGTTGGGCCGGTCTGAGTTAGAATCTCTCTTCCACTCTCTTTATCACACGCACACGAACTCACGAAACGGGATACTGAAAAGGGATGAGTTTGATTATGGCTGAAGCCGACGGAGGAGGGGACGCGAAAACACTGTTAAGCTCTTCCATCCCTTCCGGAAAGGACACCGTCTGGTTTGATGTCTCGTCTCTCTTACATCGCGCCTGCCACAGTCCGTTCCTCTCCATATCTCTTTCTCAATTGCGATCACTATATTTATAAATTGGACTAACAGGGTTGCCCCAGCCTTACTCCGTTTAATACATTCGCTGATTTCTTAATGTATGTAGTTAATTCTTTTCAATTGCTGTATGGATTCCCGTTTTCCGGTGTAAACGATGTATTTTCTTAGGGAATATTTCTATGTATGTATGTTTTTCCGATGCAGCAAAACTAAGCTGGAGTTTCCATAGGGAATACAATTACATGTATTTATAGGAGTGGGTTGAAGCTGGGCTGGGCTGGGCTGGGCCTGGGCCTGGGCTGCTAGCGGGCCTGGTCCTGGGCCGGTCCTGGGTTTACAAATAGGCCCAAATAGAGCCCGTTACACTCAACAAGCCCAGCCCGAGCCCGTTCCATTTCTCTAACGAGCCGGGCCTGGGCCGGCCCATACCGGGCCTGGGCCGAGCTGGGCTGGGCCAGCCCGGCCCAGTTGACAACTCTATATGTGGTGATATCAAAGACATAAACGTACGAAACCAATTTTGCACAGGACCAATTTGAAAGTTTACTGTAAATGTAAAAACAATTACTGAACCGGAAATTTAGAGTTGACAGTTTACTGTTTGATATATTCACGAAGGAGTGGTTCCTGCGTAGATCTGGATTCTGGAGGCCTTTCTTGTATATTTCCGAAAGCGGGACTGCTCTTGACGTTGACGCGCTTCAGGCCTTGAGTTTCTTCATGAAAGGAAAGTGTAGGAGTCTGTTTGATCTCCAGTATTCCCTCTATGTGGCTGCTTTCAAGGCTGTTTGTTCGACGATTGAGCCTCTTAACCTTCTTCATATTAATATTGCGGAGTTTGGAGTCGAGAGCTGTGAAATTTTGGAGGAAGAGAGCATGATTCATGAGGAATCCGAGCTTCTTCCTCTGGCGGGTAAAGCGAAGGGCGAAGGATCTCGTCGATGGACTGTGAAAAGTGTAAAATCATTGCGGAGGTATGTGTTTAGCGATGGGTGACTAATTGTCCTGGAATAAACTAGCACAAAGAGTTGCTGAAAATTTGATGCCTTTCTTTGTTTCTTCTCAAACTCTAAATTCTAATAGTCCGCGATTAGAGCATCCGCAATAGAGGCGAGCGCACTGGCTCGCCGATTTTTGGCGCTCGACGGTCCGCTCGCCGAACTATTGCAGCTGGCGAGCACCAAATCGGCAAGCGCTCGCCGATCGGCTCGCTTCCTATTGCAGCCTCCGATCGGCGAGCGACCGACGATCGCAATTTTATTTTTTTTATTTGTTTTCGAAAGTCTATATATACGCGATTTGAACTTCATTTTCATTCGCAGCACTTGTTTTAACGAGTATTCTCTCTATCTTAATTTCTATACAAGAGCAACAACGAGAAATGGATCTCAACAACGAGCCTACTCCAGGGACGAGCGGGTCTCAAACTCCCACGGTCCCCGTGGGAGGTGGATGGGGTCAGATGCCCGGGTACTACAACAACATGTACCCTTGGCAGCAGATGATGCCCGGGATGGCATCCGGGGGTGGTATGCCGGGATGGCAAGGGATGGCAGGGGATGCCGGGGGGTCCGGCGATGCAGGGCGGCCAGGCGGTTCTGGGCGGGCAGGGGTACCCGGGATGCAGATGATGCTGGGGTGGGCACACGGGGTGAATTTTGACGCCGGGGGGGACAACGTTTATCGCCCCAGCCTTGATTTTGCTACTGCTGCTTCGCACACATCTACCCCAGCGGAGACGCAGTTCACTGGGTGTGATACTTTCTCTTTAGAGGAGTTGGGGATAGATCTCGGGGATGCGGACACTCCCGTTCAAACGGGAGGAGTAGGGCGGGGTCGTGGCGCTGCCAAGAAGAAGAAGGGGAAGAGGGTGGTCGGCGAGCGTAGCAGCCGGCGGGTGACGACAGCCAGCCACGGAGGAAGTGGACGGACGCAGAGAACGTCGCGCTGTACAAGGCGTGGGTGAGTGTTTGCGATGACCCCCTCGCCTCGAACAATCAGAGGATCCTCAACTTGTGGGCTAAAATAGTAGCAGCCTACAAGGCATTTTGCCGTGAGGGGAGGATACGCAGCGGGGAGGAGTGCCAGAAGGCGTGGGACCGAATCCAGTTGGGGTCTCCCGATTTTCGGGGTTGTACACCAACGCCCTCCGAATGAAGTCCAGCGTCCAAACTGACGAGGACTGCAGGAGGGAGGCGGAGAAAGAGTTCCCCGTGCCCGGGCTTTACAAGGACTTCACCTACTAGAACTGCTACGAGGTGCTAATGGATTCCGAGAAGTTTCAGGCAGGTGTCGATGCGAGCTGGCCGAAGAAGCAGCACCTGAACTATTTAGGTGATTACGCCGATGGTAGCAGCGGCCACGACCTCCCCGAAGATGCTTAGGAGACCCCGTCCCCTCCCTCGTTTACTCGCCGCACTCGCCCAGTCGGTCAAAGGCGGGCGCAACGCGAGCGCCAGAGGTCCGAGGAGGTCCAGTCGGCATCCCCCCTGTTGGCAGCTCGACAACCGCCCTCGTCTTCTTAGCGCGTCAACAAGCGCGGGCTCAGATGATCAAGATCATAGATCAATGGAAGAATGCAACTGACCCCGAGGAGAAGAGTTTTTTTCACGCCGTGCTCGTGAGTATGCGAGAGGATTTGAATCCCGGCACGACACAGGTGGGGGGCTCTGACGCGGGCTCAGATGCTGCAGATTTGGGGGTCCCGGATAGCGGCGACGACGGCAAGGAGTGAGGCGGCGGCGGAGGCGGAGGCGGGGGGGACTCGTGTGTGGATTATGAGTTTTTTTTAAGTAATGTAATTTTTATTTGACTTTTTTTAATTAATGTACTTTTTCATTCCGACATATTATTTTTGAATTCACTTATATGTGTCGTAAATTTAATTCCGTATTTTGTGTGATTGTTTAATTATTTGTTTTTAGTGCTGATGATGTGGCTGGACTATGGCTGGGCTATTGCTTGTCTAGTTGCTTGTCCTGCTGATGTGGCAGAAGGAATTTAGTGCTACTGATGTGGCAGATGAGTTTGTGGCTGGGCTATAGCTGGGCTATTGCTTGTCCACAAACTATTGTGGATGCTCTTACACATAAATCTAAGTTGCTGGATGAAATACAATACTACTCCCTTCATCCGTTAAATGACTCATTTTACCATTTTCAAACGCTTATGATTTAAAGTCTACTCTTTATACCGACCATTATTTATTAAGAGGACTAATTTCCTTTTGGTCCATCTGTTTATACTTATCACATTTAATATTTTTTGGTACGACTTTACATTTTATTCACATTTTATTATAAAATTAAAACTCCATCTGTGTCCTAAAATAAATTTTTTGAAACGGCACAGATTTTAATGCAAACTTAGAAAAATAAGAGAGATAAAAACAAAATTATTTTAGTAGAAAATGAGTCCTACCTTATTAGAGAAAAGAAATTTCCTTAAATAGAAAGTTTTGATTTTTGGGGGACGTACAAAAAAGGGAAAGAATTTCTAATTTTAAGGGACGGAGGGAGTATATTAAAATAGTATCCATATTACACTAACTTTTTTCATCCATTTTCTTTTACATTTCTTAAAACACGAGTTGAGTCATCTTGGAGTAATAATTAATGGCGGGCGGAAGTACTTTTTTTATTTGGGATAAAATCAATATATGAAAATAGGGGCTCATGTATAACTAACTTTTTTCCCATTTTTCTAACAAAATCAAATAATTTTTTAATACTTGTGTTAAGTTAAAATGAGACTATCGGACGGAGGGAGTAAATTATAAGTTCCATTTTAATATACTCCCTCTATTTCCTTAAAATAAGAATTTTTAAAACGGTACGAGTTTTAATATAAAATTGATAAATTAAGAGAGATAGAAAGAAAAATATGTTAGTTGAAATGGGCCTCATCTCTTAATTCCTAAAAACTTTTGAAACTTTTAAAACGGTACGAGTTTTAATGCAAATTTAATAAAGTAAGAGAGATAGAGAAAGAAAATGGGTCATCCGCCTCATTCACTAAATTTTGTGAGTATAAGAGATAATTTGGAATCGACATTTTTGTGAGTATAAAAGATAATGTGGAATCGACTATTTTTATTGGATCAACTCAAACACTGAAGATGGGATAATAGTCAATTTTGATTGTTATTTATTCTCCCTTTCGCATTCTGGCTAGTTGATTTTCCTTCTCACATTGGCTATCCACAATATATAGATTATCTGACAAGACATGAAATCATAGCGAGCCAAGGGAAATTCTAAATCTAAAGCAATATTTTAGTAGCAAATTTATAACTTTGTTCATGTACTAATGATAAAATGCAAACTCTATATATTGTACAAACTTTAAATTTTTCAACACAATATCAACACAACACAATGTCAATACAATGTACAATTGATGAGTAATAGGCGAGCCGAGCCAATTTTTCATTTTTATTTTTAGTTTTATTTTTTATTTCTACTCTATATATACACCTCATTGCACTTTATTTTTGTAATATTTGATAAATACCAACAATTAGAATGAATTAAATTGGAGGTTAGGGCATTGACTAGGTTGTGGGAAGGCTAGAGCATTGACTAGGCTGTTGGAAGAGCATAATGATGTGACAAGAGGAATTTTAGGCTGAGCTCATATTGTGGATACTCTTAACCAAGCAATATGCAAATACAAATTGTCCAGATTGAGTCAATATCAGGTAAACCTAATATCGATCAAATCCAATCAGGCCAAATCTTAACCTAACATGAAATCGTAAGATTCTCTTATTGGGTTATAACCCATTAACTTTGTGTGTGTTCGTATCGGGTTATCATGTCATGTCAAAATTTGACAGCCCTACTGTTAATGGCGGTAAGTTACCGTACAATTTAGCTTGACATGACATGATAGCGACCAGAACATGATATTACGCAGTTAAAACATGATATTACACGATAAAATATGATATTAACAATTAAAATATGTTATGACGTGATTACAATCTAAATAATAAAATTAAAGTATAATAGTTTTTAATTAATAAAAATAACTATAATTTCATTTGTTAACTTATAACCCGAAATCTGGTTTTTATTGGGTTGACCGATAAGGGCTCAAACCCAATAAGACTTGATGCAAATCTATTAACTTTGTGCGTATTTATGTCGAGTTATCACGTATTTATGTCGAGTTATCGTAACGAGTAAAATTTGTTAGCCCACACAAATACCATCTCAATTAAATTTTAATTTGGGCTTTGATAAGGGAGTATTACTCTCGTTTTATTTTCGAGCTATCTAAAAAGACTTTATGGGCTTATTATATTGTTATTGTTTTGGGCCCTGAAGGATAATAATTCGTGTTCTTCCAGAAAGGGTCACCATTAATCTTCCCCTTTGAGATTAGCTCTTTCAAGAAATATAAAGTAAAAAATATTAGTAATAGATAATCTCATTTCTAGTATATAGTATTAGCCTTGAATATGAGTGAAATGGACTATTATCACAATTATCAAATAGTGTAGTAAAAGTCAAATAATATATGTAACTAATAATATTTCGAAATACTAACAAAATGAGACGGGGCAGGGAAAATCTCAGCCCAGTCCATTTAAGTCATGTTTCGATCACTGTATTATAGCATCTGCTATTCCCTCTTTTAACACGTCTACGTTTCATTTTTAGTTTGTCCACAATGTCATTTTCTATAGTTGGAAATAAATCTCAATCCCATTTTTCTCTCTATTTTACTCCATATAACAACTCTTCCTAAACTAAGATGAACTACAAATACAGTCCCCTGAACTAAGGGTTTATTACATCAGTAGTCCCTGAATTTTAAAAATATCCTAATTATTCATGAACTAAGGGTTTATTTCATCGATGGTCCTTTTGCACATTTTAAGTACAATTTCTCCTGAAAATGCCCCCAAATGAGCATTTTTGTCATTCACAATTTCACATTTTCAATCTGATATTATTTCAAACTACTTACATTGCATGCAATGTAATATGATACTCCCTCCGTCCACAAAAAATAGAACACAGTTTCCTTTTTTGGACGTCCACCAAAATTAGAACACAATCAAAAATGGAAAGTTTTCAACTACACTATAATATGGACCCCACATTCCACTAACACTACTTCTCTCTTACTTTTTCTCCTTCTCTCTTATTTTTTTCCCTTCTCTCTTACTTTACCAATTCTACATTAAAACCCGTGCCGTTTACAAAGTGTTCTATTTTTAAAGGACGGAGGGAGTATTATTTTAAAACTATCTTCAATCTTCCTCCTACCATCTTTTAAAACTATCTTCTTATTTCAACGCATCTCCGAAATCCAGACCTTGAAATCGGCGACGATCGCCGCATTTATACACAGCAGCGCTGTTGATCTTGTTCTTCTACACAAAATCAGATCAAAACCAGCTCAAATTCAATTCTAGGTCAACATTGATGAAAAATAAGGATTTCTCATTTTCCAAGCTGAATACCTTGTGGCAAGCATTGCACCGGAGAGAAAAACACTTCTCCTCACCGTGGCTCTGCAGAATCCGGCGATCGAGGCCTTAGAGGCCGGAGAAACCGACCGGATTCCAGCTCGGTCCATACGATTGAAGGTGATGTTGTGATACAGACCAAACAGGAAAACTCATCCCAAAAGAATAGCCGGTTAGGAGAGAGAGCTCATTTAGTCTATATACCCCACATCAGTTGTTCTCACAACCGATGTGGGAATTGAGTCCGTAACATTCGACCCTCCTTTAAGGGCCAACGGCCACGTTGGTCACGGCTGGTTCTTTGCCAGGCCACCACTCCGAGTTCTCGTTGGTCACGTCCACGTTGGTCACATCGGATTCTTTGCCCGGCCACCACTCCGTGGGTCACCACTCCTAGCGGTCCCAAACACACTCGTTGGTCACGGCGAGTTCGTTGCCCGGCCACCACTCCGAGCCGTTTGAGCTCTCAATGAAAGCACCAATTGTTAAGGATGGAGTTCCTTAACTCGTAGATTTTGCGTCGAACTTCGCAGGAGCTTTTGCCCGTCGATCAATCCGGCGTCAAAATTAGGGTTTTGTGCATTTTGCACGTTTAAAAGGAAAGAGAGTAAGAGAAAATAAAATAAAAGGATAATTGATATTTCTTGAATGATCAAATGACTAACAATGTCCACTATTTATAATAGTGGATACTAACTTAATGAGCAAGACAAAAGATATGAAAAAGATATGCAAATCCATAATTAACTAACTAAATAATAATAATAATAATAATAATAATAATCATCGTATCATGTTGCATCGGTGGTGATTCATCTCCGAAAACGGCAGTGGGAAGCCGGATCCAGCTCGATTGGACTCCGTGACGACCTCGCCTTGCTCCCGGAGGTGCTCCAGCTTCGCGACGCCTATCCCCCAGCGTGGAAGAGTGATAGAGGGAAGAAAAATATACTTAGTTTTTTGAAATAATATCTGATTAAGTACTAAAAAATAATATCGCATGAATAATACCATATTAAAAGGTGAAACTATGAATGGACAAAAATATCCATCTTACTTGTGAAGGGCATTTTCTGGAGAAATTGTCCATAAAAAGTGCAAAAGGACCGCCGAGGAAATAAACTCTTAGTTTAGGAACTACTGGAGCTTGCAGCAAAAAAGGCGATTCCGTCGCCTTGGCGGCCCCTACACTCCGGCCCGACATCATGTGAGGGGGTTCAATCAGGGTACGCAGTAGCCCGTTAAGGGGGAGGCCTTAACCCACTGGCTGCCATAAGCCCATCTCCCAAGGCCTCACACTTGTGCATGAAAGATGTAAGCAACTACACGACCGCAGTGAGATTCGAACCCAGGCTCATTGCAGCAAAGATCTGCCCCTTCGTTGCCAACTGCGCTACGCCCCTGTAGGCGTAGGAACTACTGGAGATATTTTTAAAGTTCAAGGACTACTAATAAAACAAACTTTTAGTTCAGGAACTGTTTTTATAGTTAACTCTTTTTTGAATAAACAAGCTACGTTATTAGCATATACTCCCTTAATAAATATTTCATATTTGATTGATAGTTTTAAGAAATTATTAGTCTAAAGTGAGTGAAAATTTTTATATATTAATATTATAATATAGTATAAAGAGTTAGTGAAATATGTGATTCAAATAGTAAAAATGAAAATCATTTGAATAAGAAAATATGAGTCTTTTAATAAAAATTGGGAAACATATAAGAATATAAAACTATTCAATATAATTAATTTGTGCAGAACTAATTTATCGACCATAATATGTTACTCTGCTCCTATTTTATAGTTGATCTAATTGGCATACAAAATGAATCGAAAAACAAAATGCATTCTAACAAAATTATTTTTAAAAAGAAGAAAAGAAAAACGGAATACCGGTGCAAACCAACGGTGTACTTTGGGATGTCCAATGTTGTACCTTGTAAAATTCCTCAAAAAAAATTATTTCGACCTACAAAGCTACTCCCTCCATCTATTGAAGAGGCATCTCGTTTTCTTATTTTAGTTAGTCCGCGAATAAGAGTCTTAATTCACTTTTATAATAAATGATAATAGGATTTCATATTCCATTCATATTTCTTTTAAAATTAAGATTTTACATTCCATTCATATTTCTTTTAAAATTAATATATACAAGTGAGACTTATATTTCATTAATTATTTTCATCTATTTTTTTAATATTTCTTAAAATTCATGCTTCAAAGTAATTAGAACGAGACTCTAATAGTAGACTGATGGAATAATTAATAAAGGGAAGTTTAAATCTACTATTCGTTAAATCGTCTCTCTCTGATCTCCAATCGCATCATCATCTTCTTCCCCATCTTTCTCCTCCGATCTGTCGTGGAATTCCCCCAATTTTCTCACGAACTGATTACAATTTGCCAATTCGGAGCTCTGTTTGAGCTGACTGCGTCGCGCATTTGGAGCTATAGGTACCGGTGGAAGTGATATTGATGGAGTAATGTGGTGATCTAGGGTTCGGAGAAGGGGCAAAAGAAATGGCGGGACCAAGTACGGAAAAATTCGAGGAGTATTTCCAGAAGGCAGATGCGGATCGCGACGGCCGGATCAGTGGAGCTGAGGCGGTGGCGTTTCTGCAAGGATCCAATTTGCCAAGACAAGTTCTTGCGCAGGTCAATTTGATTACTTATTTGTTTTGTTTTATAGCTTAATTTGGGTATTCTGCGAGTTTTTCGTAACTTAGCGTTAGTAATTTTCGATGACTTGTTGTGGGATCTGTCATTCAAGTTTAAGCTTTTCTGTATCTAATCATGGAGGATTTGGTTGTTTAGGAGTTTTGGTCTTTTTTTTGGGATGGGAGGTGTTGTTTGTTAGTAGTGCTGGTTTGGATTTTGAGAGCTGTATCAAGTGATGAACTTTTGTGAGTTACAGCGATGTTTGTAGTTCACCGAACAATTGAGTTGGTTTGCTTACTTCCTATTAGAAGTTTATACTCAATGTGGAAGAGGTTTAAAGTGGTTTTTATGTTTTTTGCTGGTGACTGCTATAAACATGATTGAGAGATGGCATATGATTAGTCTTTTTGCAAAGTTGTAAGTATGTTATAATGTGCATTTGGTAAACATAGCACCTCCATGATAGATGAAGTTGGTATCATTGAATTGGAGGGCATGGCTTTTGATTTTTGTGTGGGTTGTTTCATACGTCATGTCTATTTGCAAAAGTTGGACCTCTCACTTTTCTAACTGATTGCTGTGGGGCGGGATGCATCGAAATACTAGGATGATTATGTAAATTTCTTAAACTGTTATTGATGGTAGCTGTCTTACACTTGGGCGATTGTTGAGACTAGCAGCTATGTCAAAGTGGCCGTCTATCTTATCCTGGTTTGTTTGATGATTATATTGTTCTGGTGTTCATTCAATATTGAAATTTTTGTTGCAGATATGGACAATTGCTGACCAAAATCGCACTGGCTTTCTCAGTCGTCCTGAGTTTTATAATGCTCTTAAGCTTGTGACAGTGGCTCAAAGCAAGCGAGAGTTGACGAAAGATATTGTTAATGCAGCCTTATACACTCCAGCTTCTGGCAAAATCCCACCTCCCCAAATAAATGTACCTGCTACACCTGGACCACAGCCAAGCCCAGGGGCTGCTTCACCTTTGACACTGGTGGGTTCGACTCCCCAGCCATCTTCTCAAAATCTTGGATTCAGAGGGCCAGCTCCTCCTAGTTCCAGCTTTAACCAGCAACCAGGAACAGTTCTGTCAACTTCGGGCATGACCCAACCACTTAGACCAATGCCTTCTACTACTGGCATGAACCAGCAGTTTGGGATGGTACCTTCAAGTTTGGGAGTGAACCTGCAGCTTTTACAGGGACAGTCTGCCAGTCCAATAAACCAGCAGTTTGGGCAGGCCCCACCTACAAACACAAGTATGAACCGGCCATTTGGGCAGTTGCAACCTTCTAGTACTGGAATGAACCAGCAGTATGGCCAGGTACCCCCAAATACAAACCCACAAATTTTCCACTCTCACAGTAACCTGATGAGACCGCCTCTATCCATTCCTACTGGTTCTGCTTCGTCTCAACCTCAGGCTTCTGGTGGTCTAAATGTTTCTGGAGGCATGACTGGCGTAGGTCTTCCGAATACAAATAATGGTTGGTCGGTTGGGTCTACTTCTGGTGTACCTGCTACACAAGTCTTGGATAGAGGAGTTAATCCATCCATATCAGCAGTTGGTCCAAATTCCCAACACCCTCTTTCATCTTTTTCAGGTGCCAAAGATCCTCAAGCATTAGCTAGTTCAGGTATTGGGCCTAATTCGTCTGCCATGTTTGCTGGTGATCTGTTCTCTGCTAATCAGTCTTCATCCCAAAAAGTTTCTTCTGCTCTACAACAACCTATAAGTAGCCTGCCTACATCTTCTGCCGCTCTCCCTGTTAGTTCGAGTGTCCAGCCTCCGGCTAAGCCTGATCCTTTTGAAGCTTTACAGAGCACTATCAGAAAACCATCTGCTGCAGTTCCAGCTGCACAGACACAGTATGTCCCCAAGTCTAATCAGCAGGTTCCAACCCAAATTACTTCCTCAGGCTTGACACCTGGACTTCAAACAGGTATGAAGAATGCAACATCAGGGACCTCACAGATTTCATGGCCAAAACTGACACGAGCTAGCATTCAAAAATATGCAAAAGTTTTTATGGAACAAGACACCGACAGAGATGGGAAAATTACGGGTGATCAGGCGCGTAATCTATTCTTGAGTTGGAGACTGCCAAGAGGTATGAAGTTCATTCGCTATATTCATACCATGCTTCTTGAATGTGCTAATGACGTGAAGCTTTCCAATGGTTTACTTTCTACTCATAAAGTCAAACCATTAGGATTAAATTTGCAATACACACAAGAATTAAAATACTTATGTTCTGCATCACCATTCCATGATGAGCTTTTCTGGTCATCCAGTAGATCACCTAAAATAAAATACTTATGCAGTTAATGGTTATGCCGTTTGCAATTCTCGATTACTATTTGATTGCAAATGGAATTCTTTTGTATTGTCTCGTTCTGCGTTCTGGAAATATTGTGGAATTTCATGAAGCACATTGGTGCTTGCTGATTATGTGGTTATACATGTGCACAAACCGTTTGAAATGATGTCATAAATAACATATTATAAAGGTGCTAATATATACTAGGAGTATAGATTGAGATGTCATCTTAAGTTGAATTCATTACCCAGATGCTTCTGTCTATTTAAATTTGTTGTATTGTATTTATGGATTTCTGATTGGTCCAGAGATGAAGTGGAAATACAACTATGGTTTTCTCTGCAGTGATCTTACTTTATTTATTCTCTCCTCGTACCCTCTTTCTTCAGTTCTTGGGTGTGTGAGTGTGCTCTAGAACATTGAAAATCTACCAGGGCGTTACTGTATTAGATAACAGCACACTTACCAATATATATGTTATCATTTCCAGAGGTCTTAAAGCAGATTTGGGATCTATCAGATCAAGACAGTGATAGCATGCTCTCTTTGAGGGAGTTCTGCATTGCCTTCTATTGGATGGAGCGGTACAGGGAAGGAAACCCTCTTCCATCTGTGATCCCAAACAGTGTCATGTTGGATGAAACTTTAGTAACTTTGGTAGGTCCACCTACAGCTTATGGGGGCATGGCATGGAGTCCTGCTTCAGGTATTGACTGGCTTGCGCTTGTGTTATTTTTAAGCATCCTTCAAATTGGTCCACGATGTTTGTTTTGTCTCTTGGTTTCAGGATTAAGACAACAACAGGGTTTACCTGGTTCTCAACCAGTTTCGCATGCTGGTTCAAGACCACCAATGCAGCCAGTAGTTTCTCAGGCTGATGGATCGATGCAGTTCAATCAGAATTCTGGAGGGCATACATTAGATAACTCACATGGAAATCAACCCAGCAATGGGCTGGTCAATTCTTTGGATGTTGGGGGCCAGGAAGCAGCAGAAGCTACTGGAAAGGTATCTACAGCCATGATGTCATCCCCATGCATCTTTTGTTGTATGTAGGATTATCTTTTTCTAATGCAAGTGTTCCAAGCCATTATACTTTGTCTTGTTGTCATGAGTGTGCTTGAAAATTTGTATATCTCCATTGTGTTGCTAATTATCTATATTTTCGGTGGAAAAGATCGAATTAATAAGATTATTTTTTGCCGTTTTCTCTCAAACTAGCAGAAATTTCAAATAAATTTTGATGAAGATCTGTACCTCATGTAAGGAGGTTAATGCGCACACCATTTTTCTTTGTCAACTTAAAAAATTAATGTCTTTATGAGCAGCAGGTTCTGTAACATGGTCTAACAAGTTTCTTGTGATGAGTGCTAGGTTGACAACAAGGACAATGTGCTTTTGGATTCCAGAGAGAAGCTTGAATACTATCGGACAAAAATGCAAGACCTTGTACGTCACTGTACTCATTAACTAATTGTTTGCTCTTCGCCATCATTGTATCACCACAGTTAATTACTACATTTGATGTGCATGATTTACAATAATTTGTCTTCTTTATCAAAATTATATTTCAGGTTTTGTATAAAAGTAGATGTGATAATCGACTTAATGAAATCACAGAAAGAGCTAGAGCAGACAAGGGCGAGGTATGTTTGGAATACAAGATACATGCTTTAACCCTTGATTCCATTACCTTCTTGTAGTCACAATATCATTGATTATTATTTAATTCCCAGGCTGAGTTGCTGGAGAAGAAATATCAAGAAAAATATACACAAGTTGCAGAAATCCATTCAAAGTTAACTATGGAAGAGGCTTCCTTTCGTGATATTCAGGCAATTTTACTTGGATCCTACTGCTGGTCTTGTTCATATTGTCCACTTGTTTGCTTGGCTGATTGTCCAAACTTTATGATTGCTTAGTTACTTAGAATTTTATTGAGGTCTCCCCACTCACATCCCAATGATTGCCATCAGCATAGTTGAAAGTTGTTATCATCATGTCGTTCTTCCTAGTGTTACACTGCATCTACCATCACTTTCCTATGAATCAACCTCAATAGATCAAAACAGTATGATCGCCGACAGCCAATATGATTATGGTTAATGTGTATCCCACTTGAATATTTCTCCCTCTAGCAATTATCATTAAAACCGATTCAAAACCAGTATTACATATTTACAGGAGCGGAAGATGGAGTTACAACAAGCAATCACAAAAATGGAACAAGGTGGAAGTGCTGATGGTATTCTTCAGGTTAGTACTGCCGCTTAGCTAGGATGGTGATTGATCTTTTACATGTTCTAATACATACCTGGTTTTAGGTGCGTGCTGATCGTATACAATCCGATCTTGAGGAACTATTGAAGGCATTGGCTGAACATTCCAAGAAACATTCTATAGAAGTTAACTCTGCAGCAATAATTGAGCTTCCCCAAGGTAATCCTATATTGGCTATGAATTTTCTGTGTTTGCTTACACCCCCCCTCCCCCAAACAAAAAAAAGTTCTGTGTGCTGTATTACTCAATCTGATTCTTTTTCTGCATTTTTGTATTTAGTTTTCTCGTTAAGAGTTTATTGGATTCAGTTTTTATATAATAGTCCAAAAAACAAGACTGAAAATTTTAGGGGCAAAAAAGCAAAGGAAGGATTAGAGCTCGTAGTCCCTTTTATAGGTGTTTGGTAGCAGAAGATCAGCCAATAAATGTTTTAAAATGGGAACTAGTGGAGACATATAAATAAGAAATGGAGGGAAGTTGATGAATATAAGGCTGAGGGAGACATGAAACCCATGAAATGAAGTGGTCAAGACTCGAGGCTTGAAGCAATGCTTGAGACGCACTGCTGAGAAATTTATGGAAGCTTGAGAGATTCAATCTTCTGGTTGCGATTTTTTCTCATGGGCCATGGTAGTCTTAAAGTTAGTTAGGGACATCAATTTAGTAATTAATGTTAGTCGTTAGAGCAAGAACTTCCAGTATCATTGGCTACAAAATAGAGTTATCAATAGTTTTTTTTCCGAACATGAGGCCCACCAGGTATGTAGCATGAACACTGAATCACCAATGTCGAGACACGATTGAAACTATGTAGAGTTATTATTACTCCTATTACCGATCTGTGTTCATACCTACGATTGAAACTATGTAAGTTATCACGTGATCTGTGTTCATACCCCTACTTTGTGTCCACTTCATCCATTCTGTAATACCTGAATTTGATTCTTTTTGCTTGATTTGAATTTAGTTAATTACTTCCTAGCCATTAAAATTATTCTTATTTTTTTCCTTAAGGTTGGCAACCTGGGGTCCCAGAGATAGCAGCGGTATGGGATGAAGATTGGGACAAGTTTGATGATGAAGGTTTGAGACATCTCTTACCCTTGCTCTTGCAATTGCACTTCCATACACACAAGCATTCTCATCTCCACATAATTGTCAAACATCTCCTTCTCTGAAATCTGCCTTTCCAATATATTCTTGCATTACGTAAAAAAAATTTAAAAATCTTTCATTATGGATGACATATCTTTTTTTTTACAGGATTTTCTTTTGACGTCTCCCTTCCTCAAAATGGCAAGTCAGCATCTTTGGAGAGAGAAAATTCTTCTCCAACCCATAGTTATGCCCCTGACTCACCATCAAATGCATCCGAGCCTGAGAAACCATTTGTTGCCGTGGCTAGTGCCTTTGATGAAGAATCAGTTTTTGGTGCAGATGAGTCAAAGAATCCACATGAAAGTCCAGAGAGGCCAACACCATATGAAAGTCCGTCTAAAGAATACTCGGAGAGACATTTCAGAAAAAGCTCTGATGGAGATACTGAAACCCACAGGTTTAGTTTTTCGCTATACACTATCACATTACTCCGCTTTCTATATCGTCAAACTTGTCTTCGTGAGTTTCTTCATTGCGTGCTCCTGACCTTTTTTCTATGACCGACAGAGTCTTTAATGAACCTTCTTGGGGTGATTTTGATAACAATGATGATATTGATTCAGTGTGGGGCTTCAATACCAAGGCAAGTAGTTTTGCTGCCTGCTTTCTCTTATTTATCATATTTATGAGACCACAAAATCATTGCATAGAAAAGATTATTTGGATCTGTATGTGATCATATCTTGATTACTTTACCATCACTACCATCAGGATCCAGATGGTGCAAAGAACGATGAAAAATATTTCTTCGGTTCTAATGATTTTGGTGCAAGTCCTGAAAGAAGCAGCTATCCTCGTGCAGAAAGTGCCTTCCCAAAGAGTAACCTGTTCTTTGAGGATTCTGTTCCTAGCACCCCACTTACGAGGGCCGGTGATTCTCCGAGGTACGGCAATGATTCAAGAGACCCGTTTGAGGGTTTCTCAAGATATGATTCATTCAGCGCACATGATAATGCCTCATCACCACGCGGAGAGACCCACACTAGGTTTGACTCCATGAGCAGCTCGAGGGGCTTTGACCACAGCAGCAATTATTCATTTGATGACTCTGACCCCTTCGGTTCTAGTGGTCCGTTCAAGGTTTCTTAAGATACCAGCAAAGAAAATTCTAGACGATCCGAGGACGTATACTCGTGAAATTACACTAACAGCAGCAGCATTGAGATTTTACCAGCGTTTGATCACTGCTGAAATCAGCAATGTTTTGTATTATTGTATTGATCCGGAATGAAGATTGAGTAGGACGACGTATTGCGTCAGCACCGGTGCGTTCTGCTTCACGTGTACGTCTGGAAGATTATTACGAGACGCAGGAAGGATCGCAGCATTTGAAGAATCTTTCGGCATCTCCCTTTTCTGCTGATGACTAGAGCTGCTTTGTATTCTATTCATTATTTTTTCCCCAAGATTGGCTTCCTTCTATTTCTGTTTTGGGATTCTTATTTCTTTTTTCATTTCTTAATTCCCTTTGTGTTATTTTTTGGGGTTTGGGATGTGTGTGAATGTACAAGAAATTGTCTATTAGTATGTTGTAATTGACAGACAACACACTTTGTATTCCTTTGTAATCTATATTTTTTTGCTATTGCAAATTCAAATTTTGGATCCATATATTACAACAAATATATAACTGCTTTATACCATATTCCAATTAGTTACAAATAATTTTTTGAAGATGGATATCCTCAACAATACATAGAGTGAGAATGCTCAGTAACAATTTTATCTAATCTGTGCTACAATAAAAAACTAGAAAACAAAAATGGGACAGATCTACACTCATATCATCAAGAAGAATGCTGATAATATCTAATCCTTTAAGAGATAGACTGACCTAAGTAAGGAACTAAAACTCTACTAATCTTTCTTCTTCCAACTAAAACATTCATAGAGCGCGCTATAAACGAGA
Source organism: Salvia splendens (assembly GCF_004379255.2). Taxonomy (NCBI): domain Eukaryota; kingdom Viridiplantae; phylum Streptophyta; class Magnoliopsida; order Lamiales; family Lamiaceae; genus Salvia; species Salvia splendens. Next base: position 45,001,251 of record NC_056032.1, read on the forward strand.
TTGAAAGAGCTTCTTTAAGAGATATTAACTACAGTTGCAATGTTAGGACAGACCTTTGGTTGCTCAACTGATTTCAACCACCTGTGATATTATGGAATGGGAAGTACTCTCTAATTCATAGAGCAACGAAGGATCTTTGATGTCATCACCGAGTATTATAATTCCCCGTTTCTGAAGCACTGTTATGTGAGCTATGCGCTGCTTGCTGAGAGAGGCCTGTCTTCGGAAGTGCTTGCTCCTGAGCAACGTTCATTGTGCTCCTCGACTTCATTCAGTCGCTGCCCCTGATGTCGGATCAAGCCTTTTATGGCAATTTAGGTATCAAGTCACATCCCTTTTCAGACAGGATACTGTTAGCACAGACGGTGCTGCATACGAGAGAGAACAAAAGTGAAGTTACTTCACAAGACACAGTTTACTGGGGTTCGAGACAAATTTATACGACATAAGTTAAGGATGCTCATACACGAAAGGGAAAACGATACTAGTATCATTTTTCAGTCATCTTTCCCATTTAAGTACATAACAGTATAATCAGTTTACCTTGATTCAGAAATTTTCATACTCTAGCTGAAGTGTTGAACATATTGACAGGAGTAGAACTGCATTAATATTAGAAATGAGAGTATTAAATGTTATAAAAATGGGAAACATGAAAAACAATCTTTAGAAAAAAATAATAATGAACAAGACATGCCTATGTTACCACTTGTCTTCTTCTTTTGAGATCCAACTTCTTCTTTAGAACAGCCTGTGCAAGATTTGGTTATCCCTCTCTATTCAGTCCATACATAATCGTTCGAAAGTTGACAGTACTCGGGACAATCCCATCACGCAGCATTTCGGGGATAAGTGTGAAAGCATCCTCTGACTTGCCTGTTCCACAGAGGCAATCTATGAACATAGAATAAGTCTTGAAATCAGGTGACGTGCCTTCCCTTTTCAGACGGTGGAAAACATCGCAAGCCTCACTAACCTTCCCCAATCTCACGTAACCGCACAACAGAGCTGAATACGTGACTACAGTAGGCTGACAGCCGTGTTCTTTCATTTCTTCAAGAGTAACCAAAACTCTGTTTAAGTCTCTATCTTTAAAGAAATGAACAATCAACGATGTATGTACGTGAACAGTAGGGTGAAAGCCGAGCTGTTTCATGCCATTTATCTTTTCCAACGCCTCCTCTGCCCGCCCTTGTCGTAGCAAGCCATGAACAAGACTACCGTAGGTATACTGCTGCAGGAGATGCTTTTCACAGCCAGCTTCATCGACTAGGGCTAAAGCATCGTCCAGCTTCCCTGCACGACAAAGAGCCCGAACATACAAGGAGTACGACAGTGGAATCGAGAAACCAAATTTGTGTAAAGATTCAATGCATCTTCTGGCGTCTGACAATCTATTGACTTCACATAAACAGCCAACATAAGCCTCGACCAATTCTTTACCCGGAACAAGCCCCGCTTGCATCATTTCCTCGTATATCTGGATCGCCTCATCAACTTTGCGGCCCTTCTTTCCACAAAGCGAAGCTATTATAGAGAAATACATGCTTTTGGTTGGTTTACACGTGCCCAGCTTCATCTCTCTAAAACAACTCAAAGCCAAATCTGTCAACCCTGTTCGACCATACTACATTATCATAATTGTCCACGAGTCAGCTGTTATCAAGCAGTCTCGTCTCCTCATCTCATAAAACAATCTTTTCATCTCCTTAAAGTTTTTGCCCTGACCAGCAATTTTCATGGCCACGTTGTATGATTGCTCATTGCGACTGTAATTAGGCTGTTTCCCGATCCACACAAAGAACTTCAACGCAATACCAATATCAAGGCTGGAACTTCATAAAATTTTCACAACAAGGTAAGGTGTAAACTGGAAATTGAGTCTTTCAAGTTTCTCTTGTATAGAGCACCAATAATCCGAGGATGATAAAATTAGGCGAACTTCTTGTGCATCAGGGTAGCCATCTCGTCTCGTTTCAGACTCCACAAAGCAAGGCGGCCTTCTCTGCAGCATTGGATTCGGATCCAACTTTTCTGGTTCACTGATCAGCATTTTTCTCGTTTACGCTTCTATGAAAAGACGTGCAAAAACTATTAATAGCATTCACCTTCTCTACTTCTCCTTTCTTCTCAAGATAAGAACGAGCCTCACTTAATATCTCGTCTACGTTACTTAGTTTGCAGACCTGCATTTCATTCAAAATCTCGACAACCTCATCTGCTTTGCATATCTTACGCACCTCCTTAATGAAAACCAAATACGATTTTGATGAAGGCCTAATTCCCATCTCAAACATACTCTTAAACACATCCAACGCCTCAGAAATCCGATTTTGCTGAACATAACCAGCCGCAACAGCAGGTATAGCCACACTATCCAATCTCAATCCCAACCGAAGCATCTCATTGTACAGCTCCAAACCCTTATGAAATTCACCCTTCCAGAAAAAGTGTTGCATCAAATTCGTGTACGTGGAGACCAACACATTTCCGTATCCTTTCGCCTCTTGAAAAAGACCGAATTCCTCAGAAACTCGATTTGTCCCCAAGTATGCACTAATAAGGATTCCGTATATGTTCTGATCAAATACATCCCTCTTCTTCAGTATCTCAAGTATCTCCATCGCGTCTTCAATCCTATCTCTGCAACAAAGCCCTTTCACCAACGCCTCAAACATCCCCATGTCAAGTGAGACGTCTTTATTCTCTAGATCACGAATCAACTCCAAAGATTCAGTGATCTTCCCTGCTATACAAAAACTCTTTAACATCATACCATAAACTTGAGATTCGGGAATCTCAGATTTGATCATGTTTTCGCCAACCGAGCGAGCAGCGTCAATATTTCCACACAATGCAAAGCATTTCATCAACTGTATACACAAATCTACATCTAATTTCACCTCATTACGCACCATATCCTCGTAGAACTCCAATGCAATATCAGCCTTTCTAGCATTGCAGACCGCCCGCGGCATTGTTCTGTATGCAACTGCATCAGGCTCGACACCCGCTCTCTTCATCTCCTAGAATGCCACCAATGCTTTCCCAATCCATTTTCTACTGCCATAGCACGACACAAGAATCGTCCACGTCCTCAAATCCTTCTCACAATAACTCTTCCCCATTTCCTCAACCAACTCCTCAACCAACCCAAACTCCTCAGCTTCCCCGGCTACATTTATCATCATATTGAAGGTGTTGGTCGAGTGTCGAAACCCTTCTCTGCTTTTCACCCAATAGAAGAACTTTAATCCCAATTTGGGAACTTTGAAATACTTCTTCAGCACATTGACAACAACCTCTTCATTATATCTACAATCAGCATTTTCCAACCGTTCCTCCATTGAAAGCGAGCTGTTCTCGCACCTAACAATCTCAATCACTTTAAGAACAACCGGACCAACATCTACCGCCTAGATTTTATCCAAAGCCAAAGTCTGATCCTTTTTCTCATCGGCATTTCCACAAACACTTTGCAGGTGTGGATATGATCCCAAATTTGCCACATTTCCTTCAAAGTTTACATCTTTCATTGCTGAAAACACACAAGGAGTGTTTCTTTCAAATTCAATGCCTTCACTACCCATAATTTTGAGGATCTCACCGAAAAGTGGATCCCCGGGCTTATTTTGATCACCATCTTTGCATACTTTTTCCGAATTTTTATGAGATTTTAATGATAAATTCGAAATGCAGATGAGCTGAAAAACTCGAGGTGACAGAAATTGAGAGTTCGACAAAAATTTGTACGAATTCGAATTCAAAATTCCACATTTAAATAAGTTCTTCATTGTTCTTGGCAACAATTGCTTAACTTTAATTCTGACTCTTTTATAATCATGGGCTAAACGAATTTGCACATAAAAATAACTGTTTTGTTGTGATTTTAATTAGGAATGAGAAATACTCCTAAAAGTTAAATAATGTTTTACATGTGTTACATTGATAAAAAAAAGGGATTCATTGTATTCTTATCTAACATAGTCAAATCATGATATTTTGTAGATGGATTTTAAGCATAAATCAAGTGTTTCTTTAATACAAGTATATTTAAATGGTTTGTTTTATGACCTTTGAGAATATTCACTTTATTCAATCATTTCATCTATGTATGGAATAATTTAGGAAAATTATAATTTAATACAATTTCAAAGATCATATAAAAAATTAAAATTTGACCAAACTTCATCATTTCAATAACTATTATCCTCTAAAATAAATATTGTGTTTTTATTTTATTCAAATACCAAATAATCTTGTTCCACAAATTCCTTCCCCTCAGCCATTCACTAATCAAAGAAATTACTACCAAAATAGATCAACGAGCATACAAATAGATCAACGAGCATACCTAATTTTCCCTTTTAAAGAAACACAACTAAATTCCGACAACTAAATTCTAACCAATTTCACATTCGTCACAGCTCTACGTAGGTGTATTAACATTCATACTAAAAAAAAGCAGTTAACAAAGAATAAGTGACTACTCATTTCTCAGTCAACTCACACTTCCACCTATTATTACCTTTAAACAAATCATTCAGTTGATTGAAATCTGTATCACTGTAGTTCAACTTTAATAATCAGATAACACTCCAACAAAACGATCTTTCTTGTTTTCTTCCCCTCTGTCTTTTCCCTTCACCTTTTTCCCAACACCTGCCACCTCTTCTCCTTTCCCATCTCCGCTCCATGATTCAAGATTCATGGAGGAATCTGAAGTTTTGATTTTTCGCAATTGGCTTCAATTTTCTTGACTTTTTTTTGGCACCAATTGGGAGTTTTCTGCAACCACCAAAGCTGTGACCTTTTTGAGGTAATGGATCTGTGTTTTCTTGCAAGATTGTAGCTTTTGGGGCTTTGATTGAATGTTTTAATTTTGATTTGATTTGGTTGGATTGGATTGGGAGTTTCTTGATTTTGAGCTTGTGGGGTTGGATTGGTGCTCTAGTTTAATTTAGGGTTTTAGGTCAGCTTGATTTTGAGAATTCTTGCAATTTTGCTTTGAATTGGTGTTGAATTAGCTATTGCAATAAGTGATCATAGTTGATTACTAGTGAATTTACTATGAATAGATGAAACTTTAGGATTTTTTTTTGTTTTGTGCTCATTTTCTTGTTGTTTAGTGGCTGGATCTAGACTATCAGTAAGTATCTTAGGTGGAATGGAGTAGGAACTAGAACATGCGATTCGAGCTGAAAATCGTAGTGAAAGAATGTAATGTGAAGTGGCTTTTATAAGAAAATCTTCACCTTGAGAAGTAGTCTAAGGAGTGTAGATGAAATTTAGGATTGATGTGAGTAAAATTTACTTCTTGTCTTGTGTTTGGCCATTTGGGGATGATCTAAAATCCGATCACGAGCTCTGTTACCAATATCCTAGGCGGAATAGGAACTATGTACGCGCTTTAATTTGCATCAGTAACAGATTGTTATGTTTTATGTCAATATGCATTTGTTGATATCTTGCATGCTTACTTGAGTGATTTTCGTGGTTATTTGGGTGGATATGAACCCGAACATGACTTTTGTAGCCACAATAAGAGCTAGGAATGCGTTGTCTGGATTGAATAATTGAGGTGGAATGATGTAATGAAGTGTTTCTTGTGTTGATAATTTTGTTTTGTTTCCTTTTTCTAGGCTTCTATGGCAGGAAACTGGGACTCGAGCTACGAGCAGGGGGGGCAGTCGGATGAGAGCCACCATTTCGACAGATTACATCTAGAGCCGATCTACGATGCATTCATATGCCCCTTGACGAAGCAAGTGATGCGAGATCCCGTGACATTGGAGAACGGGCAGACATTCGAGAGAGAGGCCATCGAGAAGTGGTTCAAGGAGTGCCGGGAGAACGGGAGGAAGCTGGTGTGCCCGTTAACGCTGAGGGAGTTGAGAAGCGCAGAGCTAAATCCGAGCATAGCGTTGAGGAACACGATTGAGGAATGGAACGCGAGGAACGAGGCGGCTCAGATCGACATGGCTCGTAGATCCCTATCCCTGTCAACCCCGGAGAGTGATATCATACTGGCTCTGAATTTCGTCCAGGACCTCTGCCTGAAAAGCCACTCGAACAAGCACGTGATCCGCCATGCGGAGCTGATACCCATGATTGTCGACGTACTGAAGAGCAGCAGCCGGAGGGTCCGGTGCAAGGCTCTGGAAACGATTCGGATCGTGGTGGAGGACGACCCTGATAATAAGGTTGTCGGAGGTTAACATTTGTTGCGTTTTAGTTGCTTACCTCGGTTGGTTTTTCCGTTGGCTCATGGTGTTGTGATTTTGCAGGATATAATGGCAGAGGGCGACACGGTAAGAACGGTGGTGAAGTTCCTGTCGCACGAGCAGTCGAAGGAGAGAGAAGAAGCTGTTGCTCTGCTGTATGAGCTCTCTAAATCAGAGAGACTCTGTGAGAAGATTGGATCAGTAAATGGAGCTATTCTCATATTGGTAGGGATGGCTAGCAGCAACTCGGAAAACGTCTTGACCGTCGACAGGGCTGAACGGACACTGGAAAACCTCGCTCATTGTGAGAACAACGTGCGACAGATGGCCGAGTGTGGCAGATTGCAGCCCCTTCTGCACCTGCTACTCGAAGGTGTGCGTTCGATTAATCTTCCATTCCTCGACTCTCGTCGGAGTGTATTGTTAACTCGTTTTGTGCTTTTGATCTCTTGCAGGATCTGCAGAGACCAAACTGTCGATGGCAGCATTGCTCGGTGAGCTGGTGCTGAACAATGAAGTGAAGGTCTTCGTGGCGAGGACAGCCGGCTTCTCACTGATCAATCTGATGAACAGTAGCGATGTGAAGTCGAGAGAGGCCGCGTTGAAGGCTTTGAACCAGATCTCGTCGGATGACACGAGCGCGAAGGTCCTGATTGAGGCGGATATCCTTCCGCCCCTCGTCAAGGATCTCTTGACCGTCGGGGCCAAGCAGCTTCCGATGCGGCTGAAGGAGGTTTCTGCGACGATTCTTGCGAATGTTGTGAACTCGGGTTACGATTTTGACTCGATCGAAGTTGGGCCGGACCACCAGGTCCTTGTGTCGGAGGAGATCATCCATAACCTCCTCCATCTCATCAGCAACACCGGCCCTGCGATCGGGTGCAAGCTTCTCCAAGTGCTCGTAGGGCTCACCAGCTCACCCTCCACCGTGTACAGCGTCGTTTCCGCCATCAAAAGCTCCGGCGCTCTAATCAGCTTGGTGCAGTTCGTCGAGGCGCCTCAGCGAGATCTGAGGCTCGCCTCGATCAAGCTTCTTCAGAACCTCTCACCGCACATGGGGCCGGAGCTGGCCGACTGCTTGCGCGGCGCCTCGGGACAGCTCGGTAGCCTGATCCGAGTGACGTCGGAGAATGTGGCTATAACGGAGGAGCAGGCTGCGGCCGCCGGGCTATTAGCCGATCTCCCGGAGAGAGACGCCGGCCTGACGAGACAGATGTTAGACGAGGGCGCTTTTGAGCTCTTCATCTCGAAAATAACGAGAATCCGGCAAGGCGAGACCCGAGGGAGCCGGTTCATGACTCCATATCTCGAGGGGATCGTCAAGGTTCTATCGAGAATCACATTTGCCCTATCCGATGAGTCAGGTGCTGCCCGTGCGCTTTGCATTGAGCACAACCTCGCCGCCCTCTTCATCGACCTCCTTCAAATGAACGGCCTCGACAACGTGCAGATGGTGTCCGCAATGGCCTTGGAAAACCTATCGCTAGAGTCGAAGAACCTGACGAAGCTGCCGGAGTCCGCCCCTCCCGGCTTCTGCGCGGTCTTTTCTTGCCTGAGCAAGCCTCCGATCATCACCGGACTCTGCAAGGTCCACCTCGGCAAGTGCTCGTTGAGAGAGACGTTCTGCCTTTTGGCAGGGCAGGCCGTGGACAAGCTCGTCGCGCTCCTTGACCACACCAAGGAGAACGTGGTGGAGGCATCGCTCGCGGCCGTATGCACCTTGTTGGACGACGGAGTGGACATAGACGAGGGCGTCCATGCGTTGCTCGACTCCGAAGGGGTGAAGCCTATACTCGACGTGCTGCTTGAGAAACGGACTGACAGCCTGAGAAGGAGGGCCGTCTGGGCCGTCGAGAGGCTCCTGAGGAACGAAGAGATCGCCTACGAGGTGTCGGGCGATCCCAATGTCAGCACGGCGCTCGTGGACCTGTTCCAGCACGGAGACTTCCAGACCCGGCAGATCGCCGAGCGCGCGTTGAAGCACGTCGACAAGATCCCAAACTTCTCCGGTATCTTCGCAAACATCTCTTGATGAATTTGGAATCGATTTAGTTTGTGAAGAAAGTATTTAGTTGCAGGTAAATAACTTTTGTTTTTTTGTATTGATTGAACATTTTTTTCTTCCCATTTTTGGAATTTATCTGTGTTTATTGCAATAATTCCTTGCTGTATCTTATATAAAGATTCTGCACTGGATTTATTGATCTTGATGTAGTAAATATTGAATGAGTAGACAAATTATATCATTGTACAAAAGAATACAAACACAAATTAAGAAAAATAGGCAGTCTGTGACAAAAACTACCAATTTCATTAGAAATAATCAATCAAGAAATGATTAAGAAAAAAGATTAAGCCATGCATCATTTCTTCAAATCTACCTCACTTACAAACGCAGCACAGCCATCGATTTGGTCATGCACGACGACGCTTCGAGATCACGAGCCGCGTGGTTCCTCGAGACATGTCTCCAGCTGCCGCCGCCACCTTCACCCGACATGCCGAACATCATCACAAAAGTCTAGCACGAAAATCTTGAACATCTGGACTACAAAAACGAGGCCTTCATCGGCCACGAACACAACGTTCTAGTCCATCGAAGAGGAAATATTCTTCGGTGAATAATAGCTTCAGCATACGGAGTTGATGGCTCGTCGCGACCTTCTATTTTCTATCGCGACGGGCACATGCCATGGCGTTATATGTCTCGTACATTTAACGCGACGCGATAAAGATACGAACACGAGATTTTAAAAATTAGGGGACATAGTTAATAAGTAGATTTATGTTCATCAATGTTGAAGCTTATACTATGAAGCTATTGCCATGAGAATTTATTGTATATGAATAATTTTAATTAGTGGAAATTGTATATATTATAGAGGTATATAGTTGAATTTGAGTCGAGCTTTAATTTTTCTTTATTTTACATGCTTATATTTTATTTTAGATGAAAAATGGGAATCATAGATTTAGGATATTTGTAAGGATAATTGACATTGAAATTATAATTTCATAATATTAATTTTTGGTCAAATTAATACTAACTTTTTAAAATTGAAATATGAAGTCATTATTTTTCAAATTTTATAATTATTCAATGATGATTGAAACTAAAACTAATATAGCAAAAGTTATGATGATTGAAATTATAATTTAAATGATAAAGATTAAAACAAAATTTCAGTATTTAAATGAAACGTTAAGATTTCAAATGTCCTTTTTATGAAACTAAGGATCCAATATTAAGGGAGTACGTATGAAAACAATGAAGAATTTACCTTTTTATGAAAACAGGATCTCAGTATTTATTATAAAATCCAAGGGATCAACTATCAATATAAACTTTAATGTGAATATTACGTGGTATTTTTAATTAAAATTTTATTTTATGTGTTTACTTTACTACCCCTATATTAATTTGTTTATTTATTACACCTATAACCTATTTAAGGATATAAATGTAGATTATGCATATATTATGCATGCATTTAATAAACACGTGAATCATATATACGATTTTAAAATATGACTGGATAATATTTTTTTTATCTATTCCCCTTTTATTGCATTTATTTAAAGAAAATTTTAAAATATAGAGTAGTACAATTTTACTACCAAATAAAAAATATTGGATTTCTTTACAAATTAGTTTTATAAATTTTAGTTTAAAATTACTAACTAAAAAAAGATATTATTAATGGAGCTTATGATTCTTCATTTTCTTAATTCTTAATATAATTAGTTGATGTACGATATATTAAATAATCTAAAATGAGAAAAGTTGATTCATCCAATTATTTTCGTATTAAAAAATACAATAATTTTTTATTTTTGAAACGTTATAAAGTTAACTTTCTAAGCATAATTTTATAGAGTCGAAAACAAATATTACATGTGATAAAAGTTAAGAAAATTAATACAAAAATACAAAAGATAACGCAAATAAATGATTCATCATAATAACTACTACTATTATTTAATCATACAATTCAAATTTGAATAAGAAATTTAACAAAAAATAAAATAAAACCGGCTATGAAAGTATAACATAAAAAAGAAAATAACTCATAATTAAATTATCAACTGATTATATAAAAATTTATTTGAAAAAATAATAATAGATGAAGCTATCAAATTATTTTATTATTAAATAATAATTTAGTATGTATTTTGTTAATTATTACTATAGTAACTAATTTATAATCTAAATTCATGATTTTTAAATAAATAAAATAGTATAAAATTAACATGGAAAAAATGATGTGTAAACATATAAAAAGTTTCGAGCATGATTGTAGTTTATCTCTAATCAAATCAATAAATATGCATTTAGATAAAGATATTAATTTGATTTAATATTCCTTAATTAGATTTGTATCCATTTAACATGATATTGGGTAAAGTAGTCATAATAAAAAATATATCTATGTCAAAATGCCATAAGGGTATATTATGGCATAGAGACATTATGTCTCTAAATCACTACCCTTATTTTAAAATTGAAACCAAAAGTCATTAGTTTTTTGTTGCTATCCACCTAAACTGTTATACTCTGCGAAAACAAAGTTGACAAATAAATTAATCTCTTTTGTCTATAAATTGCATCATTATATACTACAATCTATCCTTTCCACATAATAAAGAACACAACAATAAACAAGCACTATATTTTATTCTCAAATCATGAACAAATTCGCAGCGATTGTTATGCTTCTGTCGTTGGTTCTACTTTGTAGAGGTAAACTTCCAGTAGTACTATTTTATATCAATACATATAGGAAAATGAAAATATATAGACTAATTATCTTAATAGCATTCAAGCTTTGAAAATTTTTAAACAATTATCATAACGTTAAGGACCTCATGAATTATTAGAAATATGTAGTACTACTATTTTAGTATACTCCCGCTATTTATATGCGTCTAGGCCTGATAGTTTCGACAAAAACCCGATACGACACACAAAATTAATGGATTTGGATTAAACCTAATCGGATTCATGTACTTGACCACCGATAATTTGTTGGTTGGATTTGGGTTGGCTTAAGATTGTAGGTTTGGGTAATCCATTGAAAAATAATATTATTACATTAATTATTTTTATTCTTTTTAAAACAATAAGTATATTTTAGTTTTATTCTTTAGGCTGAAAAATAGTTTTATTGTGTAAATTGTAATATCAGGTTTTAATCGTGTTAATTAGGTTCGTGTTGCTAATGGGCGTGTGTCGTATTCGGATTTGAAGGCAGAAAGTCGGTATCGTGTTTGGGTTGAGAGTTTCCTTGACAAGTCGGATTTGGTTTAGGCCTTAAATATAGAATTGAGTCGTTACCAGATTGACCCCAAAATAACTCAACTCGCACACTTAGCCATGAATGTAATTCGTTTTCATTTTTGGTGCAGCTGATCTTGATAATGAAATAAGTAAAAGAGTTTGCATGAGCCAACTTCCTTGTAATTGTGATGTGTGTAGCAATGATATATGTCATTCACTCTGCAAAAAACATACTAATGGAGCGATGGTGCAAGGCCACTGCACTAATCTTCAATCATGTAATTGTATTTCTCGATGTTGATAAATATAATATCATCCCAAATCAATTTGTATTGGATCTATTAAAATAAAATTAATAAAGTTATTATATTCCATCCACAATTAATATTCACTTTTTTTCTATTACTGATCGTTCATAAAATTAGACTATTTATGATCCGCTACTATTTGATGTTTCTCAACACAGTTACATTTCTTTCTCTCCTATTTATTCACTTTTAATTAATAATATTTGAGTGTGTACTGCAATTAAGTGGTTTGGCTAATTTAGATGATGATGATGATGATGGAGCTATGAAATAATGTATGCTTCTCTGATAAATTTGTTAGTGAATGTACCAAAATCCACTCACAATTACAATCCCTAATATTATGCTAATATGTCATTTCGGAAAAGTGAAAACAATGGGGAGATTGAAATTGCTGAGCAACTATAGAGAGACTTGTTCAACTCATTCAAATATAGAGAAAATATCAACTTGTAATAATATACTCCTACAAATTTAAATCCACGAGCGAAGGAATGTAGATTCATCATTTTGTGGAAATGTTTTTATGTGAGAAGATTTTAGACAACTAAACAAGCACTCTTTGCTACAATAATCCTCGTTGAAAATCTTGATTTCCAGGCATTGGCTATAACACTCGCTCACACAATAGGCTGTGTTTTCCGCCGCCGCCGCCGCAAGAGCCACCATGAGCATGGCGGCGATCACCCCATTTCTTGCCATTTTATGAATTGATGGTTGAGATCAAATAATATGTTATGAGTTAGTTATGTTATGTTCGTGTATATATATTTCTTGCCTATCTATAGAGATTGATGGAAATTGGACTCTTGGTGGGAGTATTAGATTAGGGTCTAGGGGGGGGGGGGCATCAATTATTTCATACTACTATTTGTTTTGTAGAAATGAAAAAATTAGTCAAATTAAAAAGAATGACAAATAATCATAATTCAGTCTTGATTCTTGAAAGAGGGTAGTCTGAATAATGACTTATATTATAGAAAATGAGAGTAAGTGTAATATTGCAGTTTTATTATGTGAAATTGTTATTTTCATGGATTCTTTACTTTTATTGATTGCAGATATCCATTAAAATGTCAATTTTTCCTAAGTATGTTAAGCGAAAAATGCGAACAAAATTATTTTTAAAACTACAATTTGACCAAATTAAGTCATTATTCTTTAGTCATGTGGAGTAATAACTAAAGAAAAAAAGTCCACTAGATTTAAACTCTAATAAGTGGAGAAAAAAAGTCCACTAGATCTTAAACTCTAAAAAAGTGGAGAAACAAAGTCCACTAGATCTTAAACACTAAAAAGTGGAGAAAAAAAGTCCACTAGATTTTAAACTCTAAAAAATTTATTCTTTAAGATGCCATTATAGAGAATATTGATACGTTTGCAATGTGAAAATTTCTAGTATTAAGTAAACAATTTATCTAATATACATCAAACAATAGTGTATATACATAATTCTGAAACAACAATTATAAAAAAAAGTGACATAAAAAAAAACTTAAATCCAAGAAGGGAAGAATTTATAATCATCATCTTGGTCCCTCAATTTCTTTCCATTTCCATTTTTAGCACATGCAAAGACGCAATCTCTTTTGCACTCACTATCGCTGAATATTTTAATTTGAGCGCAATCGAAATAACACTCCGCCATGCAATGGGCGGCGCTTCCACTCCTCTCCGCCACTGCCGCCGCCGCCATAAGAGCCACCACCAACACGGCCGCAATCACACCGTTCTTTGCCATATAGTGTAAATGATTTAGATTTATATTTAGATTTAAATATGCAATGGAGTATATTATTTGAGTTTGAGGGTATATATATATATAGGTTAAGAGTAGGGATGTCAATCGGGCCGGCCCATCGGGTTTCGGGCCAACCCGCTCGGGTTGCGGGCCAATCGGGTGCGGGCTAGTCGGGTTGTGATTTCTTTCGGGTTATAAAAGTTCAACCCTAACCCTAAAAGCTCGGGTTTCGGGCTAGCCCAACGGGTTAATCGGGTTGCTACCGATAAAATTAACATGCGATCAATCCAATAAATAATGATGAAAAATAGTTATATTTATTAATGTAAAGTATTTAATTATGAGATATTTGAGATATATGATTAAACACAATCATAAACATGATCAAATACTAATATTTGAGATATTTTGTGAAATTTTAATGTATGTTTTAGAAATTTAAATATTTTTTTAGTGAATTTGAAGTTTTAAATTTATTTATCAATTTTTATATTAATAAAAATTTCAATATATAATTTTTATATTTAATATAAAATTGAAAGTTATTTTTTTAGTTATATATATTATAAAATTAATTAATGAAGTGTCGAATTATAAGTAAAAATATTGAATAATAGAAATTTTATCGGGTTATCGGGCCAGCCCATCGGGTTTTCGGGTCTGGCCCTAACGGGTTGCGGGTTAATCGGGTGCGGGCTAATCGGGTTTTGATTTTATCGGGCTAGAAATTTCCGGCCCTAACCCTATAAATTTGGCGGGCTATTCGGGCCAGCCCACGGGTTGCGGGCTACACTGACATCCCTAGTTAAGAGGCATACAAATTGAAGAGACACGTTGTTTGGGATTAAATGGGAAAATATTTACTTTATTGCATTTTATGAGGGGGTAGGAAGTTTAATTTTCAAAATTTTGAATTGGTGCTTTGTGAAGGAGTTTTTGATTTAATAACCAACGGATTTTTGTTTATGAAAATGAAAACCTAATTATTCTAATTTTTTGATAAAACGGCTGGGTAGTTTGCCACTAAAATATAACTGCAAAAGATGGAGACAATAAAGCAAAACAAAAAAAAATATTTTTACTAGGCCAAAAAATTTCTTTTCTTTTCTTTTCTTTTCTTTTCTTTTCTTTTCTTTTCTTTTCTTTTCTTTTTAACCAATGGCGAAAACCGTAATTATTCTATTTTATTGATAAAAAAAAAAGTACGGACGGTTGAGTAGTTTGCCACTAAAATATAACTGCACAAGGATGGAGATAATAAAGCAAAACTAAAATGAATCTTTTTTATTTTTTTAGGTTAAAAAACAATATATACTATCAAACCATTTTCTTTTCTTTAGAGGTAGTGTTTAGAACCATTCAATTCTTTACGATAAAAAAATCTGATATTACATCTAAAAGTTGATTAATGTTAAAAAGTGACAATGTTAATTAGCCTAAATGCATATTTAAGTCTATACATTGACTGGTAGTTTTTTGGTCTCATGCAATATAAAATGGTCAAATTTTATCAGTTCCGTTGACGGTCAGCAATTAAATTAATTAATTTAATGACTAAAGTTCATTTTAGTCTCTAACATTTGTCAAAATAAATATTTTGATTCTTATATTATGAATTGGTCAAATAATTATAGAAAAAATAAATTATATAGTTTTCTCAAAAAAATATAAAAAAAATATGTCATAGAATAAAATTCATATAACTAATTATATTAGAAAGTATATTCTGATTGTGAAAATAAATTATATCAGAAAATAAAATTAAAAATAAAAATAACCTGCTCAAAGTTTTTGAATTTGTCATCCATATCAAAGATTTCACATTTACTAAATTCAAAAAAGTTGGTTCAGAGCTCGATTCGATAGTAAACGAGCCAAACTCGAGCCCAAGTTTCGAGCTCGAGCTTTATGGTGCTCGGTCCGTTGGACCTGCGAACATGCTCGGATTCGTTTGTTCAACAATAATCTTGTTAGGTGGTGTTCGGTTTGCAAGATAAAATAATACCAAGATACAATCTAGTATTGAGTCGTGAGATTATTTTAGTCATAGGGGGGTTAGCTATGACTAATTATCCCATGAATATCCATCTAGGATTGAGTTGTGGGGTTGAATCTCATGAACCAAACAAACTACAAATTTAACCCCGGATATAATCTTGCAAACCGAACACCCCTTAGTAAACTGAGAAATCTTCAACAACTCAAAAAAATTTCTATTAAACTTTCATGTCACATAATTTTAAGTGAAAAATAAGATGGGAAGATGAAAATATAACAGAAAAATCCAACCAACTGAGGTAAAATAATCATAACAAAAAACTAAGCTTCATAGACCTTGCATTCCTCCTCTGCAGGGTTGGTCTTGCAGTAGTCCTCCAATGGATCACCGCTCCCTTGTGTCGAATCCCCGGGCCATTTCGCCGCCACCAGATGCGCCAAATCGACCACTCGTTGGCTGCAAAAAGTCCGTAAAAACGACCATAAGACACGTTGCACGCGATCCTAAATCCTAAACCTTAAACCGTAAACTCGTCCGTACCTGTATCCCCACTCATTGTCGTACCACGCGACAACCTTCACCATGTCATCCCCCATCACCATGGTCAGCGACGAGTCGATGGTAGACGAGACGTCGCTGCACCGGAAGTCCACGGAGACGAGAGGGACGTCGCACACGTCCAGCACGCCCGCCAGCTGCCCCTCGGCCGCCTTCCTGAACGCGGCGTTCACGTCCTCCGCCGACATCCCCTTCTTCGCCGTGTTCACGACGAGGTCCACGACCGAGACGTTAGGCGTCGGCACACGGAGGGCGATGCCGTTCAGCTTGCCCTTCAGCTGAGGCAGGACAAGGGACACGGCCTTGGCCGCGCCCGTGCTCGTCGGCACGATGTTCAACGCTGCGGCTCTCGCCCTCCTCAAGTCGCGGTGCGAAGCATCTAGAAGCCTCTACAGGATTCATACAAAAAAATAAGAAATAAACGTCACAAGACGACACCAAGATTTAACGTGAAAAACCCAAAACGGAAAAAATCAGGGGGGTGAACGAAGGCAACCAAAATATGCAGTAGAGAATTGAGATACATGATCAAATGGTTCCAAGGCCTAACACTATACAACCAATAATTCGACCCGTCTAGGGGATAACGATCACAAATTAACTCGAGGCTTAAGCGTTCGAGTTTTTTAACCGCAAACATGTAGAATTAGTCATACCTGATCACCAGTGTAAGAGTGTGTAGTTGTCATAGTTCCCTTTACAATGCCTGCAAATTCAAAGAATTTTGTCACATACTTCTTTTGATCAATCAGCAAAAAGAAGTTTCTACTCTTAAAATTCAACTTACCAAATTCTTCATCCAATATCTTCACAAAAGGAGCCAAACAGTTGGTAGTGCAGGAAGCATTGCTGGAAACACGTCGAATCACACACGATTACATAAGATTCTTACATAGATCGGACGAGATATGGCTCGATTATACGGACCTTATGATGTTAGCAACTTCATGAGAGTAGTCCTGTTCGTTCACACCAACTACGTAGGTTGGAATATCGGCCCCTTTAGCCGGAGCAGTGATGATAACCTTCTTGGCTCCGGCTTGGATGTGCTTGCCAGCTCCCGGACCATCCACAAAAACACCGGTCCCCTGCATTCGTGATTTCTCAGTATAGTCCGTCTAATCTTGGCCAATCGAGCTGGTTAAGAACAATCTACCTCAATGACAATGTCAATGCCAAGTTCAGCCCAAGGAAGCTTGAGAGGGTCCCTGTTGGCAACGACTTTGATGGTCTTCCCGTCTACGCTGATGGTCTCATTGTCTACTATCTTGACATCTGCCTTGAAGGTGCCGAGCATGGAGTCGTACTTCAGCAAGTGGGAAGCCTAATGTTGAGATGAAAATCAGTTGAATACCAAGGGTGGGAAATTATTTGTGATTGTTACAGACTTACGTTCTTGACACCGCCACTGTCGTTCACGACCACCACCTCGAGTGGTGAGTCCTTCCGGCCATGCCAGCAGCGGAGGAAGTTCCTCCCAATGCGCCCAAAACCATTTATCGCAACCTTCAATTTGGCAACGGTCTCTCCCTTAACGAGTGTGGATCCTGCCACCTAATCTTGCACGGCAAATGTGCTACTTTTCGTTCAAAGATTTGTGTCATGCTTCATCATTTACATCGACCTTCTTAACAAAGATGAATCTTAAACAAACACAGAATTTTTATTTTTGAAAATTTGCATATGAATCATTCAAAAAGTAGGTTTCAGTATGAATCAATCTGTACCGTTGGAGTGAGTTGTGCAGCCACCACATCGAAGAATGAAGTCGCCCTAGCATTCTTGGAAAAAGTTGCACATCCACTCGACCTAAGGCCAGAGAATTCTGCCACTTCGAGCTTCTAAAGACATCCCCGGAAACAATTGATAAGTCGAAAATCTGCTTTAGAATTTTTTTTCTGCCAACTGCAGTAGATATACACAACGAGAGATGCAAGAAAAGGAAAGGAAACTCACCTTAGAGAAGCATTGAGCAGGGAAAGAATGAGAAGTTTTCGAAGGAAGCCTCGTGCTCGTTGGGATTCTTGAAGATGCCAATGCTGCATGGGAAGCCATTGCAGCAACTCAATCTACAGGGGAGCAAATTTCAAGATAAATGTAATACTACTATATTGCTTTAACATATGAAAATAAATTATCTTTTTTAATTTTTGGTGTTTTTTGAAGAAATTATTGGCTATGATTTGTAGAGAGTGGTGAAGACTGTGAAGTTGATGTTTGGGGACTAGTATCAGATAGGATCAACCTTGTTTCTCCACCATTAGATTTTGCACCACAAGATTGGTCATTTTATTTTTCATTTTTTAATTACTATTTTTATATTATACAACAAATTTGACATTACCTAAACAAGGATTTAATAATTTGATCAATTTACTCATGAATTCAGATATCCTGCAAATGGAAAAATGCAGCAAATGAGGAAAATGAAGAAGTAAAAGTTATTATTTCATATCTCCAACACATGAATGATCTCAGCATTCGCAGAATTCATAGATTTTCAGAAACGATTTCAACCTAACATCTCGCGTAAACTAGTCTTGAAGCACAAACAAACATGAGTGTATATTCCAAAACGAGGGGCGTCTTATGCAAGAAACGAGCAGGAGGTCCGGTTTTGAGACGACTGACATGGTTTAAACAAGAGCCTCTATGTCGTCCTCTACACTCAAAGCTTCCTCCTCAGTAGGGGGTTCTTCTGTCCTCAATTGAGTTGACACGTTATCTATAGCTGAGTTGAGTTGTTCGATCTTCTCAGACAGTTTCTTCCGTTGTTTCTGTGGATAAAGTTATACGTAAGGAAATAGTCATAAATGCGGAAAAGAATAAGAAGCCTATATACTAAGATTGATTTTTAAACATCATTACCACCGGAAGCCAGTAAAAGAGTTTAGATAGAGCTATCCTTTCTTTATCTAATATATTACTATGCGACAGCATTTTAAAATCATTTTTACCTTCAGTCGAAACCAGGGCGGTATTTATTTGTGTTTATTTATGATCCAAACTAGTAAGTATCTAAATGGGACGTGATAATATATAATTGGCGTCGTTACAACTAAAAGAGCTGCTTACCTCCAAAGCCTTCTCTTCATCGTAGAGGAATTTGGGCAGTTTTTTCATCAATTCATTCTTCTTAGTACCAATTAAAGCCTTGCTGATCTGTGAGCCAAAGAAAAGACCAGTCCGACGTCAGATGCGAGCGCATTGAGCAGGAAACAAAATCAGTGCAGCAGAATACACATACTGATAATTTGATACAAATCAGATTAACACTGATTGATCATATCAGATGTACCTTAGGTGCGTAGATGCAACCAAGTGTTCCGACAATCAATCCCCCTAGAACAAATCCGCTAATAAAGGCACTTCCGTTGCTTGATCTTCCATCGTCACTACATCAAATGCAAAATCCCAACAGCACTTTTAGATAGCTTCTCATACTGAATCTCATATATATTACTAGCATATATGTGCATTATATATTATCCATCACATTTTCATTCAAATCTTGATAAGAAACTAAATATATTTGGAAAAAAAAAAGGACAGCTTGCTAGCACCTAAAGCTCACGGAACTGCAAATCAAACGTGAAGACAATACCTGTAACTGGCTTTTACTGTGAGTGCTTTACTCAGGCTGCTCGATTTTCTAGTGCTGTTTACGCTGAAGGACAACTTGGAGGACCCTAATCCATCTGCTGATTTAAGAGACGAACCTAACAAAACGAACAAAATTAGGAGATACGACATAAATACACAGTTGCATATGACAAGATGCCATCAGCTGTAGATCATTAGTGCCAAATAAATTCGGAAGTTCAAATAGAATGTAGGGCAAATTTCATAGCAGAACTCGAGAATCTTCATCACGTAAAATGTGGCTAACTTTTTCCTTCTGAAGTGTATATACAAAATCATAAAATAACCAAGATCAATCTTATAATTCAAAATTAACATTTTCTAATCACAGACGCTAAATTTATACTAGAAGCATAAAATGGAAACGATATTCCAACACAAACGAGCTAAGATTTCAACATATAAACGAAATAAATGAAAATGAAACCCCTTAAGTTTGACAAATGAAGAGGAGCCTAAAATAATTAATTAATCAAGAGTTGTTTCATTATCAATTAATGTCAGCAACAATATTCAAAATCCCCAAATTTATCAAGCAGTCCTCTTCTATCTCCAGATCTAAACAAAAATCGAGTTTAACTATCGCATTATGGAGAAACAATGGAGCCTATAAAAAATTGATAAAAGCAATTACACAAACAACAGTAAAATAAATCAAAAGATCGATATATAATTCAATTCCAGCATTAGGAAATTATAAACAAAAAATGAAAGATACAAAAAGAAATAAATCAGAAGATTTACCAGACGAGAGATGGAGAAGAGGGCGTTCCGAAATCACAACAGAATTGGACAGAGCTGACATTTTTGCTGAGATTTCAGCACCGCGGTGTGTGTGAACAAATCAAAGACTGTGAGTGAATTACCTTCTGCAAGTTTCAGTCGATTCTGATTGGCGGTGACGATGTTTATACACAAAATTGGAAAATACACTGAAACGACAATAGAAATATTCATGATGGAAAAAAATGAAAATTCAAGAAATTAGACAATTTTCTAATTCTCTTTTATGAGATAACCCAACATATGACATATTTTATGGGTGCAAAATATTGAAAAATCAAGCATCTAAATCAAAATTTATATTTGGTTTGACTTTATATGAAAATTTGTTTTGTGGTCATTTTCTATCAAAGTTGAAACTTAGGTAGTTAATAAAAATAGAGGGAACTTTTTCGTGGTTCGCGAATTTTGTCAGTCTATCATTTTAGATCCTGGACTTTAAAATATTATTTGAGGTATGATAAGACTCGTTTCATGCATCTATTTTATATATAAATTCTATGATTTTACGGTGCTAACATGCATTTATAAGTCCAGGTGCGTGAGATGCATTTATATACTAGATTTAAATACAGAAACGCAGAACAATATCATACATAGGACACTTTTAGGTAGTAGTTAGTTAATTTTTAGATCATGCTAACAAAGCATGACCTAAAATGATCTTAGCATGACATTAAACTCAAATATTATAATATGACCTAAAATTGTTTAATTATGACCTTCCGTGTTTTTTATTAATTATTGATCATTAGATCATCTAATCCTAGGGCCAAGATTTGGGCTGCATTTCTGGATTTAAATGCATTTTTATTTTAATCATCTCCCTATATATATATATATTCATTTCTGTTTTGTATGGTGTAGATATACTTTATTTTTATAACTTCAGATTAATACTCTATAAAACAAATCAAATCGAACCAAAAATGAATTTTCGGTCCTAGATTCTATGATGAGAAAGTAACTGCAAGATTATCTTAAAGAAATGCAATTAAAACATAAACTAAAAATAATTTATTGATTTGATATATTAGTAGTAAACATTGCTTTTGATGTTATTACATTTATGAACATGGAGAAACACAAGAACATGTATCACTACTACCACCGCATTGGCCTCGCACGTTTCCTCCAATATTTTGTTTGCAAAGTGAATCACATATATCAGTATTACACACATCACAATTGCAAGGAATTTCATTCGTGCAAGATCTAGGCTTCATTATTTCATTATCAAGATGACCTGCAAAATAAAATAAAATAAAATAAATTAGATTTACGGGCAAGATCGAATTCAGGTGGGGTCGAGGGGTTGACCAATCTTATAGTACTAAAATATGTTAATTTTGGTTAATGTAATAATCAACTTCAAATTTTCAATGTTGATAAATTTGTAAATGATCGATGCCATAAGGGTGTCCGCCCAATAGCCCCGCCCCAGTTTTTGTCCATAGCCCTAATTTTGTTGTCCATAGCTCTAATTTTGTTGTCCATAGCCATAAAATTCTATTTCCGCCACTATAGTGGACAACTCCAATAGCCCCCAAATTTTATAATCAATTTTCATTTTTAAATATTTTTTTAGTTTCAATCAAGTGTAATTTAAATAATCGCAGTATAAATAACTAGAATACGAGGTAATTAGGGCCGAATATCCGCCAAATCCCGACGGCTGTGAAGCATATCCGCCAAAACCCGATGGCGGCGAATGATGGGCCGACGGCTGAGATGAATTGCTGTCATATCCCGATTCCTCAGTGTCGGGTGATTCGTCGTCTCCTCGGTGCATTTTGTAGAGAGTGTTTTTGTAGAAAGTGGGTGTATGGATTTTGTGAAAATGGGGGTGGGGGAGGAGGGAGAGTGATATTTGGTATTTATATAGAGGAAAAAACGAGAAAAAAAAATTCAAAAAATCCGGCTATAGCCGCGGCGGATATCCGCCACTATAATAGTCGCGGCTATAGCCGCGCCTATACACACACCACCGCGTCCTCGCCCCACTCGCGGCGAAGCCTCGTCCGCCGCCCTCCCCCCCCACCAGCCGCGTCCACCCTCGCGGCGGACACCCTCCCCACTATAATAGCCGCGCCTACCGCCCCCCTTCGCGCCTTCCGCCGCGTCCACTCCATAGTGGACGCTCTAATGGATACATGTTGTTTGAGGGCGATTAGGTCACATATTTCGATGCCATATAGATTTGAACACGAAAAGGAGAGTTTACAATGATGATGATGATGGTGTCCGACTTAATGAATTCTATTTTCTAGTTTGGTCGATTGGGTGACGAAACTTATAAACGAATATAAACAGTGAGTATATAAGTTGGAATAGAGGCCCTAACATTACAAAATTAATAAATTAATGAATATTATAGCGTTTAAAAAATACTCCCTCTGTCCCACTACAAGTGAGGCGTTTCTTTTTGGCCATTATTTTGCGAAGATGATAATAAATAGTTAAAGTGGAAAGAAAGTAAAGTAAGAGAAAGAATAATATAAAAGATAGTCGTATATACATTATTATGTCAATTACTTTACTTTATCTATACTCTGATTATTTATTATCATTTTTGTAAAACAACGTCCGATTTGGAGCGCCTCACATGTAGCGGGACAGAGGGAGTAGGGTTTTTGGGAGTGTCGAAGCTCTCCCGCATAGCTGATATTTGTATGTTGGACAAGACAAAAAGATACAATATTGATAAGTCAAAATAAACTTTAGCTATGATTAGATGGATCACATGAGTTGGGGTGAGATGGATAATCGTGAAACACACTTATCTTAGCAATGTGAAGACAGACAGTGATTTAAATACGTTATCACGAAATACTATGTTTTTTTAAAGAAAGAACAATCAAATAAAATATAAAAATTAATATCACATCTAATTACAAGCAATAATAGAAAAAAGAGAATGGATCCATAAAATTGAAGATTTACCTCTACAAGAAAGAACCATTGCCAAAAGCATAACAAAGATCATTGCCAATTTGTACATGGTGTGAGACTAAAATATAGTGCTTGTTGGTTGTTATTTTCTTTATTCTTTGGGAAGTTTGTATATGAGTTGAATACAATGCTGCAATATATATATAAACAAAGAGATGGGGTTTTAACTAAGTTTTCAAAGCATATGTTTTAGTCGCATATATAAAACCAAAAGATTAATGGCTTGTCGTTTCAGTTTTCAAATAGTCAATTAACATTAAAATAGATGTAACAGTCACATTAAAGTTTATGGATTTTGAATATTCCGTAGATACTACTCCATAATACATGAAATTTGTTGGTCGAAAATACAATAATAAATTTATAGTACTGTATTGGATAATTGTTTCATAAGAATTTTTTTCCATGGTAATGCATAATTCTAACTTTCTAAGTTTCGTATAGTACAAACGAGTATATCCTTAATTTATAAAATGTAATCTGTATTTTCATAGAAATTACTAAAATTTTTATATGTGAAATTCTTTACAAATTAAAACTTTAGCTTACATGGAATTGAAGTGATCGCATTAGGCCCAAATGTTGAATACTAACAATAACTTTGTTCAAGAAAAACTTATAAAATCACATTTTTTATTTTAACAAAATAAAATAAACCTAACTTTTATTTATTTAATTAATGTAATAAAACAAACTTAACTAACAAATGGAATTTTTTACAAATATATTCATGAATATAAATTTATTTCAATCGGGACTCAATATTCTTATTTGACGCAACTAAAATATTTAACATAAATAAAACATGGATTCATCTTCAATAAGATAAAATCAAAAAACCATAAACAAATATATGAAAGTAAATAAGTCGAAACAACAATATATAATACTATAATAATGAAATTTAATAACAGGCTTCTAATTTTATTTTTAAATCAGATAAATATGCCTCTTTAATGTTATCATCATCATTAATTAGTACTCCACTAATTACTAATTAGCACAAGGATAAGTACAATTACAAATATCGGTAGCAACATTGCAATGGCCTTTAATTCCTCCTTTAACCTTTTGTTTGCAGAGTGAATTGCATATAAATTTGTTGCATGCAAACTCCAGCATTAATTATTTCATTATCACTGTCACCTACAAAAAAATGTCATTAGTTATAATTATTTCATTATCATTATAATCAGTGGCTGAGGCAGATATTTCACATTAAGAGCTAAAAACAACTTTCTCAACAAGTTTTTTTAAAAAAATCCAAACAAAAATTAAATGCTAAGAGCATCCGCAGCGGTGGCGGTTGGCGCCACCGCCGTCCGTGCCAGCGGCAAGGCGAAGAACCGCCGCCGCTGCAACCGCGCCGCTGGCACGGCGCTGCTCGATGTATCGAGCACGTCCGTGCCAGCGGACGCACACGTGTCACTCTCCCATTCGCCAACGGCATAGCCGTTGGTTTCAAACAATTTTTTATTTTTTTTTTAAAAAATCGGTTTTTTATTAAAAAAACCGATAAAAAATAAAAAAAAAAAAAAATTTTTCACTTCCCCAAAAAATTATATCCGTTTATAACCGTTTTTCCCCACTTTTTAATTTTTTTTTTATTTTTTTTACCCCAAAAATACACACTTTCATCTATAAATACCCCCAATTTCACTCCCAAAAATTCACACTTTCACTACACAATTCTCATCATCATTCTCTCATCTCCATTCTCATCTTCAATCTCTCATATCCATTTTCATCTTCCTCTCACACCCTACAACACCACTATGTCCGGTAACGACGACAACCCAAGCGGCTCTCACGG
Organism: Salvia splendens; assembly: GCF_004379255.2. Taxonomy (NCBI): domain Eukaryota; kingdom Viridiplantae; phylum Streptophyta; class Magnoliopsida; order Lamiales; family Lamiaceae; genus Salvia; species Salvia splendens. The sequence goes on from NC_056032.1 coordinate 45,026,549, forward strand.
TTGGAACCCCGAATGGTTCGGTTCGCAACCGTTTCCTAGTCCGGAAACGGAATATTCGGCCCCTCCTCTCACCCAAGATTCGGGCGTTCCGAGTGGCTACCGGCCATACCCAATCGACGATCAAGGTGCCTCCGATGGGCGCTACGGGTGGACACCGGAGCCTAGGCCTCGCGCCCCTTCCCAAATGCCGAATCCTCCATCTCGCGCCGGTGTCCGCACACCGTACTCACCGGCGGAGATGGAAAGATTGTTCAAGGCGTACTTGGAAATCTCCGAAGATGCGGTGGTTGGAACGAACCAATCCGGCGATCACTTTTGGTGGCGCGTCTCTAGCCGGTACAATGCACACCGGCCGCCGGGAACGATCGAGCGCAACGAGAGTATGGTGCGCAACTGCATCGGCCGAGCCAACGAAGAAATTGGCAAGTTCAACGGCTATTTCATCCAGGAGTCCCGGAATGCCGGGAGCGGCCAAAGCGAGGTCGACATCATCACCGCCTCGCTGAGCACCTACCAATCCATGAACGGTAAGTCGTTCAAATATCTTAACGTTTGGCAGGAGACGCGGACGCACCCGAAGTATAAGGGAGGCATAACATCCTCCTCTAGCGGCTCCTCCAAACGCTCACGGTCGGTAGCACTATCCGACTCCGGCTCGGAAGAAGTGGCTAGCCAACTCGCCGGAGCTAACTTGGGTAGCCCCGATGCCGGACCAAGCGGTTCCCGACGCCGACCGCAAGGTAGGAAGAAGGCGGCGGCCGAACGACGTCGCGCCGCGACTCCATCTGCCCCTGCTCCCGAACCCGCACCCTATGTTCCACCTCCACCCCCGAACAACTCGTTGTGGGCCCTTTTGGCCCAACTCAATATGGCCGATAGGTCAACTATGACCCCCACGCAACTTCAAACGCACGAGTCCATGATATTGGGTCTCCAAAAACAATTGGGGTTGGTGCCGCCGGATGCGTAGTCTTCCTCGGGTTATATTAGCCAATAATTATGTAATTTTTAATTTTTAGGAGTTTAATTATGTAATTTTTAATTTTTAGTATTTTAATTATGTAATTTTTAATTTTTAGGATTTTAATTATGTCTTTTTATTTTATTTGTAATTTGTAATTTTTATTGTGGTTTTTTTAATGAATTTTAGTATTATGAAAATGTTGTTGTGTAATTGAATTTTATATTAATTGTGCTCGTCCTTGCGGAAGAGCACAGTTGTGGGTGTTGTGCTCTTGCCAGAGAGCAGGCATGAATAGTACCGCCCGGGCCCACAACCGTGCCGCTGGCAAGAGCACGGTTGTGGATGCTCTAACTTACACAAATTTGACTAATCTCCAAAAATCTATTTTTGTTATAGCTTCTTGACATTCATTTCAAAATAAAGAGGAATTACAAAGACAGAAAAATGAGTCAATTGAAAACAAACCCATGCTTCTCATATTTAACTAATTAAATAATATAACGATCTTATAGTTTTTACATAAAACTACTAGAATTTCCCTATAAAATTTTAAAGTTATTGGTGACAAAACTATACTTCTAAAATAAATTAAAATGAAATATAGATTTAGGATTGAAAATTACCTCTACAAAATAGAACTAACGATAGAAGTATAACAGCTCGTGCAAAGTTGTTCATGGTTTGAGACTTAAATTTATAAAAAGTTGATGAATACTAATAGATGATTTCATGTTATTTATAGATGAGTGCCAACTTGCTTTCTTTTTTTTTTGTAAATTAAATAGTTTATGTGGAGAGGGTAGCAGCAAATTTAATGATTTGGCCTTTAAATTTGAAAAGGAAATACGTATTAAATGAGAGATATCACTGGCAATAAATTAATTATAAATATACTTATAATTTACATTCACAACGGTTACTTCTAAAAAGTATTATCTGTAAAAAAGAAATTGAAACTTTACTCTAATATTCAAAAAATATACTTATGATCAAAAGTTTTATATCTAAACTATATGATTTCTTGTTAAGTCATTATATTCGCATCAATGCAAGACATTTATACTTAAAAGAATGAAAAAGATTGTTGGGATTTTTAAGTTTTTATAACTATTTTTCGTACTCTCGAATCTAAAATTCCGGATCCGCTCCTGATAGTAAAGAATTGATCGAGACTAATATGGTAGTGGCCAAATAAGACGTTGACCCTAAATTGAGTCGAATTCTTTTGAAAAAATATATTGACATGGACTTAATAAGAGACAAAAAGTTTATTCTCACTTTGTCAATTTTTTCATAAACAAATTATGGCTTTAGCTTTATGGGCTTTGACCTTTTAAAAGTAGAATATTTTATTATAATTCCCAAATTTAATATAGATTATTTACCAAACAAAGCCAGTATATATCCAAGTTCAATAAAAGATTAAATCATTAAAGTAATAACTAATTATGATGCTTTTAATATGTTTGTTGCTATCATTCTTAACAATTTATAAGTTGACGACACATTAAGTAAATAAGATAAATTTGCTTTACTATTTACACCAGAAAAATAAGTTAATTAATTTATGTCTCTGTTTGGTGCTACATTTTGGGGTGAAAAATAAAATGTTACTCATTGACCATTCTTTCTCGAGAATAATAGTAAATGTGAGAATTACAACTAACAAATAAATACAGAGTTGGTGAAAATTTTAAATGAAGAAAACAGTCAATATTTTGTATTTATATATTCTTTTATTTTCCACACCTTAATGCAGGCTTGATTGCTCGATAATTCGAAATGCATAGCCCTAGATTTCTGAGTGAAAAAATAACTGAATGGGTCGTGTCAAAATGACATTTTTGCATATGGGTCAGCATTAATCTACTGAGGGATATTGGAGTTTGTGGGTTCAGTTATTAGTTCAATTTGCTTGAGCGGAAATATAAGGTTACTGCTATTTTGAATTAAGTCCAATTTCTTCATCTCTCTTTGAATTCTGGCATTGTTAAAGTTTGAATTTTTATAGAGTGTGAGTTTTACACTGCTTTTGAAATTATGGCGAGGCGTCATGGGTGGCAACTCCCTGCTCACTCCTTTCAGGTTTGAATTTTTAGTTTTTCTCTTTCAGTTTGTTTGAGTGCTTTTTCTACACTGTGATTGGTTGAGATTTTTGAATGTAGGCTTTATCTTTTGTTTGGTGAGAGTTTGAAATTTCCATCTTTACTTTTGTTTGGTGCTGATATTTACTGTGACATGCTTCCATTTTTGGGATTGTTGTGTTGATTTTCCATTTTTGGGATTGTTGTGTTGATTTTAGTAGTTTCCTTGTTGCAGTTACAGAATTGTGATTTATGATTTGGCAGAAAGTTTTTATTGATATATTTGGGATTTTGGATAATGCCTTTTTGAGCAAGTTTTGAAAATGATGTTTAAAGATTTTTGTATTTTTTGCCTATTTATATTGTGGGAAATGAAACTTAGTGATTTTGATGAATTTTAGTGGCATTTAATGTAAAATTATTTGGAATATGTATCTTGTTGAGTCCACATTCTTAAATCTTTTCCTTCCATATGCAGGTTGTGGCAATAATGGTTTTTTTCCTATTATCCGTCGCATTCTATGCGTTTTTCGCTCCTTTTTTGGGGAGGGAAATCTATGAGTACATTGCTATAGGCATCTATTCTTTTCTGGTAAGTGTGATTGAAGCTCAGTTTTCTTCTTTATTTTCGTTTGAATCTCAACTCTTAATCTCGGTTCAACATTTGTCCAGGCACTCTCCGTGTTTATACTTTATGTGCGATGCACGGCTATAGATCCCGCTGATCCTGGAATTCTCATTGAAGCAGACAGTGACAAGATGTCGCCGTGCACATCTCATGTTGGCACGGAGTTGACTGGTAAGTAACTTGAAGAGATGAACATACGAAGTGAAGGGTCTCTTTTCAGTGACCATGTTGCTAGTTTAGCCTAATCTTCTGGTAACAGCCTTGACTGTCGTGATTAGGTACGTTATCTGCAGCTGAAGAGCCCGGTAAATTCGTAGGGTCGAAGAATGGTGGAGCATCTTATGAACATGATTCAGGTTATTGTTCGAATGTCGGATGTTGCCTTTGCTATTGCCTTGTGAAGGAGGATTGTCGCAAGTATGAAAATCATCTAGAGGAACTAAATGACGAGGAGGAGGCTTTGTTCTGCACATTGTGCAATGCCGAGGTATGGTTTGGTAGTTTGCATTAGTAACACAAAATTTTGGGAGTAAGTTATATGATTGATTTCTAAAATGGCGGTAACAATTGCTGATTTAGTTTCCAATACTTAGGTTCGCAAGTTAAGCAAACATTGCAGAAGTTGTGACAAATGTGTTGATGGATTCGATCATCACTGCCGGGTGAGTAAAAGAGGTTCGACTTGATTAGATAGATAATGTCGTCTACTATGCTCTTATAGATTATCAAAGTAATATGGATCTTAACTTCGTGATTGATTTTTCCGTTGCTTGCAGTGGCTGAATAATTGTGTGGGCAGGAAAAACTACATATCGTTCGTTTGCTTGATGGCTGCAAGCCTTGCCTGGGTATGATCTTCGCTACTCTTGCTTGTATAGCCGATCCTGTTTCACCACTCGTCCAATTAACATATGCATTTCTGGTTCCAGCTCGTATTCGAAATCACAGTGGGGATTGCCGTGCTTGTTCGCTGTTTTATTGATAGGAAAGCTACTGAGGTCGCAATCGCTGACAGGCTCGGAGATGGATTTTCTCGCCCTCCATTCGCTACTGTGGTGGTATATTATAACAACCTTTTATATTTTATCTTCTTTTATGTAATTTGCTCGTTTATTTTGCTGCAAAGATTCAATAGTCGTCATGTTTGCCTCGTTTCCAGGCTCTGTGTATAGCTGTTTCCTTACTCGCGACGGTTCCTTTGGCAGAGTTATTCTTTTTCCACATCATTCTTATCCGAAAGGTGGGCCGTGAGATTTGATTCTTATTTGTGCTTCTTTTCTTGGCCTAACGAGACTCGCTCGTGTGTCAAATCGAAGGTGGCTGTGTAGTTATGGTATGTTCTTTTGCCTTTTTTGCAGGGTATAACGACGTATGAGTATGTCGTTGCCATGAGGAGCCAAAGTGAACCCCCCGAACCTTCTGTAGACGGAGGGGATCTGGAAAGCTTACCCTCTTCACCAACAAGCTCTGCTGTGACCGCCATTAGCGGTAAAAGCTCCATTGGAATGGGTCTGCAACGTAAAGGCGCTTGGTGCACTCCACCGAGGATATTTATGGATCATCAGGTAACAACGATGCTGAATTTTGACCTCGTTTCGTGCGTTCCATCTAGACATTGCCGATTTTTGGTGAAAAATGAGGTGTATCACATACCGGACTAGAAAACTCGTCTCAACACTTTGCTTGTTTGCGTTTTAATGATATGTTCGGTGACTAGGGACGCCATCTTCGTGTGAAATCCGATTAGAGAGCACTACGCGAATCTGTTTGTCTCTTTCGTAATGTTTGAGAATCTGTGATTCTCAAATGAATACTCGAAGCCTGATTTATTGTTTGTCGTTGGATCTTTTATCGCATTGAACGTGGAGTCGGTTGTTTTTCGTCCGATCATTTGTCGTGTTGATTGTGGATCAGATTGTTTTTTGAAGTTTCCTGTTGCCTTGTTGGTTTGCAGGACGAAATCGTGTCTCACCTTGAGCCCGGTCGGCTACCATCCACGGTCGATCCGGATCACGTTGTCCAACCCGACAGGGGAAAAAAACCGTCACAGCGACCCATCAGAATCAGCGCGTGGAAGCTGGCGAAACTGGACTCCCACGAGGCAATCAAAGCCGGTGCAAAAGCCCGAGCATCGTCCTCCGTCCTACGCCCCATCGGTTCCCGACCTCATCCGTACGACGGCGACCACTTGTCGAGCACGACCATGAGCAGCCCTGCTAGCACGAGACACGGATACTACGAGACCAACGCTCGAGCGGGCACGTCCCGGTTGTCGCCGGCGAAGAGCTCGTACCCGCCGAGCCGAAGCGTCAGCAACCGGAGCAGCCCTCTCCCCGCGAACCTCACGCCCTCGCCGATGGGGCAGCACTCGTCGAACTTCAACCAGACGAGGAACAACAACAGCAGCAACAATAATGCGGGACCCGCAGACGGGGCGAAGTCCTCGGTGTTCTGGGATCCAGAGGCAGGGAGATTCGTCTCGTCCGCGACGAGAGGCGTCGGTGGCTCTTCTTCGTCCGCGACGACGGAGCTCACGTACTCAGGCCAGTCGATATTCTTCGGAGGGCCGCTCGTGAACGAGCAGATGAACAGGAGCAGGCGCTCGGCCGGGGCACCGCAACGGAGCTCGACGGCGAGTTACTACCAGCAAGGGAGATCGCAGCGTGGAGGGCAGCTTCCTGTGTTTGTGCCGAGTGATTCACAGCAGCAGCAAAACCAATATTCTTCAAATTTAGATTAGCATTTTGATTAATGTTTTCTGTTACTAATTTTCAGCAGTAGAGCTAGATAGTTACATTCATCATAATCCCTTTCACATGTCACGTCAACTTAATTTGCTGCAAAAGGAGAAATAGTATTATTACAATGTTTCAAAAATCATGTTAAATTTACAAAATTATACAGTAAATCTCATTATATTTTATGTTATTTTTAGTCACATTTTTCCTTTCTCACAGTGGCATTCTCGTAATTAAACCCCAACTCCATGCCCCAATAGTTGACTCACCCGGTTCAGTTCTGTTACAACTCCATTGAACCGGCCTTGCTCTTCCCTTAAAAAAACTCTTTTCAATTTACTATTATAAGATAACATGCCAAAAAATGATTCTTTCACATGGATTTTTATTCATTCCAACTTGAAAAAGACTTGAAAATCAATAAATTTGACTCTTTTTATTTCTTTCTTTCTTTTTTTTCCTTTCCTTTCTTGTTGGTTGTTGACTATGGGCGGAGGTGGAGGAGGGAAGGAGCTCGACGCCACCCCCACATGGGCAGTGGCGCTCGTCTGTTTAGTGATTGTTGTGATCTCCATCATATTGGAGAAAACTATTCATAAAACATCACATGTATTTTTGAATCCCTTTCTCCTGCTGAGTTTTTTTTACCAAAATCATGATTAAATGTTTCTTTTTTTTGGGTTCATAACAATTTTTGATGTTGTTTTGCAAGAAAATTATGAATCATTGTTCCATTTTTCTTCCACATCAAAATCTGCAATTGGAATTTTTGTTTTCCCTGAATTTTTGTTGGTATTTGCAGGCTTTTGAAAAGAAGAAGAGAGTGGCATTGGTTGAAGCTCTTGAGAAAATCAAAGGAGGCAAGACCTCTCTCTCTGTCTCTCTTTGAGTTACTCATCTTCCGTTTCTCATGTGCAATCTGCAGAGCTTATGGTGCTCGGATTCATATCCCTACTTCTCACGTTCGGGCAAACTTACATCACGCAAGTCTGCATCCCCGAGAAAATCTCAGAAACAATGCTTCCATGTGAGTTCAAGGAGAAGAATTATGAGGAGGGTGGTGGTGGTGCGGACGCAAAGGCTCCAAGTCAGGAGGCGGCCCATCGGAGGAGGCTCCTCTCGAACACACGAAGGATGTTGGGAGGAGGTGGTGACTCAGCCAAAAGCTGCCATGATGTAACAATGCCATCTCCTTTCAAATATATATGTGAGAGATTAATTGATCAAAATAGTAAAAATAAGTTTATGTTTTGAATTTGGTAGGGATATGTGCCTCTCATCTCTGTAACTGCACTTCATCAGCTCCACATCTTCATTTTCTTCTTGGCCGTGTTTCACGTCTTCTACAGCGCTATAACCATGATGCTCGGGAGGCTCAAGGTACGGTACGCCTAGTTGAATCTGCACAAATCTCACTCTTGTGATTAGCCTTGTTCATGTCGAACTTTAAGGATGTCTCCTTTGGCCTAGATTCGAGGATGGAAGGAATGGGAGAGACAGATTGCAGAGGAAACTGATGGAGCTTCTGGTATTTCAATCCTTGTTTTACGACAAAAAAGGAAATAAAAGTGAAAAACCAGTTCATAAACATGTGTTTGAACTATGTTTTCCTTGTTGTCTTAAGCTGATGCTGCTAGATTCCGGCTTACACATGAAACATCTTTTGTCAGAAGCCACTCGAACGCGTGGATGGAAAATCCCATCATATTTTACGTAGTACGGATGAAATTTTTTGCAAGATTTTTAATGCCCTTTTTGCATCAGCTCCATTGATGAGTTTGGAAGCTTGTTTTTAGGTCTGCTTTTTCCGACACATGCTGTATTCAGTTCAGAAGCCAGACTACTCCACTCTGCGCCATGGATTCGTATCAGTGAGTTTTTATGATGGAAAATGTGATGAGCTATGAACATTTTAGCATATGAACAAAATCTGCATATCTATATATATAGGTCCATCTGTCTCCTGGGACGAAGTTCGACTTTCAAAAGTACATCAAGAGGTCGTTGGAAGATGACTTCAAAGTGATTGTGGGAATTCCGTATGGTCGCTTTTTCTACAAATACCATTTAAGATCAGAAAATTTCATAGTAAAGTTACATGAGTAAACGTTCGTGTTGCCTGTTTCAGCCCGTATCTATGGATGATATCAGTCGTGTATCTGCTGTTGAACGTCAAGGGTACGTACGTTGTTCCTATTCTATTTCAAACTCAACATTGTTTTTTTGTCACACGTTCATCTGCAATGTTTTGCAGGAGGGCAGGTTATGTTCATAATGTCGATTTTCCCCCTACTGGTAAGGCAATGGCCTTAGAAAAGCATGGTTTCTTGATCATTTTATCAAATGTGACAGAAGCTGACTAGTTGGTTGATTAAGGTAATCTTAGCAGTTGGCACGAAGCTGCAGTCGATCATAACACAGATGGCAATCGAGATCCAAGAAAAGCACGCGGTAGTGCAGGGCATCCCGCTCGTGCAAGTCTCTGATAGGCATTTCTGGTTCAGCAACCCCACATTAGTCCTTCACTTGATCCATCTCACCCTCTTTCAGGTTTCCAGACTCGTTCCTCGTTCTCTTGAGGCACGTTTTCTTGATCTTCTTGAGACTGACTGCGTTTTCTGTTTCTTGCAGAACGCATTTGAGATCACATTTTTCATTTGGATAACGGTATGCACCCTCACTCTCCTCCTCACTCTCTCATGAAATGGCCTAAAACAGCCTCTTCTGATGCAGTATGAATTTGGGCTGCATTCATGTTTTCACAAATACTTCCTACTTGCTGTCATCAGAGTTTGCATAGGGTAAGTCCCTCGTTTCCGTGTCACACCAAACGTGCTTGAACGAGCTTTTATTCTGATTAACGGACCTCAAAATCTTCGCCTCAGGATAGGCGTGCAGATCGTCTGCAGCTACATCACTCTCCCCCTCTACGCCCTCGTCACACAGGTAACACAAGACTCTCCATTCACAATCAAGAAATAATTTTTTTCAAGAATACAAGAATCCCACCAAAATCTTGGCCTAGTATTCTCTAAACATGAAGATGGGAATCATGGGATCACACATTAGTTCAAAAAAACAGAAAAATGCGAAATTTCAAGAATCCCACCAAAATCATGGCCTAATTTGATTCAAACATGCAAAAAGATGAAATCTTTAGGTGTGATCACACATAAGTGCCCCCCCCCCAAAAAAAAAATCAAGAATCCAAACCACAAATTGGGCCTAATTTACTTCAAACTTGCACCTTTTACAGATGGGATCACACATGAAGAAGTCCATCTTCGATGAGCAAACTTCGAAGGCGCTCATGAGCTGGCACAACAAGGTGAAGAAGAAGCACGAGCACGAGAACGACCATGTCCCCATCCGCACAAAGAAGCTAGGAGAGAGCGACTCATCACCCGATCAATCTCCAAATTACCCAAGCGTCGGCCTGGCTGCAGGTGGTGCTGCCTTTGTTCTTGCTGAGTCGAGCATTGAGATGTCCGATCAGGACTCGCCTAAGGAACGGATGACCGAGATAGATCTGCTAACGGGGCCTTGATGACCGAGATAGGATAGGCTTGCAAATGTAGTTAGTACTTGGTAGTAGTTGTTTAAGTTCATCTTGTGAATGTGTTATTTTTTGTACTACAATTCTTTTAAGTTTTGGGAAATCACACATTCTTTAGTGATAATCCAAGAATCTGCTGTGATTGAATCAGTTGCATTCTTATCATTCTTCTACACCTCTTTCATCTTTTGAGATCAAACAAATCCTGCTTCATATCTTTGCCTAATTTTATTTGCATCTATTTAATTTGTTAGTGATGATTCTGAAAAATACTGTGAGCTGTTTCAAGATGGGATTTTTATGAGGTGAAGATTGCCAATTTAGTAAGCCTATGACAGATGAAAAATCAGTAAAATTGCATTTTATCTCTTATTAATATTCTCTTTATCTATTACAAATGATCTTGTATATTGTGCCATTGCTTTAATAATATAAAAGTGGTAACCAAAAAATAATTAAAATATTATTAATTAAAAGTAAATAAATATGACAGGTCTAGTTACATAATTAACTCTCTATCCAAAAGTGAGAAAATGAGCTTTATTAATATTATCTCCATCCATTAAAAATAATCTTGGATATTGTGGCACTGTTTTAAAGAAATGGGATATGGATCTGTGCTATTATTCTGCATTTTCTTGATTCAAGGTTTATTTTTTTCTTTATTTACTGTATTAGCTATTTTCTTCATTATGATGTTGAGATTCCATAGCTTTAGCTGTTTTGTGGAGTAATAGATATGATTTGTTTGTTTAGAACAATCAATCTGCATTGGCTAATGATGTGAAAAATGTGGCATAAAATGTGACAGAAGGTGATGTGAAAAAAAAATTGAATTAAAAACTATGTACATACTAAATATAATAAAAATGACATCAAATAATTAAAGAAACATTTCAAAATGAGACATTCAATAGGAGACAATGAAAAATACTAGTATTATCAAATCGAGATCAACATAGATAAATTAGCATTATTTTCTTTTGGAGTATTTGATAAATTAGCATTATTTTCCCTTCATAAATGTATGTTGAAAATCTCAAATTTTGGGGCATTAAATTCATTAGCCAAACGCGGTCTTAAATCAACAAAACAAGGAGCCAAATCTTTTCCCTCCTACTTCACTTCCCCAAATTCTAGGGTTTCTCTAAACCCTCACTCTCTCTCTCTACACTCAAATCTGACCTTCTTCTTCTCCGCCAATCACCATGTACCTCTACAGTCTAACCCTTCAACTATCCACCGGAATCCTCTGCGCCATAAATGGCAGCTTCTCCGGCGGCAAATCACAGGAGATCGCGGTCGCGCGCGGCAAGGTCCTGGAGCTTCTGCGCCCCGACGACAACGGTAAGCTCCAGTCTCTCCTCTCTGTTGAAATCTTCGGTGCTATTCGCTCGTTAGCTCAATTTCGCCTCACTGGTGCGCAAAAGGATTACATAGTGGTCGGGTCGGATTCGGGGCGCATTGTAATCCTTGAGTACAATAAAGAGAAGAATACGCTCGAAAAAGTTCATCAGGAGACGTTTGGGAAGTCGGGATGCCGTAGGATAGTACCTGGCCAGTACTTGGCAATTGACCCTAAGGGTAGAGCTGTAATGATTGGTGCGTGCGAGAAGCAGAAGCTTGTTTATGTTTTGAATAGGGATAGTGTAGCTAGGTTAACTATTTCGTCTCCGTTGGAGGCGCACAAGAGCCACACTATAGTTTACTCGATTTGTGGGGTGGATTGTGGGTTCGACAATCCTATTTTTGCGGCTATAGAACTGGATTACTCAGAGGCAGACCAGGACCCCACCGGTCAAGCTGCTAATGAGGCGCAAAAGCATTTGACCTTCTATGAATTGGATTTGGGGCTTAACCATGTGTCTAGGAAATGGTCCGAGCAGGTTGATAATGGTGCTAATATGCTTGTGACTGTTCCCGGTGGTGGGGATGGGCCGAGTGGCGTGCTTGTTTGTGCGGAAAATTTTGTTATATACAAGAATCAGGGGCACCCTGATGTGAGGGCAGTCATTCCGAGGCGTGAGGACTTGCCTGCAGAGCGTGGTGTCTTGATTGTCTCGGCTGCTATGCATAAGCAGAAATCCATGTTTTTCTTCTTGTTGCAAACTGAATATGGGGATGTATTCAAAGTGACACTGGACCATGACAATGATAGAGTAAAAGAGTTGAAGATCAAGTATTTTGATACTATTCCAGTCACATCTTCCTTGTGTGTCTTGAAATCTGGGTTTCTGTTTGCTGCATCAGAGTTTGGAAACCATGCCTTGTATCAGTTTCAGGCGATTGGTGATGATCCTGATGTGGAGGCTTCTTCTGCTACACTGATGGAAACAGAGGAAGGTTTCCAGCCAGTGTTCTTCCAGCCTAGAAAGCTGAAGAATCTTGTTCGGATCGATCAAATTGAGAGCTTAATGCCTATTATGGATATGAAAGTGTCCAATCTATTTGAGGAAGAAACCCCTCAAATATTTTCACTTTGTGGGCGGGGACCTCGTTCTTCTCTGCGGATACTGAGACCAGGTTTGGCTATTAGTGAAATGGCAGTTTCGCAATTACCTGGTGTTCCAAGTGCTGTATGGACTGTCAAAAAGAATGTGAATGATGAATTTGATGCCTATATTGTTGTCTCTTTTGCAAATGCCACTCTCGTACTTTCCATTGGTGAAACTGTTGAAGAAGTTAGTGATAGTGGATTTCTTGACACTACGCCTTCTCTTGCTGTTTCTTTGATTGGTGATGACTCCTTGATGCAAGTCCACCCTGGTGGTATCAGGCATATCAGAGAGGATGGGCGTATCAATGAATGGAGGACTCCAGGAAAGAGAACAATTGTTAAGGTTGGGTCTAATAGAAATCAGGTTGTCATTGCACTGAGTGGAGGGGAGCTAATATATTTCGAAATAGATATGACAGGGCAGCTGATGGAGATTGCAAAACATGAAATGTCCGGAGACATTGCCTGTTTAGATATTGCTCCTGTCCCAGAAGGACGACAGAGATCTCGCTTTCTGGCTGTTGGATCTTATGACAATACGATCCGCATCTTGTCTTTGGACCCCGATGACACCATGGACATTTTGAGTCTCCAGAGTGTTTCATCTCCTCCGGAGTCCCTACTCTTTCTTGAAGTTCAGGCTTCATTAGGAGGTGAGGATGGAGCAGACCACCCCGCTAACCTCTTTCTAAATGCTGGCTTGCAAAATGGTGTTCTATACAGGACGGTTGTGGATATGGTGACTGGCACACTCTCAGATGCTCGTTCTCGATTCTTAGGTCTCAGAGCACCTAAGCTGTTTTCTATTTTTGTGAGAGGGAGACAAGCTATGCTTTGCTTGTCAAGTAGACCTTGGCTTGGATATATACACCAAGGTCACTTCCTTCTTACCCCTCTGTCATATGAGACACTTGAATATGCTGCCTCCTTTTCGTCGGACCAGTGTGCAGAAGGTGTTGTAGCTGTGGCTGGGGATGCTTTGAGGGTTTTCACCATCGAGAGACTAGGAGAATCATTTAATGAAACTGCTATACCTTTGAGGTATACACCAAGGAAGTTTGTTGTTCATCCCAAGCGTAAGCTTTTGCTTATAATCGAGAGCGATCAGGGAGCATTCACTGCAGAAGAACGTGAAGCTGCAAAAAAGGAATCATTTGAGTCTGCTGGGATGGGTGAGAACGGAAATGCAGAGCAGATGGAGAATGGTGACGATGAGGAGAACAATAATCCTCTTACAGACGAACAATATGGTTATCCCAAGGCAGAGTCTGGAAGGTGGGTTTCTTGTATCAGAGTTTTAGACCCGAAGACAACACAGACGACCTGTTTACTTGAGCTTCAGGATGGTGAAGCAGCATTTAGCATGTGCACTGTCAATTTTCATGACAAGGAGTACGGAACTCTTTTGGCTGTAGGAACTGCAAAGGGCCTACAGTTTTGGCCCAAAAGATCCTTCGAGGCTGGATATATCCATATATATAGGTTCAAGGAAGATGGGAAGGTTCTTGAACTTCTGCATAAAACACAAGTGGAAGGTGTCCCTCTTGCTTTGGCCCAATTTCAGGGAAGACTGCTGGCTGGAATAGGACCGGTGCTTAGATTGTATGATTTGGGGAAAAGAAGATTGCTTAGGAAGTGTGAGAATAAGTTGTTCCCTAATTCAATTACATCTATCCAGACATACCGTGATCGGATTTATGTTGGTGATATGCAGGAGGTATGTCATCTGAACATCTTTATACATTAATTGGCTTGTTTGACAAAATTATAAAGTTTTATCCTTCAGTATGGAGGTTGCAAGTTATGTTCCTATTTTACAAATCGATACAGAGGGTGCAGATTCTACCCTATCCCTAGATGTATAGTATTAGAATGTTACTATATAGATCTAGGTGCAGTTTCTTCCAACTTATTCTAAATACCGTAATTGTTTGTTTTGCAGTCATTCCACTACTGCAAGTATAGACGTGATGAAAACCAGCTGTACATATTCGCTGATGACACAGTCCCCAGATGGCTTACTGCTGCACAGCATGTAGATTTCGACACCATGGCAGGGGCAGACAAATTTGGAAATGTTTACTTTGTGCGGTTGCCACAAGATGTCTCTGATGAGATTGAAGAAGATCCAACTGGTGGTAAGATAAAATGGGAGCAGGGGAAGCTGAACGGGGCACCAAACAAAGTGGAGGAAATAGTTCAATTCCACGTCGGTGATGTGGTCACTTGCTTGCAGAAGGCATCTTTGATTCCAGGAGGTGGGGAGTGCCTCATTTATGGGACTGTAATGGGGAGTTTGGGGGCGTTCCTCCCATTCACATCCCGCGATGATGTTGATTTCTTCTCGCATTTGGAGATGCACCTGCGACAGGAGTACCCACCTTTGTGTGGCAGAGACCACATGGCCTATAGATCTTCCTACTTCCCGGTGAAGGTGAGTTGGAAGATTTTTCCATCTCCGTCTGTCATGATTGCATGCGATTTGTTTTGTGCACGGTATACTGCTTACTGAATAGGGAGGGAACTAGACAGGGATGCTGCCTAGCTTATGTTACATTGATCAGTTTTCCTTGATGAACTCCTCACTATGTTTCGGTTTCACTCCACGTGGCTCGATGCATTGGCACCACTTCCGTCACATTAGTCTGTCTTGCTTGTTAACTCCACTCTGTGACTGCAGGATGTGATTGATGGAGATTTGTGTGAACAGTTCCCAACTCTGTCTATGGATATGCAACGCAAAATTGCGGACGAGCTCGATAGAACTCCAGGGGAGATCATGAAGAAACTGGAAGAGATAAGAAACAAAATCATCTGAGATTGATCTTCACGTTGATGACTCCTTATCTTTTACATCATTTGTATTTTCAGGCCTGTTGTTTTCCTTGTTACTAAGTATTTAGATTTTAAGGCATCATCTTGTTCATACAGTTGAGGTTTTTGCAGTTTCTATATCTTGTTTGTGTGACATTTGCCGTAATATTAACTTTTTTTATATACATGTTCTTTTTCAAAATAAACATCTCATATCTAAAAGAAAATAATTTCAGACTATACAAGTTTTAATGCGAAGTTAGTTAAGTAGGAGAGGTAAAGTGGTTAAAGGGGGGAGAAATTGAAAAAGAAAATGGCTTACAATAAGAAAAATTATACTCCCTTCTTCATTTCAAGATATTAAACTCGTATATCACTTTGGGTGTCTCAATATACTTGAGTCATTTCTATTTATGGTAAAAATTTAATTTATTACCAACTCCACTTACACCATTAAACAACACCTCCTGAATTCTTGTGTCAAAAGAAATGAGTCTAATATCTTGTGACGGAGAGAGTATTTATTTATAAAAAAATAATATATCTTTTATTCATTAGAATAATAATTTCATTCAATAACACTTTTTTCTAAACATAATAGTAACTTTTACTCAAAAATATAGTAGTATTATTTGTTACAAAAATAATAATTTTAATTGAAATAATTTAGTTTAGTAAAATAAGGTTTTAGCAATAATGAAATATGATGTGTCTTATTACCCACATCAAATTAACTATAATAGATATTATTAAATGTAAGGACAACATAATCCTTTCTGTCGAATTGAATGGAATTAAAACCATTAAAAAAATAATAATCAACAGGGATTTAGGCCATGCTTGTCAATTAATTTATCCTTTTTATAGTTAAGATCTGTATAATTATGTTCTATTATGATTTAAATGTTTATCAACAATATAATAGGGTAATACATTTGGTTAGGGAAATTAAATTTATGGCATTGCCATTAAGTGAAAATAATAATAATAGGTTATCATTGACCAACAAATTTATTCGACGAATACAACAAACTAGTAATCATTAGCATTATATGTTATTTTCTAAATAAGTCAAGATTCTATTACTAAGCAATCCAAATGTGTTAATCTCATTTTATAAATATTATTCTATGATTCAAATTTTCCAAACAAGGAAAAAAATTAAAATCAAGGGGCAACAATAATGGGAAAATAGGACATTAACTCCTATATAAAGCAATGCATGTATTACTAATTTTTCAAGCAACATTGCAAATTAACCAACAAAAATGTCAAATGTCTATGTTCTCTTGCTCCTTGGCTATTACCAATACCCTTTCTCTCGCTCATGAACTTGAAGGCGACATGATTTGGAATATCATTGGTTCACAAATCAAGCGCCACCACCACCACCATCATCACCACGAACACGAACACGAACACGAACAGAAACATGCTTACCCTCCTTCCCACCACGGCCACCACCATCACCACGCTCCATCTCCTCGTGTTCAGCACGCTCATCCTCCTCCTCATAACCATGCTGTGTCTCGACAAGCCCACCGCGCTCATCCTCCTCATCACCACGACCAAAGTCAATATGCTCATCCTCCAAGACACCATGGTTATGCTCCTACTCATCCTCCTCATTACCATGCTCCATCTCCTCAAGCCCATCCTCCTCCTCATCACCATGCTCCGTCTCCACATGCCCACCACACTCGTCCTCCTCACCACCATAGCCACGGCCAACATGCTCATCCTCCGAGACAACATGGTCGTACTCCTGCTCATCCTCCTCACCACCATGACCACTACCAACATGCTCATCCTCCAAAAAATCATGGTCATGCTCCTACTCCCGCTCCACAAGAAGCTCATTCTCAAAGACATCATGGCCATGCTCCTGCCCCTACTCTCCAACATGCTCATTCTCCAAAACACCATAGTCATCATCCTGCCTCTTCTCCTCAACTCTATTCATGAAAATTCAATCGCAATTTAGTTTGATGTTAGTCTTTGTTGAAGATTTTTGTGGAATCAGTTTGAATATTATGGCAATTTAGTTAGTTTGTGTCGACAATTTTTATGAAATCAATTTGAATATTTTGGCAATTAAACTGTAGGCTAGCTAATCTATGAAATTATAAATTTTATTCACATAAGTAATAACTTCTACTTATATGAACAATAATTTTTATATCAAATAACAATAAAATTTTGTTTATAAGAATAATAACTTTTATTCATTAGGACTATAACATTTAACTACAATAATTGTAACTATATTCATTAGAACAATAATTGTTATACATAAAAACAAGTAGTAACATTTATTTATTAAAATAATAACTTTCATTCATTTGAATAGTGATTTCCATTCATTAAAATAATTATACACAATAATAATAGATTTTATTCACAAAAATAGTAAATTTTATTCATGAGAACAATAGCTTTAGTTAACTTTTATTTACAAGAATAGTAATTTAAATTATTAGACCAATAACTTATGTACACTAAGGTGGCGTTCGGTTGCCATGACTAATATCATGAGACTATCCATCTATGATTAAGTTGTGGGATTATTTTAGTTGGAGTGGGGAGGCTATGACTAATTATCATGAGACTATCCATCTAGGATTAAGTTGAAGGGTTCAATCTTATGAACCAAACATATTACATATTTAATCATGAGATTTAATCTTGGCAACCGAACACCCCTAAAACAATAACTTCTTTTTATTAAAATAATACTTAACATTTTTCATTAGAGCAGTAAGTTTTATTCGAATAATAACTTTTAATCATTAGAATATGAAATTTGATCCGGAAAAAGCAGTAACTTTTACCTTCAAGAATGGTAACATTAATCATTATAACAAAAACTTTTGTACATTAAAACAATAACCTTTATTTATTAAAATAATAACTTTTCTTAATTAGAACAACAATATTTTTTTAATAAAAAATAATATACCTTTTTTGTTATTGGCCTCTAATGGAACTTTCAAAAAGTTAGATTTTTCCCACGAACTTTCAAATGGACAAATAATATCACAAACTTTACCCTCCAAAATTATTCTTAAATCCATTAATATAGCAAAAAATTATTAACTGATGGGAAATAACAAACTCGGGTAAAGTTTGTGATATTATTTGTCAATTTAAAAGTTTGTGGGAAAAACCCAACTTTTTGAAAGTTTCATGATATTAGAGGCCAATATCCCTTTAAAATAATACTAACATCTTTTATCAATTAATTTTATCGTTTTTATAGGAAAGATCTAAAGAATAATGCTCAATCATGGATTTAATGTTTTTCTACATTATAATAGGGAAATAAATTTGTTTAGGAAAATTAAATTTATGTCATTGCCATTAAGTAATAATACAATATCATTGACCAACAAACTGATTAATAGACATTATGTATTCTTTTCTAAATAATTTAAAATCCTATTACTAGCAATCCAAATGCATTGATCTCATTTTATCGATTTAGAAATTTAAATTATGAAAAAATAAATGTTATTATATGATTCAATCTTCCAAACACGGAAAGAGATTAAAAGAAAAGGGAGATAATATAGGATTTAAACTCCTATATAAAGCAATGCAGGTATGACTAATTTCTCAAGCAACAGTGCAAAATAACAAATAAAAATGTCAAATAGTATCTATTTTCTTATGTTGCTTCTTGAGCTCTTGGTTATTACCAATATCCCTTCTCTTGCTCATGAACTAGAAGATGATGTGATGTGGAATATCGGTTCACAAATCAAGCATCGCCACCACCATCACCACGGACACCACCATCACCACGCTCCACCTCTTCCTGCTCATCCTCCTCATCACCATGCCCCATCTCCACATGCCCATCCTCCAAGACACCACGGCCATGCTCCTGCTCCTACTCCTCAACATGCCCATTCTCCAAGTTACCACGGTCATGCACCCGTCCCAACTCCTCAATATGCTCATTCCCCAAGACACCATGGCCATGCTCCTGCCCCTACTCCTCAACATGCTCATTCGCCAAAACATCATGGTCATGCTCATTCTCCAAAACACTATAGGCACGCTCCTGCTCCTGCACCTACTCCCCAACATGCTCATTCTCCAAGCCATCATGATCATGCTCATGCACCTACTCAACACGCCCATTCTCCAAGTCATCATGATCATGCTCCTGCCCCTACTCCTCAATATGCTCATTCTCCAAGACAGCATGATCATGCTCCTGCACCTACTCCTCAACATGCTCATTCTCCAAAACACCATGGTCATGCTCATCCGCCAAAACATCATGGTCATGCTCATTCTCCAAAACACTATGGTCACGCTCCTGTACCTACTCCCCAACATGCTCATTCTCCAAGCCATCATGATCATGCTCCTGCACCTACTCAATACGCCCATTCTCCAAGTCATCATGATCATGCTCCTGCCCTTACTCCTCAATATGCTCATTCTCCAAGACAGCATGATCATGCTCCTGCACCTACTCCTCAACATGCTCATTCTCCAAAACACCATGGTCATGCTCATCCGCCAAAACATCATGGTCATGCTCATTCTCCAAAACACTATGGTCACACTCCTGTACCTACTCCCCAACATGCTCATTCTCCAAGTCATCGTAGTCATGCTCCTGCCCCTACTCCTCAACATGCTCATTCCCCGAGACAGCATGGTCATGCTCCTGCCCCTATTCCTCAACATGCTCATTCTCCTACACACCATGGTCATGTTCCTGCACCTACTCCTCAACATGCTCATCCTCCTAGACACCATGGTCATGCTCATTCTCCGAAACATCACGGTCATGCTCATTCTCCAAAACACCATGGTCATGCTCATTCTCCGAAACATCATGATCATGGTCATGCTCCGACACCTACTCCTCAGCATGCTCATTCTCCAAAACACCATGTTCATAATCCTACTTTTCTTCTCATCTAACTTCAAAAGAATAGTATCATTGAATAAAAATTTAGTTACTATTAGTTGTAATAGCTTCAAACAAATAAACTCTATTAAGTTCTTATATGGCGTAATATGTTTTTGACTAAGTTAGTTTGTGTTGAAGTTTTTGTGAAATCAATTTGAATATTGTGGCAATTGAATTAGTTTGTATTGATCATTTTTATGAAATCAATTTGTTAATTTTGGCAATTAAGTTGCAGGCTAGCAGCTAGCTATTCAATGAAATCATACGAAATTCTGCAGAACCTTAATTATATCATCTAAAGTCTAAACTAATTAATACTATATGTAAAAATCATTTTAATGAAACAATAGTACTATCTATCTATACATATATATAATAGGCGAGTTTTGGCCTTAATTTGAATATTTACGAATTATGGGCATAAATTTGAATATTTACAAGTTTTGAGTTATATTTTCAATATTTAAAAGTTTTGGAAAGTATTTTAAATATTAATGAGTTTTGGATAGTAGCTATAAAACATTACAAAATTTTCCCACTATTTTGCTTTTGTAACTGCTTAATAATTTATAGATTTGTATCAATTCATGGCGGTTACCAATTAATTTGTAGATTTATAGAAATATCCGTCCTCCAAAATTCAACCAATAATGTAAGAATTTTAGTCACCCAATTCATATTGGTGGAATGGTGTGGAAGTTGTAACTAATTTTTTTATTTAAGTTGAAAAATAAATAAACTTCATTGGAATTGTGAGTTGTTAAATATCTTAAATTATAATTAAATATAAAAAAATAAAATTAGAAGTAAAACGATTAGCAGAAAAAGAAAATTGAAATTGAGACGTAGTTTTGATAAACTGAATTATAGTAATTAACAAGTTTTTATATTGACAGTCATTTCTACTTTTTATTATATACTTTGTTAAAGCCCATGCATAGAATAATTTAAGAGATCATTATTTGCTGGAATCTACATAATAAATTTAAATACTATAATTCATCACTATTATGTTCTTAGTGTGATTATTATGTTCTTAATATTGTGATATTACTAGGGAAGAAAATTGAAATCATAGAGACAATATTTCACCAGTCTCTAGAATTTGGTGTGTGCATGTTTTTAGAACGACTAAACATATAGACAAATGAAATGTAACTTCCTTGGAATATGTTTACCATGATCGTATGATACGAGTGTTATTTCTTATTTAATTATATTTTTATAGTTATTTATCTAAAATCATTAATTATTATTTTTTCCCATGTAGGGTAATAGGATTCAATGATTGTTTCCCCGCATTTTACAAAATGAGCGTGAAGAAATTAGGGAAGGATAAATTGTTTCTATTTGTGAAATGTGAATGGGAAATTATATGGAGTATATATTTATATATGTGGATTTTTTATATTTTTTTTAGTTTACCATTTTTTAGTTGTATATTTAATATATTTTTTAGATTTTGCATTGATAGTATTTTAGTATGAAGTGTGTGCATTGTGAACTGTGAAGGATTGATATTTTTCTTTTTTGTAATATAAGTGTTGTAATTAACAAATACTCCTACTATTTTCTTATTCATTTAATTTAGTTTATCCACGCGATCAAATTAATAGAACAAAAATATTTTATCTCGCGCATGGGGCAGGTATTAATACTAATTATTTGTAAATCTATTCTTATATAAAAGGAGAGTTTTCTAAAATCTATACTTATATAAAAGAGTTTTGATATTCATTTCGTCCATGAAAAGTAGTATATATAAATTTTTGGGTTAGTATATTTTGTAAAGAATACAATAGGTCGTGTAACGCACGAGGTTGATACTAGTAAATATTAAATTTCGAAGTTAAAACCTTGTAAAATAACTCAGATATAAGTACGATTTCGTGATTTTATGATAATTCGCTTTTTTGTTGAAGATCAAGTAGCTGCATTGGCCTAATATCAATTTGCATCTTCGTCTCTAAATAAAAGGTTTCAAACTAAATAGATATAAAATAAAATAAATAACACTAAATGTAAATTACATAAAATATTGCGCACGGATGGTGCCTCCATTAACATAAAATATAACATTTCTCATTTTTAATAATTTCATATCAAAAGATATAAATTGAATTGTACCACTACATAATTTAAATTCAGTTACAAAATAATTACAAAAGGGAAAACGTTGTTACTGAATTTGCGAAATTAGCCGATATAACGTTGAAAGCGTTACCACAAAACGCGACAAGAGTCTGTTATCAGTTTCCACCTCCATTTTCATGTTCACTTCCACTCCAACCGCAGTGCTAATTCCGGCGACGCTTTTTAGAGAGAGAAACTGCACAAATGAATCGACTCCGCCGCGATCTCTCTCTACTCTTCATTTTCGGATTTTTCACGCTTTTCTCCAATGTCTGCTCCGATCTCGTGATTTCCAAATTGGATCGCCAGGTAATAATCGTTGCTCTTCTTTTCAATTTACAGATTAGCTGTGTTTTTTTTCTTTTTTCATATTTCTGTTTTGGATTCTCATTGTGGAAATTCAGTGATTTTGATAGATTTTTTTGTGTGTGGGATGGTTAGGTTTAAGAAGCTGGATGGAAAGATGTGTTAATTGTGTAAATTAATGAGCTAGGATTAATAATGCTTTCGTGTCTAGGGTTTTAGCTATTGCTATTTTTCCCTTTTGAGATTTGGCGTTCTTAATGAGAATTGAAGGAGGATATCAAATGGAGAATGCAGTGATGTTGCTAGGATATAAATATGAAATGATGACTTGCAATGTGAGCTGAATGTAGAAAGAATCATGTTGAATTTGTCTGCGAAATGAAGTTTAGGTATGCTTGCTTTTTTTTATTTTGTGGAGCTCACTGTGATCTTTGTTAGCTTGAACATCTAAAACTTATTGATGTCGGCTTGCTAATTTTCGATGATTTTGGTGCAGATCGATTTATCATCACAGATAGTTCGATTCACTACATCGCTCAAGGTACTTTTTACGCTGGTGTTGCTAGTGGTTCTGTGTTAGAGTTGATTGCTTTGCAATGTTGTGGTCCTTACTGTTGGTATTATCCTGGTCCAGCTAGAAAATAATGGCGTGGAAGCAGTATCAAAGGTTTTGTTGCCCTACCCTGAAAATCAAGCAAAGAACTTGGCTTTCCTGTTGGTGACAATTACTGAAGGGAAAGGAAAAACGAAAACTTCTTCTGACAGGTTGCCTGTTGATGTTATACACCCTGAAGGAATGCCGTCATTGACTTGGTATGCTGTCTCTCTGCCTAAGGAACTGAGTAAAGGAGGAAGCTTGACTTTGGAGGTTAAAGCAGTATTCACTCATCTACTGACGCCGTTCCCCGAGAAGATAACTCAGGCTGATGCTCAGCTAGTTGCCTTCCAAGATAGTGCACATTATCTCTCTCCTTATGCAGTGAAGGTCCAGTCACTCACTGTAAAATTACCTGAGCCAAAAGTTGAGTCGTATACAAAATTGGAGAATACCAAGTTTTCTGGTTCAGAAATAAAATACGGTCCTTATGAGAATATCCCTCCTTTCTCACTTCCAACAATTATAGTTCACTTTGCAAACAATAAACCATTCTCTGTTGCTCAAGAGTTGGTGCGTGAGATAGAGGTTTCCCATTGGGGAAATGTGCAAGTCACAGAAAACTATAACCTCATTCATGCTGGTGCTGAGCTTAAGGGAGAGTTCTCAAGGTACAGTAATACCCTCTATCAGGAGAATCTCTTTTCATGATTGACCCAACATGTTTAAGATAGCCTTCATTTTGGGATATTGAGAGTATTTATCTTTCCTGTCGGTGATTTCAGACTGGACTATGAGGAACGACCCCATGTTAGAGGGGCATCAGCACTAAGAAGTCTTGTCGCTAGACTACCAGCAAGAGCCCATTCTATTTACTACAGGGATGAGATTGGGAACATTTCTACTTCCAATGTATATAGTGATTCAGTAAAGGTGGGTCTTGATCCCCTCTGAAATGCTCTGATTTGATTTCCTTGATGTATAACCATTCTAGTGATGTGCAGACGCTTCTTGAAATCGAGCCACGGTACCCAATGTTTGGTGGTTGGAGAACAGCTTTCACAATTGGATATGGGTTGCCACTTCAAGATTTCTTGTTTAAGTCAGAGGGAAAACGTTTCCTAGATATCACGTTTGGTTGCCCAATGAATGATATGGTCATTGAAAATATCTACGTGAAGGTACTCTTTGATTCTTAGAATGGAACATAACTATTCTGGATTTTAATTGAACTAAGAAGTATGAATATGAAGTTAATGGTACGGTGCTGGCATAACACATAGCACCCATTTGGCCATTTCCCTTACTCGAACAAACTTCTATTAGTACTGTTAATATAAATTGCTAAAGATTTGCTTGCTTCTACATTTCTAGTGTATTAACACCCATGTGCTTGATTTCTTTCTTTATTTCCTTCTTTTGGTTATGATTAGTTGTTGAAATTGCTATTCTGCAATTTCAGGTCGTTTTGCCAGAGGGGTCGAAGGATATTTCTGTCGTGGCTCCATTTCCTAGCAAAGAGACTCGAGAGGTGCCACTAAATTTCATTTGAATCCATACTTCTTTCCAAGCAATTAACTGTACATCTGTTCTTTTACATTGTTTCTTGATCTGATGCAGGCAAAACTTTCACACCTCGACATTGCTGGAAGACCAGTCGTTGTATTGGAAAAAAAGAATGTTGTCCCGGAACATAATCAAAATTTCCAGGTAATTTGCTGAAATATTTTACCATATGAGAAAAATATACCAGTAATTGTGAAACTAAATTTCTCTTCAAATGGCATAAAAGACCAACTTCCATTGGAGAAGTCAGTAATAATCATCATAATCTACACATGTTCTTTCAAGGGGTCCGTTCAAGTGTGTTTGTTAGATGTAATATTTCGCGTCTCATTAGACATATAGGAAACTACTTGTTTGTGAAGAATACTATCTCGATGTGGACAATAACTACCATATCGCACTTAGTTTGCTCTCTTTTGCTAATTCAGTGTCTACCAAATGAGAATAATTCTCTCCCTCAGTTTCTCATTATCTAGATCTTTTTTTTTGGGGGGGGGGAAAGGTTTACTACAGATTCAGCAGTTTATCTCTCCTCCGAGAGCCATTGATGCTGGTTTTTGGATTTCTCCTCTTTTTTGTCGCATGCATAGCATATGTGCATGCAGACCTCACAATCTCCAAGTCTTCATCTTCTTATATAGCAAAACTTCAATGGGACGAGGTATGTTGATATTCTCCTCCTCTATCTTCGGGTGGTAAATAAATCGATATTGCCAATTCTCATACTCAGATTATTGATTGATTAAATTTTACAGGTCCAAACTGCAATCCAGCAGTTCCAGAACATCATGAACCGTGTATTGGTCATTCACAACAAGCTAGATGCCTCTCTGCGTGACCTTTCAAGGACAGGCGACGTTCAGGCTTGCAAAGCAGCACGCAAAACTGCAGACGCTTTTCTAAAGGAACTAACGAAGGAATTGAAACCCTTGTTGTCGTTCTTGCAATCTTCTCCGCAGGCGCTTCATATAGTGGCCAAGGTAACATTCTGCCATTCTGTTATTTAAAATTTTAGAGCTAATATATATACCTGCTCATTGCATATTCATGTGGTCCATCTCTTAACTCTCCGGAATTATAAGCAAATGAACGTGCAACAGATCCCGATTGGCTTGACTTTCTCTGATATGTACATACACAGGTGGAAGAATTGGTGGTGAAGGAGAAGGAGCTGCAAGAGAAGGTGATGCTGAAACACTCCATGGTCGTGGATTCTTATGAGAAGAAGTCCGGTGGTAAGGACATCGACAACCGCATCGCTGCGGTTCAGCAGAAAATCACACTCTTGAGACAGGAAGTTGATGATCTTCTTGAAGTAATCGACGAGATATAATGTAGGATGGAAATGAGATGAGATTTTAACAAAATAGGTGGTAGACATTTCATTCTCAATTTTTGCTTCAATTTTGTTGCGACTTAGAAACTATCTGCATTTATTTGAAGTTAAACTTACATAGGAGTATAACACAGGAATTTGTGCGGGATTGCAAATCTATACTAATCTAAAGTGACAGTTCGGTGGAAAGTCAAATTTACCCTTTTTGGCGGGAAAAAATTAAAGTATGTGAAAGGGCACTTTTGGTAAATCCAATTGGCTAAATGTTGTTTAAATATTACAAATAGTACGCTACTTCCAAGACTACATAGAGCTACGTGCATTTTTACAAATCTGTCAAAATAGAAGTTCATAGAAAGACACAGCTATACAAGGAAGAAAACATGGGGCAAGAAAAAAGAAAGAAAACATACAAACTCATAAATAAAATCACAATATTTGAATTATAATCAAATCAACCAAGAAAAAAAAGAGAGGAAGGAGAATAAGAGAAATGCCACCGCCGGCGGCGCCGCAGGTTAGGCGGCAGTGCAGACCCACCAAAATCCTCCGGAGCACACAAAACGATACTTGAATGCCGGAGCACACTACAACGACGCTGGCTGGCCAGGTTCTTGCAGGCGGTGAAGCAGGACGGAGGAATTGGCGAGGCAGAGCGGTGGAGCGGCGAGGAATAGCGGAAGTAGCGGCGGCGAGAAAGGCTGGTGGGCGTGGTGGCTAGGAAAGGCTAATCCCGCCGATTGAGAGAGAGAGATTGAGAGAGAGAGAGGGGGGGGGGGGGGGAGAGGCGGCTTTTTTAATCACGTAGGGTTTATAGGGAGTATTAGTTTATGTACATATTATTAGTTTATGTGGGAAAACATTTGTTGGATTTATAGTTTGTTGGATTTAATTGTTTGAAAACATTTAACTCAAAAAACACCCCAGCTTACTTTATGTAGGAATATATTATTTGGACCTTTTTAAGAAGAGTTCTAAATTGGGTATTACGATTAAAAATTATGTATTAAAAAATAGTAAGTGGGATTTAATTTGATCATTGGATTTTAATAATACAGTAGTATGTAATTTTTAAAATACGTAGATTCTTTTCTAATAGTAATTAAATTTTTATATTATTAATTTTCTTTTATTTATGTTCAATTGAAATTGTGCTTGAGAGTTCAATTTGCCTTCTATTTTAATTAAAATTAAAATAATACTATTTATTATTGCAATGTCTCTTCTCCGAATTAATTCATAAGCTAAACGACAACATAAATATGTAATCATTTCAATCGTCCAATATTTACTCGATTAAAATTTTTAGTATATTTTAATTAGTCCTAAATTTAATATGTTCTAATTAGTTTCATAATTAAATAATCTATACTAATCTAAAGTGCAAGTTTGATGAAAAGTCTTTAATGCCTTTTTGGAGGGAAAATGGAAAGATGAAGTGTCTTCTATTCAAAAATAATTTTTTAAGGCAAAAACAATTGGACAAATAATAATCCAATAAAATGCTAACTTCTTGAAGAAGCGTTAAAACACATTTAAATAGTGCACTACCATTAGATTTTTTTTATAATTAAGTTATTAAATTTATAAATTAATTAACCTTATATTTGAGTTAAATTGGAATTGTGCTAGAGAGTTTAGTTTGCCTTCCATTTATTTATGTTAAAATTGAGATTTAATCATTTATTGCAATACTTTTTCTCCGAACTAATTCACAAGCTAAACGACAACACATATATATAAAGCTTACAATTTCCATCCTATATTTACTCAATTAAAGTTTTTAGTTCTTATATTTTAATTCGCCTCTAATTAAACCATACTACTAAGTTTATAGATTAAACTAAGGAATGAGATGACATTATATATATTTAAAATTAAATCTAACTTAATATAACTTCTTAATATAAAGAGTAGTGTAAATTCTCACATTATTCAAAACAAAACAAGATGCATAAAATATTATCGTTATTTTAAGTGATAGTAGTAGTAATTTACTTTTTATACGTATATGTGGCGGGAAGTAAGAAATTTATTCTTTCCAATATAAAAAATTCATTTAGTCTTTGGCAATGTATATCAAGTTATGTTATGGTCTGAAATTAAAAGAAAGAAATAAACAGTCAACTAAAATGTGATTATTGGACAATACAAATTTTCCAACTTGACTTCTCAAAGTTTTAAATTTATATGATTTAAATTATTCATATATTTAATGTAGATATGTTTAATATTCCATATATTTTTTTCAAATTATTTTTTTATAAATTAAGTTATTTAATTTATATATTAATTTACCTTTATTTGGATTAATGACTTGCATAGCACTTTCAATAAACATCTTTACTCACAAATTTTATTTATTTGTATATCTTATTCTAATGAATTCATACTCTTTGATCATTACCCACACATCTTATTTGTGTCATTAATTTTATTGTTCTTACTTCACTTAGATTATAAATTAAAATTGCATAAATGTTTCATTCACTAGGGAGTAGTAAATTCTTCATTTTGAGTGAGACAAGATAAGTATATTTCTGTTTTTTTAAATCTCCATATTGCTTTCAATTCTTATTTTCTATATATTTATTATATTTTATATTCATTATTTGAAACTCTTATGTCCCGTGCATAGCTCGGGTGTTAATACTAGTTTTATAGAATGTTGCACTATTTAGATTATTACTATCATTTAATACTTATCATTTTATGATTCAAAATAAAATGTACCCCCTTCGTTCTACAGTAATAGAAGCATTTCATTTTGCGCACTCATTTTGAAAAAATAATTATAAATAGTTAAAGTGGAGAAAAAATAAAGTAAGAGAGAATATTGTAGATAAGACTCTTCTCTACATTATTCTCTCTATTACTTTACCCTCTCCACTTTAACTAGTATTATTTCTTCAAAACGAGTGAAGAAAATGAAATGTCTCGTAAAGGAGGGAGTAATATTTGGCGATTGAGATATTGATGCGGAAACCGAATATATGCATCCTTCATCTACATGACTATTGTGTAATTTGTGTATGACGTCTAATTTCAATAAAACATAAAATAAATCAAACAAAACATGTATTTTCGAGTATCACATCAATAATGGATCATGAAATTTTTACGGGATATTTTATTTCCAAAATAAGACACTAGATTATTATTATCTAAATAGTTAGTATAGTATTTTTGAGCAAATGTCCCAACTAATGGAACAAAAATTGACCATTTATCCCATTTTATTTTAGAGAGAACATCTTTTTAGGTCCACGAACTTTCTCAAAGTATCATTTTAAGTCCATGAAGTTTGAAATATCATTTTAGGTCCATCAACTACAAATTAATATCATTTGATGTATTTTGAACTTTTTCCGGACGAAAATGCCTTAAAGCCTTCAAATTAAAAGTTCGTGAACCTAAAAAGATATTCCCTCTTTATTTTATTACTTAAGTTGTACATTACTTAAGTTGTTTTTCTAGTATAACTATTAATTAATTGAAAACGTTATTTAACTATATTTGGAGACACGAGTTTTGGCGGTATAGCAATTTAGCGACGCTTAAATCCAAAACCTTCAAATAGCGATTTTCGCCATATCCATTACGACCATTTTTTGAGCTTTGGTAGCTACAAAACCAAACCCTAGAAAGATTCATTCAACATTTCCTTGTTTGATTCACAAATGGAAACTTCGCTTAGGTATGGTGGAGATTCCAAAACTCTGCGAATTCACGCCAAGGAAAAAATCCCCATTTCCCCCAATTCCATCTGCCAGGTTGAAAATTCTTCTCTTTTTTTTGCTGATTAATCTCTTCTACTATCGTGTTTGCTTACTCAGTTACGACTGTATTTGAAACTTTCTGTTACGACTGTTATTTCACACTCAAATTTGAGTGTAAAATGATGTGTTACTTTGAAGGTTTTTGAGTTTTGTGTGAAAACTGAATCTTTTGTTTAGTTAGAGATAAGGTGGGAAATTAAACTATGTTGTTAAGAAATGTTGTTTCTAGTTATGATTTGGAAGCGATTGCAATTTTTTTTGTGTTGATTGATTAGTTTTCTAAAGGTAGCCCGTTTACTTGTTTGATTGGATTATTCTGGTTTTCGATTGCTTGTACGAGCATGGCTTTAACTATTAGTAGCTCTTTAGCTCACCTCCTAATCATACAATGTGGTTAGATATGCTGAGAATCCTTGGTTTCTTGTTTTGTTGCAAGCTGTTTAGAACGACGTTGAAGAGGTTGTTCGATGTTACTTTTTTTACTAGATTCTCGTGCTTTTATTTATTCGTGCTAAACTGTTAACTTGCTTGTGTCTTTTGATTGGCAGATTCAAGGAGAGCTCGACACGAAGCTTGGAGCTCCTACTTTCGTGCACGGCTTGATTAGATACTTCCATCCCGAGGTGTATTTTTTTCGTGTTTTTCAATTGGTTAAATTGATTTCAATTTATCACATCTTCAGCTCAATTTCAATTTCGTGTTTTTCGTGTTTTTAATGTGTCATCATTTAGACAAAAGAAGTTAGCCCCTTATCATGTGTAATAAAAATAGGAAATATAAGTACGAAAATCATGGGATTGTTTCTTTTATTATGAGATGAGTGATTGCACATTTTCTTTTGCATCCAATGCAGTATTTGATTTGCTTTCCATAGATATAAAATGTCGTACCCAGAGTTTGACATGTTTCCCGACCTTTTTAGTCATCAGCTAGCCTTGGTGTGGGCCTTCGGTACAATAAGCGGGATAAATTGCACTACCACGTACGTGGGAAGAAGGCATTTCCAGTGACTACAGATAAATTGTTTAACTTCAATGTTAAGGGTCGTTGTAATATCGATGAGGAATTGAAGCAGGTTACTATTATTCTCATTGACCTAGCACGCTATTTTCTTGATTCTTTATTTTTTTTTTCCGGGCCAACCGCCAACCTTAACGCTATATTGGATACAGTTTGATTACTCTGCTGCTACTGAGTTTGTTTGGAACATCTTTGATGTTAAAAAGAGCCAGGATGTGCGCATCAAGTTGGGATACGATGTTATCGATAAGGTACATTTGCTCTCCTAGAGGCGTTCTTGACTCACTTTACCTCACTGTTTGTCCCAAATGAAATGAAATCTTGATTATCCTAACACTCGCCTTACATGGTCATGTCTGCAGACTTCATATTTGCAAGTTCGGGAGAACAATTGGACATTCAATCTTGATCAGAACCGGAGATGGAATGTGAGGTACGACCTCTAAACACATGGCCGATCTTGTGCCTGTGATGATCTTTCATTCGGATTGACTGTAATAGTGATGCTTTTAACTGTAAATCGCGCTGTCTTAGGAGTTGTCGATGTTGAAACCAGAATTCATTTTTGTATACCTATGACAGTTTTTCCTATTGAAATATTTATGCAAATGCATTTTGAAGGCATTATAATGCTTTTTTTTCTCAGTTACAGTCCTTATTTTGTTTGAATTTTTCAGTTTCCATACTCTTTGTTCATCATAGTTGAGTTGTATTCATTTTTTTTGTCGTCCCATTATGGTTGAGTAATTTCTCTTTATGACAATAATCAACGGATTTAATCTCCCTCTTACTTATGTTTTAGCTATAAAACTGGGAATGGTATTTACTAAACTTTACACGATGTTACTAATTTACTAATATTTGTTTTGGGTTATCCATAAAATTAATTACATAATTTCCACTAATAATATTTCAATCATTTTTTTCTATTTCTGATCTATTTAGGGGTGAGCATTCGGGTTTCAGTTCGGTTTTTTGCTCAAATTGAACCAAAATTGAAAAACCGAATTTATTTCAAAAACCAAACCGAACCGAATCGAAAAATCGAAAATCGAATTTCAAAAACCGAACAAAATTGAAAAAACCGAAATTTTCCAAAAAATCGAACAAATATGGAATATACATTAATATATATATATAATATATAAAATTAATAGAATATATATATATATATATATATATATAATGCATATTATATCAAATATATTAAAAGAATATATATTATATATATGATATAATATATTAAATTAATAGAATAAATATATGTAATATTATATTTAAATATAATTTGGTTTTTCGGTTTTTTTTTGCCCGAACCGAAAAACTGAATTTTTGAGTTTTTAAAACAGAACCGAAAAACCGAAAAAACCGAACCGAATTTTAAAATTTCGGTTTGGTTCGGTTCGGATATTCGATTTTTGGTTTTTTTACTCACCCCTACATCTACTTTTACTAATTTTACATTAAAATGTGTGTAGTTTACTATCAATACTATTAACAGGGGACGTCTGGACGAATGTAGTATATATACAACACCTCATATCGAATTATCGTTCCACGTTCTAAATCGGAGTTCAACAATTTAATTCAACTTTCCGATGTCGGATTCTAGGTCACAAGCAAAAATTGTAACTTTATGCAATGCTCTAAATTTTAATTAAAAAAACGAAAGTTCATGTCACGCTTGAGAAATTGGGTTTAATTAGGTTAATTACTAATATCAGTGCCTAAATTTGGGTAGGGTCAAGAAAATGGGTTAGGATCGGGTCGGTTTGCTTTACTCTCAACCGCTCGATTCAAATTAATTTTCCACTAATATATTTATATATTAATGCGACAAATTTGAGTTGAAAAGTGCATTATTATTGCACCCAAAAAATGGTTTTAATTGAGGCATACTCATTTGTAGACACACAAAGTGCTTCGTGATTACGTGTGGATTGGATCCATTTCCACTCAAGTCAAATGGATTGGACTATGATAGTAATTTTTTTACTTCACATTTTTTTATTTTATGTGAGACAACTCATATATGGATATTTCAACATGTCCTTATATGAGCCATTTATTTGTTTAACGAGAGGAGATCAACTAAACTCCAATGAGATTTAATTTTGAGACCAATTGATAGTAAGGTAAATGATTTAGGTATATAATATGGTTCATATCTCTTTTATTTGAATGAGGGTATAACTAGCAAATAATTGCTAAAATGATTTATGGTTTCAAATTCTTTCACATACTTGAGTTTAACAAAAGTGCATATCAAAGCTAACTCCTTTTGCTTTAAAAAAACATTAATCTTGTAGGAAGCAAATCTTTCTTGACCACTAATCATGTGATTTATGACCAACTACGCTTCAAAACTTAAAGTAGTAGTACTAATTAAGGCTAGTCCAACAGTAATGGAATTTTATTCAATAATTTCTTGTTTTTTTTAATATACAATTATTCCTTAGCAAAAGTCTATGAAGAAAATTAAATAAAGCTAAAAGAAGCCTTAAAATAGGGGGTGGAAGAACTATTGACAATTTAATAGCATTATTTCATTCAGTAAAATATACTCTTACTCGCACACTATTTTTTAAGGGACGCTACTAAAATGATCTTAGCTAACAAGTAAAAATTTAGTAGTCAAGACATAATTGTAGTGGTCAATCAATTATAATTTTAAAAAAAGAATAATAAATATTTTTACAATTATAATTAACTGAATATATCATATACCAACGTAATAAGTGGAGTACTTTTATAGCCAAACAAATATATGAAAAAAACAGTACTATCAAGAAAGTGGAAATTTTGATCTTTTTACTTCTGATTAGAATAAGGTAAATAAATAAAACAATACAAATAAGAAAAAATAGTCCCAAAATAGATTTACTTTGTATATTAATGTCGGTTTGGAGATAGAAATGCTTCCTTCCTAACATGATTATTACTTCAATGATTTAGACCGATAAAAGCATAGTTTGGTAACAACTAACAACATATTAACATGCTTCACACATATACTACTAGTTTTGATTTATTTTTAAATTTTCAGCCACATGTATTTATAATTGTATATAGTCCAATCACATTTCGCGTACCAAAATAAAACTCAATTAATTCCAAATTAGGTCCAACTCTAGTTAATTGGAAAAAAATGATAATCATAGTACTCAATTCTTAAATATTTTGCATTGTTAAATGAACTAAAAATATTCCCAAAGTAGTAGGGATATAGATTTCATCTAAATTGCAGAAACGCCCCTGCATTAACGGTATTTCCCAGTTTAAAATGTTAGTTTAAAATCAAATCAAAAATAAACTTCAAAACCCAACATACACACACACACACACACTCTCTCTCTCTCTCTATACCGAACTTTCTCTCTCTACATGACCGCCCGTTCACGGCAGCTCGGCGGCGCAATCTCACCGCCGTCGCCTTCCGAAACACCCTCCCCTCCGGCCGACGCGCTCGACTCCGATTTCGTCGTCATCCTCGCGGCTCTCCTCTGCGCCCTAATCTGCGTGCTCGGCCTCGTCGCCGTCGCGCGGTGCGCCTGGATCCGGCGCCTCTCGGGGAGATCGGCGCCGCCGACGCAGCCGAGGCGGTCGGAGGCGAACAGAGGCCTGAAGAAGAAGGTGCTGAAGTCGCTGCCGAGGGTGACGTACGGCGAGGACGCGGAGCAGGCGGCGAAGCTCTCGGACTGCGCCATTTGCCTGGCGGAGTTCGCCGCCGGCGAGGAGATCCGCGTGCTGCCGCAGTGCGGCCACGGATTCCACGTCGGATGCATCGACAGGTGGCTCGGATCGCACTCGTCGTGCCCGTCCTGCCGCCAGATACTGGTGGCGGCGCGCTGCCGGAAATGCGGCAATTTGCCCGCGGCGGCGATGAGAATCGCGTGAATAGGTTTTTGCCTTGATTGAATTTTTTTGAAATCTCTCTCAGCTGCTTGAAATTAGGGATTGCGAAAGCAATCGATTTTTTTTTCTTCTTATTTTTTTTTGTATAGATTGAAAGTTGTGGTTTGAGAGGCATAGTTTGGAAGCTCGCAATCACAAAATTTGGTAAGTTAGGTTTTTAGGAAGATTTAATTTTTATGGAAGGAGATAGATAGATAAATAAATAAATGTAGTAGTATTAAGTTATTTATTCAATGTTTTTGTAATTTATTTGAAGGTGAAAATTGATACTTGTAGTGTTGTATTTTTTAAGTACGTACTTATTATTTATACCTACAACGTACGTTGATTTATTTTCCATAATTTTGGCATAATCCAGAATTAATGATTACTGATTAGTGATTAAAAAAAGTGAAAATAGAAGGTGCTCTTAAACTTCACTTCTATTTGATCTAATATGGTTTGTTTATTTGTATATTCATGAATTCTAGTATGAATGTATACACTAGGACCTACGTAATTTAAAATATTTAAGTTGTATATATAAATTAATATATGATACAAATATTTAAAATAAATTTTTTATTATACACTTTTGAAAATCCACTACATACTTATTTCTAATATTGTTACTAAATAGTAGGACGAGTAGTAATTAGAGAAAAAAAATGGATAATCTTTCATGAATAAGTTCAATGTGGAAACCAAGGACTAGGCAATTATGATAAATCAATTATCAATTAAAAAATGATAACTTTGTCTATCATTGAGATTAATTAGTTGAGAATGAGATTCCATAAGCAAAGATACAAACTTTTTTTTATCTTCAATTAATCATGCAGGCTTTATGTCCAATCAATTAAGCTTAAAATAGAGGAGAAATATTACTACTAAATACGAGTGTTTCTAATTACTACTATTACTTTGTTTTTTTTGTTTTTTTTTGTTTTTTTTAACTCAAAATCATTCCCAATTTTTTCACGTCTCTTCTGCACTACCATTCCACTGCTAGCCAATGTTGGCACTAAATAGGTAAGTATATTTATAATAAAAAATAACTATAACAAGAAAAAGAGTGACAGGAGCTATTTATTAAAAAATTATTATCTTCTTAAACACAACCAATAAATAGTGATGAGTTGGTTAGATAGTGATCGAATTTTCTTACACATATATATACACTTGTCGTATCAGGTTTGATGGGGTTTTAATGGTATCTATATTTGATAAATGTAAGGGAAAGAGAGGCCCGCGGGGGCGTAGCGCAGTTGGCAACGGAGGGGCGGATCTTGCTGCAATGTAAGGGAAGAGAGGTATGTATTTATTGTGAATAAAAAAGTTTATTATTTTAATCATACAAGTTACTAATTTTACCATCCCATGATTGTTTTAATTATTTATAATTATACTTGATTCATTGTTTATTCATTAGATATTAGTCAAATCAATTAGTGACACTTAAGTTTTTAAGTCGGTAGCCAAATAGTAGTACAACCTAATTAAAGACATCAATATGACAATGTTGGTGGTTTCAATATACTTTATATCCTAGTTCTTGTCGAATTTTACATTTGTTGGATGATATTTCAAACATATGAAAGAAATTAACTAATCCATTCGATTCGTATTAAGTTAATTAATTTATCTTCTTTTCTGAAACGTTTCAAAGATCCAAACACCATTTATTTGAATTTTGTCCCAAAATTAAATGTCTTAATTAACTTCGAATAAAGGGAACATAATTTTTCATTGAATTTTCGAAAATAGCATGAAAACGAATTTTTAGTATTAATTTTATGTGCTTTTTCCTATAGAAAAAAGATGAAATGTGTATATTTAAGTACTGAACAAATCGGAAGATAGAACGCATACTAGTTGGTAAGACGTGTCATCCCATCAATAGGTCGAAGGTTCGAATAACCTATGCACATCTTAAATAAGAGTAGCTATATAAAAAAATTGAATTTAAATTATCAATAATTTAAAAATTAATTTTTTTTGTTATTATATAGTAAGTTGTGATGCCAAGAGAGTTTGGTAAACAAACTAATAAGCAAAATGTAGAATTATTGAAGGGATAATTGAATACGTGTTGAAAATTTGATCATACCAATAAACTTCCACTCCAACTACTATCCATTTTTCATTACATTAATCATCCAAACCTTACTTAACATTAGGTTGTAATAATAGTGAACTTATATTAATTAATAAATGGATTAATTTTCGGAAAACAACATACGAAATTTAGTATTATTTTTGTACTCCTATCATTTTTAAAATGTTGCAACTATAGTATCATATTTTTGTATATAGAGATGGAGTAGAAGCATGCCAAAATAGATTACAATTTACAGTGGACTTAGCTAATAAATAACTTAATTATTTTTAAAGTGTAAAAGTTAGGCGAAGATAAAGGAAAAAGATAAGATTGTAGATAGTTATTACACCCAAAAATTCATGCCACTTAATGTTAGTGTTACTATCTATCTAAATAATTGATTAGTAATTAAATATCATTTTCGAGATGGGCGCCATAATTATATAGTTGGAATAAACACAAATTATCGAATATTGTTGTGAAAGAAATAGACTTTTTGTATAAGTTAATGTATGACCAAAATCTAGAGTCACGAGTTTACTCTGTTAGACCTCATCACAAACGCAACATTTACATGCGCAAATGCCGGCAGACCTAATTATACAGACGCGAATGTCGGAAAATTATTTTGTCAACATTGTTATATCTTTTATCTTTTCTTTAGGTGATTGTTGTATAACAATTTGCACGATACTGGAAAAAAGGTTCGAAGTTTTTGTTTAGTACTACTACATAGGACTAAAATCTTGAGTCACAAGTTAGTTATATTAGACCTAAATCGCTCACACAACGTTCACAAATGCAGACACAAATGTCAAACAAAATGTTTTTTTTAAGTTCTTCGAAATTACATTCTCGAGCGATTCAGTTCACTAGTAGGTGATTGTTGAATAAAATTGAAAAAAATCAGATTAAAAAAAAGTTTCTAAAAATGGCTTAGTGGGGCCCTCCTCACCCACCCGACACATTAAATGTACATGTAGTCAGAGAAATAATCAATCGATCTAATAATGTCAGCTAGAGCAAGACACGTGTTATCATGATCACTACGGTTAGCAAAGTATATCCTCTGTCTTCAACCTCATGCAAAGAACATGCTCCTACCTCATATTTTTTGATAAATCAGGCATAATATGTGATTTTTTGCTTCCTACATGTATTTGTTTTAGTTAAACGTTACATTGGAAAAAAGTGTCTATTTTTGGTAGTTTTGAGAAAACATGTTTTTTCCTTGTATTCTAGATGGTGTTCAAAGTATTAACTGAAATTTGCAAAACATAATTAAAAAAATTAATGATTGGCTCTCCCTTAAAGAATATGTATATTAGGATTATAAAATTAAACAAATTAAACCGTTTATTGTTTTAAATATATAAAAGAAGAAATTAAGCCAATTATTGTGGAAACGAGAAGTATTGATTCTTCAATTTTAAAAAACAGAACTAGTTTGGTATACTTGGAGCTCTGAGTTACTTGAAATATTGTTATTAGTTTTGGAGCTTACAAATATTTTTTAAGTCCACATAAATTTGAATCCAATTCTAGAATTTATTAATTTTCATTTGATAAAACCTCACGATATATAAATTTAAATTGTAGTAGTTTTTTTCAAAAAAAATAATTTTGAGACTTATACCGAAATCTGAATGGCTGATGAAGAGATAGGCTTTCAAAAATGAACCATTTTAAAGGGCTCGAATTTGAGCAAAATTTGATTTTAAAGAGCTCAATTTCAGAAATTTAGCCCAAAATTGTACTCCTATTATGAGAATCCTATTTTTACACAAATTCTATATGTTATTTAAATTAAAAAATTTTACATGTATGGCATATATCTCATGTAACATGTACTAAAATTTAATGTAAAAATAGCATTAAAATAAAATTAAAATCTTGGACATCTCATTGTAACACACAATGCTTAAAAAAACTGTAATTATGTAAAACACAAAGTGCAATGCTACACACTGCACAAAACTGGTTGGGATGGCACCACCATCCACGTCAGCACAGCCGACGGTTCGAGCTCCTTCCCTCGGTCTAGTCGGTCTTGGCCGCCCCTTGCTTGGCCCCGACGGCGAAGAACTCCGTGATGACCTCCAACGGCATCCCCTTCGTCTCCGGAACCCTCAAGAATATGAATATCCACGAGACGACGCAGACGACAGCATAGATCCCGAACACGCCAGCTAAACCGATCGAGGTCAGCATCACCGGGAGCGTGTACGTGACGATCACGTCGCATATCCAGAAGACCAACGCGCAGATGGCAATGCAGATTCCGCGCACCCTGGTCGGGAAGATCTCCGAGCATAAGATGTTCGGGATCGGCCCGTACCCCATCACGAACGTGCAGAAGTAGATAACGACGCAGACTGTCGAGACGACAGCGTGGACGACCTCTCCGAAATCGAAGAGGTTCCCGATAACGAGAGCGACGAGGGATATCACTAGAACTGGTATTGTTGTCAGCAGCAGTGACCTACAAAATAGCAACCGAAGCCGGCTTAGCTTCGACTACACTACGCGTTTGATGAATATATAAAATTCGGACACGAAAATCATACCTTCGACCAGCCACATCCATGAACCTCATAGCAACGGCGATGCTCGGAAGCATCAAGAGATTTGTGACGGCGCTGATGAGGAAAGACGCAGAGTTGGAGCCGAGGCCGAGGTTCGAGAGAAGAACGTCCACGCCCGCCTGCTGAAGGATTTGAGGTGTGTAGTAGAGAACGCCGTTGATACCGGAAAACTGCACCGAAGAAGGGATTCATCAGCTAGTGAACACGAGAGGCGTTCGTTTAAAAGACGAGGTTAGTTTTAAGTATTCGTACCTGCTGCAGTATTTGGATCCCGATCCCGACAATCAAAGCCCGTTTCACCCCTGGCTCGAGAAGGGCCGCCAAAATCGAGACTTCTCCAGCAGATTGCGAAGGGTGCGCCATTGCAGGTCCGGCTGGGCGCTGATTCATAAGATCTTTCGAGAAAAGGGCGGGTTGGCTCACTAAAGCCGCCGCCTGGATATAGTCTCCGTCTACATTAGCAGCGTGATCTCCGGGGATTGAAACGAGAGAGCCTCGTCTCGAGCCAGGGACACCACCCTCCTGGTGCAAATATATCCTCTTAAAACCTCCCTCTTTCGTCTCTCGTTCGGACCATTTCCACGCCAACTGCCAGCCACCGCCGATGCCCATGCTACTCGCATCTCCAGCGTTCCCCTGCATAGCCAGGACGCTGCCGTGGGATTGAGGCCCCATTCCGTCCTTCTCTAGACTCGTCGTTTGGCGCGAAATCAGCGGACTATGCAAGTTATCGTCGGACTCTACATCATCCGATCTGTAGCCCTCGCCTTCTTCTCTTTGCAAGCTCTCTTCGTCCCACTCTTCGTCGTTCTTCATATTAGGCTCGGCGGTGCTGAACATGCTGCCGAAGTTGGGGAACAGCATGCTTCGCATGCTCCCTGTTTCTGGAAGCTTCTCGTGGACGCTGCCGAAGAGCGTCACTAGAGGATCCATAAGAGGCACGCTCGGAGTTACCAAGCTTCCTTGGCGAGAGACGATGCTGAGACGGCTCTGCCCGGTGACGGGCTTCGCAATCCACGAGAGCCCCTCCTCGGGTCCGTACAGTTTGATTGCGCCTCTGTCTGCGGTCGGCTCCTGGTCTTCGTCTAACTCATCTACTGGACCGATGATGTACTCTTCTATCGACGCATCACCACCGACAGCGAGGCCTTCGACCAATAAAGCCATTTCACCTGAGGATGAAAGGAGCACGGTTAGTCTAATTTACACCTCTCGTTCAAAACGTATTTCAGCAACGCTATATTTCATATCCGTACAACTACGCCCACCCATCGTAACAACATTCTAGCATTAGATATTTCATATGACCTTCGAAATTTTTCAATCGATGCCAAACCAGACATTGCAGAAAGTAAGAAATAAAATGCTATTTCGACAATGATAACCGAAGTCCTATAGATTTTTAGCTCGTTGTAACACTTGCTAGACTAACATACTAATTAGAAACATCGAGCACGTGATTTTCGACATGAATTCCACGAGGGCGAGAGGAAAAATTGCCAACAACCATAGACAACTCAGCACAAACAAGATCAAATGTATAAGAAGGTAAGAAGGTTGTCGTGTCCAAATCGCAAAATCAGGCATCACGTCGATAAGACGAGTAATTAAACAATTGCTATCAAGCAAGATCAGCTACACCACAAGTTAAAACTGCGTGATAAGAAGCCTTAAGTCATGCCATTTGATACACAAAGTGACATTTAAAAGTTTCTAAATTGAGCAAACATACCAGAGACGTCCTCCCTGCCACGTAGTCTCTGCAGCACTCGTTTGGCCTCGAGCATCTTCCCTTTACTCACGAGCCATCGAGGAGATTCAGGCAAATAGAATACAGTCAAAGCAAAATACACAAGAGCCGGGACAGAAAGAACTCCCAGCATCAATCGCCAGCTAGGCGAGGCCAGCAACGACATCCCAAAAATCATACAATATGCCAGAAACATCCCACCTGAACCCGTAAACTGGGGGAGCGTATTCAGCAGGCCTCGTATCTCAGAGGGTGCAGTCTCGGATATATAAAGGGGGACGAGAGTAACGGCAAGTCCAATACCAAACCCATTCAACAGCCTTGCTAGGAGCAGGACATAGACGTTAGGCGACCACAGCATTATAATCCCACTTAGGAAATAGAACATGGACGAACAAATAAGCATAGGACGTCGACCAACCCAGTCTGAAATCGTCCCCGAGCAAGTAGTGATGAGCGTGGCACCGATGAGGGACATTGCCACGATAAGCCCTTCAATGGCGGCCGACAACTCAAGCTCTTTTTTAATGTAAACAACAGCACCTAATTACACAAGGATTAACCAGATAAGCATAAAAATGAATACTTGAACAAAATGCTAATAGCTCTAAGAGCAAAATTGATGCCAAGAATCAGCAATACAAGCATGATTTATTTTCAAGATTAGGCACAAAACAATATGAATCAACAACACAGAGCTTGAATACCCACAATATAACTCTCTACAACACTTCAAACATATGTAAATCAATCAATCTCTCATTAAAAAAAACTACTAAAACAAAATCAAAGTTGAGAAATAACCAGCAATGGTTGCATTATCCCATCCCTGCAAGAAGTTGCCAATTGTGGCAGCAATAGCCACCAATGCAGCTCCGTTCATCTTCTCAAAATCGAAATCGACAAACTCCAATCCTCAAATCTCTGTCCAAACAAAACACCAAGATCAATAAAACAGTATCAATTCAAGAAAGAAGAAAGCAAAACACAGATCCTCATAAACCTAGGCTCAAAAATCAGATTCAAAAATCAGCCATCAACATCAAGAAAAAGGGCAGAGAGAGAGAGATGGTATTACCTACTGAGAAAAGCTAAAAGGGGCAAAATTGAAGTAAGCTGCTCAACTCACTACGCCTACTAGCAAAGTGTGAAATAGTACGTATATATTTACTACCTCACTAGCTTTAAATAGAGAGAGAACCTAGATAGTGAGAGACAACCGTTCGCGTACAGCTATGTGAGAATCTGAAATATCAGCAAACATGGGATGAAATTTGTGGGCGGAATTTGACAACCTAATGTCTCAAAAAAGCATCTTTTAATGTAAAAGTGAGACTAAACTGAAAGGCAGAAACGAGGTAAACTCCATCAGCATCCATGTGAAAAGACAATCATTCGATTAAAGACTGCTCCTTTATGAAAGGATTCCTCAAAACTACAGAGCCCAAAACCTTAACACGCGAATTCAAGAAAGCCCATGAGCTCAAATTCGGAATCTTGGAAAAAAACCGAATCTTGGGAAGGAAAAATTGGATCTTTTTTAGACAGCAGAACCTAGAGAGAGAGGATTGATGAAGAATATGACACAGAAAACATTAGATACTGTGAATTCTTGGATCCATCAATTTTCAATATTAAGCAATCACGAGTAGTATTGTGACTGATGATTATTCCTTTTTGTTTACTGTATTTTATTATCTCTGTTTTTTAAGTCGTTTCTGGATAAATGTAGAAACTAGTCTCTTTCATTTCCACTTCATTTTTGGGTAAATTGTTTGGAAAAAAACACCAAATTTGATCAATTTAAAAAATGATCTAATATTATAGTTTTGATATTTTTTTTACTGTAAAGTGTCGAAAATTACATCATGCTTGTCCGAATTTATTGATGTGATGCATATACCGTAAGTAATTAAATGCGCGATTGGATATGTGTTTTACACGAAGTGGTAGAACATTTTGTTTACATTATATTTGTCGTCTACAGCATTATACTGATTTGCCTATAATCTAAGATTATGAGAAAATTTAAAAATTTGTTAATATTATTATACGGTAGTATTTTTAGAAGTAGTAAGTTTGATATAATCATTCATTTTTAAAAATTCTAAGATTGAAAAAAAATTGACCAAATTTAGTGATTTTGTTTAATAATTTGACCATTTTTTTTCTTTTATTGTTTCCCGATTGTTATGTGAGATCTTGTGCCTTATCTTATGATTGATTTTTTCTATTATTGTGATATTTGATTTAATTAGGGGATAGGGACAATGTTTCTTTTTCTTCATAATCTTTTCTGCATAAACATATAAATGACCAAATTTTACTTTAAAGACTTCCATCATTTATTGATAAGTTCGACTTAAAATATTTTATTTTATAAGTATTTTGCTTAATATGCAATAACTGAATATAGGCAAAAACAAGTTTATACAATCTGTAGAAATGTTGATTGGGTATGAAATAATATAAACTCATGGAGAAAAATTAATCAGTGGCAGTCTGGCACATAATAAAAAATATTATTGTAAAATTATAACAGGCA
Source organism: Salvia splendens (assembly GCF_004379255.2). Classification (NCBI taxonomy): domain Eukaryota; kingdom Viridiplantae; phylum Streptophyta; class Magnoliopsida; order Lamiales; family Lamiaceae; genus Salvia; species Salvia splendens. The sequence continues at coordinate 45,070,373 of NC_056032.1, forward strand.
AATAGTAATTATTATTTATATCCATCAATCAAATATACGGAAAGGAAAAACTATTATTGTATATAAAGTGGAAAATAGTGGATTTCTGTTAGGAGACATCCTTATGCAATACTGATATAAAAATATCAGTTCAGTCATAATTATCTTGATATATAATTATTCAACTACGATGGTGTGATTTAATCAACACCACTAATCATAAGTAGCTTGAATAATTCTACTTGTACGAAATATAGGGTTAAATTAAATGAAATTAATAGAGTTTAACATCATTTATATGAAATTGGTCACTTTTTCACACCAATCTTCGAATGTTTTCAATATTTTGTTGATGAGCACAAAGAGAATATTAATGCACTCGACGATATTTGTCGATATACTATTAATTAAATATCAATATACTATTGTAAATTGTACTAAGTTTTATTATTTTTTAATTTTGCCGCTTTGACTTCTTTGTCCGATCTATTACGGTCCACTAAAAGTTATGACATTTTAAATTTCAAATTTAAATTTCAAATTTCAATATCTAATTATTATATACTGTTTTAAAAAATACTATCCAGTAAGAAAGAATATGCTTCATTGCCACTTCAAATCGAGTGTACACATAAACAATTCAGTCTTTTTCTAAAGTCGAATATACAAATTATTTAAGTTGGTAGTGACATGTACTATATTATAGGAGAATACATTGGAGTATAATTTAAAGTAATGTATAGATAAAATACTTAATAAAATATAAAATGGATATCGTTTGCATTAAAAAACCAGTCATTGTCACATGGTAAAAGTTTGTTTTTTTAGATAAGTCTTCAAGCTTGCATTTTAGTCCACTACTAATTTGACAACTTTGACAGTCTAAATACATATTTTTATTTATTTCATTATTAAAATGGCATATTGCTGTATTAAAATGTACTGTGTATTTTATTAATTTCTAGTAGTTATAAGACAAATAGTACTATGTTAATCAAGATTAATGGAGTTTTGTTGTCACTATGCAAGCCCATGGGCCTAATCTCATAAAAATATAACAATTGGGCCTGATAAAAGCCTCTACAACGACAATATTGTTTGAATGGAGTAGATTCCATTTTGCTTATAATAGAATTAACATTCATTAAATTTAATAAATAAATTGCGTTAATTTGTAAGTCTAAGGGAGATATGTATTCATTAGAACAATTTTAAATGTTTTATTGAGTAACTGAAACGAGAACGAGGGATCGATAAAACCACAGTGATATTCTCGTCGTTCAAAAAGGTTCCATCCTCTAAAATTAATTAGTGATAGGAGAAATGACTTATAGTATTAGATATTTAAGTCACATCAATTGAAACAAAATACGAGATCGAAACACGACAACAATACAATAGTCTATATAATGCACAATATCAAACTAATATCTTGTTGCATTATCATACTTTTAATGCCTTTCCAATATAATTACACTATATATTCTCTATAAAATGCTAATATATTGGAAATCATTCATCCACAATGCATCAGCAAAATGTGCAGCAGAATTCAAAGTTTGCATGAAATTGTGATAAAGTTATTGAGCAAAAAACATAACATTAGCAATCTTATCCACTTTCAAAAACCTAAAACAAAAAAAACATAGTAGTGGCAAAATTATCTTCCTATAGAAATGCAACTTATAACAAATTTTCACAACATAAATTTCAGCAGAAAACTATACTATAAAAACAGAACCAGCAATCCTTCTTGTATACAGAAGCAAATTATTCCAAATTTCCAAAATAAAAAAAAAAGCTATATGACCAAATACTATGTAAATTGAAATCCAACCTAACACAAACAAAATCAACAAACTCACATCCCTCACTTTGTGTTGAACTTCACATCAGGATTCCTAATAGGCTTGAGCCACATATCAGCCATGATCCGCGACGAGACGCTCCACAGCGCGTCCGGCCCCTTGGCACCCCCTCGTCTCCCCTTCTTCCCGGCCTTCCCCATCCCATACGCCACGAGCCACTGCAACGCCGTGAGCCTCTGCTTCTCCGTATCCCACCCCACCCTCGCCCCTCCGCTCCTCACCTTCATCCCCCCAACTTGCAAACTCGACACCTTATACCTCCTCTCCCCATCCTCGCTGGTGTCGTTGGTGCACGCCTCAGCGTGCACCAACACCACCATAGGCCCCCCGACCCCCTCAAACTGCCTGATGGGGTCGCGGAGCTGAACCAAAACCACCACCGTGATCGCCTCCGCCTCCATACCTCCCCCAATCCACTCCTCCACCGCGACGGCCGAATCAAAAACACCCACACCACCACCATCACTAAGAGGCGAAACCTCAAAAGGCGCCTCGTCCTTAACGACTTCCGCTTGGATTTTAAGCGCGTCCACGGCCATATCCTCGATCTTCTGCAAACAAAACCCGAGAAGATAATCGACCGTCACCCCTTCCTCGCTCACATTCCAAATACCGCTCGACACCCTCTCCCTCCTCCCGCTGCTCATCATCGCGGCCATGGACTTCACGGCCGCAATGGTCCGCGCAGCGCTGGAGGAGGCGCCCTCCTTGCTCCTCCCCTGTATGATCGCACTCGCGATCCCCTCAAACGCCACCTGCTCGGCCGTCTTCCCACACAGCTCGTCCAACGCCATCGACGACAGCAGCCTACTCGACAGCCCCTCAAGGCCTAATGCACCCATTTTCTGAAACACCTCAAACCCTCCCTTCTCTGACTGAATCACCATTGGCTTAGACACCTGCATTGCTAGCTTCGGCGTCTCCTTCCTCCCGAAAACCACGTTAAACGGATTCGCAGACGCGAGATACCCCCCGTTTCTCGTCTGCACGACGCAGCCGAGCCCCTTGCCTAAATCCGGCAAGAAAACCTCTGCCTTTTTTCCCTCCTCGTCCTCGTACGCGTCTTCCAACTGCAGAGCCTGCATCCGAGCATCCTCGTATTTGGACTCGTTGTCGTCGTCGTCGTTGTCATCACCACCACCTTCAAGCATTGAGAGAAACTCTCTAGTCACTTTATCCTCATCTGCATCTAGTGCTTGTGATCCTGTCTCCTCATCCAATTTGAGTGCTTTCTCATCTCCCATCAATGATTCAAGCGCCTTGATTTGCTGAGCTATGGAGTCAAGCTCATTCAATCTTGTGAGATGGGATTGATCTTGGACAACAACTTCCTTAACAACCTCACTTGAAACTGATCTTTTGTCTGAGCTCTCCTCACTCTGTTCTTCCTCATCTTGGATCTCAACTCCCTTATCCTCCACCTCAAAATCAATGATTTCGATATCTTTGTTGTCATTGTTGTTGTCTGTTTTAGCTGCCTCTGTCTTTGCCTCCAGTTGGACTGGAGGCAAAGGCAGGGGCGTGGCTTGAGGAGCCGGCTCGTCAAGATTCAGGTCGTCCATAGGGAGATCTTCCGAGCCGGCTCCTAATTGGGAGAGTCCTCGACTAGTCATCCTTGGGCTAGGCACGCTGAAGGATGACTTGGACTGCTTCCGGGCAAAAGAAGGCGAGTGGGTCTGGGCATTCCCGGACTTCTGGCCTTCTGCCTGGGAGTAAATCCCAACGCCTCCATCTTTTTCCATGATTTGGAAGCCTAGTTTCAAAACTAGCTCACCACCTTTAGCCTTTCCAGAAAGGCTAAAGTTGGTGTCCCATTGCCTGATTCTCGTTCCTTCCAAGCTTTTTTCAATGGACTCTTGAATCAAGCCACTCAGGTCAACTGTTTTCCTGCCAAAGTCCAGCTCGCCGGCGTCGAACGCGGCCACGTAGATTAAGAACGGCCGCGGCTCGAACTTCATGTGGGTCCCCCTTCCAGCCGCCGGGGTGTAGTAGACGTGGCTCCGGATGAAGAGGGTCTCCTCGAAATCTGCGGCGCCCTGGGAGACTCTGGAGGGCATGGTCTGGACCCCGCCGTCTCTGGTGTCCTTTTTCCGGACGCAGACACAGAGGCGGAGCCCGTTCATCGAGGTCGGGAGGCCCTGGGCCGCCACGACCTCAACGGAGAATAGGCAGCTCAGCTTTTGCATGCCTATGTGAGTTAGTGCTCTTATAGGCTTCCACTTCCAAATGCCTTTTTTCTCGGGAGTAGTGGCAGCAATTGCAGTGGGAGTTTCGTCGCTAAATAGGCTCTTTTGGGACTTGATGGGGTCTTTGGGGTGGATGTCCTCCGTGTCCATCTTTGACCTAGACCGCCATGGGGACAGGGACATCCGCCTCGACCGGGGTTTAGGGTTGAGGTCTTCTTTGTCCGGTCCAGTCTCGCCAGACGAGATTGGAGGGACGACGGACTCCCGGGGGAGGACTAGGGAGGCGGTTCTCCGTGTTGTAGTGGATGACATGTGGGATTGGTATAGGGAGTCGCTCAGGTCCTCCAGTTCCTGGAGGATCTGAGTGTTGGACTTTCTCGAAGTTGGATAGTTTGCTGCCATGATTCGATCTGAGATTTCTTGTTCTTCTTCTTTTTCTAAAAGGAAAATGGTTGGTTTGTTTGTGAGAATTTATGGCTTTGTATTTTGTTTTTGGGTTGGAAAAGATGTGTGGAGGTGTGATGATAAGTTGATGGTTGTTTGTGAGCCAGAAATTGGCTTTGGTTGTTTGTGTGAAGGATAAGGGTTCAACGTTGACATGTTGTGTTTCTCACATGCTTCGGAATTTACTAGATGACAGAATTTAAGTGGAAAGAATAGACAGAATTTATTGTATTTCATTTCTTTGTTAGTTTTATTTTGCTATCTACTTCTGGCAAAATCAATAATGATACAAGGATTGTGAATTTTAGTAGGAAAAGAGGAGCATTAGATATAGGAACTTTAATCGTAATTGGCTAGATACATCACGTGACAATATATCCAGACCTCTAAATTTTTCCTCGAATGATTGAGCCTTGTCAGATTATTATTACTAGAAAAATTATGATATTTTGCTCATAATTCATATACTTTTATCTCCAAATGAATGAAATCCTATTTATAATTATATGGAGTACTTTCCGATTCTAAAGGTAGAAACACACGGATTTATAGGATCTATAAATGCGGCCAACTTGTAAATATATAATCTCCAAACTTCATTAATTTTACCCAAATATAATACCTCAAATTAAATTTCAAAGTCAAGAAAATGGAAGGACAAGTTCAGCTGAGGAGAGAAAATCACGAACAGGAACACGAACACGAGCATGAAAGAGTGATCGAAATGAAGGATTTGCCATTAGAAAGCAGCCCACACCTCAAGTGTACAGATTTGGAGAACTACAAAATGATGTTAGGTTACACCGCTGCCGCCGCGGTGGCCCAAGGCCAACTCTCCCACCAAGAAGATGGCGCCACCGCTACCGGCGATGGTGGCGGAAGCCATATTTCACAAATAGAAGCTGATGCTATTGAAAGGAAAATGAAGTGATTGATAAAAAACTTATTGATGTATGATTAATTTATATTTATGTATTATTTTTTTTTGTATATATTATTGATGTATGATGTTTTATTATACTACTAATATACAGAGTAATATTTCTTTTAGAGTAATAATGATATATTTTCCTTGTTCCATCATAATTCAGATAATATTTTGTAAGAGGATTAATGGATGAGTGTTTAGTGAACTAAGTGGAGACAAAAATAAATAAACTAAGAATAAATAAGAGACAAAACAAAATAGATCATTGAAGAAAAAAGTAAAGAAATAGAATAAAAAACTAGAGATAAAATTAAATCTGATAGAGAATAAAATAAAATGGTTTGCATATATTGATTTTATTATTAAAATGACTCAACTACGTTGTGCAGTACCTAAATTGCACCTTTTTCACTTGTCTTCCCTCTCGTCACGTTGTTTCTCCGAGGGGAAGATTCCGTCCAACCGTGACGAAATCTTTAAATACCTAAAATTATCTTTGCTTACCAAATAATAGCATCATGTGTTTCATCAGATGATTATTGATCAAAACATAGAATTTCACCAATGCTTTGATTGAAAGCCTGTTCATATAGAATTAACCTTAAAGTCTCGGTATAGTCAGCCAACATTTTTTTTTAATCAAAAGCAATATGTAATAAAATATAATTATTTTACATGTATAAATTTCTCAAGAATCTCCATTGTTTTTCATCATCTTCTCATTCCAATTCTAGCAACAACCATGGCTATTTCTCTAAGTTCCAAGCTATTTATTCTAGCCGCTTTCGTGCTATTCTATGCCGGCACCACAGCCTGTGCACGTGAGCTCTCGATCGTGGGCTATGAGCCTGAAGATCTCACGTGCATCGACAAGCTCATCAATCTTTTCGAATCTTGGCTCGATAAGCATGGCAAGATTTACAAAACCATAGAAGAGAAGTTGCATAGGTTCGAGATATTTAAGGATAATTTGCACCACATTGATGAGAGGAATAAGGTTGTTAGCAACTATTGGCTAGGGTTGAACGAGTTTTCGGATTTGAGCCATGATGAGTTCAAGAAAATGTTTTTAGGTCTCAAATCCGACCAAATTCCCAAGAGAGATGCGTCTCTTGAGAATTTCAAGTATAGGGATTTCGTGGATTTACCTAAATCCGTGGATTGGAGGAAGAAAGGAGCCGTCACACGGGTCAAGAACCAGGGTCAATGTGGTACGTTCATAACATTTTTTTATTACTTTGTGTGATAATTTAAATTTGATTTATTTCGTAATAATTCAAATACTCAATCATAATGCAATGCAGGAAGTTGTTGGGCGTTTTCGACTGTGGCTGCAGTAGAAGGGATCAACCAAATTGTGACGGGAAACTTAACCGAGTTGTCCGAGCAAGAGCTCATCGACTGTGACACGGCCTACAACAATGGTTGCAACGGAGGCCTAATGGACTACGCGTTCGCCTTCATTGTCTCCAACAACGGCCTCCATAAGGAAGACGACTACCCTTATCTCATGGAGGAAGGCACTTGCCAAGAAAGCAGAGTAAGTTTTGACCTATTTATCGACAGTTGGAATGTTATTTTGGACCCATTCCTAAGCTAGCAAGTTACATTTCAATGTAGGATGAGGCGGAAGTTGTGGTGATCGATGGCTACCATGATGTGCCAAGAAACGACGAAAATAGCTTCTTGAAAGCTCTTGCAAACCAACCCCTGAGCGTGGCCATCGATGCTTCTGGGAGAGATTTTCAGTTCTACCACGGGGTAAGTATTGATTATCAACTGTATAAGTCGTCATTATGAGAAAAAAAAAGTTTGATATGCTTAGTAATCAATCGATCAAAGTAAACGGTGTGCCTCGACTTTTTGCAGGGCGTGTTTGACGGGCTTTGCGGGACAGATCTCGATCACGGAGTCGCGGCCGTTGGATATGGCACGAGCAAAGGATTGGACTATGTGATAGTGAAGAATTCGTGGGGGGGAAAATGGGGTGAGAAAGGATTTATAAGGATGAAGAGAAACAATGGGAAACCAGAAGGGATGTGTGGTATCAACAAAATGGCCTCATTCCCAACCAAAAGCCATTGATATCGATTGAAATTTTTTCCTAAGTGTTGTTGTTGTTATTTTCTTCCTTTTCTCATTATCTTTGATGTTATTGTTGTTGTGATGTTCAATGAATAAAACTAGTTGATTGGAAAAGTGTATGTTTTTTAGTTTTATGTAACATATTACTCCCTCCGTCCCGCACTACTCGCACCTTTTCTTTTGGGCACGGAGATTAAGGAATGAGTGATAGACAAAGTCAATAATTACGGTTGTAGGTATAAATTGTTACTAAAAATGGAAACAATGCAAATAACTTGGGACGCCCAGAAAGGAAATAAGTGCAAGTAGTGCGAGACGGGGGAGTACATGAGAAAACTGCGTAAATAGCTACGATGATAAATGATTACTTTTGGCAAATTGCCCATTCATGTATAATCATAATATTACACAAGTATGTATATTTACTATGGATTGTTATTCTATGGTTAAATCCAGATAACAATTAAGTGTGAGAATTTCAAAGAGAGTCGACACTCGACAATGCATCACCAATTAATTTTGGCTCTGCACTTGAATTGGAAATTCACTTCTAAATATACTTATATACCAACTTCCTTTATCACAAAAGCAATTACCTTCAACATTAATGTTAAGATGGATGTCTTAAATATTTACACAACTTAAACCATCTGATTTACTAGAATGTCAATATCATCGATGACATTACTTTGCCACTTCAACTAGCTACGATGACATCAATACACCGGAAACTGACAACCATGTGAAAAATCGAAAACTACGTGAAAGTTCGTGTATTTCGACGAAAGACGAGCACGAATTTGTGAGCAAATTAAGAAGATTAAACTAGGAGCCGACTAAGAAGCGTTTTTACAACAACAAATGAAAATCAAGAATCATCAGTTGGGTAAGAAGTAAGAACCTAGCTGCTCTACTGCAATGCATTGCGAAAAACTAAATAAGGAATCCCATGTTTCAGTCTCTATCAGAAAATAATATTACACCAAATCTAATGTCACATAATCTCCAGAAGCATTTTGCAACTACTTATTTCCATGGAATACCTGACATGCCCTGTGTGATGTTGTACGCGCCCGAGCTCAAATTCAGAGGACTTGCCGCCCCACCTGAGGATTCGCTGGGAGTCCCTCGTGATGGCGAGCTGCTACCACCAGCACCAACTTGGCCTTGGTTCAGTCTTGGAGCTGATGAAGGCTCCATGTAGTTTGTCGGGGCTTGCCTCTGAATGTCGGGCATGAAGCTTCCCACTATAATCTGGAGAAAGGAGACCAATTGAAGCAGGTTTCTTTAAATTATAATGGACGCACTTTGTCGAGTAAGTAGATTGACCTGAGCAGGGGATGCTGCAACCAGTAAACCGGCGACACAGCCACCCATAATGCTTCCGTCAGGATGAGCTAAAGTAACACTCAACCCACCGGTTCTGCTTTTCTGACCGGCAACTTCAGTCAGTATGAATGATCCAGAGAGGGATAAAATTTCAAACCGACCCTACGCAGATTGAATAAGAAAATTAAACCAAGAACAGAACAGCAAATGCTTATTCAAGATGAGGAGTTACATAGTGATATAAATGCAACAGCCATGGAAAAAGTTCAAGCAGAACAGTTATGATGGCGTCTAAATGAAGTGTGAACTAAGTTGGACAGCTTTTCCCTCTAATTTGATTATAAGTGCAAGAAGTAAATTATAACCAGGAAATTAGATAATGCCTCAATAAGAACATTTATTTAAAAAAAATCTAAAAAGTAGTGAGAGTCTAATCTAGATTTGCACAACCGGATGAAGCATCAGAGACTCATTCAGATAATGTTGGTGTTTTATAAACCAATTATAGAGGCTAAAAAGTAAATCCATGCGAAGAAATTTAAGTCATTCATTTCACATGATTAAAGATACCTTTAGGAAGCAGTGGATACATTTTGAATTTGAAATAGAAATTCTAGGACAGAAATGCTTAAAATGAAACATCCAGAACAATATGGAATGCAGATCACATAAATATGGAAAAGAAAAAAAGTAATACCTCAAAGGTGGCAGTTCCACCAGATGATGTTTGCTGAACAAGTGCTACCATAGATACGGTCCCGTTGGCAGAGAGAACACAAACTCCCCTGGGTCCATTCTGGCAAATGGCCATTATCTTCGAAGCAATGTCCTGTAACAAGTAATGCTCAAGTTCAGTACTATTTTGAATTGATACTTCAATCCATTCTGCTTGACTTCCAGAACCACAAAGCACATCATGGCATCTGCCAATCGAAAACATCATGGCATTCGTCATTCGAAATTTTGACAGGCATACATTTTATTGCTAGATCCAACTCTGACCGAAATGATAACAGATGCCAAATGTGCTATGGGTATAAGGTTGCCAAGCTACACAACCAGCAAAGTGATATAACAGTTTAGTTTAATTGACCAACTTTGATTGGAAACAATGAAGCTATAAAGAGGGAAAGGATTCTCAAGAAAACAAATCAATAAATCAGAAAAAAAATATTTAACCTCTCCAGCAGTTACATTGAGAACATGTGGTACAAAACTGATACCGGTTGAACCTGTATGCAGAAATATCAGTAAGCAGTTAACAAAATGACAATATGAATAAGAACTACTACAATTCAGATAGGAAAATAATAAATAATGCTCCAATAGAAAACAAATGGAAATATCACCCCCAATAAGACAGTAGAACTACATTGTATGTTCCCTGTTACAATAAGATCTTCACTAAGCATGTCTGACAAATAAAAGTGCAGAACAATTCGGCAACAATACAGAAAGCTAGAAAAATACTACACAGACACGATAGAATAAGTATAAGATCGAAAAAAAATTCTAGCTGGAACACAGGGGCATGCTGGTAAAATTCACTAAAATTAAAATCTTAGACCTGGATATTGGTTGCAGTTTTAGATTCAGCAACCAAGAGTGATTACTACTATAATCTATGCATTCTACCAAATATAAACTGAAAGAAGAAAAATAGAAACATCACAATAAATATCAGAGCCACAAATAAGTTATGATGTGGTCCAAGCATGTAATCAGAATCCATCATATAATATAATTAGTATATATATAAAACATGCTCCCACATGGTGACAGTCATACCTGAGAATTTTTTTATACAAAATAAATATTTTATTGAAAAGATGATAACTTTTTCACAACAACATTTATAAATAACAGAAACTTAGGTCCAAATTACCTAAAGCTTGGCCGTGCTGCTTTACTTTATTCCTCGAACCACGGGGCCTGCCTCTGGACTTCTTGGCCGTGGGCGAGCCCGACCCGTCAATCCCCGGCGGCACGCCCTCTGTAGATTGAGGAGCAACTGCTGGAGACAAGAAATTCTGCTGCTGCTGCTGCTCGTGCTGCGGTATAACCGCATTAGGCGAACCCAATGGAGCGCTGATGCTGCCATCGGGACCGTACTTCCTTGGCCGGCCCCTCTTCCTCTTCTGTTCGGTGGAGGATAGACTTATCAAAGTGGCGCCAGCGGGAATAGACTGAAACGACGGTGGCGAAGAGCCCACCACTTGCCTGAATGCGCCGCCGTCAGAGTTCATAAAGGACATGTGCATTTGCTGGTCCAGCTGCGGCTGCGAAGTCGCCGGGTTCATCACCAGCGACGGCGGCGAGCTCATGCTGAATTGCTCCCGATTAGCCATCGACGGCGGCGAGCTCATGCTGAACGGCTCCCGATTTGCCATCGCCGGCGGCGTCGGTTCAAATGATGCAGACATTTTTAGCCCTAATTTCCAAAATTAACTGAGGAATAGAATTGCAAATCATCATTATTAGATGCTGAAGTAGATGTACAGGGAAACTGGTTTAAATTAAAGCTCGAAACCCTAACCATTGCCATTTCCAGCAATTACATTCAATTGAAATTAAAGCAGAGGCGCAGTAAATTTTCAAATCAATAAAGCAATTTGTTTGGAAAAACAGGAAAAAAGGTCAAATTTAGAAACGCGAAACTGAAATTTGAAAAAAGAAACACAGTTGAGAAAAAACGGAAACAGCTTTTTAGATATAAAACCTACGAAATTCAGCACAATTCACCAAACTCACAAACGGATCGAGCAAAAATACCAAAAAACTATCAAAATTACACCTCGGCAAACAGAAACAGTTCCTCAAAATTCGATATTTTCGACCATGTTACGAATAAAATAGCACCTAGAAAATCAGACAAATTTCAGAAAAAATCAAGAAAATTAGAGAAAAATCACCAATATCTTACCAGGAAATTTTGAAATTTTTCAGCGGCAACGGAAAAATAACAAGAGCTGAAACAAGGCGGCAACGAATTTACCAGGAATTGTAAGTAGAGAAATAAATTAGGGTTTTTGCAGAGAAAAGCTTTTCGTAAATAAATGCGCTTAAATAATATTTTCTTCGAAAAAAATAAAGGAAAGGAAAATCATCATTACGCCGTCGTTTTAACTTATTACCCTACACCTAACATTTTGTTTGAATGTAATTCGCCAGGAGCAGTGAGCCAACTTGACAGCTGGCAGCTGGGCCTAGCAAGTAAGTTTGGATTCCTACTCTCTCGCGCGTGTGGTTAAGTATATTGTTTCCTTTTTTAATGGGCTACTTTTTTTGGAATTTGAGTTGGATTAAATTATTAAAGAAATTTTAAACCGTATAATCCAGCCCAATTACATAACTAGGTTTCATTATATTTTTTTAAGGGGACTTACTATTGTATGTATAAATTTTCCAACAAATTTGGGCACTTATACAATTTAATTTAAGTATTTAAATTTTATTTGGATAATTATTTTAATCATTTTAAGTATTTAAATTTTATTCTTCTCTTTTCACTTTCGACACTAAATAGCAAAAGAATGATTTCATCTCACTTTTCATGCTCTTTTTCTAGTTCTCAATTTAATTCTTTTTCAATTAAATCACAATTCAATAAATACTGCTAAAAATAAGTTAAAGAAAGGTCTGCAAATATCCATGAGAAGAACATGCAAAGGTATATGTTAATTTGGGAAATGATTTCAATTCCTTTTCTGTTTGTAGTTTAAGAGCCTCGCTTGTGATCCATTTTTCTCTTACCCTGTGCTTATTTGAATAGCTGTTTGTAGTAAAGGAATTCATTGAATTTAAAGTATCTGCATACAAAACTTCTAGTGCTGTCTAATTGTTAGGCTAAAATTGGCTGCTACTTTTGTGTAGACAGAAATAGTGAATCCGGAGAATAAGGCTGTTGGCAATAGCCAAAGACAGAATGTAGGAGCATCTTCAAGATCAAATGATAAGTATAGTGCTAAGGCATATGAATTTTTAATGTTATGGCTGTGTTTGTGCTTCTGGTCTCATCCTAAAAACACTACAGCCTTTCCTTGTGTCGGATTTTGCCTCTGCCAACACATCCTTATCCTTAAAAATGATAGGAAGAGTTTCCTCATGTACGAAGACAGTGGACTCCTCTTTATAGTAGCCACTCATAGCAATTTGCCATTCGAATATTGTCTCAAACCCAACACGATTGATGATAAGATGTTGAACCCTCCTCGTAGACTAATAAACCCATAGTATCCTCCAGCTCACCAAGGATGCAATGACAATGCATCTTGACAAAGCAATATTGGAGAACATTTTTGCCATAACCACCTTTATAGGGTTGGGTCTATACGGTATATTGTATCGAAAATTTTGTATTGTTATCGTATCGAAAATATCTATAATAAAAGAATTTCATATCATTACCGTATCGAAAGTTTCGGTACACCGGATTTCTGTAGTTTAGATAATATCTACACCGTTATCGTATCGAAATTTCTGTATATCGTACCGAACTTCGGTATACCGTTTTGAACGGTATATCGAAATTAAATGGATATCTATTCATGATTTTAGGGTTTACAATAAATATTTTTTGAATATATAAATAAATTAAATGGATATCTATTTATGATTTTGAACTTTTAATCTTAAAATAAATTATATTATTATAATCAGTATAAACGGTATGTATCGATAACTCAATACGTATTGATTTTTGATATATTTCGGTATACCTATAATATCGTTATATATCGTATATTTGACATAAAACGGTATACCAAGGTATAAGAAAATCCATATCGTTATTGTATCGAAAACTTACTATACGGTATTGTATCGATATTTTTCGATATTTTTCAATATGATACGATCGATATACCATTTTTTCGGTATATTTACCCAACCCTACACCTTCATACACTTCATCTTCACCCTAAATTTAGGATATTGAACCAATAGCCTCGGCAATGGTAGGTAGTGACTTTGCACTAGCTCTTCGAAATTTCTGTCCCATGCACTCACTTGCCACACTCTAACTAACATCGGGCAGTGATTTCCCAAATGCCTCAATGCTTCTTATCTCCACAGGAAATGATCCTAGATTGGCCAAGGACATCGGAAGAAATTGTCAGACATTGTTGAGATAGAGAAGGGAGTAAGCTCGTGGTCTTTGATTAAAGACAACATTACACAAATGTGCCTCCCAGTCCACTTCAATGAGTCTATCTCATATCTACAAAGCTGTTTTGAAAACCCCCAAGGTGAATTATGTAACTAACTTGATGAATTTGCATATTATTGTTTTACTGGTTTGAAACATGTGGTTAGTAAACAATACTAGGATAGCAACCAAAGGGTTAAGCAATGAGCAAACTATCTTCTCTTTTTCTTTGTGCTAGTTTGTAGCAGATGGGGAAGAGTCTAGAAAACATATTCATCCAATTTATATGAAATCATTTGAAAACAAGTATTATTTTGCAATCCTCATAAAAACAAGTATTTCCATTTTCAACCGACCCAACGGCCAACACATAATATTCGAATCCAAGTTGTTGTAAATTTACTAGTACTACTAATTTTCTCTTTACACTTAAAACTTTAAAAACTATTATTTCTAAATTAGGTTTTAAAAAGTAGAGACATTTAAGTTATTGCAAAAAGTAGGGAAAAAGGATTCTTATGTTTGATGCTTTGAACTTTTCAAATATTAGTAAAAACTTTGATTTTTAATTTATGGATAGAAAATGCTAATAATTATTTTATTTAAATTATGCGATTTTTATTTCAAATATGTATTCTTTCAACTAATTTTAAAAAGATAATTACATACTAAATTACTAAGAGCATCCGCATCAGTGCGCGCCCGGAAGAGCCTCGTACCCTGCTCGCCGCTGTGCTCGTGCCGACGGCACGGCCCTGCTCTTAGCATCGAGCACCGCCGTACCGAAGAACAGGCTTACGTGTCGCGCTGTGATTCGCCAACGGCAATGCCTTTGGCTATTTTCTTTTCTTTTTTTTTAGCAGCAGCCCAATTACATAACATAACTACTAGGTTTCATTATATTTTTTGAAGGGGACTTACTATTGTATGTATAAAATTTTCCAATAAATTTGGGCACTTATACAATTTAATTTAAGTACTTAAATTTTATTTGGATAATTATTTTAATCGTTTTGAGTAGGCATAGCAGTGAAACAACATTCTTTTCTCTTTTCACTTTCGACACTTATAAATAGCAAAAGAATGATTTCATCTCACTTTTCATGGTCTTCTTCTAGTTCTCAATTTAATTCTTTTTCAATTAAATCATAATTCAATAAATAATTCTTTCATTTAGTAACACAACTTCATTTCAAATGCCGTATTATAAAATTTTCAAGTGTTGCTAAAAATAAGTTATAGAAAGGTTAGCCGTAAAATATCACATTCTTCATCAAAACCCAGTTACATAATTCTAAACTTTTAAAGAGGAGTAAAATAAGAAACTGCAAATATCCATGAGATGAACATGCAAAGGTTCTTAGGTACAACGATTGAAGCATAAGGTGCACTTCATGCCCAAAGGATGCCAAACTTTTTGTAACTCTCAACAGAGTCCACAATAGTTTCTTTCAATGGCCTAGGTTTCCAACCCAGTTTTTGCAGCTTCTCTGAACTGATTTTCAGCTGATCTTTCCCATCTTTGAAGCTGCAGTGTTATATAGGGAGACGTTCGAATAAGAACCTTCTTGTTACACGAAGATATTGAAGTCGAAGAAAGATAATTACCCTTGTGGATAGTCGTAGTTGGGATAAAATGTCTTGAGCATATCCACTAATTCCAAATTCGTGATCAAGTGACCCAAGCATATGTATCTGCCCTCAGCTCCGGGCTTCTCGTAGACTAGTATTAAGGCCTCGGCCACATCACGCACATCTACTAGCTTCCGAAGGTTGTTTTCAATTTCTTTATAGCATTCTGAAACAAGGGGAAGGCACTTCATGTTATGACCGGGTAACGAGACCTAAACTCGTGGTATATCAGTGGTCATTACTACAAACAATTCAAGAATTCAATTGTATGCTTCCCTAAGAGAGAACCTAGATCAAATACTACATCATACTGTATATGATACTCCCTCCATCCGAATTTCCAATTTGGGCCGTTCCATCACAATCAAGTGAAAATATTCATGAGCCATATCCCTCATAATCAACAATTTCCTAAGCAATTGTGCTCCAACGAAACGGGATAGAAGTAAGTGTGACTAAGAAAATGTCGCTAGGAGTGTTGTGAAACGAGAAAATGACAAAAAGATTACCAATTTCTAGATCATAGTTTCGAACATCATCATGAATGAAGTGCATAGCATAAAGTAATATCCATTTATTAGAAGAGCAATATATAAGGTGCAAAAGTGGTGATGTTTTAGGAAAAACAAATAGACAGAATTGAATCTGCACCTTTCAAAAGCTTAATAAGAACCAAACTGCTGGCATTTGCAGTCTCCTGCAGCAACGGCCCCAGCACGAGGCTTGGACATACTGTGACAACACTAAGCCCGCTCTTCTTTGCGTATTCCCAAGCCTCGGCTTCAGCCACTGTTTTCGAATAGGTATACCAGTTCTGTCACAGAGATCATCAAGAAATCAAGTCAGTGAAATTGCAACAAAATCATTTGAGGCCGGGCGGAGTTCTATGTTAAGATTACATTAGTCTTCATGCAGTGCTCCTTATCCGACCAACAATCCTCATCCATCACCCGATCCTGGGGCCAATCTGGGATCATTAGAACTGCAGAAATCGAAGATACAACCACAACACGCCCGATTTTTGCTTCGGAGCATGCTTTTAGGACATTGAGAGTGCCATTGAGTGCTGGCTGAACTAATTCCACCTACATAAAATTATGCAACACATTATACATTTCTAAAAATAATACATTAGCCCGAATTATTTCTATCTATCTGTCCTATCGAGTGAGGGACCTCTGGATTTGGAACGGAGCTCGGTGGGACGGGGCAGGCCACGTGGAAAACCCCGACACATCCTTTAACCGCTGCAAGAATGGAGTCGAAATCAAGCAAATCTGCCTTAAAGAACTTCAGCTTTTCCGCTGCATTGTCGAGTTTCCTCAAATACGCGTATTTCTCATCCCCTGCAACGTTACACGAAGAAAGCCAATGTTAATACAGGAATGATTGAGCATTTGAAGGATCAAAAGATCACACCAACTCAAAATTATCAAATACATCAAAGTAAACAGTGAAATAGCCTACTTCTATCAAAGCTATCACATAAATCAATAAATAAAACAAATTCCTCTAAGCCAAACGTGTCAATTTTGGGGGTTTATTTCATCAAGTGGCAAATTTCATACACAACTAGCAAATCAGGACTGATTCAACCTTTTTATGTTTCAATCATCAAATTATTTCATTTGGCTATATCTACGGACTACGGTGCATAATAATTGAAATTCGCTCAGCTAAATATATCCTAAATTTCAGAATTCAATCCGTAACTTCACTGAACCAAATAGTAATTATTATAATAGTCGATTAACAGAATAAATCATTGAATCAATGTTAGCAACAAAGAGAATTGTAGCAAAAAAAAGTACATATATAGAGAGAGAAGTACCGGGATTTCGGAGGGTGCCATGAACAGTGTAGCCTTTAGAGAGAAGGAGTTTAACGAGCCATGAACCTACGAAGCCGCCGGCGCCGGTGACACAAACAGTCTTATCTTTCTCCGCCATTTTTGTTGTCGGTCGCCGGTGATATTTATGCAGGATTTATATATAGTAGCACCGCCGCTAAATAATTATTTAATGAATTGCGTAATTCATTCGAAATTCTCTACCTTTAGGAGTCTTTTCTTAATAACACGAATTTTAAAATGTTAAGAAAGATTAGAATATAGATTCCGCGTGTATATTTACTATATTAATTTTAAATAAAATGTTAGTAGAATGATTTAGCTGAATATATGGCCCTATCAATTATAGTAAAAATAAATTGGAACTCATATTCGCAGACGGACTAAAATAGAAAAACGGACTCCTATCGTGGACGGAAAGGGTTTTTATTATTGAAAATATTGTAACTCTTTTCATCTTTAATTTTGTTTCTATCATTGTTATTCTATTATAATTAATGTATTTTTATTTATAGTAAAAATCAATTCATTTAGTTTTATTTCTTAGTCTGCTACATTGTTTATTTTTTCATTTTAATATGTTTATCAAAATTATTTTTGTGTCGTTCACAAATAGAACAATTTTTTTGAGGAGATGGGTCTTTACTTTCATTTAGTTTTAAATCTTTGGGTCATCTGTCCTACCCCATTGAGGTGCCTATAAATTAGATCGGGGATTAGTTATTGGAACCGCCACTAGACAACCTTGATAATTATCAAAAAAGAATTAGAAAAAAAAATAGAGAGAAAAATGTAAGAAGGAGAATTCCGTTGGAGCATATTATCTAGATATAAACTGACTAATTATTGTGAATGGGAAAAAAACTAAATTATGAATATTGGCAATATTTTTTCCTAGAGTTGGGCTATTTGGCCCATATGGATTAAAATGTATTCATAAGTGACTGTTTTGAAGCCCAATAATTGCCACATTTAACGCTAAACTTTTTTAGGAATTTTATGCCTTTCCGATAATATGTTTTTTCCTCTATTAATCATAATCTATGATTTCCACAAATTTCGACAATTTTATGTAAATACTTCTCAAGTACAAAACCTTACACGGTATTAATTAATCATATAAATATAGAAAATTAAAAGTAATAATTGTATGTGTAATCATCAATTTATAAATTTTGGGCATAAATACCTTGAATATGGAACAAAAAAAAACAAAGATAATTTACTAATACTAAGACAAAAAATAACTATAAATTTTGTCGAGTATCATCGATGGATCAAACTGACACAAGAAACCCTATAAATAGTTAATTAAAATTTAGGTGGTCCTAAACTATTGAAAACAATTATATTATGTAATAATTGCATCAACTTTCCATGATTAAATTATTAAAATAATTTTTTGTTTTATTAATTACTCCACATTCCAACTGACTTTATCCATGGTGCTAAGAAAACTCGAGAAGCCTCCAACTGTCCAATTATTATGCAAATTTGTGTCTATAAATTAGTTATCAAACAAACTTCATTTTTGGTCACACACACTATCATTTTGTTATTTAATTAAATGTAATTTCCCAATTCCCTTCCTAGTGTGGCTTCTAGAAATTTAATTTCAATATATGGTCTCGATTTTCTTTAAGATGGTAGTCCTTCGGAGGTAAATTTTGCTGCACTATACTTTTGTTGCATCATAATTAAAAAATAAAATAATTAGAAAATTAGTATTGAATTCATCGTCGGTATAACAAGGGGTTTCAAAATATTTTATATAATCCAAATTTACAATGGATAATTGCTTGTATTCTTCGTCAAACATAGCTTACTAGGAATAATACATTGTGTGATTTTACTTTAAACTATCGAGTTATTCAAATATTGGAATCTAATAATTATTTTTCTACAACAAAAAATCTAAAACGAGTCCATTATAAATATGATACGTGGATTGTAGCATATTAGTAATAGTAATGTGTAAAATTATTTACTTAAAGATAAGATTTGTGACATCTTACCTACCACCATAATCTATTTACATAACGACAACAAAAAAGATAAGGACAGTATGTACTGAAAATATGCATTATTATCCAAAACAAAAATAAAACTATAGAGAATTGTGTATTGGAAGAAAACATTTATCTATAATTAAATAAAATTAATTTGCTAAATCATGAATAGAAGTATACAAATAATAGTACAATGTTATGGTGTCAATTACATTTAGTACAACATTATTGCAAAAAATATATAAATCTGTAACATCGTTCTTTGGATTATATATATATATATATATATATATATATATATATATATATATATGCATATGTTCGTATAAGGTAAAATATGTGTGTTTATGTACTAATTAAAATTGGACCACATTATTGAGTATATATTACTACATATAGTTTATGATTTGTTCAAAACTATAGTAGTAATTTTTTTTTGAAATTGGACCACCAGTAGGTATCTAAACATGACGATGATGATGTTATATTGAGTGTATTATATTTATTTTAGGCTTTTTAGCTATATACTATAAATTTTTATATATTGATGTTCAAGTCAAGTATAGAGTTTTCAAATATGGCGTTAATAGTTAGTCATAAAAAAATCAGGCCAATGTCCAAATTGAAGATGACAAATTAATTATTGAGATTTTTTTTGGCGTACAGTCTTTGCTATAATGCCTTTAGTTTATTTTTTATATAATTATATTTTATGTTTAATATATATATATATATATATATCATAAATCATTTATAAAATTTAATTGACTACCTTCATTCAAAATATCATATTGCGAAAATCGAAATTATTGTTGAGTTTTTCTTTTTCTGATACTTAATAATTATACAAATTTTGAATAAAAAGTAAATTCTAATAGTAGTAATACATAAACTTTGGATTCTATAAGCTAAAGTCTATAAGTGTTTTTGAATTTTTAAATATATTAAGAAAGAAAAGTTTACTTAAATGATTGTAAAAAAATGTGAGTACACCATTCACAAGTATCTCTGTATCGATATCATTATCGTTTAGTTTATGCAAGTGTGTGTCACTTTTATTTTTAATTTCATTTCTCTTTTATTGTCTCCAAATGGTCATTTTCATATTTTATTATACATTAAACCGTGACAAAGTTCATTCAATTTACAAATTACGTGATCATAATTTTTTATGATACAAGGGGAAAAAAACAGTTATAACAACAACAATCACAATAATAATGTGTTCGCATATGATGTGTGAAATTTCTATCTCTCTTACATAAAAATCATGTTGTTATGAGAATAGGATAATATGTAGTAAAGTAATTATATTCATAGTAAATAACTATACTGAAAAAAAAATTACTTCTCCAAGATTTGGACATTGGTCTGCATTCATCCACCGTCAAAGATGTAACAGTCATAAATATTCATTGTTTACTAATTGAAAATAGCTTATTAATTTTTACTAATAAGTAAACTTTATTTTGAATATTTCCCTCTATATATATTCAATAATCTTTAATTCCACAAATTCAATTAAATGTGAAATTGACAAATTAAATGAAATTGATTGGACAAAACTTGATAAATTAAGTAGTATGCAATTTGTATGATTAAAGATGCCAATGCAACAAAAATGATATATTTCTGAAAATGAAAACTGCCAAAGTTAATCCCACGCAACAAAAGGAGGCTACTAAAACTTCAAAAGTGTTTTTTTTTTCTAAAATAGGTTTTAAAAAGTAGGTGTGAGTGAAATATATGTAAGCATGCCTATTCGCATTTAATTAGTTCTTGCAATATTTCCAATTTATCATTAAACACTGTATAATTTTTATAATACAAATATTTAATGAAAATGACTTTAGAATTATTGCTGCAGATACTCATAGCGAATTAATCAAGTAGACGTTTTTTTTAGAATGAATAGAAATTAATGTTGATATTGTCTATTTATTTGTTACATCTCATCCAATTATAAATACGATCCAACTCAGTTTGGAAGTAGGAAATACCTTTTTTTACCTTAATTGAGATTGATAAGTTTTCAAAAAAGAAACACAATTTTCCTCTCTTTATTATTTTATGTTCATCAATTAACTCACTAATCAATACTGTTATTATCTTATGTAGTAACGCCATCCAAAATAGGCGCCCAGCGACCGCCCAGTCGAGCGCCGGCGCTGGGCGGTTCGCTGGGCGATCTATTGCAGCCGCCCAGCGGGCGATTGGAGAGAGAAATCGCGCAGCGCTGGGCGGTCGCGTGGCGCTGGGCGGTGCGGTGGACGGTCCGTTCGGCGCTATTGCAGCGCCCGGATCGCCCAGCGCACCGCTTAGCGCGAAAAAATAAAAAAAAATTTCGAAACACTATACATACGCGCTTTGTTCGTCATTTTCATTCGCACCACTTGTTTTAACGAGTATTCTCTCTATCTTATTGTATTTTTTTATTATTGTACTTTTTTTAAAAATTTATGTATTTTTTTTATTATTATATTTTTTTTAATTAATGTACTTTTTAAATTATTGTACTTTTTTAAATTTTAATAGTATTATTAAACTTTTCCCGTATATGTCTCGTAAATTAAATTTCGCATATTGTGTGATTGTTAATTATTTCATTTTGTATATATTTGTTAATAGTGATGTGGATATTAGTGGCTAGGCTATGGCTGGGCTATTGCTGGGCTATTTGCTTATTTTGATGATGTGGCAGGAGGATTTTTAGTGCTGCTGATGTGGCAGTGGCTGGGCTATGGCTGGGCTATTGCTGGGCTATTCCTATTGTGGATGGCCTAAAGCAAAAGACGAGTAAAGACAATTTCAGTTAAAATTTTGAATATTTGTTAAATCTTCACTATAAAGAAACCAACCCTCCGAAATCATCGCTGCTTCCCTCCCTTCTCTCTCCGCCGCCGCCATCTCCGTCTCCGCCGCGCTACTCATGGACATCCGCCGGAGGCCAGCAAAGCCTTCCCAACCTCCTCCTCCGCTGCAATCGGCCTCCAAATCATCCTCCGTCGATCACCACCCCTCGTCCCCAAAAGCCTCCGATGCCCTACCATTACCCCTCTATCTCACCAACGGAATCTTCTTCACGCTCTTCTTCTCCGTCGCCTACTTCCTCCTCCTCCGCTGGGGCGATAAGATCCGCAATTCCACGCCGCTGCATATCCTCACCTTCTCCGAGATCGCCGCGATCCTCTGCCTAATCGCGTCCTTCATTTACCTCTTATGCTTCTTCGGAATCGACTTCGTGCAATCCTTCATCTCGAAGCCTGAGGAGCACCAGCAGTTCATCCTCCACGAGGATCGGAAGCCGATTGCGGCGGTGGAGCTTCCGCAGGGAGATGAGGAAATCGTAGACGGCGTCGTTTCCGGTGAAATCCCCTTGCATTCGCTTGAATCGAGGCTAGGGGACTGCCTTAGGGCGGCGAGGATACGGCGGGAGGCGGTGCAGAGGCTGGTGGGGAGGGGATTGGAAGGTTTGCCCGTGGAAGGATTCGATTACGACTCGATTCTAGGGCAATGCTGCGAGATGCCGGTGGGATACGTGCAGATTCCGGTGGGGATCGCGGGGCCGCTGCTGCTGAACGGCGGTGAGTACTCGGTGCCGATGGCGACGACGGAGGGGTGCCTCGTTGCGAGCACGAACAGGGGATGCAAGGCGATCTACGCCTCCGGAGGCGCGACGTGCGTGCTGCTGCGGGACGCGATGACTAGAGCTCCGGTGGTGAGGTTCTCGTCGGCGAAGAGAGCGGCGGAGCTGAAGTTCTTCCTCGAAGATCCTCTCCATTTTGATGCGCTGTCGGTCGTTTTCAATAAGTAAGTGAGGATTTCAGTTTTTGCCTCTTTTTTTTGTCTTCATGTTGCTGAGATAAAGTTGGAATGCAGATGTTATGTGAGCTCTTGTGTTTTTCCTTTATTAATTGGTTGAAATTGACTCAAGTATGGAACTAACACTCTATCAGCAATTTTGATGTGATTGGTGTTTGATGTTGCATCTAATGAAAATTAGGGCATCTGAAATTTCATGTCAATTTCAGAAACAGACAGATTGTCAATTTCATTAGGAATTAAAGCTATTCTGATGTGTTTGATGTTTGGTGTTTGAGCTTGCATCTTCTAAATTAGGGTTTTTTTAATTTTGATGTGGATTGAAAAAGTGTTTCAAGATGAGGATTGGGGATTTTGAGAAACAGCCTAATTTAACTCTTTATCTTTACATGGATGAATTTAGCCTGCAGGATAAATTTCATGATACTTAGAGTTTTTAAGATCAATTTGAAGGTTCTTATAATGACAATGTGTATCCTCTATGGACAGATCGAGTAGATTTGCGAGGCTCCAAAACATTCAATGTGCAATTGCTGGGAAGAATCTGTACATAAGATTCAGTTGCAGCACGGGTGATGCCATGGGAATGAACATGGTTTCGAAAGGGGTTCAAAATGTTTTGGACTTCCTCCAGAATGATTTCCCAGATATGGATGTCATTGGTATTTCTGGTAAGTGTGCTATCCAATGAGCAATAGCTTTGTTTCATTATTCATCTATGGCTACCTCAAACGAACTACTGTTGTCGTATTTTAGACTTTCAGTCTGTGCTTGTCATATTGTTTCATTGTGTTGGCTGTATGCTTTTTCGGGGGGATCATATTTTTCATTGGCACTGCCCTTTTTGCGTTATACCTGAGTTTAATTTGCCTTGCTCGGTGCAGGAAATTACTGTTCTGACAAAAAACCATCTGCAGTCAACTGGATCGAAGGGCGTGGTAAATCAGTTGTATGTGAGGCTGTCATCACCGGTGATGTGGTGTCGAAGGTACTGAAAACAACTGTACCCTCCCTTGTCGAGCTCAACATGCTCAAGAACCTCACCGGTTCTGCTGTTGCTGGCGCTCTTGGTGGCTTCAACGCACATGCTGCAAACATAGTCTCTGCAGTATTCATCGCCACTGGGCAGGACCCGGCTCAAAACATTGAAAGTTCCCACTGCATTACTATGATGGAGGCTATCAATGGCGGCAAGGATCTTCATATTTCAGTGACAATGCCATCCATTGAGGTATACGAGATCTTACTATGCATCATATATTGCTAACTAGGTATATCATAGTTTTGAGGGTTCTGAAAGCAACTGTGACCGTGTGGCGTGTTATAGGTTGGAACTGTCGGGGGAGGAACTCAACTTGCATCGCAATCTGCTTGCCTAAACCTTCTTGGTGTAAAGGGCGCAAATAAAGAGTCTCCCGGATCAAATGCCCGGCTCCTGGCCACCATTGTCGCTGGCGCTGTCTTGGCAGGAGAGCTCTCACTAATGTCTGCCATTTCAGCTGGCCAGCTCGTCAAGAGCCACATGAAATACAACCGATCAAGCAGGGACATCGCGAAGATTGGGTCCTGAAACTGTTGGTGGTGTCGACATAGAGGGGGTGGGTGGGAGTTTACAATCATGACGTGCCAGGAGAGACTGGTCGATCACGGGCGTGCAACTTTATGGAATGGGACTCGACTTGCCTGATGGGGCCAGCAAGTCTTGCGGATTATCCTTTCTCCTCGTTCCCGCCCCCCGTCTTCGTGTTTTTTTCTCAGTGAATCGAAGCTTTGCCGTTGGCAGTAATGGAGGCTTATATGTTTGTAGTGCAATCTTTCTTTCATCTTCTTCTTTTGTTTCTTCTTTGATGTCTAGAATCCAGATCATTGAATGTGGACATAAAGTTTGAAGCATGTTTTGTAATTATGTTGTGACTCATTGGACTTTTGATTAAGTGGTAGGGTCTCAATTGTGACATATCGTGTGATTGATGTATATTTGAGACATTGAAATTTCATTCAAATCATGACTTCGGATGAAATAATTGAAGAATGAAAGCAAGAAAAGTGGTAAGTTCCACATAGTTCGGTGGAGGATGTGACCTATTTACTTAAAATGGTTTAAGATGCATGTGAAGTTTAATAGTTGTAGTTAAAGAAAATTTGGCCCCACTAGAAGTATGGAAGTTTAATTTATTCTACTAGAAAGACTCAATACTGAAGAAAGATGATATGTTTGTTTTTTTTTCCATGAAAGAACCAAAAACCATTGAGCATATGTTGTTTGCAAGGAAGAACTAGAAAACCACTAGTCAATGGTACTACTCTTATCATAATCATGTATCGTGTCTACCAAAGTTTCGAATGACTGCCTATTTGAGAGGTGGAGAAGAAACACGTTATTTTGTGTCTCAAGATGATATCCAAAAATAGCCTTTGTCCACACAAATGATAAACAATTTGAAACACATTAGACCATCCTCATCGATGTTCTTGCGCAAGGACGCGTCCGTGCCGTCGGCAAGAGCAGATCCCTGCTCACCGCTGTGCTCTTACCGACGGCACGGCCTTGCTCGATGCATAGAGCACGTCCGTGCCAACGGTAAGAGCACGAGCAGCCGACGTGGCACGCTCTGATTGGCCGTTGGTTTATCATTTTTTATTATTATTTTTAAAAAATTAGTAAAAATCTGAAAAATTCATATTTAATAAAAAAAATTATTTTCCCACTTTCTAATAAAATATCCATTTTTTCATACTTTTAATCTATTTTTCATTATTTTTACCCCAAAATTCATAATTTCATCTATAAATACTCCCATTGAAGTATTTAAATTAAATAATGGAATGGTGGGACCCTAGAGCATGCTCTTGCGGAAGAGCATGGATGTGAGTGTTGTGCTCTTGCGGAAGAACAGAGAGTAAAAAATGAATAAAAGTGGATCCAAGCCTACATGCTCTTGCCAAAGCGCATGGATGAGGGCGAACAAGTTTCAGATAATCCACGAAAAATGCAATCAACTGAAGTGTTATTTGTTTGCTTGCCGCTGATAGCCGAGTATGCGTGGGGTGACTTGATTATGTCTTTGTTGTTATGACCTTATTGTTCGATATCTTATTTGTAATGTTGTTTGATTTGATTGTAATCCGAATAACCATATAGTACTTACATTGGTACATGTTACATTTAACAAAATTAATAGTAGCAAATTCTTACAATCCATAGAGTTCTTGTTATAATATTGTGCTATGTTATTATTTCAATGAAAAATGACAATCGTGTAAAAAAGTTAGAGCAAATCAAAGTCTTACTCTATATTTGAAGCTAGGAGTTTTAGTCCATATCATTTTTATTTGAGACCTAATATCAATAATTGTCCAAGTATCTAACTATGTACTTATGAATTTAGTGAAGTGGCACAATTTCAAGTTGTCCCAAGTTTCAAGACTGTCACTCATGTGAAATATTCTGGACTAAGGTCCACCAACATAAACATCATGTTGTTTTAGTTGTCTCAACACATAGTTTCTTGTTTCATTTTTTGCATGTGAATTGTTTGTGGTTGTGGGCCAGTTAGATTTTGTGTGGTTGCACATTGATTATATCGAACTTGAGTCTTGGGCCATACAAATTAGGTTGTCTATTTGTAATTCATCATAATTAGTAATTCACATATATTTCATAAGTAGGTAATAATTTAAAATATACTTATTAAAGTGTTTTACCTATTTTTAATTTGATTCATATTTAACTATTTAAGAAACAAAGTTATGGAAAAATCGTAAGAATTTTTTCATTGATGTTTTACCTTAGTAATAAAATACTAATGGAAAGGGGAAAATTGGTTACTACTTTGGAGTTTGGACCATATTACATTTTTTTTATCGAATGTGAAATCCATAGGGTTGGGTGTTGAGACTCCGACAAAGATTGAATTGAAGTTTGGGGGTCTTAGTAAATAAAATAAAATAACATGGTGTTAGTGTGTGCAAAGATATCATAGTGTTCGAATTATTAAATAAAATTTTCTAACCCACTACTGATTTATTAAATATAGATATTATGTAGTTCAGTCCATTCGTATACTTGGTGAGGAAAATAATAAGAAAATAAAAAGAGGAAAAGCCAAAAATCTTTATTTTGAAAAAATTCGTGTGTCTCGATCCCATATTTTGAAAGGTCAGCTGATTGAGACTTATATTATGAAATTTCCCTCTTGGGGATAGCTAAAAAATGCGTATATTCAATATGAATTGTGTCTTTTGTTTAAAGTAGGTATGAATAATGTCTTGGAAAATCAGTCAAATAAAATTGCAATCCAATTTGAGCTTATTATCAATGCAAATTTCATTCCACTGGGCCCATATATATTCACTGACTATGCAGTTTTGCAATATGCTTGCCTCAAAATAAAATAAAATAAAATAAAATACACCCATAGCCATAAATAGAGATTATGATTGAAACTAATGTAAAAACTATAAAGAAGTTAGTATAAAGTTATAATTAAATATTAAATTAATCTTCAAAGACACTTTAAGCTAATAACTGGGCATTTATGAGAAATGGTTTTACAAAATTTAATTCATTAGATTGATGAGAAAATTTGGGCCAAACAAATTCCTACATGGCTTCGTATTGGGCCGACTCTAAAAAACTGAGGCCCATTTAGTAATTATGCAGTCATAATTGTGACACGTCGCCTATATATTTTGGCATCTTCGCTTTAACGACGTGGACCAATTATGTCACGCCACACCTGAGTCCACATGGTCCCAGAGATACACCTGTCACACTAGATTCCGCCTCCTCTGCAAATCGCCACTGAACTGAATAGCAAGAAATCCCCAATTCCAAATCAGTGAGTGAGAGATTTTTGGAACCGAAACAAAATTTGAAGGGAAAAAATCCTCGCAGATGTCGGGCGGTTGGAGGAGAGCAATCGGTAACGCGAGGTCCTTTGTTGGAAATTCTATGGGCGGCCTCAGAGGCGGCAGCAGTTTAGCGTCGTGGGCCGTCGCTGGAACCCTAGCTTATTTCCTCTGGGTTCGGCCGTCGCAGCAGCTCAAAAGAGAGCAAGAGGTAGAAACGCAATCGTATTTGTGTTTAATTTGTCCATTTTCCCCTAATTTTTCGAGTGATCGATTTGTTTCGAATTTGCAGGAACGAGCTGCGTTGGCGGCGGCGTCAGATTCTTACCGGTATATTGAGAAGCGGAAACCAATTCCAGATCCTCAGGTTAGTATAGTACTGAATTTTGCATTTTTGGAGGAGCTTTTGATTTTGATTGAATTGGGAAAATGTTCAATTTTGGGAAAATTGATGAATTTGCAGGAAACCGGATTGATTTACGGGAACAAGAGTGGAGTTAAAAAATCTGAGTGAAGTTATTGGAAGATCGAGATGGTTAGTAAGTTTAATTAGCTTGAAAGCCTTGAATGATCTGAAATTTTTTGTGTTGTGATAGTTTCGTCTTTACTAATTATACATGTGTGTATACTATGAAGATAGCTGGACTAGGTGTTTTTTTGTGTATCCAGAGTCCGAATTTTGAATAAATGATCAAAGAATTTCTGGCTTGAAGTTTTGTTGTTTGTACTCCATCTGAGATGTCTGCACTCTTCATTTTGTTGTAGAATTGTTCGAATCGGACTCGTTTCTGGTCATTGTGATTGATAGTTGGTGATGAATACTCGAACGGTTATTGGTTTATTCGTTTAGATAGTTTTAGTGGAAGAAGAAGTTTAGAGTCTATATCATATGAGTGAATATGAGATTATCAAGAATTGGGAATTCGGGGAAAACACATGGAAGTTGGAACTGTGGTTTTATAATATGACGACTCCACAGAGCTTCCTAAGTAAGATTGATTTTATATTTGAACGCGTAATTGCTAAAAATCTGACTTATTGATGTGTATGTCTTATAATCTGATGCAATAGTGACGGTGAAACAAAAAATCAAGAACTGCCGAGCATGCTATAAAACAATTCAATTGCTTGACCAAAATTCTCAAGGGATATTTTAGCCATTGTTTTTTTTTCTATGTTATAATGTTAAACATATAAACACGTTGACGATTCATCTATTTTAGAATCTTATTTGACCATCATTTATTCGATAGTGTTATCTTGAGTAGAGAATTGCTTGCTTTGGCGTTTGCTAATAGTTGTAGTTTTAAATATTGTTATTTCATTAAGCAGCTTGCAACTCTTCAGGATGATAATGATTCCACACATGCATAAGATTTTGCCAGTAAATAAATTATCTGTATAATGTGTTCTTATTGCAAAGGCTTCAAATTGTGCAACGTAGTAGTCGATTTTCATATATACCAAAACTCATATTTTCTTGTAATTACATTGATTTCCACGCATGCTTCCCTAAAACATCATGATCCAAGTTGGCAGCAATTGCACCAATTTGACTCAAGGCTTGAAAATCTCTAGAACCCGAATTGAAGCTATTCTTCGCCAACATCTTAAGATTGGGATTCAGTTATAAATTATGCCTCTAGATATTTTATACCAGAGTCCATAAATAACGAGAGTGAGTCATCACTTTATGAGATAAACATCCCCCTAACTCTTAACAAGGACAAGAGATTATGGTTTGCAGCTTTCAAGATAATTTCCTCTGTGTGGCATGCTCTATGTTGTTTCGAACATTGTCACACCTGATTTTTCTTCCGAAGCATCTCAATGACATTATCTCATTTAAGTTACTTGGCCTTTAACTTATCCCCATTTAGGCTAGAAATGGCTACGATTGCAGCCAAAAGCGATAGAAATCAACCAGTATTTCACAGTACTGCATCCAGTGATTCACCACATAGTCCTCTTTACATAATTCATCGTGACAAAATCTAGAGTTCTGTAAGCAGTCTAAATCATGGAACATTGAATGTCGATGGTCATGGTCTTTACATACATTTTGTAAAATTCTATTTTTGTATGCTTGTGTATTTAACCTGTACAGGTTGAGAAAAAAATGCAGTTGGTGGAGGGTCTCTTTGACTTATATCATGTTATGCTTTTCTTTTGCATCTTTTTTTACAGTCTTCTTTTGTGTTTCCATGAAAACATTTTAGGTAAAAATTATTTTCAAATTTTGCTGCTGAGTTGTTGGACATGTTTGTTGAATGAAGAATTCATTTGCTTGAATTTGCAAAAACATAATTGTTTCAACCTGTTGACCAATTGAGATACATTGATTGTGCAATTTGACTATTTCTTGTCGACTTGATGAATATATGATGACTCTTGTTGATAGCCAATATATGGTCACATTATCTCTTTATTTCAACTATTATATGCTCATTGTCTTATTTTTCATTTTAGTAGATATTACAGAAAGTGATATTATAGGAATTGTAACAATGTTTTTATTAAATTGATTAAAGAAAAAGGGTTACTTCCCATACTAGTTAGCATCACTGATTAAATAAAATTATGCCACAACATATGACTATTTTTTTCTTCTTTTGGCCCCTTATGCAAAAGAGTTGTTTAGATAGTAATTTTCTATTATGCACTACTAAAAAGCTCTTAACAACTTT
Source organism: Salvia splendens (assembly GCF_004379255.2). Taxonomy (NCBI): domain Eukaryota; kingdom Viridiplantae; phylum Streptophyta; class Magnoliopsida; order Lamiales; family Lamiaceae; genus Salvia; species Salvia splendens. The sequence goes on from NC_056032.1 coordinate 45,101,188, forward strand.
GAACTCTCTTTTGATTTCTTTAAGCAGGACAATAATTGGTGTTTAATTGTTTATAGACCTTAATCAAACTTTTGCTTGATGTGGCCCCCTCGATGTGTTAATTTGTTTTGTGTGTTTAAATATAAAATAGTACTCCCCCGTCCCTAGAAATTTGTCACATTTCATTTTTACCATTTTTTATAGTAGACCCGACATTCCACTAGCTCATTCCCCTCATTTTATTTTAAAACTAAAATTTAAAAGTAGAACTCACATTCCACTAACTTTTCCAACTCACTTTCTATTGCATTTCTTAATACCCGTACCGGGTCAAATGGTGCCAAATTTTTAGGGACGGAGGGAGTAGTATCTTTCGAAGAAATAGAAAAATAGGATTCTTTTTACCTATTATAAACCACTAGATGTAGCAACAATTTTAGGCAGAACATAAAGGAATTCTCATGGTTCCATGTTCTTGTGTCGAGGTGGATGAACATAAATTGATCCTTGAAAGATTGAGTTATTATTGTCATCAATTGAAAAACTATTAAAAGTATGATTAGATCAAATGCATTGAGAAATATTGAAACTCTTTACTTATTTTTCACATGTATAGGAGAATTGAGAAATATTGAAACTCTGATTTAATACTATTTTGTTTTCAAATGTTATGGAACTGACTAAAATTCAACCAAATTTCAATGACAATTATCTCTTTACAAAAAGAATTAGTCAAATTACATTATAGTTTCATGCTAGATTATTAGTAAGGCTATAACCTAAATTAGTATATCAATCAAGATATATGTATGATGAATTAGTATGCATTATGTGATTAAATACATGGAAAATTGCATAGATTAAATTAGTAGCTAGGTGGGTGGGTGCCCCTCATCATTGTTTCCACCTACTATATTTGACATTGGCAAGAAAGAAGATTGCAAGAAAATATAGTTTGTGCACTTATTAGTGTTCACATGCCCATGTTCACACACTAAATGAATAAAATGGGTTTGACTTCATATGATTCAATGCAATCAAGTCATCATGCTTTACAAGGGTGATTGGGGAAGATGTATAGTATGTAGCCAAAATTATAAAATATAAATCATTTTTTTGTATAAACATATGGAGTAGATTAGTTATCTCTCCCTTCCTCACACAATATTTAGAGGAATAAATAATAAGATATGCTTGTGTACTAATTTTGCTTAGATTTTAGCACCAAAGTAGCAAATGTCATCTCAAAATGGGCATATATGGATTTTTGAGCCCAAGTGGGGATGTGTGGTAGGGCTAAAGATGTTAATTTGGAGATATATGATTGCATCAATATTTGACTTCTTGTATGCCCATCCCTTATTTCAAGTTGCTAAATTATTTGGAAAATTCTTCATCATACTATCATTTTCTAAATGGTTAGCATTTATATTGGTATTCTTTACAAAACGCTAAAGTTTATGTGCTTGGTCGTATTGTGAATGCTTTAAATATAGCGTTAAATAGGGCAAATTGTCAGACTAACCATGCAAGTTTGGTTAAATTCTAGCTCTATCTCATAATTCTATCATAAACTTTAAAATTGTTCATAAAGAAAAAAATATGACTTGGTTGAATGACATCGTCAATATATATCGTGTGGTCAATCAGAGTTTTTCGAATTGTTGCAAATAACCCCAAACTTCATTTTCTTTTTTTTTACTGATTTTTAAAATTATAGAACATGTCATGATTTAATCAAACTTCATATTTTTTCTTACTACTTCACCAAATTTCGTAATTTGGGCCCATTTGCTATCATGTCTATGTTTCCCTAAATTAATTACACGGCCACTCTTTCAACATCGATGAATAAAAAATGTTTTTCCATAGTATTATGGTCAATTGCTACAATTAATAGAGTATTCAATAGCCATTTTAATTGCTAAATTTCAGTGTGATGTCCTCTGTTTTTCCCACATCAAGAAACAATCTTTTTTCTCCCATCACGAAATAGGGAAGATGCATGCATGTCGATTTTCCATGTCTCATTTAATTAATCATGATCTATATTAGAAAATAATTTAAATTAGCTGACGTGGAAGTGATGGTTAAGGAGTTAAAGTCAATCGTATAAATGTGTGCCAAATTGATTTATTGAAGCATCTAGATTGTGTTTAGCAATTATGCAACGCCACAACAATAATTCAAGTTTAATTAATACACGATTTAATGTGATTTATTAGTTATTACACTCAAATTCAATCCATTTGATGAACCCCCAAATAGTGAAACTTATAATGTACAAAGAAAAAGATCTATAGTTTAATCTCTACCATTATTCTTTCTTGCTCTATAAAACTTTTTATTGAGTATTATGTCTGAAAGAAAGTTAATTAGTCTTCAACAGTGGTACAATTATATTTTAGGCTCAAATGAAAACCTCATCACCTCCAAATATATATACACATTTACCATCGTATCAAAACTTCCCGATAAACAATTCCTTGTGTTTATTCTTCAACATTCGTGATATTATTTGTACTAATTTTCCAACATTTTTTTGGCCCTATTTCCTTATTTGACACCAAAAATTGCATATAAATTAGTATCTAATATTAGCTTATTTACGTCTTAATTAATTTAAAGAAAACGGTTGGATTTAAATAATACTATCTCCATCCACAAATAATAGACCTGACCAGTTTTATCATTTTCGCTTTTGCATCAAAATCAGACCAATTTCTAAATATGAAAAATTTTAAACATTTAAATACTATGGACTCCACAATCCACTAATACTGAGTATTTTTTTTACTCTCTTTTTTACTTTATCAATTACACATTAAAATTCATACCTCGCCAACTAGTTTATTTTTTTAGAGAGAGTATTTTTTAAGTGGTCTATCTAATCTATTTAGTATGAGAAGTATCATCTTATATGCCTACATATTAGTCAATACTTAGTGTATTCTGCGGTCGATAATGTCAACTGAAATAATAATGCAAAAAATAGAATATCGACACCTATTTTTTTATTCTCTTTTTAAAATATTTCCTCATCTCTCAACTTCTCATATATTATTATATAAATATAAATACACGTGTGTGAATTTATAATATAAAAATAAAAATTAGTGATATATTTGGATGGAGGGTACACCTGAAATGAGAATTTAATAAATTAGTGGGAAGAAATTAATTTGATAGTGGTTGGTTGGTGGTGTGGCGGTGGTCAATATTTGTGTGGGTGGGGACTGTTTGGGGACATTTTGTGGGGCATTTTCTGATTTTTTTTTGTTTCCAATTTGGGTGAAATTAATTATAAACACCTTATTTTGTCGTTCATATTTATAAATAATTATATGTGTGTGGATGTAATCTTTCATTTGCACTTTGGAATCAAGAAGTCACGTTTATTGTGATAAGTAGATTAAACTTTTACATTATTTGGATGTATCTGCATATATATTCCGCCCCCTCCGTTTCCGGATCCTGGATCCGCCACTGACTTGGATTATAATGAAAAATATCTTACTAACTAAGTTGATATTTAAGTTAAATCAAATAAAATTGGACACATTATATTAGTAGTAGTATATATTCACATAACTCAACATTCAACACAAGATGAATTTTATATGGAGTTTAGTTTTTTATTTTGATAAATTATTGGAAAATTGATGAATTTTGTGGCGTCTTGCATCTGAAAAACAGCCTAAAAACCATGGACATTGTATTCATTTGCAATTATAATTTCATCACAATTTGTTTAGTGAAATTATATATATGAAGCTATGAAATTATTATATATGGACGTTAAAGATAAGTTATTCCCTCCGTCCCAACTAAAATGACACACTTTTATTTTTAGTTTTTCTCAATCAAGATGACACATTTCTATTTTTAGTAACTTTATTTCTTCAATTAATACACTCAACCACTTTTTTCTCCCTCTATTAAATATTCAATTCTGTTTGTCTCCCCATGTAATAATTATATCTATTATTTATCTTTCTAATTAACTATATTACCAAACAATTACTAAAATTGTGTGACGACTAAAAAATATGTCATCTTAGTCGGGACAGAGTTCCACCGCTAGATGATTGATTTTTTCCAATTAGGTAATTTTGAATGGAAGAGTCTAGAAATTGGAGACAATTTGACACTTATTTTTATTTTGTTACATGGAGTACCTTACATTATTTGAATGGATGGGTTGATTGATTGGCATTAAATGGTGCATGGGAAAATCCAAAAAATGGAAAGTGATAAGATTAATATTCAGAAGTGGAATAGATTGAAATGGGGAAGTTCCAATTAACCCAGACACAGACGCAGACACATTACCCTTTTGACTCTTTGACCCAACTACACCACCTACATTTTTATTTTTTAATCCCCAATAACTTTACTTTATTTAAATAGGTAATGGAATTGTGGAAAGGTAAATAATTTATTTAAATAGGTTCAAGACTAGCTAGCTACGAGTTTTTGTTATTCAAAATGGTTGAATATTTATAATTAAATTAGTGTTATTTGATTTTATTATAATTAATTCAATTCTTTCCACTGATTTACAAGTCCTCATTGATGCGTAACAACTATATCTATAGTTGTACATACGTATTTGGGAGATTCTAAATATGATCACCATACATGTCAATGCCACCCTTTCATTTTCAAATAAGAGAAAATTTTCTTACAATTACCCATCCACCAATGAACAAAGAACATGAAATCACATCATTCATTTATTAATTTGTTGAGTAAAATATAGAGAAATACACGTAGAAAGCAGTGAAGAAGTAAATTGTCTGCTTTACAATTCCCCCCTCTTTCTCTAGAAATCAATGCAAAGCTACCAAATACTATCTCATCTCCAACCTCTTCCACTTATCTTTATACCTCACATTTAAATCCATGCATGTCTAATTACTAATTATTATCATCCCCACTATTTTAATTATTCTCTCATTCTTCTCTATATAATAATATTACACCTCTCCAACTTTTCTCCCTTTTTCTTTGTTTACTTCATTAGTTCATTTACTATTTCCATATCTCTCTCTCTCTAGATTCTCTCACTTCACCGCAAAGCATCTCAGAAACATTACTTCCCTCAGACTTCATCCTTCTTTGACGTAACTCACAAAAGGGTTTCATTATTTTCAATTTTTCTCAATCTTTCTTGGTCTTTTATGCAAGTTGTAGTCGTAAAAATTGAATCTTTACACAAGATCATTACAAGAAAGCGTTCAAACTTGCTGTTTTTGAGTAGTTGGAAATTCTTATTATAATACTTTATTCAATTTATGGAGATGTAGATGTCCAATCACACTTCTTGGATTCTGGTCAATAGTAATAATATTTCCACCCCCTCTCTCTCTCTCAATCCATATCAAAAAATTCAATCTTTTTCTTGTCAGATATTAGTACAAACCATATTTACCAGAAAAAAATTCAATCTTTTTAGAATTTAGAGAGAGAGATAGATGCAAGAATGGAGGGATATGTTCATCAGCTTCTAACAAACCCTAATTCAGATATGGAAGACTCCCCAAATGAGAAGGAATTGGAGGCGGGGGCCACCACGAGCTCCGGCGGCAGCGGGCGGCGGCCCAGGGGGCGGCCGCCGGGATCGAAGAACAAGCCGAAGCCGCCGATTGTGGTGACACGTGACAGCCCCAATGCGCTGCGGTCGCACGTGCTGGAGGTCGCCTCGGGAAACGACGTCGTCGAGAGCGTCGGCAACTACGCGCGCCGCCGAGGGAGGGGCATCTGCGTCCTCAGCGGCGGCGGCACGGTGGCGAACGTGACTCTCCGGCAGCCTGCGGCGGCGGGGGCGGTGGTGACTTTGCACGGCCGTTTTGAGATTCTGTCGATTTCGGGCACGGTGCTGCCGCCGCCGGCGCCGCCGGGGGCGGGGGGTTTGTCGATTTTTCTCTCCGGCGGGCAGGGGCAGGTGGTTGGGGGGATCGTGGTGGCGCCGCTCGTGGCGTCGGGGCCGGTGGTGCTGATGGCGGCGTCGTTTGCGAATGCGGTGTTCGAGCGCCTGCCCTTGGAGGAGGAGGAGGAGGGCGGCGCAGCCGCGGCAGCGGCGGCGCCGAGCGCGTCTCAGTCGTCTGGGGTCACGGCGGGCGGCGGCGGCGGTGGGGATGGATCTTTTTTGAATTCCGGCGGGGGAGGGGGGAATAACGCGGCGGCGCAGCCGGGGAATTATCCGTTTTCGGCGGATCTTTTCGGATGGGGCGGGGGAGGAGGAGGAGGCGGCGGCGGTGGGGGTGGTTCGGGGGGGTTTTGATGATGAATGCAATGTTTTATTTCATGTGGAGGATTTGGGGGAAATGGGATGGAGAAGAGGTGTTTTTTGATGCAAATGAAGAGGATGATGAATGTGGAGGTGAGTGTAGGTTGCACTTTGTGCTTAGATAGTGGTACTGTTTGGACATATTTTGGTGATGCTTCTGACTAATGTTTTGATTTACATCAGTTGCAAAGGGCACATTTTGTTTACTAGGATTCTAATTTGGCTTTGGCAGTAGCATATTTGATGTATCTCGGATATTACTAATACTACTACTTTGCATGTCTATTGAGTTTCCATTTCTTTTGTTGTCATATTTGTTTGTTTGTTTCTATATGTATGCAATGCGATTTGGGATTGTGGATTCAGTTTCTTGTGATTTATTTACATTGTTTTTTAGTATTGTGTTAGTGAAGAAACCCTTGATTTCAACTTTTTGGAAGTACTACTAGTAATGGTAAATTATGAGATAGAAGTTCTTCCATATATAGCTCTAGAGGTTCGCATATGGTGCGCGAAAATGGTCTAGTAATGTCGTTAGAGACGCGCTGAATTACATCAACCGGGTTGTTTTTAAGGATGTCTTATCCACATTGATTGAACTTGAACATGGCATGTTCTTTAATAACTAGGCATTGTAGAATGTAGACTATACATGCATTTTTGGAGATATTCTTTAGTTTAGATACTTGAATTGGATTTAGCTGGTTATATTGAATGAACCCTAGCTAAGGTTTCTTCCCGAACTTAGAATCCATGTCCTTACCATGTTTACTTAGATCTATCTATGTTGCCGATATCTTCGTACTTACATTTACTCGTCTTTTCATTGGATTGGACCAAGTAAAACTTGCTACGAGTTAGGTTTGGAGAAATATATTGTTAAAATGTTTCTTCTTTGTGAGTGAGATGTGTGTGATCTTCTTGCTTTGAAGGCTGGAGTTATAAAGGAAAACAATGCCTTCCTATTTTTTTTGATGCCCTATTTATGAAATAGCTCAATTTGCAAGTTAAGTAAAATTAGAGACTGAAAACACACACCTATGAGAGATGGGTGAGCTTTGTCTGTTTATAGATACCACAGCCCAAGTAGCAAAGTTGCAATAAACAAATAGTAGTCATGAGCATCAATATTTGCAGGTTTTTGTTTGATTAATTCTTGAATTCTTGCCATCACTAATTTGTCTAAGTATTCTCTAACACATCCCAATGTGTTGAATTTGCACTGTTTTTCAAGAATCTTGTGCAATTGCAAGAGTTGCATTAAAAGATGGGCAATGCCTTCCATTCCAAGTAACTTCATTTCTTTCACTTCATTCATTCATTCATCTTGCTATATTGGTAGATTCAAATCCTAGATTTTGAATTGCTAATATTGTTAGATACAAAATGCATTACTCAGCCAGAGCATCTGAACTTTTTAAAGAATTCTTGTCTTTGAAGTGAAGTTGGTTTAGTTTGAAGCATGCAAAACATGAAAAATGGTAATGAGGGGATGGGGTTGGAGGCACACATTTCTATGCATGAAATTGAAATGGATGATGGGTTGGTTGATGCAGGTGAAGACAATAATGATATGGCCAATCCATATTTGTAAATATCTTTAGCTTGATCTTCAATTTTCATCACACGTCATCATCATCATCTATATGAGTGTGGTGTGTGGTCCTTCCCTCAATCGTTGACATCCTGACAAATTTCCTATCTATCTTGGTTTTTGTCCTTATGTCTTCAATGGTGTTTGGCCCATTTCAAATTTGGCCATTTGGGTATGGTTATGGCCCTTGGGGTTTTATTCGTTTAATATAACCAGAAAAAGATTTAAAAAAATGGAATGAGAATAAGTAATGTTTTCATTTTAGAAAATATGCGAGTTTAAGTGGGGCGTCGAAAAAGAAAAACGAGTCACTTTAAACGACCGATGGAAATTTTGAAATCCAAGGTCGAAACACTCACAAAATCCAAAAAATTGACTTATAACATATTCAAAATCCCAGGTGGTATGTGAAGCAAGAATTGATACCAAAAGGGTTAGGAAAAGAATGAGAATCCTTCTTAAATCTTACACTGTAGAATTAATAAGTTAATGATGTTTCACACTACCAACTTTGAACTCAACTGTGAATAATCTAAACTGCAAACAAAATCATGCACATGTAATGGTCAAAAGCTACACATTCACACACCCGACTTTTGCAGGCGATATCGGTAGGTTTGTTTAGTTATTTGACTCGAAAGGAACCCGGACGAAGAGGCGTCCGTGAAGGCTAACGACAGCTGACGTCTGAAGTGGGTTGATCCTGGCTGGTAAGTTGACCACCTGGATAACATTCAAATTCGTTCACAGGTGAAAATGGGATGACGCAAAGAACTTATTCAGATTTAGTATAGACCAGCGGAAGGTGATGGAAAGATTACCTTCTTGAATGTTGTGATGCCCCAGGGGTTATCAGCTTGTTCGGGCTGACCTGTTATGACCAATCTTCCGGCAGGATCTGACTGGACGCGCACCTAAGCAGCCATTAAGCAAACAGTTTGCACATCGTTTATTTTACAGTTTCACATGCAGAAATGCAAGCAGATTGTGTGTAATACATATGAATTGTGTAGATAAAGAGTTAATATGTGTTATAACTAATAACGACTGTGCACACCTCTTCGCGTAGAAGCCCTGGGACCAGTGCATAAACTTCAAAACAATCCCTCTGCAGAGTAAAACTAACTGGTCAAATTTTATGCATGTAATTGCGTGAGCGAAGTGAAGGGGTGGGAAGGAGGAGCACGGAGACGAATGTACCGTTTGCCGTATGTTGATCTTCACCCAATCTGCTGGAGGACCCACATCAACTACTGATGTCACAAGCCTACAATCATATAGTATCATTTTAAAAAGTTTAAAGCTAATATGAAAAAAAGTGATGGATATGCATTCAAAGACTACTGCTGGAAGCCAAACAAAGATGAGCATTTCTGTTTTCATCTTTCATGTTGATTGCTAGTGCAGTTGTCAGTTGTTAACGAGATCACGATTCCACAATGAGTACATTTACATTCAAAGACTAAACAACCAGGATTCAAGGACACTAGAATTTGTAAAGGCTCAATTCTGTCAGCAGATTAATAAAAAGGAATTACTATATGAAATAATCATGACTTACTGCTTTGATGTTTCAGTACGAATAGCCTTGACCGGAAGCTCCCCCTCATTTGGTCTCTTTTGCTTGAGAGAAGCTAAATCCACAGGTCGAATTTAGAAATATAAAAGAAGAGGAAGGTGGTGATAATGATACTGAGACATAGAGGTTTTATAAAATATGAACAAATACATTAAAATTTGATTGCAAAAAAGTTTACCAATGCTTTTGGTGTTTTTCTCACGCTTCACCATACTGTTGATGTTCTTGTCCTATCAAATCATACGAGGAGACATTGAATTTACACTACTGCTACATTCAAGCGTCACAAGATGGGCTTCAAAATAATAGTTTCACAAACCTTTATAATAGGCTCACCAACTTCTCCATAATCAGAAAGGCGCTGGACATGCCAACCTTGCATGGCACGAGCAGCAGCATCTCTTCTAGCCCTTCCTGGTCCTGATCCTTGATAGTCATTACTCTGCACAATCATTAGAATGAATGGAAATGTATGACATACACTGAGATTTATGCAAAAACCAGTTCTACAAAAAGAAATAGATGTAGATCATATGTACTGTGACAGCATAGATATTGTGGCACAAGAATAGCCATCCAGTGCGTATATATCAGCAGAAAGCAGCAGGGACTAGGAGAGATGGAGGGTAGGAGACAGAGAGGAGGTTGAATGTTTAATTAAAAAGATCTACAATAATGCAAATTCACCTCAGTAATAACACCGGAGGCTTCAGGGAGCATTGCTACTGGGAGTTGAAGATCACCACTTAGTCTCTTATGCCTTTCATATTCTAAAAGAGACTGGTACAACATATAAATGGAATCATTATTTAAATGGTACAAAAACAATGATAGACTTTAATTACAGCTAATAACCCAGGAAACACCATGTAGTTAAAAGGACAATCAGTAATAAGAATGTAAAGTTTCAGTCCAGGATTAGGGGCAAACAAAAAAATCACCACATCCTTCCATGATGACCAGAATTATGCCTGTTACACAACGCAAAGTTGGCTTCAAATTTTTACCTTCTCATAGAAAATGCGGAATGTCCATGAAACTGTTGTACAAGTCCTGCCAAAGAAAAGATAAGTTCCCTGAATCACCTTTCACAACTTAATACATTATATATCTGAAAACTCAAATAGTTGCAAATCACTGTACAGGCATAAGTACTTACATGCACATGGAATGTGAAGGTATTCATAAAATTCTTTAATCGGAAGCCAAATGAAAATACTTTTTTATAAATTACTTATTTATACAAGTTCATTGATGAAAATTCAGTTGAAGATATAACAAGCATCCGGTAACTGCTTGCTGTTAATATTCACTTATTCAGAGACACATAATCTGAAGATATCTTCTCAACTTTGATAATGGTTAATAACTCCACACAACAATTATCTGAAAGGTAAACGCGATAAAATATCCATAACAAAGGACAAGCAACATCAAATAATCAGATTTGCGTCCAAAAAGGATAAAGAAAAGGCGTGAAAATCTTACTTAGGTGGATGAAATGACTCTCCCACCTGTCGCCACAACTTGGATCCAGTTACCTATCAGAGATTCAAATTCAGAAAACCAACAGCACAGCAAGCAATATCATTATCAAGAATATCCAACATAACTTTCAAAATCACCAACTCATGGGACATATGAAGATAATTAATTTATCGAACATAAATTAATTCTTCTAGCCATTACAAGATTGTTTTGTGAGCAAATTTCTAGAGTTAGAAGTTGGGAGGGAGCGGGGGGTGATATAGGCAAAGAACAAATAGACATGGTTGTCGACTCAATTTAAAGATAGCAAATAATATAGAGAAACAGTGTTATGCCTAAAATTTTGGTTCCAAACATCATATTCCAAGCCTTCAGTGCCAAGAAATAATGAAACAAAAGACAGAAACATAAAGGTGCATCACAATTCACAAATATTGTGAAATTCTTACCCTGTCATAACCTCCCAATCTAATCACAGCTCTCCATAACCTACAGGTAAACAAGATAAAGAAATAAATTATCATCCAAGGGCAAAGTCATAGCTCCAAACATGCAAATAGTACTCACTTCAGGCAATTTAATGGTTGGCCATAAAATTTAGGTGTTTTAAAGTCTGTTGCTCTCTCATGATAAAAACTTTCAAGTTCCCTTATGAATGCTGCTTGGTCCTCTGGCGTTCCATCGTCACATTCTGGCATCTGACAATGAAAAAAGATTGTAAGAAGCTTTTATTTTCTTTTTCAATATAGAAACATACTTTTGTGATTTTCATTACCAGTGTGGCTTGGCTACAAAAGGTCTTGTCTGCTTCTCTGCTATGGCTCCCCATATTTGTCGGCATATATCTGTCAATGGAACTGGGTGTAGCAACTTCATGCGTATTTGGTATAGACGAATCATTTCCTTCGTTTCTAGTTACAGTTTCCACACTCTTGGTATTCTCATCAGTTACAGGGCCAGCAAGAACTACTTCATTACCATGTTGTTTTAGTTCATCATTAACTACTTTATCCTCATTTGCATTAGCTGCATATTCTGCCTCTTTGTCCCCACTCTGTGGAACCTCAACTGATGGAACACTTTGGACTTGAGGAGCCTCGTTTGAAGATAATCCAGATTGAAATCCATTATTTTCACTAGACTCACCCCCACTATTCACATTTTCATCTGCCATTTCACTTTTTGCAACATTTTCCCCTGCTGTTTCTATTTGGGCAACATATTTAACACAATCTTCAGTGTCCATACTCTCTATAGGCTTTTCCACTGCAACATTGCAACTGGAATTTCCCTCCACATTGTTCACAAGTATTTCACTTTCATCATCATTCCCGACTGGATCTTCCTCTTTCAACCCATCATTAGCATCACTTTCCTTAACCACTCCGTTCTTGAGACCGGTTATATCATCCACTATACTTTCAGAAGCAGCTTGCACTTCCGCATCAGCACCAATGCTGATTCCCCCTTCATTTTTACTTTCAGCATCAATTTTCTCACCTGTTTGTTTAACACCCTCAACCGACACTGGCTCATTAGTCTCACCTACACAGTTAGTTTGACTTTCCATTTCACTCAAGCTACTCAGTTTATTCGAGCTGTCATCACCATTTTCGCTTTGATTTGCATCCTCTGCAACAGTAACTGCATATGGAGGCTCATCCTTTTTCAATTCAATCTCAAAGTCGCTCACTTTGTCATCAGTTTCTTTGATGTCATTTTCTGAATCACGCTTTTCGGCGTCTTCCATTTCTACATCTTTGTTATCCATTATGCTATCTATTCCACAAATTAGATCATGATCATCATACAATTAACTGAGGAAACAGAATATGCACATAAATTATCGTCCAACACTATCCATCCCAACAATCGCAGCAGTTACAAACCCTAATTCCGAATAAATAAACCAACTTCCATGCATGAACAGAGCCCCATAACAAAAATTACAGTGAGGAAACAGTCAAAACACCGCACTTAACCAACATCCGATCATTTAAATTTCCAGATTCACATGCAGCCACAAATCCAACACACTCATGCACACAAACAGGCGAAATAACTCACCTAAAAAACCAGCTCGAGGCAACAAACCGCACCACAGCTCGCCCCTACCGCAATGGCGATGCGATCGAATCCAATTCTGGATTCAATTCATTCTTCAGTCAGAGCAAAAAGCCTCACGAGTGTCCAACCATCTGCGCTTGCACAAATTCCATTCCAACACGTCGTTAACATTAAATTGGGGAAGAAATAGAAAAGAGAGGAGTCTATGCTCACAGCGTAACCAAGCGTCGGAGAAATCGTCACGGCGGAGATAGAGATAGATAGATAGAGAGAGAGAGAGCACCTAGAATCGCCGGAGAGAGAGAGCGGCAAAGAAAGTCCCCAGTTTCTGCGCTTGCCGATGTTAACAACACCTGGTTATAGATTTGCCGTATGCGAAATGTCGAATTTGCCCTTCTGTTTTTCCCTTTGAGTGAATTTTTTTTTCCCATGGTTTTGGGATTATTGAAATCGAGAATAATTATTATTGCGATCTTTTGCAATAAATTGATGGGTGATTTCTTGAATTTAGTATATGATTTTATTTTATTTTATGTATGGTATGTCATATTAATGAGTACTATATTGGTATTATAGAAATGGTTATAGGAATTTAATGGTTTTAATTGTGATTTTATCTTCGTATCAATTGCTTCTATAACAACATTAGTCAGCGTTTTGAATTGTGTTTTTTTTACAATCACTAAGTTTATCGTGCGTAATTTTATCTATATTTTAGCTATGGAGTGCATAAATAGTTTAATATTGATTAGGATATTAATTGAGCTATGGATTCATTCAATTTTGCCATTCATTTTCAATTGGTATATAAGTATATTAATTGAGCTATTAATTTTAGGGGCAAACAAACAGTTACGGAAAGTGTAACCGATTTGTGTATCCTTTTCATTTATTAAAAAATATATTATGCGCAATTAATGAATTTTATCATAACCTCCACAAATCTTAATTATAAAGTTTGAAACAAAATTTAAATACAGTAATTCAATTTGCATGTACAATTAATCGGCAAAATGCTTTTATAGATCAATCTACTTTTATTTTTTTATTTCAATCGATTGTTATTTAACGGAATTACTGGAGTAATTAATTTTATGTTTATCTAATTAATCTTTGCATTTTATTGTTAATAGAAGATACTAATGTTAGGTAGAGAGCACCCAAGGAAGAAGTCATAACTACAGCTACTACAGTAATGAAAACCAAAGAGAGCATAGTTTGCTCTAATCAGTAAAATCAGCAAATGTCAATAAGCATTGGCCAAAAACATATATGCTCAAGGGAAGCAAGCAAGCAGATAAATCCCAGATATCGAAAACCGGGGCTCCGTTTTCAGAGAAGGGACTTGTCAAGGCCATCGAAATAGGGATGTTCCATAGCCTTCTTGGCTGAAATCCTCCTTGATGGTTCGTAGTGCAGCATTTCCTGCAACAACGAGAATTTGGATCAGGATCGAGTGACATCGTTTGCTTCTCATGAAGCTCGGTTGAGAAATCAAGAACTTACCCCTAAGAGATGGAGGCCGTTCTCATCCAGACCAGGAACAGCTGATGAAAGTGGCTTGGCAGTCCACTGTGGGTACTCGTGCCAGTTTACGAGCTTGCTAACCCCAGGCCAAATTTCTTCGTTCGGAGTTCCCAGTAGTCTGCATTCATCAAATCAAAATGGATGAGAATAAGGTAGGAAAATGCGGTGAGGTGCCAAGAACTACTATGATTTGATGAATGACCTGAAAATGTGCAGAAGCTGTTGCAGCTCAGAGTCTCCAGGAAATATAGCTTGATTTGTCACCAATTCAGCTGAGAGATTCAATATTCAATCAACCAAAGCTTACTCAAAATTTTCTGATAAACTAAGATTTGTGATTCCAACTTGAATAGTTCATACCAAATATGCATGCGACAGACCACATGTCCACAGCAGGGGAGTAATGGGTAGCCCCCAAAAGCACCTCGGGAGCTCTATACCAGAGGGTCAATATCTGCAAATATTGCATTCGTTTTTACAATCTGCTCGGTTAATTACTGGAATAACGTTTGAGTTGGTTGAGAATTAAGAAAATATACCTCATGAGTGTACTTCTTAATTGGCACAGTGAAAGCTCTGGCTAGTCCAAGATCAGCTATTTTAAGCATCATTGTTTTACGATCCATCAAAAGGTTGTGCGGCTTAAGATCCCTACACGGAAGCACAATAAACATGTTCAGTCATTAAGTGGAAGGCTAACGGAAGGCGGTGATGTGTATTAGAAATAAGACCAATGTTTACCTGTGTAAAACACCAGAGCCATGGCAGAAGGCAACACCTTTGCAGAGCTGGTACATTAAACTCTGATAAAACCAATGATAAAAGGTGCTAAGATGCGTCGAAGCGTAATCAATTGATAAGACCAGTAATGCAGTGAAATCAAACAAGTAGGAAGGGCGATGTACCTTCACAATTTCGCTAGGAATGTTATCCCCAGTTTGGCGGAAGCTGCGGATGTATTTCTTGACGTCAGTGTCCATGTACTCAAACACCAAGTATAGGACAGTCTTGCCTTCCTTATTCTGGCCTTGTTTCACATCCATCAATCTGCAAAATGGGTAATTCAGATGCTTGAAATTGAAGTGCACAATATTGACGATTAAGCTGCTCCTCAACATGTATTAAAGTCGTAGTAAAGTTGTTATCTAATCGCTAAGACTAATCAAACTCATTTTCACATAATCATATCCTGGTCATTTGGCAGCTAATCGTATTAAGCATTCAGACTATTGCTTCGTGTATCTAAAGGAACCCCTAATTTATGGAAAAATGAAGAGCATCGGTAAAATTAAAGAAGAAAACCTACACACAATAAGCTAATCGCTCTGAGTATTCACACTATTGCGAACAAAACCCCCAATTCATGGAAGAATGAAAAGCATCAGCTAAATTAACCACGAAAACCTACTTATTGGAGATTCCAAATCAAATCAGCACCTTCACAAGACTGAAAATCTAACCAGAAAGCAATTTCAAAATTAACAGACAATCGAGCTACGAAATGATGCATACGAATCACATCCAAAACAATCGATTGACAAAAATATTCAGTTGATCGAACAGGTAGTATGCAGAAACAGAGGCAAAAGTGAGAATCTTACTTGACCACATGGGGATCTCTAGACAGCATTCTGAGCAACGAAACCTCACGAAGAGTAGTCGGGGGCACACCTTCTTCGTCTTCATGGAGGCGCGTTTTCTTCAACGCCACGATCTTTCCGGTGGCCTTCTCCCTCGCACGGTACACTTTCCCGTATGTACCTTCTCCGACTTTCTCAAGCTTCTCGAATGCCTCCATTGCAGATTTCGGCTTCTCATCCATTTCTGCGAGCGCGTGAGTGCGTGTGAGAAAATGCGAATCGAAATTGGGGAAGAATTAGGTTTTTCTTCGGAGTGGAAGCAACGGATATTATATACACAGGCATCCGCGAATATAACGGCAACAATTTTGAATTTCAAACCGTTTTAAAATTCAAACCGATTCTTTGATTGGGGCAGAATACCAAAACTAACCCCTAGGAGCGTTTGTTGTATCCATTAAAAATTAGTAAAATGCAATAAAATAAACCAAATTTGTAAAACAGTACTCCCTCCGTCCCGCACTACTTGCACTTATTTCCTTTCTGAGCGTCCCAAGTTATTTGCACTCTTTCCATTTTTAGTAACAATTTATACCTACAGCCGTAATTGTTGACTTTGTCTATCACTCATTCCTTAATCTCCGTGCCCAAAAGGAAAGGTGCGAGTAGTGCGGGACGGAGGGAGTATTTATTTAGGGGCATGGATCCGAAATACCCACAAGTAGTACTCTTATATGGAAGTAGTATTTTCGCAAACTTTAAATTTAATTGTAAACATCATTATATAGAAGTAGTATTTTCACAAACTTTAAATTTAGTTATAAATATCATGAACTTTAGCTTATGTACGAATTTCTCACATTAGCTTCTGATGATAATAAAACCAATGTATCCAAATTTAAATTTAAGTGGTCGTCCTATGGCATTAGGGAACCGACGCGAGGTGGTGGTGGTTGTTGTTAACTTGGAGGAGATGAAGATGAAGTGAGCACGATGTTACTTTGGGAGGATTGAAGATGAAAACGTGACGTGGTGGAGATTGAGCCAACCTTTTCATTTTTTTATTGTTTTTAACATTTACAACGTCATGTTGATTCCAATTTGCCGAAAAAGAGTCAAATTGAACGGGATTGAGAAATTTACTGATACTATAGACCAAATTTTGAAATTGCAAAAATACCAGACACTAATGATATTTCTAACATAATAGTACCTTTTTTTATAGCAGAAGTGCTAACTCATTGCAGTGCCTTAATCTATGCATATTGCCACACATGAAAATTTCAAATCCACCCCAAGTCTTAACATATCACAATAAAATAGGGAGTATAAATCACTAGTCAAAAATTCATGTACACTACTACTACTAGAGTATGCTTAACTTAGCAACAAATTCATCAATGCAAACATCCGAGCTTCCCCCCTCCTCCATCGCCTCCTTCGCCAAAGCCCTCCATCCACACACATTCCTCCTAATCTCACCCCCTCTCTCACCAGCCATGATCGCGTCTACGCATCCTCGTATCTCCTCGCTCGAACAAAGCCCCTCCTCGTCGCTCTCAACTTTAATCCCCACTCTCCAAACATGCTCCACATAATGTGCATTAGTCACCTGGTCTAAAATCTGAGGCATCGCCACCACGGGCACGCCCAAGCATATTGCCTCGAGAGTCGAGTTCCAGCCACAGTGAGACACGAAGCACCCAATCGCCTCGTGCTCTAGCACTTGTAGCTGAGGGCACCATGGCACCACTAATCCTGATGATCCTATGTCTTTGAAATTGGGTGGGAGCTTGTTTTCTTCGGATGGCTTCACCACCCACAAGAAGCTTTTGGAGGTGAGGGTAAGGGCTTTGGCTACCTCGACGTATTGCGTTGTGGTTAGGGTGGCGGCGCTGCCAAAGGAGACGTAGACGACCGAGCCTTTCGCCTTGGAGTCGAGCCATTTCAAGCATGTGTGTGTTTCTGGATTGAAGATGTTGAAGCCGTAGTCGTGGTCGTGTTGGACTCTGTTGTCTAGGTATAGGGATGGTAGCGTCGGCCCGATGACGTGTACGGGCCACAGCTTCGACATCCAGTTGATAACCTATAATCGGGACATAGGTTATGATCAGTGGCAGACACAGGAAAAATATAAAGTTTATAAATTTTTTTTGTCCGACATTTTAGTATTCAAAACATCGGTTTTGGTAAGGGCTGAAGAAAGTTTTTGATAATTTTCAAATAATTTTAAAGTAAAATAAAAAAAATAAAACTTTGGGAAGGCTCTTCTTTTTTTTACTTAGTCAATGAATCTGGAAACCTAGAACATTTCAACAAATATAATAATAAAAAAATTGATGAATCTAACAAGTGCAAAAAATCCAATAATATAGATGGATTACCTCATCTTCCAATTTGTGAAATGAGTTGAAGAGAACCCAATCTGCTTTTTCAGTGTTGTCAAACTGGCTCAAGATGTACCTCATAATAGGGGAGTATCTCCCTACCTGAGGGCCTAACGAGGGTAAATTTGGAAGGCGAAGCTCGGGCAGACCGGGCATGTGCAAAGGAGGGACAACTGGGGACACTACCCCGGCCAAGTCACAGTGCATCGGGTAGCAACTAGCAACAAAGGCACACGATTGTGTAAAGAAGGAAGCTCGAGCGATGGCGACCTCATCGGCCACCTTTGATGCCCAAGCTATATTTGCATCATAGACTAGGCATTTCACGGGGTTGTTGGAATCTTGAAATTTTTTGATGAGATGTATCAAGTGTGTGGAGGCGGCCGCCTCGAACCTCTCAAGGAAGCCATTGAACCCACTGGGCCCCGCCACGCCACCCTGGGCGTGGTCGTTGTAGATGGACTCGAAATTGATGGAGCATGATGGACTTGTTGATGCCATGGCTTTGGTGTTGGAGAGTGTGGTGGTTAGTGTGATCTTGATCCCTTTTGTAGCTAATCTTTTGGAGAATTGAAGCATGGGATTTATGTGGCCTTGCCCATGATATGGGAGAACTATGATATGAGCTTTGTACTTGCCATCTTCATTGTCCATCTCAAGAGAAAGCAAATTGTTGTTTTGATTAGTATAATAGTTTACACTATGAGAAGAAACTATATAACTACATATTTTTCTTGGCATTTCCAAATGAATAAAATAAGAAATAAATAAAGATAGTGTGATGGGAGGCCGGCAGTTGCTTTGACTATTTAATCAAATTAAGATCCTTCTTTTCAAATTATATTGCTTGTGATGTTGATTTCATACATTATGCCATGGTTAAATATAATTGTTTTTGCTAATCTAACATAGTAGTGATAGTAACACACTAACACTTTATATTTTAATTATCTTAACTTTAAAAAAGGTAAATTCAATTGGACTGTTGTTCCTTTTTTTTTTGCAAAAGGGAATTGGGCTTAGAAAAAAGGGGCCGAAATTCCACTGGATCAAACATTTATTTACTTATTTATTGCATAGATGGTATTGGGCTTAAATGGTTCGAAATATTGGGCCTAAAAATAAATATTATAGCTAGTAGCCTACTAAATTATGGTTAATATTTGAAAATTAAATATTAAATTACGAAGTTTTATTTTTTTTCTTAATTATCTTATATACTGAATGATATTTTTTATAATGATGATTGAACCACGTTGTTTTAATTAAAGATATCTATTCATACATATATATTGATATTGAGTATGACTTATATAAAGGACTGCTAATGATATATCTATATTTTTTACCATATAACTCATCACATTGGATAATATGTAGTATGATTTGCAATATTTGCACATATAATTCATCATTTAGTTGAACATATTAAATTATAAAATTGCAACTATTATATTGTTATTATGATTTTGACTTTTTGTTGGTGTGACAAAGGTGAATTTAGTTCAAAAGTATAAGAGATTAATATGTATTATAATTAATTATGCTATACATGCACACACATTTTGCTTCATAGATGGTATACAAAATCACATAAATTATCATAAAGTATTGATTAAAGATTTAAAGTAGCTTTACGGAAGTAGTTTTGAATGCACCACAAATAGTCAAATATATTCCCATGAATTAAGATATGTAAATATTTCAAAGTAATCATATAATATAGTAAGCTAAAAGTCGAACTACCTCATATACTCATACCTCAAAAGGGTAAAAACCTAAAATTATAGTAAGACTTTATTACTCGTTCATTTTATATATACTCATACCTCAAAAGGGTAAAAACCTAAAATTATAGTAAGACTTTATTAGTCGTTCATTTTATTTATGTCTGCCCTATTTTAATTCCATCATGAAATCCTATAGTTTGGTAAGGGTCATATTCATATAAATCAAATAGTAATTAATTTGATTTTTGTCCTTTTCTTTTTTAAAACTTCTTTGACGTGTTTATTGTAATTATGGCACAAATAAAGGGTGTCTCCTTAACTTAATCAACGTGTGATATTTAAATTTGGACCCAATTTGCTATATAAGATATTTTTTAATAAAATAATGATCTAAATGAGCTGTGCCTTCACATGTAATGCCAATTAATGAGCTGGCTTTATTAAAATTTTACTATTTGATTTGACTTAATTTTCAGAGAGTGATGTGAACACATCTTATCCACGGTGTACCAAAGTTTCATTAAATAATAGTACTCCATATATAGATTATTATATTATGCTATTAGTTTCGATCCGTCACTTTTTTTTCGTGAATGATCATAAATTTCAAAATATATAGTTTTATGATTTATTTTATAATTGATACTCCATTTATAAGTATGCTTGTAACTTTATTCATAAATGTATGGCTTCTACATGATGGATTAAGTAAAATATTAAACTTGGATTCAATGTGGAAATTGGAATATTTTTAATCATTATATGCATGTTAATTTTGAAGTATTCGAGTTTTAATATTTCAAGATATGTAAATTAAACTGCGTATATGCCACCACAATTTGGTCATGATAGAAATTACATAGTTTGCATGAACCTTATTTCAAATTTAGTAACAATAATTGTTAAAAAGGTGCTTAATTGGTTGGAAAAAACAAAAAAGACGAAAAATAGAAACGATAGCACCGACATGAATTTAGGTGTGAATTATTAGGAGCAATAACTTTGTACCAACGCATTTTGAAATCATTAGAAAAAAAATAACTAAAGAAAAAATAATCATCACATAAATAAATTTAATATAGATAAAAGGATGAAAAAATATACAAGTAAATAAATTTAATAAAATTGCATTGAAATTTAATTTTCCATATAAATATTTTATGCACATGCGATGAGTCAATATATACTTCTAACAAATATTAATGAGTTATGAACATACATAATTAATAAAATTTAATTCATAACAGAATCTTCTAAGCTCAACATTTGACTTTAGAGTTGATTTAATATTTGTCCCCTCACATTTTTAAAAGACAAAAATTTTTACTTGCGCATTGTTAGAAAATTAAATTCATCATATAAATTCTCTAATTTCAATATTTGACTTTAAAATTCACCATATCCAACCATTTTTCTGTCGGCGCAAGCGTTGATATTTACGTAAATCTAGATTTTTCAGTCAAATATCAATTTTAATCATATCATTAAACATTACTAACAACAATAACTTTGTGCTGACACATTTTAAATGGATTTTGAACCATTAGAAAAGAAACATCTAAAGAAAAATACTCATCAAATAAATAAATTTTGTACAAAAGAAAGGATGAAAACATATTGATACATAAATTTAATAAAATTACATTGAAATTCAGATTTTCCATATAAATCTTTTATGCACGATTTTCAACATAAATATGAGTTAGGAAAACACATAATTAACAAAATTAAATTCATCATAGAATCTTCTAAGCTCATCGTTTGACTTAAAGAGTTTATCTTTATCTCCACATATTTTTAAAAGACAAAAACTGTTATGCATACACTGTTAAAATTAAATTCATCTTATAGTTCTTCTAATCTCAATGTTTGACTTTAAAATCTATTTACTTTTTGTCCGCAAACATTATGTCAAGATAAAACAGCTATGCGCGTGCGCACATCCTCTACTTATTGTCGCCCTTAACGTTTGACTCTAGAATTTGTTGATTTTTCTCGACAAAAACTAATACGACAGTCTCCTTCCCCTTGATCCCCTTGTGCCTTCCATTTTTTATGGGCATGTCGAATCTATATCCGAATCAGATCAAACCACTTTCCTGCGAACGCGTTAATAAAAGTGTCATCATACATACTCTAGATTTTTCAGTTAGATCCGATTTTAATCGTATCAATAAACATTATTGCTTTCCTCTTATATAATGGAAAAGTCGAATGAAATTAATTAATGCAGTGAAATAAAAATTAATTAGAAAAATAAGTTAAAGTAACAAAGAAAAAAGTGAATTGAATTCGTATATTTATTTATATTTCATTAAATCTCTATTTATAACTCTTTAACAGATCTGGTTTCGGACACCTTCTTCACACCGCCAAACCCATCAATCAATTCACATTTTCTCATTTTTCACACACATTCACACACCGCCACTGCGAAATCGCTCTCTCCGCCGGCCGCCGCCGCTCTTCGTGTGTGTGCGCGCGTGCAATCATCGTATGTGTTTGAGGAGAGGACGCAATCACACATCGAGCTGTGTGTGTAATTTACACTGAAATCCGAATTCGGAATTCAGTCGGCATTGGATCGTGATCTGCGCGATCGGGTTATCAAATCGGATCTGGATTCTTCGCGCCCGGATCGCACATTCCGCAGTGAGTCAGCTCGTTCAATTTCTTCTGTTTTACATCCATTGATTCGTGCGATCTTCGAATTTCAGTGTTCTGTTTCGAGTTGGTTTGAATTAGGTCTAAATTGTGAGCTGAATGCTGTGATTTGCGTGCGTGTGTGGATGATCTCGCCGTCATTGATGATCAGAGTCATTTTTTTTGCTTCATATGAATTTGTGCTTGCTTATCTATCGGTGAACAGAAAGGGGGAAGGGAGATATAGTAGATACCGCTTGCGTATTAGTGGAGGGGATAGCTACATTAATGTCATTTCTGCATCTATCATCATAATCATGTTCTGTTCATCTGAAATTGGCATCATCTACGATTTCACGTCTGTGCAATGAGTTTTTTCACCAGGATGATAGAAAAGTATGAAACAGTAATTAAGAGTTTGGTGGGCCGTTGATTTGTAGCCTTTCCGTTAAAAAAAGGGTGACCTGAGTGATTCAAACACGCGTAATTGAAAAAAAATAATATCTTGAATTTGTCAAAGTGGGAAATATATGTATGTATTGGAATATTAGATGAATTCTGGCAGTTTAGATTTTAGAATGCTGCATAAAATGCAGGTTATGAAAAGTTAATTAACTTTAAAAGATGGTAATTAGTATATTAATTAATCCTAATTTAATTAGTTTTTTTTTCGTTCTTTAACCAAATCTGAAGTCATGAGTATTTTATTGTGAAAATAAACAGATAGATAGAATTGGCGGTGGAAAAACTCGTGAAATGCTGGGGGCCCACATTCTGCCTGCTCTCTTTGCATTTCCATTTCGTTTTGCTTTTTCTGTTGGCGATTAGAATGTGATTTATTGCGAGGTATTGGTTAGGTGTTGAATTAGAGGGATGGCTTCACGGTGAATATCCCTCATTAAATGCTAATTTACCCAATTCCGATCTAATCTATTAAAAAGTTAAAAATTAGTAAAAGTTAAAACCTGTACTTCTTTGGAATTAGTAGCTCTGAAACTGAAAGAAACACGTCAATTGAAACTTTGTTTATATTGAAGAGATGTCTCATGCGATTTTGGAATCAATAATTTCTTAACTATTTATGTTTATTTAGTTATATATAAGTGGTAATCGCATTTGCGTGTGAAAACTAGAAACGCAATAAAAAAGATTAGTCTTTTTCTAGTTTTAATCATACGGACCACGATAAAACAAAATTTTGCCACGAAATAGAAAAAGTGGAAGATGAAATTAGTACTAAGGTCCACTTTGTTTACGGGTACTCAACCCCTTTCCGTAACGTCACCATTACTCATGCTTATCTCAACCATGTGAGAGATAATTGAAATTCTTCGGGAATTTGTAATTTAAATCTATTGAAGAAATTTTTTTGGTGTTATGCTAAATTTTGTAACTTTGAAGATCATACCTCTGGCCTCTGTTTTGCTCAGTCTGTCAGTCTTTGTGAGACATGTCTATATATAGGACGGAGGAAGATAGAGCATAGTGTTATTTAAAGGAAAAAGATTATCGTGAACTGTTCAAAATTATTACTACTATAATTGTGACGTGTCGGTTACAATTATGAATTATCGATAAGCACTCCATATATACATTGCTTCAAGCTTACTGTTAAGTGTAAGTTTAATTGGGCGTCCGATTAAAAAAAGTTTTGATTTTTTTGTTACAAATTTTATAATTACCGAAAAGATTAGGTTTTGGGTATGATAAGTTTTGACATTTGATAACGTCAGAATTAAAGCGTTATCCCAACATTTTATTTAAATATAAAATATCTGATTTCCTTGTAATTAGCAAATTAGAATATTTTTAATAGCTTTGAGGATATTATTTCCTTATCTTTTATGATTATCGTCTTGTCATCAATTACTGGGTAATGGTAGAAAAGATAAAATCATAAAATGAGTAAAAGGCAAAACCCATAATGCAGGAGCGCCCGCTTCATGAAGAGAGAGAAATTGAACATATAAGTTTTGCAATCTCAGTTTTTATCCTTTTCTGGTTAGATTTCTTATTTCCTGGACTCAATTTGAGTATTAGTTGGATCTTGATTCTTGAAAGCTTTTGCATTTTAATGTTTTATAGCTGTTTATTTATGCATTGTCCTTTTACTGTTGATTTTGATCTGGAATTGGAAAATTCAGAAAATAATGGCCGAAACGGAGGTTTCAAATGTGGCGTCTAAAATGGTTGCAATTGAGGAGATATGTGGGTTGGACATGAGCTCTAACCAGGATCTACTCAAGCCCGATAGCAACGGTAACAACCACCATAACCAAGCCAATGATCTGGATCACTCATATATTTTTGTTACTGGGGCTGATGGCCTCCCTGATGATACTCTCGATGACAAGGGTGTGGCTATTGGGGGTTCTAGTGTTCCGCCTCCACCTGAGGATTCCCAATATAAAAAAGTTGGTGAATTTTGTGAGGAAGCTCCACACCTGATTGAGGGGGAGAATGGGGAAGTTGAGCCGAGCAACGGGCACTCTCACCTAGTAAATTATATTACCTGCAATCATGAGAGTTCCCATGAGAATGGACAGGGGGTCCAAGTTTCTGTTACTGACTCTGGGGAGGTGAATGCTAATAAAATTGAAAGTTCGTTGGAAGCTGAAGTTGAACTTGTGGATTCAGATGGAATAAGTGAAAGCTTGGCAAAAGCTGAGGGGTTCCACGTTTCAGTTGCTGATCCTCAGGAGGTGCATACTGGGAAACCTGGAAGTGCGGCTGAAGCTACTGTTAAGCAAGTTGAGGATTCAATTTCAAACGGAATATCTGAAAGCATGCCGGAAGCTGAGGTAGTGAAGGCTGTTGATCAAAATAGAGGAATTGAGGCTGTGGAAGATGGCGAACAAGAGAATGTTGATGGTGTTAAAATAGCGGAGTCCCCTCGTGTTGTTGAGAATCAGGAAACTCAAGTTGGGGCTTTAGAGTTGGTAGCAGAAGTAGAAGAGAATGGAGAATCACGTACCAATTTTTCGAACATCAATGGTTCCCATAGTCCCGATGATGGTGAAAATCAAAGTAACACAAGTGTAACTGAGGCATTGGTGCAACAAAGCTCTCAAGACATGGTTGTGGATGAAGATAAGCATGATTTGCAAAATGTTTCTATGGAGGCTGAGAATGATGCAAAACCGACCTCAGAAGCTGCAGAACATGAAGTTCCTACATCAACTTCCCTGGGTTTGGATTCAGAACCGTTTTCAGTTCATAATATGAACAAGATCCTTGAGGAGGAGGCGAAGACAGACTTGAGCTCGGATGTACTTGAAAATCAACAGGGTGATGACTCTGGGTTTAGTAACATTGCTCAAGATATGGTGGGAGAAACAGATGATCTAAAACCTGTTGTGAGTAGTACTGATTCTCATGTACAAACTACTCGTGACTTGGTTTTAGAAGAAAACAATGAGGACTTGCCTGTACTTGAAGTTGATAATGGCCCACAATATCATGAAGAATCACAGGAACTCCTGGCTGTATGCAATGCTGATTCTCAAATGCTAACCATTTGTGACTTGGTTTTAGATGAAAAAAATGAGGAATCATCTGTACCCGAAGTTGAACAGGTGGCTAAATGTGATGAGAAATCAGAGGAAGAATCTGTGGTGAGCAGCACTGCTTCTCAAGTGCCAAATAGTCAGGACATGGTTTTAGAAGAAAAAAATGAATACTCATCTGTATCTGAAGTTGAAGATGGTATTCAATATCATGAAGAATATCAAGCACAACCTGTGAAAAGTAGTTCTGGTTCCCAAGTGCTAATTACTCATGACTTGGTTTTGAAAGAAAAAAACGAAGTCTCATCTGAATCTGAAGTTGAAGATGGTATTCAATGTCATGAAGAATCTCAGGAGCAACCTGTGGTGAGTAGTTCTGATTCTCATGATGAAACTACTAGTGACTTGGTTATAGAAGGAAAGAAAGAGGACTTGCCTGTATCTGTATCTGAAGTTGAAGATGGTATTCAATGTCATGAAGAATCTCAGGAGCAGCCTGTGGTGAGTAGCTCTGATTCTCATGATGAAACTGCTAGTGACTTGGTTTTAGATGGAAAGGAAAACGACTTGTCTGTATCTGTATCTGAAGTTGACAGTGGTGCTCAAAATACCAAAGATTCTCAGGAACAACCTGATGTTTCTGGAGTATCTGATGATACTTTGCCATCTGAAACCTCAACTCAGGTTTCTGGCCAAACGGAAAGCTATCCAACAGCAGATGTTCATGCACCTCAAAGTGAACTTAAAGTTTCTGATGTTGCAGAAATTGGAAAATTCTCTTCTCCTTCAGTTGTTGGTCTAGAATCACAAATCATTGAGCAAGTAGTTCCTGCTCATGACAGTGGGATTAGGTGTACTGTAGAGGAGGCAAGCTCAGGATCTGACGGTGTGCTTGACATGGTGGGTCCAGAAAAGGAAATAGCTTTTGAAGGCGGTGAGGCCCATTCTGAATCTACAGTCTCAAGTGGGAAATCAGAAGTTGGAGATAGCTCACCAGAAACACTTGATGTGAAATTGGAACCTGATGGTCATGTTCCTGACTTTTCTGCCATTAACAGTGGCGAAAAGATTGATGATGTGACTGTCTCTTGTAGAACAGATAATTCTGATAGCTGTAATGCTCGTGTAGTGAACCTTGAGTTGGAGGTAGATGGTGTTCAAAATGTGGCAGATCAACTGGCAGGTGCTCCAGAGAACCTGCTGGTGCAAGAGAAAGAGAACACTGAGAATTCTCAGAACGAAGAGACCTCTGTGTCTTCAGCAGGGGTGTCCACTACAAGTACTACTGTTGTAGAAGACAAAAGTATCAAGACAAAGCCATTCAACTTTCTGATTAGGACTCCAAGATTTGATGATGAAAGTCTTAGAGAACAAATCAGACTTGCAAAGCTACAAGTTGATGAGACGACAAAACTCAGGGATGCTGTTCAACTTAAAATCCAAGAGAAAAGAGTAAGACATATATTTCTCAACTTCCTCTATTAGTTGATTTCAAGAATTATGCACTTATATTATTGAGTTTTCCAATTTAGCAGGCCAACACTCAGATTCATGGTATCGATTATGAGTATGCCAAGAGTGAAGGCAGGAATGCTCGAAAGTTGGTCAGGTCAAAGCGCACAGAAATAGATTCTCTTCAGTCTGTGATCAACAAGGCAAAGAATGCATTATCTATTGAGGATATTGATAAACAGGTATGCATTCTCTTGCCCACAACTTCACATGTTGTATTGTAATCGTACTATTTACTTGTTTGCTTTTGTAAGTGGCTGAATCGTGTACCCTTCACCAGATACATAATATGGAACATATGATACAACATGAGACTCTTCCCTTGAAGGAAGAAAAACAATTTATTCGTGAAATCAAGCAACTGAAGCAACTTCGTGAACAATTGTCTTCTAACATGGGTAGCCAAGATGAAATCAAGAAGGCTCTTGAGCAGAGAGAGGAGACTGAAGAGCGCTTAAAGGTTTGAATTTTGATGACCTCATTATTTATGCAATAAGTTTAATAAACCGTACTACCTTAGTTATACTCTTCTCCTTTGTAACAAGACTCGAACCTTATCGAAAGATATATGTACAGTTATATTGTGCCAGAAGTTCAGTAGGACAGAAAAGTCTTTTGTGTTTTCTGAAGTGAACTGGGGAATGTGCAGATTCTAAGGAAAGAGCTTGACGTTCTAAAGAGTAGAGTTGTAAAGGCTGAAGCAACTGCTGTGGAAGCTGGAAAAAAATATGATGATGAAAACAGGAAGGTTAAGGAACTCCAAGCTCAGTTTAGGGCTGCCAATGATGTCCGACAAGAAGCCTATGCTCAGTGGCAGGATTTGAGAAAAGAACTCACAAAAAAGGTAATGGGCATCCCCACTTGTTTAAGTACTTTATCATGAGAGAATTGCCTGTACAGTGTGATTGATTCTGTATTGTTAGAAAGGCGTATGCATCCATGCACCATAAGCTTTTGAAAATTCTACTTTTTCTGCCTAGTAGTATGTTGAGAATAAACTCAAACAGTGAAATATAATGAATTCTATGATAATCAAACTAGTTTTTGGAGGCATCTTAATGCTATGATCAAACTAGTTGCATAGATTATCGTTAAACTATGTCAAGGAGAAGTTTGTGTGGATTGAATACTTTTTAAAATTCTTCTTTTCTTATTTTTGGTTGAATAAAATGGTAAAGTGGCTCAGTGTAATTAAATAATTGAAAATGCAGAGCAAATACTTCTTCAAGTACAAGGATGCTGCTGCTGTTGCCAGCAATTATGCATATAGCAGGGATACAGAAGCACTTTACCTCCTGTGCATGAATCAGGCAAGTTTCGGAATTGAACCCCGAGCAGCAGTCGATGTTTCAAATAAGCCTCCTAACTTTCTGCACGCATCTTGATTTTATAGGTTGAAAGTTTTATGGAGCTGTGGAATACGAACCCTGAGTTCCGTAGCGACTACGCCAAGTTCAATGCAAGGAGTAATGTCCGGAGATTCGGGACTTTGGACTGTCGTTCACTTGGACCTGACGAGGTACCACCTGTCTTACCCAGTTATGCTAATGAGAGAGGTAATAAGAGGGTGGCGGTGTCAACACCAGCCAAGGTTGATCTAGCGCCACAAGATCCAACTATGGAGCTAAATCAAAAAATACCTACTGAGAAAATGACCGTAGACAGTAAATCAATCAAGAAAGTGACAGAACCCAAGAACCAGAAAATAGTAAACGCGCCTGCTGTCACTGTACAAGAAAACGGGCCAGATACTCATACTGTAAGCCACCTTGCCGATGAGGAGCCGGTCAAATCTAGGGAGGAGATTGAGTTGATAAGGAAAGCGGAAGAACTGAGAAGAGAGGAAGACGCAGCAAAGCTGAAAGAGCAATGCCGCTTGGAGGCACTTGCAAAGGCCAATGAGGCACGCGAAAGGAAGAAGCGGCAAGCAGAGAAGATGCAGCAAAGAGCAGAACTGAAGACACAGAAGGAGGCAGAACAGAGAGAAAAGGTAAAAAAAAATACTAATTTAGTCGACACCCCTCGGTTTCCTTCCACCTTTCTGATTACTTAATCTATACATGACCACAAATTGTGCAGGAGAGAGAGAAGAGACTGAGAAAGAAGGAAAGGAAGAAGGCTGTAGGAACAGACGCTAATGATATCACCAACAACAACTGTGAAACAGCGGCAAGCTCTGAAAGCGCCGCTGAGAATAATAGCAAGGACGTAGATGTGAAGGAGACGACTACTGCAACGACCAAAAAGGCTCAAAAGCCTTGGCTGGCTGCGAAGCACAGCAAGGGAAAATCCATCCCGCCACCTCTTCGAAATAGGAACAAGAAGAAACTGCAGCAGTGGATGTGGGTGGGCATCACAAGCATCATTATTTTAGTTCTTTTCTGGCTGGGAAACATGGGTATGTTCTCCAATGTCGCTCTCAAGCGCCGAGCCCCCGTTTACTAACTTTCTTTCGCCTCAGCCGAGCCGGATATAATCACGGGTTTTTCTATACAGATAGAGCCGGATTCACATAATTTCATCCCCTATTCGGATCAACCATCTTTATTTAGCTTATAGTTATGGAGAATATCTCTGAGTTTTATAGTTTATATACAAGACAGGTTGATAGTGAGAGGCTTTCTTGATTTGTATGGAACATAAACATTTTAATGGTGGTGTTGTCTGGAAACTGCCACTGGGTATACTATGATACGATTGGTTGTTCACTTTCTTTTCTCAACTCTATTTTCTACTCCCTTCGTCCGATAATAGGGGTCTCATTTTATCATTTTAGGAAGTCCGTCCCATTCACTAATTCGTTTCATCCATATTTTATTATAAAATTAATATATTTCACATTTCACAAACATTTTCAAATTCATATTTTTTGAAAGTCATGCCAACGAAAATGGGATCAAATTCATATATTTTTGAAAGTCATGCCAACGAAAATGGGATTCCTACTTGTGGATGGATATATAGTTTTTGAAGGTATTCTTTAATTTCGGCTTTACTTTTGAAAAATTCATAAATTAGCTGATAAATCCTAAATCTTCTGAAATGTATACCGAAATTTATCGGAGAGGCTCTCCTACTCCACCTTTCCCTACTCCATTCATAATCCACATTCACAATTTAATAAAATAATCTTATAACATGTAAGTGATGGTGGTATTATTTTATTAAGTTGTGAGTGTGAATGGAGTATGAATGGTGGATTAGGAGATCCGCTCCGGAAATTTATAGTCATGTATTTACAAACATTCATAAACTAGTTTTAGAGTAGATATAGTCAATGCTAACAAAGAATTAATTGAATTTTTTATGGAGCACTTATTATTCTCAAGATAAAAAAAAACAAAAAGCTATCTATTCAATGTTTTTTCACTATTAAAAGGGAATTGGGTTCATTGCTCCTGCACCAAACGCGCGCACACATATGCATAAATAATTGAAGGAGTTATTACATTGAAAAAAGTCCAAGAGAAGTCACAAAAATTATGATACTTTAATCCACACAAATTATTTCCAATTACAACTAAAATAAGCTTTTTTTTCTCATGAAAATATTCGTTCAAAACTAATTTTGAATTCATTTATAGTGTGTTAGATATAATGAAATTGATTTTTTATGAAATTAGATAAGCTATGATCTAATTAAAGTCCAATTCATATTTTAATCTATAAATAACTATTCACAAATTTAAATCTTTATTTTGACTATAAAACTCAAATTATAAACTTAAGAAAATTTAAATATACTTAAAGTACTAAATAATGAATTTAGAATTATAATTTAAAATCTAAACATTTCAACTCGAATCACAATTTGAAAATAGAAGAACGTTGATTGCTACAATTTGATGAAACTGTCAATTTTGGACCGATTGTGATCCGAGTAGAGATGTTTGGGATGCAAAATTCAAAAGATAATGTTTGGGACAAAAATCGTAAAATGTGTACATATGTTCATAACTAATTTTGGCCTTTACATAAATGATAATATAAGTATAAACATTACCAGATTATGACTCAAATCATACTTAACTCCACACATCATTCAAAACCTACAAAATATTTAACTCGAGTTTGATAGTTTCATACCTTTAATGAGTTAACTTAACCAATAAATATTCTTCAAAAGTAAAATAATTCAAAATTCAACTCAAAGACTTTAAAGATTAAAGAAATTAATGTGATTTCTCAAAGCAATATCCCTCGAAAATAACAAGAATTGGAGCGAACCAGAAAAAGAGAGGGAATAGATAAAAATGCGTGAATGAGAGAGAAAAAAAGTTAGTTGGCTTGGAAGGAAAAAGGAATGGGAAAGAGACGGAAGGGATCAGCTGAGGCATAAGCTAATCCACCATATAATACACTAATAAAAAATAAACATGTGGAATTTATTTAGTCATTACTCCTACACTGCAACTCCTTTTTCTTTAAGAGGAAGAAACACGCGGATGAGAGACTGGACGCGGTTGTGGAGGTTGAGGCGGGGGCCGACGAGAGCTGAGGTCGAATCGGGGAGGCGGGCTCTGTCGGCGGCGTCGGCGGCGGAGGGAGGAGGGGATTGAGGATTGAGGCGGAGGGCGTAGAGAGGCGGCTCGATCCGGAGCCTGCGCTTGCGGCGGCGGCGTTCGGCTGCGGCTTCCTCTGCGGAGGAGAATCCGTAGGAGCGCTGCGAGATGAAGGAGGAATTGTCCAGGCATTGGGGCTGGGAGTGTTGAGCGGCGGCGGAGAACTGATTGGGGGTGAAATTGGTGGTAGGATACGGCGGATGAGGGGGATTGGTGAGAGGGGTATCTGTAAAGTGAATGAGATTGCTATAATTTTGAATTTCCTAACTTAGAATGCCAAGCTTCAGCAGTAATCACTCACAAACACATGCGCGTCTGTGTGCGAACAGAGAGATAAGAGAGGGAAATCGGTGTTTCTTTCTCTTAAAGACAAAGGAGTTGCAGTGTAGGGAGGGAGAGAGTAATGACTAATGAGTGAAGATATGAAGGTAGTCTTTTATTTAA
Source organism: Salvia splendens (assembly GCF_004379255.2). Lineage (NCBI taxonomy): Eukaryota > Viridiplantae > Streptophyta > Magnoliopsida > Lamiales > Lamiaceae > Salvia > Salvia splendens. The sequence goes on from NC_056032.1 coordinate 45,134,078, forward strand.
TTTTATAAATAAATTCCACATGTTTATTTTTGATTAGTGTATTATATGGTGGATTAGCTTATGCCTTAGCTGATCCCTTCCGGGAAACGGGAAAGAGACATAAAAGTAAAAGATAGTTGTACATGAAATATACAGAGTTTTTGTGTCCTTTCATTTTGTTTTTCATTTCACATCCTTTGTATCTTCTCCCTGTTTCACTATCCTTGTGCAGCGGATCTCTCCTCGGTGTAATTCCCAAATTACTCAACTGGATCATGTGAAGCTCAACTGAAATTTGGAATTCTTGGGAAGAAGAAATCAGTTTGAAGGCTGTGAATGTGAAAGGGGGAAAAGGAATCAAATTTTTATCACCCTTTTGCAGATGAACTCAGCTGCCCCATAAAGGTATTTTTTTCCTTATTTATTTGGGGTTTATTAATTTGAAAGAACTTTGGTGGGTAGTTCATAGTCTTTGACCTAATGGTTTGTGTTTTAGTGAGATTTGGAAGTTGGGAGACTATTGTTTTGTTACTTTGAAGGGTTTTTCACTTTAGCAAGAAATTTGATTGAGGTTTAGGAAGAAAATGTTGGTTTAGTTCCTTAAAGTTTGAATTTTTCCCTGTTTCTTTTAAGTTTATGGTGGTTGTATTGCTCAATTGTAGTTTGTAATGAGACTTGGTAGAGTGTTGTTTTGTTACTTTGAAGGGATTTGGCTTTAGCAAGAAAATTGATTGAGGTTTAGGCATAAAATGATGGTTTAGTTTCTTAAAGATTGAATTTTTATCTGTTTCTTTTAAGTTTATGGTTGCTGTATTGTTCAATTGTACTAGTTTGTAATTCATGGAACAAAATCATGCCAGTTTTGAAGAAAACCACCAAAAAAAATTTAAAGAACACTTGTATTTGTGTTTCCCAACACTCATTGCAGGTGTTTCTGTAGTTTCTGGGGTTGTGCAAAGCTTTGATCTTTGATAGATGGAAGAGGTAGGTGCCTGTGTAGCTTCTCCGGCAGTTTTCCACCAGCATCTGACTGCGAGATTTCGTCATCCGTATCCGATGGCTAAGAAACGCGCCCTGCCCTTTGACTCATCGAGCTTTCTACCACAGAACACCGTGGAGAGTTGGAACCAGAATTCCTGGAGCTGGGACAGTGCGAGGTTTGTCGCCAAACCATTGCAACGTAATGGCGGCCAAGTGGGGAGTAGCGGAGAGATTCAGCCAGTCGGAAAACAAGTGATGAGTAGTGCTCCGTATTCTACAGTTGCTGGTGGGAATGGAACTCGTAGTAGTGGTATCAATTTGGTGGAGCCACAACCTGTATCGAGGCCCAACAAAAGAGTAAGATCAGGATCGCCCGGTGGTGCTAACTATCCCATGTGTCAAGTGGATGATTGCAGAGAAGATCTGTCTACTGCTAAGGACTATCACCGCCGGCATAAGGTGTGTGAGGTTCACAGCAAAGCTGGTAAGGCCTTAGTGGGGAAACAGATGCAAAGGTTCTGCCAGCAATGCAGCAGGTTAGTATACGCGAAACTACAATCAATAACGATATGCATTGCATTATGTTAAGCTATAGTCAAGTGTTGAAAATGTTAACCACATATAAAATTTGTAATACATCAAGATGAGTTGTGCATTTAGACTCAATGTTTTAGCATGATATGGTTCCATGTTTCCAGGTTTCACCCTCTTTCAGAATTTGACGAGGGAAAGAGAAGTTGTAGGCATAGGCTCGCTGGACATAACAGGAGGAGGAGGAAGACTCAACCAGAAGATACTTCTCAACAGTTGTTAGCTCCTAGTATCGGTGATAGCAATGCCGGTGATAATGATATTCTCAATTTACTGGCAGTGCTAACTAGTGCACAAGGTATAATGTTGGCAGATTCGTGGCTTAATCATTTACTCGTTAAAACACGGTGAATAGCTCATGTGGCGGCCTTTGGTGCATTATCCGAATATTAATAGGGCGAGTAAAGCAATTTGCAACTCGGGAATTCTAAAAGGGTACAGACTATGCATGTTAAAAAAATTATTTGCAATATTTAGCTTAAGAGTTATTGCACTTTTATTCACTTGTATACACCTCTAAATTCTGCTTTGTTGTTTTCGGTGACCATAGGGAACATTGTGGACAGAAACGATAAATTCCCATTAATGACCAACAAAGATCATCTCATGCAGATGCTGACTAAAATAAATTCGTTGCAATTAGCAGCGAACTTGGAAGCTAAGTTGAATGGAGGTAACTCAAATCATATGTCAACGGAAAATCAGAACCGGATAAATGGGAATGCTTCTTCCGCATCAACCAAGAACTTGCTTGCTGCTCTTTCAGCAACTACAAGTGTACCATCTTCTGAAACTCAATCTCAACCGAGCAGGGAAGGAAGTGACTCTGAAAAAAGCAAGTCACCATGTCTCGAAAAGCCTGGTGGATCAACAATGGACGTTCAGGAAACCTCGCCAAGCCTTCCTCTTAGACTGTTTAGGCCCTCACCTGAAGATTATAGGCCAACAAAATCACCATCAGACTGGAATTTTCTTTCATCCGGCAGGAGTTGTCCTTCAGAGGAGAGATCGCCTCTATCTACACCGCCTGTTGTACATGATCTATTCCCAATGCAGACTTCAAGAGACACGGATAAGAATGACCATCTGTCAAATAGTGAAGGTGAAATTGCGTGCGTGGAAGCAACCACGATCAACGGATGCAGTACATCTCTTCAGCTTTTTGGAGCGTCGATCAGTGGTACTCCAGATGTTCCAGTTCATACGTCTCCATACAGAGCTGGATATACATCTTCTTCTGTTTCTGATCATTCACCATCCAGCCAGAATTCTGATGCTGCTGTACCTCTACGTTTATTATATGTTCTTGCATTTTATTATTCGGTATCCTTATTTCGTTCGATAATTTGGGTTGAACTTGGCTTGTTTTTCTCCTAGGATCGTACCGGTAGAATAATTTTCAAATTATTTGACAAAGATCCAAGCCATATGCCTGGATCATTACGGTCTCAGGTCAGTGCCAATACTTTGGATTTTCTTTCTCTGCAATTTTACTTCCCCGTATAATATCTAAAAACTTCATCATGTCTCATTTCCAGATACACAATTGGCTCTCTAACAGTCCATCAGAAATGGAAAGTTACATCAGGCCTGGCTGTGTTGTTCTATCCCTGTATTTATCGATGCCATCATTTTCCTGGGATCAAGTGAGTTATTTCTATGATTGTTTTAAACTTTTGCTACTATTGACTTTGATTAACCTTCTTTTTTGCCTTTAACGTCTTTGCAGCTAGAAGAAGACCTTCTTAACTATGTGAAGTCCTTAGTCAAAGATATTGAATTTTGGGGGAATGGGAGGTTTTTGGTTCATACAGACAGACAAATGGTTTCACATAAAGAAGGTAGCTTTTGCTGATTCGTTTATAATCCGGTTTGTTAACTGATATCTCATCCATGTTTTTGTCTTTTAAGTAGTTTGAGATTGATCCCTGTTGAATTCTATGCTTAGTTGCTTTTGCTTACACACTTTTCGAAATTTTCCTTATATCTTCCTTCTGTGTTATTGATCTACAGGGAAGATTCGTCTATGGAAATCATTGAAGGCTTGGAGTAAACCGGAACTCATCTCAGTCTCTCCCGTAGCAGTTGTTGGTGGACAACCGACCACTCTTATATTGAGGGGAAGAAGTTTGAAGGCTCCGGGCACTAGGTAACCGCTTGACATTAAAACAAGATCGAATCTTTCATAATGATTTTGACTGGAAACGTTGTAATCACGCAGGATACACTGCACGCATGCAGTTGGATATAATGTAAGGGAAGTTCATTCATCATTGTGCCATAAGACTCCATACGATGAAATTATCTTGGACGATTTTAAGGTCAATGGTGCAGCATCTAGCATACTAGGCCGCTGTTTCATTGAGGTAAAAATTAATCTAGCTGTCAACATCGAGATTTTAGACGAGCATCATTTATGTCTCCCCTTTTCACAGGTTGAAAATAGTCTCCGAGGAGCAAGTTTTCCGATTATCATAGCAGATAGCACTGTTTGCCAAGAATTGAGACTCCTGGAGCCTGAGATAAATGGAACTTCTGACGTATGCAATGGCAGGGAAGAATCGCTGCATTTTCTGGATGAACTCGGGTGGTTGTTTGGAAGAAAATATAACTCGTGCTTGTTTGAGCACCCTGATTATAGGCTCAATCGGTTCAAGTTTCTTCTTGTATTCTCTGTCGAGCGTGACTTTTGTGCATTAGTCAAATCCCTTCTCGACATTCTGCTAGAACTTAACTCCGGTAGAAACGGACTAGAAGAGGAGTCTCTGGAGTTGTTATCAGAAATTCACCTCCTGAACCGGGCTGTCAAAAGGAGGTGTGCGAGCATGGTTGATTTTCTTATTCATTACTCCATCGTAGATTCCAGTGGAACATCTAAGAGGTTCATTTTCTATCCGAACATGGCTTGGCCCGGTGGTCTCACACCTTTACATTTAGCTGCTTCAGCATCGTCATCCGATGACATTGTTGATCTACTGACAAGCGATCCACATGAGGTACTTTTTTCTTTTTCCCCGAATGTCCCGTATATTTAAACCGACAAATCTTACAAAATCTGTTGCTGCCAAACTTTGTAGGTTGGGCTGCATAGTTGGAATTCTGTTCTTGATGCAAATGGGCTTTCTCCTTATGCATATGCTACGATGAGGAATAATCATTCGTACAACGCACTTGTTGCTCAGAAGCTTGCAGATAAGAGCAACGGTCAAGTCTCTGTAACAATCGAGGATAACCTGAAGCCCTTCCAGGTTGAGATAAATAAGGAACGAACGACAAAATCCCACCTCAGTCGAGGTGAACAATCTTGTTCCAAGTGTAAGTATGCGTACAGAACGAGGATTCCTCGTTCCAGTGGATTGCTGCAGCGTCCATACATACACTCAATGGTAGTCGTTGCTGCTGTGTGTGTTTGTGTGTGTTTGTTCTTACGAGGACACCCCTTTGTTGGCCGCGTTTCCCCGTTTTCATGGGAAAACCTGCAATACGGCACAGTTTAAGTATTAACATTGACACCGGTTGATGAATCACTCATGGGATGATGACCAAGACGAAAGCGTGATTTCTCCTAACCTGTTTAAATGAATTTTCTGAGATCCGAGAGTGGAAGGCCGTGGCGCAGTGGTTAGGTTTCCTAGAGTAAAGCCTTCGAGTAATATGGATCCCTTTGTCGTCTGATATACTTCAACGAGCAGAGCAAGATAAGGTGAAGGAATGGTCTATGCTTTTGCTGAAGCTCATCAACTTGAGCTAGTTTTCGTGGAGGTTCATCCGAACTAACCGTGCTAACAACGAGGCTAACGAAACTCTCACTCGGATTGTCTCACTGTAAGAACTAGGTGTTACTATATAATACTAGTTGAAGAGATTTATATACTGTATACATATTTTTCTTCATTAGTCACATTTAACTGAGTTGAATCTTTGTATGAATCCATCTGCTTTCTGTGTGTGTGTTTTTGAAGAGGATATATACAAACTGTTTTCATTATTACAGCAATGAAGAGATTGCATAATTATACATACATTTGTTGCATTAGGCAAAGAATTGAGGAATAATAAAGTGAGTCATGGTTGTTGTATCCTTCTTCTGCTAACACACCTTCCTCTTACCATGTTCTGAACCAGGGCTTCTCCCACGCCTTCTCCGAGCCCCTCGATGAGGCCTCCGATGAACTCTATGACCACCTGGCCCGCGAGACGGGCTGCAGTTCCGAGGGGGCTAGGCTTCTCGGGCGTAGGTATGCCGTTGGCTTGGAGGCCGTTGATGAAAACCTTGGCGCACACCGCGTGGAGATGGTATTCGCACACGGTGCACCGATACACCCTTCCCGATCTCTTCTTGTTGCACTCCCCGCACGCCGCGGCCGCCCCGTTGCCGGCGCTCGTCGTGCTCACCGCCGGCAGCAGCCTCAGCGGGTGCGGGTGAGCCGGGAACCGAACCTCCGTCGTCAGCATGGCGCAGCACGGGTGCATCTGGAAGCTGCAGGCTCTGCATCGGAAGGCGAACCCTTTGCTCGACTTTCCGCAGACGTCGCACCTCGGCCACGAAATCCCGCCTTTTGCTGCATCATGTCACACGAGCTTGCGATTAAAAGGTTATGCTCGCGCGTTTTTTTTATGGGCAAATAAACATAAATTTTAAAGGCCGTGCCACGGTGGACTCGAACTTATGACCTTTGGTCCGAGCGTCAATCACTCTAGCGCTTGGCCAACACACGTAAATAGTTGGAGAGCCGGGATTTCAGTTTACATACCCGTTTTTGGTTTGGCGTGGAAAACGAGCTGGTGCTGGCCGTGGAACGGGTGGCTGTTCAAGACGGGAGGGGAGGCGGCGCAGAAGTCGTGCAGCTGGAAGTCGCACTGCGCGCACGCAAACCTCCGGCCTGCGCCGTAGTCCTTGCAGCCGCTGCACGTGAAGAGCTCCGGGAGAGTGACTTGGAGCAACGGGTGCTCGGAGTGGGCGTAATGCAGCATCCCGTCTCCCGAGGCCGACTGCGGCGACGTCGGGAACTCGACCGCCGCCGTGGCAGGGGAGGAGGAGGAGCGTTTCATGGGGCGGAGAGAAGTTTGAGACTTGAGGGAAGTGTGCCTTCTCATTGTGTGTTGTGTTTGGATATGGAAGTGGAGGAATATTATTTATGCTGCCAAAATTAATCAAAGTGGTTGCTTTATCAAACAGGATTATTTGAAAATCCAAATGTTTCAAATATGCTTTATAAAACTATTAACAATTTACAATAAACTTGATGTCTACAAATTCAATCAATGTTTAATAGTAGTATCTCTCAAGATAAGACCTAGATTGTGCATAAATCAAAATTGAAATATTTATAGTACTATATAGCTAAATTAAGTCAAAGTTAAGAATAATTCTTTGCCACTTCTCATCATTTATATTGATCTTATAATAATTTTAAAAATCTGGGATAAATTGCCAAAAAAAACATCTAGTTTGACCAACTTCTGGTAAATTTAGCAATTTTAGAAAATAGTAGTCAATTACTCCTATATTATAACTTTGACAATTTATTCAAATCAGGGACATGCAATTTAAAAGACATTAAAAAATGTTAAAGACATATCACTACTATACATCAAAAGTTGTGATATGTAGAGTATATTTTTGAAAGTAGTGGGATTGACTAAAATTTGATCAAAATTTATGATTTTTTACGATGAAACGTAACTCAGTTGGTAAAATGTTTCTTCTTTATTAAATAGATTGGAGGTATAAGTCATCATGAAAATAGATGAGAATCATTATTGATCCTTTTTAAGTTGTTTTTTCAAGCAATGCCAAAGATTTGTCATGATTTAGGATTGGACATGACTTTCCTTAAATATCGCTTGGTTGGGAAATTTTGTCAAAAGCAATGGGGTCATAAGATGCCTATGTTTGATTCTGTTACATTAGATAAAAATAATCTTTACTCATACAAGAGAAGTAGGGTTATACATGCAAGAAACAAAAGGAGACACATCTTCTCCAAAGTCAATATTTATTTTTATGCTCAAGGAAGTTAATTGTAATCAACCAATAAAAATTGTTTATTTTCATTTCTTTGGAATTAACTAAGGATGGAAGAGAATCCAAATCTTTGAGGAGGGTTCTTATTCGATTTAAAGTGGAAGCCAATCAAGAAAAAATCTGCAGCCTTTTCAACATTTTCATGTTTTAAAGCAAAGATTCATAGTTGAAGTGGGGTTTTTTGGGTTGTTTGTCGACCTTGTTTTTCCTTAGTGTGAGTTGTAAAGCAAATTAATGTAGTGAAATTGAATTCCATCAATGTGTGATCAATAATTATTCTTTATGGTGTATCGCTATTTTTTATCCTTTCATATAGATCTGCCCATGACCTAATCATTCCTACCAAACACACTCTTAAATTTTAGTTCTCACTTTCGCAGACGTTGACTAGGATAAAATATATTTCTACACACACTTATATATGGATTAGGGCTGGGAAAAATACCGAAATATTAAAATACCGCCCTTACCGTATCGAAAAAATACCGAAAATACCGGATTTTCGGTATACCGCAATTTTCGGTAAGGTATCATACCTTACCGATTTATTTCGGTACGGTAACGGTATGAATTTTCATATACCGAGGTATACCGGGGTATACCGAAAATACGGTATATATAGTAATTTTAGGTATATACCGGAAATATGGTATATACCATAATTTTCGGTATATACCGATATCAATATATGCCTAATTATATCAAGTAAATTCATACTTTTACCAAACAAATAAATATTTACATGTAGAAATCAAATCTTGTCTCATTATGTGATTGCGTGAAGTTTAATTGTTGCAGTTTTTTTATTGAATATGTTTGAGTTTGATTAAATTTCATGTTTTCTAAGTATTTTTGAAATTTTATTTTCATTTGTGTTTGTATTTAGAATTATTTACAAAATAATGATATTTTGGTATGTCGTATTGTAGTTCGATATACCGTAAAACTCTGGTATACCGCAAAAGTACGGTATACCGAATTTAGATATGACATACTGAAAATAAGGTATGGTATCGATATTGAAATTTGTCATACCGAAAATAAGGTATACCGAAGTTCGGTATACCGAAAATTTTGGTAAGGTAAATGTATGATTTTTTCTCATATCGAATTTTCGGTAAGGTATACGGTATGATGGTTTCGGTAAGGTATACCATACTTACCCACCCCTAATATGGATATTGGATTCATCTTGGATTCAATTACTATGTCCATTAATTAATTATAAGTATGTTTATTTTAGCATCTTAGTTCCTTATTCTATTAAATTCTTATATTCTACTCTCACTAAAACAACTAGTTTTATACAAACAACAAACATGACCTTATATTTCCTAATATTTATACTAAATACAAATATACAATACTCTTTACAAAATTTAATTTACCACCAAATTGAAATATGGAGACCCATTACCAACTTCAAAATTATGGTATGTGATTATACAAAAACTAGAATCCAATTGGTACTTAACTTTTTTTTTTTAATTTCAGCAGAAGTGGGCTTGGCCTGATGGGTTTATTGTGTTGGGCTTTCCAATATTCATGATGGGCTTCCGATAAAGTATAATCATTGAATTCATTATGTTAGGTTGCTTTTATTGTGAATAATAATTGCAAATGCACTTTCATTTCGCCACTCTTATATAGTCATAAATTGAAGGAGTATAACTAAATTTACAAGTACGGATCATAAATAAAATAATGATGACATAGGTGGGGGTCTACTGCTAGTTATATATATATATATATATATATATATATATAGGGTCCTGTTAGGTTGAGATTATTTAGCTAAATTGATAAATGAGATGCAATATCAGCCACTAATCCACAAGATTAACTAAATGACAACAGCTATCACATTATGTCAACACGGGGGTATAAGTGTCATTTCGTGTTTTAATGTGTCGGATTGTTGACATGGCTTGTATGTCTAGTTGACATGACTTATAATTGTTGTTGACATGGTTTCTATGTACAGTTGACATGGTTGTACGTGTAATTGACATAGCTTGTAACACAGTTGACATGGCTTGTATGTGTAGTTGACACGATATGTACCGTAGTTGACATGACATGTATGTGCCGTTGACACGATATGCACCATAGTTGTCATAGTGTCACCGGCTTATATATCAAATGTCAACAACTTATAGTAAAATGTATCAGTTTGTATATCAAATGTCAACAGCTTGTCAAAAGCTTGTATATATTGTCAACAACTCAAAAACAATTATTGTAATTAAAAAATAACAACTATTTGACTTAATCTTCTCTAAGCATCATAGTATACAACTATGCAATAGCTTAATTGATAATTCCATAACAGAAACGGAGACGGAGTCGGAAGAGATTGACTCGCCGGAGGTGGAGCGGCTGAGGGAGGATCTGTTGGACGGAATCGACGAGGATTCCGATCTCTGCACTTCCATCCACGACCTCGACTCGTTCATGAAGAGTTTCGAGGAGGAAATCACTACATCTCCCACTTCCAGTCACGGATCCGGAGCGGCTGAGGAAAGAATCGTCGAATCGGCGTCGGATTGCGGCGAATCCGGAGAGGTTGAGGAAGGAATCGTCGAATTGGTGTCGGATTCCGGCGAATCGCGGCCGGATCTAGGCTATCTGCTCGAGGCGTCGGACGACGAGCTAGGGATTCCACCTCCAGCGGCGTCTCAGGCGAGGAAGGAGCTGGTGACGGGGTGAGGAGGAGCGCTGCCGTGATTTGAGGCGGAGCATCAGCGTGAAGGGTCGGAAAAGAGTGGGGGAGGAGATGAGCAGAAGGTGGAGGCGTAAGGGAAGAAGAATGGGAGGGGAGAAGTTAGTTTTCATTTGTTTTCAACTAAATTTACCATTATACCCTTTCATAATAAATTAATCTAAAAATATTTTTTTGTGGCAAAATCTGGACCACTCATTTAATAAAAATGAGTGGCTGATGTTGCATCTCATTTCTCAATTAGCCTAAAAAATCTCAATTGATCGTGGACATATATATATATATATATATATATATATAGGATAGTGATCAAGATATAACTAATCTTAAGTGTATAACCAGAGAACAAATCTCAACCACACATCTTAATACTCCAAATTAATCCTATGGCTTAGCTATTTTTACATGTTTTAAATAAAAAGTAATTAACAAGGACATTTTTGGAAACTAAAAATTCAACTCCAACCGTCTCTTTCCCATTTCCAACCCCAATTTAAAAAATGAGGCTTCTATTCACACTCATTTTCCTCTCCCCTTTCTTTCTCCTCTTCCCAGCCTCCGCCGCCGAGCTCAAACGCTATTAATTGGAGCAGATTCATCATGTTGTGGTGGCGGAATACGAGGCCGTGTAGAATCTGAAGGCCGATCAGCTCATCTCTGTGAGGCTTTTTCTTCATCATGCTCATGTCGTCGTGTGCAATAGAGAGAGAGAGGATTGAATGAAGGAGGTTTTGGTGTGGTGAGGAAACGCGGAGGATTTCTGATCTGCTTCAACAACAGCATAGCCAACTTCAAAAATCACAGGAGATTCGCCTTGGGTTTCTTCTCCCTTAGCAACGACAGTTTCAACATTTTTTCTTCTCTTTTAATAATTGCAAATTGGCCCCACTTTTTGTGGTCGTTAAAATATTTTTTCTATACCTATTTTTCTATACCTATTTATAGATTGATCTCACTATGCTCGTGATTGTGTAATTTTATGGGAGCATGTCAATTAAGGTTGATTTGAATAAGCGTTATTCGGATTTGATATTTTATTAGCTTAATATAGCTCCCAAATAAAATATTTTGTTATAGTGATGTTTTTTTTAAACAATAGTGAAGTAAAATCATAATAAGAGTGGTGTGTTTTGTAAATAACAGTGAAGTAAAATCATGCCAAGAGTGATGTGTTTTGTAAACAAGAGTGAAGTAAAATCATGCCTAAGAGTGATGTGTTTTGTAAACAAGAGTGAAGTAAAATCATGCCAAGAGTGATGTGTTTTGTAAGTAAAATCATGCCTAAGAGTGATGTATTTTGTAAACAAGAGTGAAGTAAAATCATGCCTAAGAGTGATGTGTTTTGTAAACAAGAGTGAAGTAAAATCATGCTAAGAGTGATGTGTTTTGTAAACAAGAGTGGAGTAAAATCATGCTAAGAGTGATGTGTTTTGTAAACAAGAGTGAACTAAAATATTCTGATTTTACTTCACTCTTGTAAACAAAACACATCACTCTTATTCTGATTTTACTTCACTCTTGTTAACAAAACACATCACTCTTATTCTGATTTTACTTTCCTGTTGTAACAAAACACATCACTCTTATTATGATTTTACTTCACTCTTGTTCACAAAACACATCACTCTTATTCTGAGTTTACTTCACTCTTGTTCACAAAACACATCACTCTTATTTCTATTTTACTCCACTCTTGTTCACAAAACACATAACTCTTATTCCGATTTTACTTCACTCTTGTTTACAAAATACATCACTCTTATTATGATTTTACTTCACTCTTGTTCACAAAACTAATCACTCTTACTGTATATCATTAATTTTTGTGGACTATTTTTGTTGAACTTTGGGGTAGCCTAGTTATACAATGTATATGATTGCGAAATATGGCTTTGCATGTGAGCACCTAATTACAGTGTAAAAAACACATAAAGTGCAATATCAGCCATCTCCCAATATATCCTCCATCTATGCACGCAAACACTTTGTACACCAAATACTTTATTCGATGGACAAGACTCCTAGCGTTCATCCTCATCATCGCAATCTGCAACGAACAAATCTGCTAGAGTGGTTCTCTCCTTCTTCTTCATCATTACATATTCAAACACAAACTCAAGCTCTTCATCTTCCTCTTCCTCCTCCACAGTTTCAGTTAACTCCTCCGTTAGAAGCAACGGATTGCCGCCACGTTGATCTATGAGGGATGAGGAATCATCATCAACATCACAATCATCCTCGGAAAAGTAAGCGTCAGTAAGTTGTTGATTTTGATGCTTCAACGGATCGCCGCCACGCTGCTCGCACTGTTGCCAAATTTACTCCACCACCGACGCCACCGTCGCCACCTCCGTCTCCGACAGCCTGTTCGCAATCAGCTTGAACTCCGCCAAATTAGTAGTGCATTGCCTTGACCACCACCAGAATCTGGATCACATGCGCCGCCAGCAGGCGCCCCCCGCCTCCCATGAACAGCTCGTATGGCCGCCACGGCTTCCCCGGGTACACCTCGTTCACATACTTCTCTGTGGCTAACATCGCCTGAATATCACCCCCCACGTTCCGCACCCCCGTGCAGCTGCGCGGCCTCCAGCGGATTGTCGAACTTCACCTTCTCCGCCAGCCTGTTGCACCCGATCAGCATCACCGCCGCCACGAAACTGCACACCACCACCGCCCACGGCTCCACCACCGAGCACCCCACATTTTTATTATAAATTATGATATGTACTTTTGACCATAATACCCCTGCATTTTTATTATAGAGTAAATTTATGATTAATGGAACTAATATCTCCTTAAATTCAAAAATTAATACTAGCCCTTGATTTTTTGATCTTGTGGCTATGATTTGTTCTCTAGTTATTTGGTTAAGGGGTGTTTGCCATAGATCACTACCCTCTATATATATATATATTACATGATATGATATGAATAGAGTTGTACGATGGTTGATATATATTACATGATATGATATATATATGAATATATATATGAATAGAGAGAAGCAATTGAGGAGCTGTCACATGATATGATATGATATGATATGATATGATATGATGGTTGATTAGTCAATACATAAATAATGAAATAGTACGTATAGTTGTACGATGAATAAATATGAATATAGGTTAAGCCCCCCTATAACTATGCTCATCCACATCCATACCCATATTGGCAATTGTCTTTTCATGCCTAACATAATTTCACTTTCTCCCCTTTCAAATTATTACTACTACTACTATATTCTATTCTATTCTATTCTGTTCTGTTCTATTCTATTCTATTCTATTCTATTCTATTCTATTCTATTCTATTCTATTCTATTCTATTCATACTGATGATTTTATGGAGCAAATAATTTATTGATTTTATGCAGTATTATTAATATATTCAATAGAAAAATATAAAATAAAAGACATAATTTTTTGAAAGAGAGGATGTCGGTGATGCACATTTTGACAGTCAGAAGTGAATTGGAAGCTAATCAGTTCCTCGAGGAATTAGGACGAAAAAAAAAGTGATTTTACAAAAGACAAAACGGCTTAGACAAATTGTTTTTGTTGATGACCTTTGAAAATGTTCTTCTATTTGAAAATAAAATGTTCCATATATTTCTAGAAATTCTTGCTATCATTAAACATTTGTATCTTTATACATTAGGATTTCAATTCATGAATCTTTCACTGGTTAAAGAAAATACATCAAATTTGAAAAGGACGTAGTGTGTATATTTTGTAAACACTACTAGTATTTGATTGTGTGAGTCAACAACACATGCAAAAAATGCCATTTTGATGGATGACACACTCAACATTAATTCCATCTAGATTCCACTTTGGAATTAAAGCTTTTTTCAAATAATAGTAGAAATCTTGAAGTTTTATACTCCCTCCGTCCCATTAAATAAGCAACATTTGGGAATCGGCACGGGTTTTTATGTAGTGTTGTTTTGTAAGCTAATGAAGAGAGAGTTAAAGTAAGAGAGATGAAAAAGTAGAGATAGAGATGTTTCCATTTTAGGAAACGTTTCATTTTTAATGGGACAACCTAAAAAGGAAAATGTTTCATTTCTAATAGGACAGAGGGAGTACATACATCACATCACAAGCTAGCCTTCTCACTCTCCTTAGAGCATCCACAGTAGGACGAATATCCCAATAGCCTAGCACTAAGACATCCCAAAAACACCTCATGTCACGTCACTAGGATATCTCACTGCACTGTCGCATGTCCGCCGGGATATCCGCTATTGTGGATGCTCTTATCATAACATTTCTAGCTAGTGATGTATTTTATTAAAAGGAAACTATTATGTATGGATAAAATAAGAGCATATATATTATAGTGATATAGTATATATTTTAGTCATATGGTGAGAAGAAGAAAGTGAGTGATGATGAAGAGCACAAAGAAAGCAACAAGTGAAGAGAGTCATTCATGATTTGTCTATTAGATCTTAGTTGGCCCATTTCATTTAAATATGGTAAGTCGTTTCATTACTTTATTCAACTACGCAATTAAGCTAATTTATCATTAACAATTCATTCAGTCCACCAACACACGTGCCCTCAAACCTCAAAATTCATAGTATTATAACTTAGAATAACGTGTGTGAAAAGGTGAAAATTGCCAATTTATTTATATGAGACACTTAATTAATTCTCTTCCATGTGTTGTGTACATAAATAATTATAATTAAATTAGTTAGGGTTTTTATTTCGAGAAGATAAAATGGAGACTTTAAACGATTTGTTGGTTGAAAAAAATGACATGTCTATGTTTAATTTCAAATGTATTGACTATTACAAAGAGTAAACAGTTATAGTTAATGTGACATTTTCTCTTGTTTTAGGTTCTTGAATAGGGTTTTGTTTTCTTATTTCACTAGCTTGACTTTTGCTCTGTATTATGTACTCTTTCTTATTCATCGTTTTTTTTACATGAGATAAAAAAAACTTGAGATGCCTACTTTATTATCTTTCATTTTCCATCAATAACCAACTCCAAAAAATATGAAAAAAATATAGAGCTAAATCATTTTGTTACGAATTTATGTGGGTATATCAATTAATAAGAAATTATAAAATTTAATGTCTAAAACTTCGAATTTATATTTATAGATAGATTGCTAAATATTTATTGAGAGAATTTCAGAATACATAGTTAGATATTGACTAAAATAAAATAAATAAAGAACAAATAATTTATTTAAAGATATAAATATGTTATGATTGATATTGACATGATAAGAATATAATTTAAATTTATAAATTTTAAATAAAATATAAACACATTTAGATAAGTTTTAAACAACTTCTTATAATGAATTCTTAATACTTCTTATAAACACATTTTAGAATTCTTAATACTTCTTAATGAATTTGAAATTTTCAATTCTTTTGTCTAATAATAATAATAATAATAATGTAAAACATATAAATATAAATATAAATCGGTCGACAAAATACAAACTACAAAAATAGATAATAGTTGCACCCACGACCAATCCATCAATCTAGCTTATCGGATTTCGGATCAGTCCTACTCGGCTATTCGTGTGCCGACTAATTAAATGCGAGTCAGCACACGCATTTTCGGACTGTTTTTAACGTCCCTAATTAAAAAAAGGCGTTTGGAAATAAGAGAACAAAGTGAAGGTAAATGTGAAACAAAGAAAGCAACAAACAAAATGAAACGAAAGTACGAAGAAGAAAAGTAAAAGAGAGAGTTGTGCAGAAAATATAGAGAGAGAAGTCTTTAATCCTTTCATTTTTGCTTCCTTTCTCCTCCTTTTCCTTCGCAGATCTCACCTCACTTTCTTCAGTTTTCAAGATTCAATCCGTCCTTTTGAATTCCTCTCCAATTCTTCTGCAAAACCCCTTGAAAAAAAATCCACTCGGTTGACTCATCGGAGACGAAGACGGCGATGATTGACTATAGCTGTGGAGTCAGAAATCTTGACTCTGATGTTGAATAGTCGAATCAAAACTGAGTAATTTGGAGATGAATTGCTTTGATCCGTAAAGGTGCTGTCTTTTCTTCCATCTTCCGTTTGTATGTGTGTGATTGGTGATTACTGTACTGATTTCACCTTTTGTTGACTTCGATTCTGATTGGACTGCACTGAATTTGTTGTTTCCGTTTAAATTTAATTCCCTTGGCGACTAGCCTGAGCTAGAATTAGGTCGAGTTTTCGAGAATTTTGGTGATTATTGTACGGATTTAACCTTTTGTTGACCTCATATTTTCGATTCTGATTGGACTGAATTTGTTGTTTCCGTTTAATTCCTTTGGCGACTAGCTGGAGCTAGAATTAGGTTGAGTTTTCGAGAATTTTTGCGTAATACTGGGATTGATAATCCCTTCGAGTTTTGAGCAAATATTCTATGTTGTTGTTAGGCGCAAAGACGCTGTATGAATCATCTCTTCTTCTTCTTTTTGGGTCAAAATCCCTAGTTTGCCATCAATTACTTGACTTGAGTTTCTTCTCGTTTCCAATTTATTGTCTTCCTTACTGCAAATTGAGGAGATATGGGTAGTATGGGCAAAGGTAACAAATTTGATAGGGCAACGCTAAGAGAATGTTATTCTTTAATCGGAACGGTTACACATCTATCCTATTATACTTTTGACATGTTAAAATGGTCTAGTTTATGACTGGCTGGTTGGGAGTTAGGTGGTATACACATTCAAGTTTGCCTGGATATTTCTAACTTCTGTTACAAATGTTACAAATATGGTAGCTGGACATTCTTATCTTTCTTCTTGCTCCCTCTGAAATTGTGTTTAGTTCCTCGACATTGATATTTTTTATAATGAAGTTGTATTTTCTTTTTTCAGGAGTTAATAAAGTTGTGATCTCGTTCCAATGGAAGAGGCAGGTGCAAAAGTAGCTTCCCCAGTTGCCATTCACCAAGCACGAGCGCAGAGATTTTGCAATCCACATCCAATAGTTAAGAAACGTAGTGTGCCTTTTTATCCTTCTGGCTACGTTACTCAGAACCCTCCTGATAATTGGAATTCGAAGTCCTGGGATTGGGATAGTTCAAGGTTTATTGCTAGACCATTGCCATGTGAAGGAAACCAAGTGATAAGAGGGCCACATGTGCCACTTGACTTGGCAAGGAACAAAGAAGTTCAGAATAGTGCTTTGAATCCCTCGGAGCATAGTCAAATCGGAAAAGATGATGAAAATCTTCTACTAAAGCTTGGAGGTGGAGAACAACAAGCCGTGAGCAATGGCAGCCATGGTGGCATGAATTTAATGGAAGAGACACAACCTGTGTCGAGGCCTAGCAAGAGAGTAAGGTCAGGATCACCTGGTACTGCTAACCGTCCTATGTGTCAAGTGGATGATTGCAAGGAAGATCTCTCTACTGCCAAGGACTATCACCGGCGACACAAGGTGTGTGAGGTGCACAGCAAAGCTGGTAAAGCTTTAGTGGGAAAACAGATGCAAAGATTCTGCCAACAGTGCAGTAGGTTCGTGATATTGATCATTTTCATTAACCATTGTGGATTGTCTTATTGGTTTTGCATTTTATCTTCACTTTACTAAGGTTATTGGCCTCAGAGGATGTAGTCTAGGTTTCCACTTGGAGATGTCTCAGTAAATGATGGCACATGTGTTTTTATCAGGTTCCACCCTCTTGCTGAATTTGATGATGGAAAAAGAAGCTGTAGGCGCAGGCTTGCTGGACATAATAGAAGGAGGAGGAAAACTCAGCCTGAAGAAGCTACTCCACAGGCGCCAGTTCCCAGTGGTGCCCCCAATGATATCAATTGTGAGGTGGATGTCATCAATTTACTGGCGGCACTAACTCGTCCACAAGGTACTATAATATTAGCTACTAAAGGTTTTTTTGGCTGTTAGGTGATTTCAACTAAGATGTAATCTGTATCCTGTTCTTGCTATAAATTATGATTGTAGCTCGTGTTGTCCTTTGAAGTACTCGCATCTACACATTAGATATGCTGCGAATTGCTGATTTCTGTAAATCACAGGGAACCCAGAGGACGGGAATACTAAATTCTCCTCCATACCTGATAACAATCAGCTGGTCCAAATTCTTAGTAAAATAAATTCATTACCAGAAATCTTAGCAGCCAAGCTGCCTCATTTGAAAACTACAAGTGGAAGTGTATCTGATCATGCACATTCTGGAAATCAGAACCAAATGAGTGCAAATGCTTCTTCCCCATCAACCATGGACTTACTTGCTGGTCTTTCAGGTGCTCCTGGAATGCCTTCTGATGCCTTAGAAATTCAATCTCAGCCAAGCAAAGATAAAAGTGAGTTTGAAAAGAGAAAATCACCCGAAGTTCACAATGCTGCACGTCTAGATACACAAAAAGGATCTGCTGCGGAGTTTCCTTCTGTTGTAGGTGAGTGGAGTAGTACAAGCTGCCATCCTTCACCCATGGAGGAAGTAGATTGTCATGTTCCAGAGACATCACCAAGTCTGGATTTACAGTTGTTTAGTTCCTCACCTGAAGATAATAGTTCAAGGAAGTTGCCGTTAAATGCAAGCTATCCTTCATCCAACAGTAGTAATCCTTCACAAGATATATCACCCACATCTTCACCACCTCTTGTGCGTGATCTATTCCCAATGCAGACTTCGAGAGAAACAATGAGGAGTAATCATTTTTCAAATAGTGAAGATGAACTTGCACGCGCGAAATCAACCGTAAGCAACGGGTGCAGTACATCACTTTGTCTTTTTGGTGGCTCAATTCAGCCTGTTGAAAATGCTTCGATTCAAAGTTCCCCATACCAAGCTGGTTATACATCTTCCGGGAATGATCATTCACCATCCAGCCTGAATTCTGAGGCTCAGGTACTTCACGTACCATTATCTTGGTATCTTTTACCAAACTTTTAGTCATGCCTTAACTTCCTAGTTTACCTAGCATATTTTAACAGATTTTACATCTCTCTACTAGGATCGCACTGGCCGAATCATTTTCAAACTATTTGACAAGGATCCTAGTCATTTGCCTGGCTCCTTACGGACTCAGGTTGGTATATGCTGCTTTAATTCGGCCATTTTCACAATATGATGGCCTATGGGCAAGACCTAATGACATGTGATGCCTCTACTTTCAGATATTCAATTGGCTTTCTAACAGTCCATCAGAAATGGAGAGCTTTATCAGGCCTGGTTGCATAGTCCTCTCATTATATTTATCAATGCCATTATATGCCTGGGATCACGTGAGTGCATTTTTATGAATATACTTGGCTAGTGTAGTGTGGCTTTTTGTTGACCAGCTTTCTGCCCCTTCTGCAGATAGAAGAAAACCTTTTTTATTGTGTCGGCTCTTTAGTAAAAGGTGTTGATGTAAGCTTCTGGGGAAATGGAAGATTTTTGGTTTGCACTGAGAGACAAATGGCTTCCCATAAAGATGGTAAGTTTGCTGTTTTTGTATTTCTTTGTCAGTCGGTCCAGCAACTGAAGGTTTTAGGTCATTTACTGGACTGAGGGTGTTGCCAATTTTTCCCTTTCCGTTGTGCTTCTTTGAATAATTATAAATTTCTTTTGCATCTTCAGGGAAGATCCGTCTCTATAAAACATGGAAAGGCTTTGCTATGCCTGAACTGATATCAGTGTCTCCTGTTGCTGTTATTTCCGGGGAAGAGACCTCTCTTGTATTGAGGGGAAGAGGTTTGACAGCTCCAGGGACCAAGTATGTGTGATTGGTATTCTGTTGAGCTGTAATTGTTAATTCTTCGTTTTATTTGATCATGCAACTTTCGTTGTGTATGCACAGAGTGCACTGCACACATGCAGATGGATATAATATTGAAGAAGTTAGAGCATCATCGTCCCAAGATGCTGCACTTGATGAAATCAACTTGAGTAACTTTAAGATAGATGGAACAAGAAGTAACATGCTTGGTCGCTGCTTTATCGAGGTATAGCAATTTTGAAAGCTTTCAGTTCCTAAAAAAAAAGAGAAAGGACTGCATGTGGATCATTGACGTTCTGAATGTTTACAGGTCGAAAATAGTTTTCGAGGCACCACTTTCCCGGTAATCATAGCTGATAAAACCATCTGCGATGAGTTGAGGCTCCTTGAGCCTCATATCAATGGCAATGCTCACGTTGAGAGTACAGGAAGGTCCTGGTCGAGGGAAGAAGTTGTGCATTTCTTGGATGAACTCGGATGGCTGTTCCAGAGAAAGAGAAACTCTACATTGTTCGTGGTCCCAGATTACAGGCTTAATCGGTTCAAATTTCTCCTCATATTTGCTGTCGAGCACGACTTTTGTGCATTGGTGAAAACTCTCCTGGACATCCTGCTAGAACTAAACATGGGCAGGAAAGGATTAGTAACGGAGTCTATAGCAATGCTATGGGAAATCCACCCCTTGAACCGGGCAGTGAGAAGGAGGTGCCGAAGGATGGTTGATTTGCTTGTCCATTACTCCGTTATCGACCCTGATGATGCTTCTGAGAAGTACATATTCGCACCTAATTTAGCTGGACCTGGCGGTCTCACACCCTTGCATTTGGCTGCGTCTGCAACTTCCTCAGAAGACTTGATCGATGCCCTAATAAGCGATCCTATGGAGGTAGCACCATTTCGTTTTCTCCCCTCAATGGTAAAAAACCGAAAACTGCAGATTGGTTTCTTGACATTTCTCTCCATATGTTTTCATATAGATTGGGCTGCAGAGCTGGAATTCTGCGTTGGATGTGAACGGATTATCTCCATATGCGTACGCCCTGATGAGGAACAATCATTCATACAACGACCTCGTGGCGCGCAAGGTTGCAGAAACAAGAAACGGGGAGGTGTGTGTGGAGATAGAAAAGGAGAGGAAGCCATTGGAAGTTGAGGTGAAGAACGGGAGATGCTCCAGATGTGCAGTTGTAGGCTATCGACTACAGAGCAAACGATATAAAGGCTCGAAAGGATTGCTCCAACAACCTTACATCCATTCAATGCTCCTCGTTGCTGCTGTGTGCGTCTGCGTCTGCGTCTTCCTGAGAGGGCACCCTTACGTTGGCTGTGTCGTTCCATTCGCTTGGGAGAATCTCGACTACGGCCCACGTTAAGCCCGTGGTTTTTTTTTTCCTTCTTCCTTTCTTCTTTCAACATATTTATAAGTAATGTACCTCTGATAAAATGATCATATAGTGTTTATTCAATTCATTATTATTATTATCACTATTTGTTTGTTTTGATGTGTAGGATTTCCTTCTTTTAAACAACTAGTTAATAAATTTAGGGCATTGGGGAAAAAATCATTCAATGCCTCTATTTATTTCTGTTTCCTAATAAGTTCAGTGTAATGGATGATACAAATAAATGAAGGCCACCACAATTACATTTATTCCAGCATTTATTTGTATGTTTGTTTGTTGTGTTTTAAAGCTGGATTATATTTTATCAATTTAATTTGATTTATTGAATTTTTCATAATTAAATTATTATGGCATAATGATTTGGTGAGGAGGGCAGCTGCATCCAACTATAGAATCACATGCTAAATTGGTGGCTGAGATTTAGGGAGATGTGTTGGTTTGTTTGTACTTTGTGCTATATTGCTTTTCACTTGGAATATATGTACTTAAACTTTTTTCTTATATTTTCATATATAGTAAAGAGTTTGTTTTTTTTTATAAATATCTTATCTTTTTTTTTCTATTTTAACAAACTCAAGAATGTAATCATTTTTTTAAAAAACATAAAATGTGCTCATATTCCATAATTTTCCATTTTTACATAAACAATCAAAACTAAGATATTATAGTAAAAGAGTTTGTCTCTTTAAAATGTCTGATTATTTTAGTCTGCTTTAATACATCCAACAACTCCATCGGAAATCTCTGTCGTTCAAGAATATGATTATTTCGAATGGGATGCAAAGAATTATATACTTATTCAGTCCACGAAAAATAATCTTACTAGTGGACAATATATATTTTAAATTTTTTAAAAGAAGTACTATCAAGGTGAAATGGAGTGAAAATATGATCGAATTACTAGTAGTATTATTTAGCAAAAAATAGTCCCGTCTCACTAGAAAGGAAACTTACTAGTATAAATTAAGATGAACAACATCAAAAATATTTATTTTTAATACATAAATGGAGTACTAGTCAGTCTCAACAATAAAATCAAGAATTCTTTTAAATTATAAGCTAAACAAAGTAAAGAAAACATTACAATATTAGATATGACAAGCAAGATTCCTCTTTTTATTTACAACAAAATATTATCAATAGTAAAAGTATAGTATAAAATCGAGTGTGGCCTCTACATAAAAATATCCAAAGTATAGATATTTTTTTTCACTTTTCCAAGAGTGAACATGAAGAAATTGTGATGTCCCTCTTTAGCATTATTATCCAATGAAATGTGAAATAATAATTGGTGGAAGCCGACATAAGTCGTTAGGATAAATTTCACCTTTCTTAATAAAAATAAATATAGCTGTAACCCAATTATTCATTTTCGGAATCTATTGGTATCAATAAATAATGAGCTGTGTTGTCCTACATCTAATTGTAATTTTAAATCATGATTAATTATACACAATAATTAGTGAACAATTAAAGAAGTTTAACTTGTTAAGAAGCATGTATAATCCGTGACATATAAAGACTAAACACGCAGCCTATTTCTATATTATAACCAAATTTAAACTAAACTTCTAATCTTGGTGTCACCATATACTAGAACCTAGTAATTATAATATAATGCTTCTTATTCAGCAATTCATCCAAAAAAGGACTAATTCACTTCATTTAAATTATAATTTAAATTTAATTTTGGGATCATCATTAAAATCATATAAATAACTTTGAACGACCCAAACAAGAACTATAAATATGATCATTAATATGCATCTCTTGTTATTAATGTATTATTCCAGGGGAAAGCTTCCAAACTATAAATAAATTAATGAAAGTGAATCCCCACTGTAACCTTTTCCTCACAGCTCATAATCATCACCATCTCCAGGAGTGGGGGTTCTATTTCAGCATAATTTTATCTCATTATACAATGGTATGCAATAATGTCCTATACGAACAAAAAAAAGATATAAATAAAAAAAATACTATGAACATAAAATACGATTAAAAGCTTTCTGATTAAACTATAAATGGATTTTGTTTCTCTACACATATCAAATTATATTATATAAAAATCTCTATTTGAGATATAATTCTATTATTAACAAATAATAATCAAAATCGTATCTTTAAGATTAGTAAAATAAATTTTCCAATCTTAAAATGATTCGAAATGTAATCTATTAGTACTATAAATCTTATTATAATCGAATTGATACGGCGGCTTCTTTCCAATCTTGAAAAGATAATATTATTCCAAATGTTAAATTCACTTCATTCAACATAAATCAAGAAAAGAAATAATAATAATAATAATAATAATAATAACCAAAATAGTGCATCATAACTCATGAACCGACGATAGAATTAATCGATCCGATCCCATCCCATCTAGCTCTGTCACTACCTGTTATAGGGGAGACGCACACACCCACGTGTTGTTGCACGCAGCAGGAGCTTTGTTATCGATGCCCTTATTTCTAGGGGTGAGAAATTATACCGAAATACCGTAATACCGGACTTATCGTACCGGAAAAATACCGAAAATACCGATTTTATCCCCTCAAACTATCATTTTATGATGCAAAAGTATCAATTTATCATCCAAAAAATCTAAACTATCATTTTAAAACAAAAGTATCATTTTATCATTTGAAACTATCATTTTATCCCATCAAACTATCATTTTATGATGCAAAAGTATCAATTATCATCCAAAAAATCTAAAACTATAATTATTAAACAAAAGTATCATTTTATCATTTGAAACTATCATTTTATCCCCTCAAACTATCATTTTATGATGCAAAAATATCATTTTATCATCCAAAAAATATAAAACTATCATTATTAAACAAAAGTATCATTTTATCATTTGAAACTATCATTTTATCCCCTCAAACTATCATTTTATGATGCAAAAGTATCATTTTATCATCCAAAAAATCTAAAACTATCATTATTAAACAAAAGTATCATTTTATCATTTGAAACTATCATTTTATCCCCTCAAACTATCATTTTATGATGCAAAAGTATCATATTATCATCCAAAAAATCTAAACTATCATTATTAAACAAAAGTATCATTTTATCATTTGAAACTATCATTTTATCCCCTCAAACTATCATTTTATGATGCAAAAGTATCATTTTATCATCCAAAAAATCTAAACTATCATTTTAAAACAAAAGTATCATTTTATCATTTGAAACTATCATTTTATCCCCTCAAACTATCATTTTATGATGCAAAAGTATCATTTTATCATCCAAAAAATCTAAAACTATCATTATTAAACAAAAGTAACATTTTATCATTTGAAACTATCATTTTATCCGCTCAAACTATCATTTTATGATGCAAAAGTATCATATTATCATCCAAAAAATCTAAACTATCATTATTAAACAAAAGTATCATTTTATCATTTGAAACTATCATTTTATCCCCTCAAACTATCATTTTATGATGCAAAAGTATCATTTTATCATCCAAAAAATCTAAACTATCATTTTAAAACAAAAGTATCATTTTATCATTTGAAACTATCATTTTATCCCCTCAAACTATCATTTTATAATGCAAAAGTATCATTTTATCATCCAAAAAATCTAAAACTATCATTATTAAACAAAAGTATCATTTTATCATTTGAAACTATCATTTTATCCCCTCAAACTATCATTTTATGATGCAAAAGTATCATTTATCATCCAAAATATCTAAAACTATCATATTATTAAACAAAAGTATCATTTTATCTTTGAAACTATCATTTTATCCCCTCAAACTATCATTTTATGATACAAAAGTATCATTTATCATCCAAAATATCTAAAACTATCATATTATTAAACAAAAGTATCATTTTATCATTTGAAACTATCATTTTATCCCCTCAAACTATCATTTTATGATGCAAAAGTATCATTTATCATCCAAAATATCTAAAACTATCATTATTAAACAAAAATATATGTAATCAAAATAATCAATAAATATATATTAAAAGATACCTAAAGATCAACATCATCGGCAACAACAAATATAATATGATACTTGATAACATGCCAACCAAAATATAAAATTAAATAGAGTGATGGACGAATTACGGTATACCGTTACCGTTACCATACCGTTACCATACCGTTATTACGGTATACCGTATCGTACCGTGTTTCGGTATACCGTAAAAAATAGTATACCGAAACACGGTACGGTACGGTATACCGTAATAACGGTATGGTAACCGGTATAAAAAAATATCATACCGAATTTCCGGTATACCGATAATTCGGTACGGTATCGGTATTGAATTTTTTCATACCGTACTTTCCGGTACGGTATGCGGTATGGCACGGTCGGTACGGTATACCGTACCGACCCACCCCTACTTATTTCAGTGAACCAAGCTTGTGCTAAAATTAACTTTTCTAAACGTATCATCAGTCCAAATTCTTTACTCTCTGATAGTGTTAGAGCATTAGCAGTGGCAGACGTCACTACGGAATTCCCATCGGCGTGCGAGAATTCCGTGGCGGACTTCCGCCATTGTACGTATCATGCACGGATACGGAATTCCAACGAGGAATTCGCAGTTCCGCGGCTTTCTGCGGAATTCGAGGAATTCGCAGTTCTACAGCTTTCCGCGGAATTCCGCGGGGAATTCCGTGCGGACATCTGCCATTGCGTTGACTCCCACGGACGTCCGCGCGGAATTCTTGTTTATTGCATTAAGTGTTTTTTTTTCTGTTCCTATAAATAACAAGAATGTGGAGCAGGCATTTGGTGTGCTCCAGGCTTGATGGGCGGCAGTGAAGGGTCCAACACGGATGTGGTACGTTGATAGTATCGCCGACATCATGTACGCATGTATTATCATGCACAACATGATTGTCGAATATGAAGGTCCAGCACTGACTGATTTGGCCAATGGTGATGTTGCGGGTCCAAGCCACGGCGTGGCCACCAACAATGTACGCATGAGGATACCCCATGACGAAGTCGATCGAGTCCGTGCATTTGCCGACATGCGCCAAAAACAAGCCCATGTTCAACTCCGGGGTATTATAGTTCGACGATGGATGGGTCGAGGTACCGTTGGGGCCAAGGCCGC
Source organism: Salvia splendens (assembly GCF_004379255.2). Taxonomy (NCBI): domain Eukaryota; kingdom Viridiplantae; phylum Streptophyta; class Magnoliopsida; order Lamiales; family Lamiaceae; genus Salvia; species Salvia splendens. Next base: position 45,160,592 of record NC_056032.1, read on the forward strand.
TTGTTACTCCCTCTCCGCTGATTCCCGCACACGTGCATGAATTAGACGCATCATGTGTTCATAATGCCCACCACTAACACTACCACTACCACTACCACTACCAGGCATTCCGGATATATAAAAGAAATGTAGAGAGAGATACTCGTTAATATAAGTGGTGCGAATGAAATGAAGTTCAACGAGACGTATTTATAGAAATAAAAAAAAACATTTAATGCAATAAACGGGAATTCCGCGCGGACGTCCGTGGGAGTCAACGCAATGGCTGACGTCCGCGCGGCGTCGCGACGAAATTCCTCGTAAACGCCGCCGAACTGCGGTGTCCTCGGCGAAATTCCGTATCCGTGCATACCATGCACGTGTGCCGGAATTTCGTCGGGACGGGTGTCATTGCTGATGCTTTTAATTAAAAGATAAAGATAGTGAATTTATGAAATCTTGAATTTGGTATTTTCCGCTACGGCAGAGAAGAAAAAAAGGAAAAATAGAGTCAATGATTAGAAAGAATTGCATTTCCGTAAATATGAAGAGATCCAGGGGCAAATAAAATAAAATAAAATAAAATAAAATAAAATAAAATAAAATAAAATAAAATAAAATAAAATAAAATAAAATAAAATAAAATAAAATAAAATAAAATAAAATAAAATATGTATATTCATTGGATTACAGCATCAGTTTCCCTCACACCACACCACACCACACCACACCACACCACAAAGCTGTCGGTCAATTTCCACACTATCCAATGAAGAAAGGTGGAGCGCCGCCTCCCTCCGCCGCCTCCACCGCCTCAGCCAACCCCATCGCCAAAATCTTCCTCTGCTTCGAAACCAAATCCTTCCTCGCCACATTCCTCGGCCTCACCCTCGTTGTCATCGTCTGGAATCTCCAGCCCTACTACGACAACATCCTCCCCACCGCCCGCTGCGCCACCGCCACCGCCACCGCCACCGCCGCCGTATATCCGCCTGTAAATACAAACACCTCCCCCATCTCAGCGCAGAAGCTCGTCGCCACCACCACCGCCGCCGCGGCAGATCCAAACAAGCGCACCTTCCAATCCTACGGCAGCGCCGCTGCCCTATTCGTCAAAATGGGCGCCTACCGCGGCGGCCCCGCCACGTTCGCGGTGGTGGGGCTGGCGTCGAAGCCTACACACGTGTTCGGGAAGCCCTGGTACAAATGCGAGTGGGTCCCCAACAACGGCAGAGCCTCAATCCGAGCAAAGGCGTACAAAATGCTGCCGGATTGGGGCTACGGCCGCGTCTACACCGTCGTCGTCGTCAATTGCACATTTGCAGAAAACCCTAACTCCGACAACAGCGGCGGAAAGCTATTGCTCTACGCCTACTACGGCGAATCCCCGCGGAAATTCGAGAAATTCACCGCCATGGAAGAGGCCGCCGGAGCTTACAACGAATTAGATTACAAGCCGCCGTATAAGTACGATTACCTCTACTGCGGCTCGTCTCTGTACGGCAACATCAGCGCCGGGAGAATGCGTGAATGGATGGCCTACCACGCTTGGTTCTTCGGAGCGAAGTCGCATTTTGTTTTCCACGACGCTGGAGGAGTGTCGGCGGCGGTGAAGGCGGTGCTGGAGCCGTGGATTCGCGCCGGGAGGGTGACGCTGCAGGATATTATGGCGCAGGCGGAGTACGACGGCTACTACTACAACCAGTTTTTGGTGGTGAACGATTGCCTCCACCGCCACCGGTACGCCGCGAATTGGACGTTCTACTTCGATGTGGATGAGTACATCTATCTCCCCGACGGCGGCACCTTGGAGTCGGTGCTCAACGATTTCTCCAACAACACACAGTTCACCATTGAACAGAACGCAATGTCGAGCTCTCTCTGCTTGAACGATCCATCTCGAGATTACTCAAGGTAACCCTAACCTAACCTAAATCAGCTACTGAATTGAATCAATTGATGAATTGAATGTTAGATTCGTGTTAGTTGAAAACCTAATTCGGTGAAATTTGGGGGAAAACGCAGGGAATGGGGGTTTGAGAAACTGGTATTCAGAGATTCACGAACGAGGATGAGGCGAGATCGGAAATACGCGATTCAGGCGAGAAACGCCTATGCGACCGGCGTTCACATGTCGGAGAATGTCGTCGGCGGGAGCCTCCACAAGACGGAGCATAGGATCCGGTATTACCACTACCACAACACGATCACCGTGCACGAGGAGCTCTGCCGCAACCTTCTCCCGGCGAAGGCGGCGAACGCGACGACGTGGCTCGACAAGATCCCTTACGTGTACGACGATAGCATGAAGAAGCTGGGGCCGGTGATTAAGCAGTTTGAGCGGAACACCATCGGCACCGCCTTGCAACGGCGACGCCGGCGATAGTAATTTAAAATTCTTTTTCGAAGCTATTTTTCGGTGTATAAAAAAGAAAAAAATATAATTACCAGCTGGTTTTCATTTTTATTAATATTCTTTATTTCCTTTGATCGATTTCTGGAAAAGGTAAATGATTGGAACCGACACTAAATTCATTTTTCCCGTTTGGCGCTGAAGACGCGTGGCTACTCTATTCGAGTGAAGTTGTTATACTATTTCCATTACCGCAAGAACCGCTCCTCTGTTGCCAACTACGCTCCTCCGTTGCCAACTACGCCACACTCCTACTGGCTGTTATACTCTTTCCATCTTATTATCAAATTCGCTTTTCAAACATGAGATTTTATATAACCTTATTTTATAGTAATGAGATTTTATTTAATTTTATTTTATAAAATAATAAAGAGAAAAAATAAAGATAATTATATAAAATAAAGTACTAGAAGAAACAATAAAGTAAAATACAGTAATTTTATTATACATTTTGTTAAAATTAGAAAAGATTGAACTTGGAAGGGCGAAATAATAAATAAATTATTCATTTCAAGCGATGAGCTTGATCAGAGAGAAGTTATTTTGACTAATATATTACACATATAAAATGAAAATTTTGATAGATTTCATTCAGATTTATCGGTCAATTTCATTCAGATTTGTCGGTCAATTTTTTCATTTTCAAGAGTATTTATTAGTGTTGAGACTTGTGTTTTTGTTAAGAACATTAATTAATGATTAGAGATAGTCACTTTGTAATACGCCGTTGATCTTTGGACACGTGGCGAGACGAATTAAAAGAGGCATGAGCTTGAATGATTGATCTATGAAAAACTATTTTTTTAATTTACATTATTTGGATATTAATAATGATAGTAGTGAATAATGGAGGCATATGCCGTTATCAATTTAGAGCATGCACAACGATGGACGGACGGTGTCCGTCCGTTCGTGCCGCTGGCAAGAACGAGGTCCGCTGCTGTGCCGTGCCGGCCGGCGCTGCTCGCTGCATCGAGCACGTCCGTGCCAGCGAGCAGGCGACGTGGCAAGCAGTGATTGGACAACGACATAGCCGTTGCATTTGAATTTTTTTTTATTTATTAAAAATTAGTTTTTATTAAAAAAATGATTAAAAATAAAAAAAAATATTTTTCTACTTCCCAAAAAAATATATCCGTTTTTACAGTTTTTTCCACTTTTTTATTTTTTTTTATTTTTTTCCCCAAAAAAATACATTTTTATCTATAAATACCCCACTTTCACACCAAAAAATTCACACCAAACTATACAAATCTCATCTTCATTCTCCCATATTCATTCTCATCTCCATTCTCTCATCTTCATTCTCTCATATCCATTCTCAATCTTTCTTCCACTCCTACATCATAACAATGTCCGGCCAAGACGATGACCCCCCGCCCTCCACGGTTGGAACCCCGAATGGTTCGGTTCACAACCGTTCCATATGCGTCACCTCCATCCCCACCAACTCGTTGTGGCAGCTTTTGGCCCAACTCAATATGGCCGATAGGTCCACTATGACCCCCTCGCAACTTCGATCGCACGAGGTCATGATATTGTATTTTTAGCTTTTAATTATGTAATTTTTAATTTTAGGAGTTTAATTATGAAAATTTTAATTTTTATGATTTTAATTATGTCGTTTTTATTTTATTTGTAATTTGTAATATTTATTGTGGTTTTTTAATAAATTTTAATATTATCGAAATGTTTTTGTTTAATTGAATTTTAAATTGATTTGTGCTCGTCCTTGCGGAAGATCACAGCTGTGGGTGTTATGCTCCTGCCAGAGAACAGACAGAAAAAGTGGGGTCGGCCCCACAACCGTGCTCGCTGGCAAGAGCACGGTTGTGGATGCTCCTACACATATCATTACACTTTCTTTTCTTTTTCCTTTTCTTTTTTATGTTACGAAAAAAGACAACTGCAGTTAATAAATTTTACTACTCTTTTTTGAGAGATACTTTTTCATGTAGCATATTTTGGAGAACGTTTTTGCTACATTATTTAATTTTGACGTATTAGGTTTGGATACAAAATTACTATAATTAATCAAACAAAAAACACGAATCATCAATAGTGGCGTTTGGAATATAGCATTATAGTGTATTTATCTTCAATCATACCATCATAATTATTCATCAAACATATTATAAAATTGTAGGTGAGTCAACAAAGATCATAATTGTGTACTATCATCTTTTTTAGAAGAATAACTTCATACAAACATTATTTAATTAAAGACTGAGAGAAAAAGGAATGGATTCATTTTCACATATAGAAGATAGTATATTTAATACTCTCTTCGTTCAAAAATTTTTTTAGTAGTGGTCGTCAAAATTTATACTGCATATATTTGGTAAATAATAGGTCAAATATATAAGTTGTAAATAATAAATATATAAGAAAATAAATATTGTAAGAATATTTTTTTAAATAGATATCGACTGATTTTGATGGACAGAATTTTTTAAAAAAATAAGACTATTTTTCATAAATGAATAAAGTAAAATATATAGAGTTTTGGAGTGAGGAATAAATAGTTGGGCCATTTGCTTAACATAGTGCATTCAGTACAAACTTAACTAGCAGCATTGATACTATGTGATTAGCAACCACCTTCCGAGCACACCTCGGCATTGCGCTCGTCAGTGTATCGGACACCGCCTTTGTCGGTAAACCTAACCATCTTATTCTAAAATGAGTGTTCCATCTCTCATTTCATAATTCTTGGCTAAAAGTAATAGGGATTTGCAAAAAGATAAATGCTCTTGATAGAAGAGGTTAAAATTAATTACTTTAGAGCATCATTAACGCAAGGGGCTGGGCCTCAAATCGCGAGTCCCGGCCAGAGACGCGCGTTGGAGGGGGAGGATTTGCGGCCTGGGGCGGTCCCGGGGCCTCAGTTGCAGCCTGGAGACGGTCCCGGGGTCCGGCCGGGCTCGCTTTGGATGGTTCGGGGCAGTGACGGAGCTGCAATTTTTGCCAAAAATTGGAAGAGGAAGAAGAGGGAGAGGGAGATGGGTGACGGAGCCCAATTTTCTGATTTCTTTTCCATTTGGAAGAGGAAGAAGAGGGAGGGGGAGAGGAAGAAGAGGGAGGAAGATGAAGAAGAGGGGCGACGGATCCAATTTTCTAATTTTTTTATTTTTTTGCATTTTTTATGTTATACTCCCTCCGTCCCATATAATTTGACCCAATTTTCCATTTTAGGTCGTCCCACATAATTTGACCCATTTCACTTTTACCATTTTTGGTAGTGGACCCCACATTCCACTAACTCATTCATACTCACATTTAATTATAAAACTAATATATAAAAGTAGGACCCACATTCCACTAACTTTTTCAACTCACTTTTCATTATATTTCTTAAAACTCGTGCCCGGTCAAAGTGTCCCAAATTATGTGGGACGGAGGGAGTAATTTTTAGTTTTTTTGCATTTTTTTATGTTATAATTTTTAGTTTTTTTGCATTTTTTGCATTTTTTATGTTATAATTTTTAGTTTTTTTGCATTTGTATTTTTTTTCTAGGATTTGTAATTTCTTTTTTCGAATGAACAATTTATTTTCTTAGTTTGAATTGTTCAACGTATTGCATTTACGAGTCAAGTATGCTGAAGTTGTGAATAGTGTCAATTATTAGTTGCGGTCCAGGTTGTGGCCTGCAGGGTTAGAGCAGTTGGGGCCTGAGACTCAAATTTGAGGGAATGATGACGTGGAGGGGACTTGGGTCCTGAAACGGGTTAATGATGCACTTATGTAACGAACCCAACAAGAAACAGTCCAACTATTCCAAGCTGTTTATTGTCAGTTTGTCACTTAGATTTCGTGACATACCTAACTCTAAACAGAATTTATTTTTGAATGACGCTTGGTAAATAAATCAACATGTCTTTTTAGTTTTTTCAGTTAAATCAGGCATAATATGTGCTTTAGCTTAAGTTAGGGAATTAATGAACTATAAAACCAAATCATGCTTTACTAAAAATTACAATGTATCACATTCCCCTCATTTTCTCTCTTTCAGCCACACTATTTACATGCTACCCTTTTAAGAGAGCTTGAAATAACCGTGGGTCGATATTTTCCACACCAGTGTTAGTCGCGGTATTCCTTACCCACCTCCATGTGCTCGCTTGTTGTCGTCTTCATCATGTGTCGTGACTCTATGCTGAAGAATATATCTGCCGATTATTTGGTTTAGTTGTTAGATTATTTTATTAATGGAATTACTAAAATAATTTTTCAATTTTTAGGTGCATTTAAATGAAATAAAATCTTTGATTTTTCGGTTAAAATGTTACCAATAATAATACTATAATGAGTAGGAAAAGATTAGATTGCATGTGAGTGGACTTGACTGGACTCCACTCCACTAAATTTGTTCTTGCCCAAAATATCAGTTGCCAAAAGCCCATTTTAGGCCCAATATAGTAAAACATTTTTGTATAAAAAGTCGCGCATGCTATAAATAAATAAAACTATACAGTTATGTCATATTACAGCTTCCCACATAAAATTAGTCATAAAAAATAAAAAATTTGATAACATTAATTAAAAATTAAAATTGTATAAGTGTAAAAACTAAACTATTCTTTTTTTTATTTTGTTTTATTTTATTAATTTAATATTTTAAAAATCTAAAGTTTAAAAAAATAGTACAAAATTAAATTCTAAAATATAATCTAATTAATATTTTTAGATTTCTGTGTTTTAGAGATGTGTGGACTATAATGAGGGTTTTTAAATAGGGAGATTTCAGCTTGCGGTTCAAGAAATAAACTTTGAATCCTATGTGCTATATATTCGTTAATGGAGGGCTGTAATAAACTAATCATAGTATTATAATTAATACTACTAAGTGATGACGATAATAATTTTTATGTAACAAGGTTGATTAAACCACACGCCATATCTATAAATTAATTGATACTGCTAAACAGTCATATTATACATGTCCACACAAGACTATTTGGGATTATTCTTTTTAAATTTCTATTTGTGAATAAAATTTAAAAAAATATATATATTTTAAAGAATTGTTAAATTATTAAAATAGAATATTTTTAATCTATTTTATTAGCATTAATTAAAATTATTAAGTTATACTACTATTATATACTCTACTAAAAGAAACTTGTGTGATTAGCCATGACTTGGTCGTAATTACTCAAGTTTATCTATATACATCACACTCATCATTCCCTATCACCTTCCTTGAACTCAAGAGTATCTCCATATATGCTCTTGCCAAATAGCATGTATGTGAGTCCGGACCATATTTATTAATTTTTTACTCCATATTCTTCCGCAAAGACATGCTCAAGGGTACCACCATTCCATTATTTAATTTAAATACTTCAATTATTAAAAACATTTCTACAATATAAAAATACATTAAAAATACTCGAACTACTATTACAAATTTTAAAAATATAAAAATTACATAATTAAATCCTAAAAAATAAAAATTACATAATTAAAATCCTACAAATTAAAAATTACATAATTTAAAATACCCTCGTGGAAGACTAGTCATCTGGCCCTATCCCCAATGTTTTCGGAGACCCGGTATCATTGCCAAATGTGAATCAAGTTGCTCAGGAGTCATCCGACACCTATTGGCCAAATTGAGTTGAGCCAAAAGGGTCCACAACGAGTTGTTGGGGGGTTGAGAAGGGAGCAGGAGCGGGGGCGGATGGAGTCGAGCGCGACGGCGGTTGGCCGTCGTCTTCTTCCTTCCTTGCAGCCGGCGTTGGGAACTGCTTGGGCCAGCGTCGGGGCTACCCAAGCTAGCGTCGACAAGCTGGCTAGCCATCTCATAAGAGCCGTCGTCGGATAGGATGGAGAAGGATGATAAGCCTCCCCTATACTTCGGATTTCTACGCACCTGCTGCCAAGCTCTGAGGTGCTTGAATGGTTTGTAATGCATGGATTGGTAGGTCGGCATAGTGGTCGTGATGATGTCGGCCTCGCTCGTGCCGCTCCCCGCCGACCGCTGTTCCTGGAGCTAATATCTCTGGAACTTTTGGATTTCTTCGTTGGCTCTGAAAATGGCAATGCGCACCATACTCCCGTTGCGCTCGATGGTTCCTTCCGGTCGGTTGGCATTGTACCGGTGAGAGACGCGCCATCAAAACCGCTCCCCGGCTTGGTTCGTGTCGGTTTCCGGATCTTCAGATATTTCCAAATATGCTTTGAACATCTTCTCCATCTCCGACGGAGTGTACGCGGTACGGACGTGAGAGTCGCCGCCACGCCACGACTATGAGTAGGAACACTATGAGGAAGAGGAGGAGGAGCGCTGGGGTTTTCCTCCGGAGTTTGGGAGCCGCCGCTCCCTCCCGATCCTTGTTCGGGTGCCCACCCGTATCGCCCATCGGTGGCATCTAGCTCTTCCACTGGATAAGGCCGGTAGCCACTAGGAATTTGAGAACCTTGGGTTTGAGGAGGGGGCGAGAATTCCGTATCCGGATGAGGGAATGGTGTTGGGTTGAACCATTCGTGGTTCCATCCGCGGGAGTTGGAGGGGTGATCGCCGGAGCCGAACATTTTTTTTTTGCAAAAATGAAAGATTGAGAATTGATGAGAGAATTTAGATTAGAGAATTTAGATGAGAATTGTATAGTGCGGTGTGAAATTTTTGTGTGGAAGTGGGGATATTTATAGATGAAAAATGTAAATTTTGGGAAAAAAATGAAAAATAAAGTAAAAGTGGAGAGAAAGCGGATATAATTTATTGAGAAGTGAGAAAATATTTTTTTAATTTTAAAACGATTTTTAAATTAAATTCGAATTTTAAAAATAAATTAAAAAAGCCAACGGCATTGCCGTTGGCCAATAGAATGCTGCCATGTCGCCCTGCTCAGCGGCACGGACGTGCTCGATATATCGAGCAGCGCCGTGCCGTCGGCACGAGCACGGCGGCGGACATGGGTGTGTTGCGCCGTCGGCACGGATGCGGTCCGCCCCATCGAGCAGCGATGGAGATGCTCTAAACGGATTAACTATCAACTAATTATGAATTTTTGAAGTTTTTTCAAACTCACCAACAAGTCAAGATTGAGACGTACTTTATCGTTTTATCGTAGTAAAATCGTATTATTTCATTCAATTATAATTGAACTATTTCTCTTCATAGAAAAAAACAACACATTTTATATTTTTTATTTTATTCTCTTTTCATTTAACTTACTATATCCATAGTCCTTAATTTCCATTTCAAAAAATGTGTCAATTATAATGAGACTTAGTCAGTAATTTATCTAGCTGCTGAATTTTAGTCAGAGTCGCATTTCAATATATACTCTCATTTGTCCCTCATGATCCATCTCATTTTTCATTTTCAAAAATCCTCTATTAAAGTATCTCATTTCACTTAGTATGTTTTCATAAATAAATTAATTATTCCACTAATTCATTTCACTACTATATAATTATTAAATTAATTAGTACTGTATAAAAGGTGGACACAAATTCAACAATTTTTTTTTACATATTTCCTGTTATCATATCTAATCAAAATAAAAAACATAAGAGACGACGAATCGAGTAGTAAGTATTATACGAAATTACTAATATAATAAATTCATTACTGATTGACCTTATCAAAGAGTATATAGAATAAGATGATACATTAAAAATGTGACATCAAATAACAATATTCAATAATCTAAGCCTGCAATTTATTGTGTCATCTAGAAATGAAGAACAATCAAAGTAAAACAGAAACAACGGCGTCGCTAGTGTTTGACAAAGCCCTTGTTTCTCTTTCCAACGCGTTTTTCTTCCTTTCAGATTCCCATACAACATATATATAACCATTCAATTTCATCCCCAATTTCTCCATTCATCGCCAAAATTCAAAATCAATCAATTTCATGGGCATCTGCATCTCCTCCAATTCCATCTCCGCCTCCGCCCCCTCCGCAACCGTAATCGCCGCCACCGGAGAGCTCATCCGCCTCCCCCTCCCCGCAACCGCCTCCGAAGCGCTCCAATCCCTAAATTCCCCCCCAAATTCCTTCTTCCTCTGCAGCTCCGACCGCCTCTACTTCGACGACTTCATCCCGCCGCTCTCCCCCGCCGACCGCCTCGAAGCCGGGCAGATCTACTTCGCCCTCCCCGTGGCCAAGCTCCGCTACCGGCTGGCGGCGCCCGAGATGGCGGCGCTGGCCGTGAAGGCCAGCGCCGCGATGGACCAGATCGGGCGCCGGAAGAAGAAGGCGCGGATCTCGCCGGCGGCGGCGGCGGAGGAGGAGGATCCGCAGTCGAATCACTCCGTTACGTATAGGAAGAGCTTCGGCGGCGGTGAGAAGAAAGCGGCGGCGGTGTCGAGATCGGGATCGCTTAGGAAGCTAGGGAGATACTCTTCGCGGCGAGCTATGCAGGCGGTTAGATCGTTTAAGAATAAGCTCTCCACCATTAACGAAGCTTGAACTTCATATTTACTGCTTGATTTTGTATTAATTGTAAATTATTCAATTTAGCAACTAAACTTCTTCACTGTTTCATTGATGCAAATTGTTTTGACGCTAATTAAGATTAATTATAGAGTTGATTTGTTACTTTAATCAGCACTATTATTCTGTTATTGCATGCATCTCTAATATTTCCATTCTACGTAACTGATTTTTGGGGATAAATAATTTCAATGAAATACAGTAGTAATTTACAATTAATTATTTTCCACAATTCAATATGCCATGCATCAAAGTTTATGATTTTAGGGACCAATACGAACCTGAATAATCTCAAATCGAATAAGTTGTCATTCTATAAAATAGTTTGAAATTAGTTGTTATCATTGTTTTATTTTTAAATACTTTTTAAACTATTGAAAGTTAATAAAAAAGTGTATGGCCCAACCTCAAAATACTACTACTAATTATTATTTTTACTTTTTCATAGCTATTTTCTATATGTCTTTATTTTAGTATTTACTTATAAAAATAATTCTTCCGACCCAAACAAAGTGGGTGGGCCAACAATGTGCAATTATGAAGCATAAATTGCCATATAAATAAAAAATAGAGTAGTCAGGAATGAATTATGAAATGAAGTAGGTATGTAAAGTAAAGATTTGATGGCGATATAAAATTGGGCCCCTCAAACTCATTATTGTTGCCGAAGAAAGGGCTTTCCACCTTTTTCATTTGGGCCTTATTTTCCGGCCCGATTTTGACTTTTTATATAAACTGCGCGACATTTCTTCTACTCTCTCATTCCTTGGTTTTTTTTTGTCCCTTTCACATTCATTCATCTCAATTTCCGGATAACTATACTCACTCCCTCCACCTTTTAAAGACCTCCCGTTTCACTAACTTTGACTCTTAAAATGGTGGACGGAGGAAATACTATTTATACAAAATGTTTCATCACTATTAATATATATACTCTCTCTGTCCCAAGGTAGTTGTGATATTTCTTTTGGGAACGAGATTTAAGAAATTGGTATGTTAAACGTTAAAGTGGAGATAATAAAGTTAGAGTCAATAAAGTAAGAAAGATGAAAAGATAGTAAAATACTTTAAGAGAGTATAAAGTTTTTATTAAAAAAAATGACTTAATTACTCTGAAACAATCTAAAAATGAATACTACTCAACTATTTTGAGAGGGATGGAATACAAAAACGTTGAAGTGAATATTGTTTACTCAGTTGTATTTAGACAACGTCAACTTCTTAGAGCATCAGCAATGGCGCCCGTCCCGGCGAAATTCCGCAGCGGACGTCAGCCATTGTGCATGGTATGCACAGATACGGAATTCCGCCGAGGACACCGCAGTTCCGCGGCGTTACGCGGAATTCCGTCGCGACGGGCGTGCGGACGTCCGCCATTGCGTTGACTCCCAAGGACGTCTGCACGGAATTCCCGTTTATTGCATTAATTTTTTTTTAAAATTTCTATATATACGGCTCGTTGAACTGCATTTCACGGCGTGGCCACTAGCAATGTACGCATGGGGATACCCCATGACGTTGTCGATCGAGTCCGCGCATTTGCCGACATGCGTCAAAGACAAGCCCATGTTCGGCTCCAGAACGATATTATTGAAGAAGTATGGCAGCGGAGGGGTCGTCGTTGATGTAGTTTTAATTATTGAAATGTTTTTTTTATTTGGTGAAATGTACTTTTCTTTTTTTATTTAATGGAATTTTTTCCCCTATTTGTGTCGAAATTTTAATTCCGTAAATTGTTGAATTTGTGAATTTGTGGTTTTTTAATTGTGAGAAGTCCTTCGAGAAGTCCTTGCGGATGTTCGCCACTGTGCAGTGGGAAGTCCGTATGACGTGGCAGGAGGTGTTTTTGGGAATTCCGCCGGGAATTCCGCGTCACTGTTGATGCTCTTAGTCTACATGAGGCAATCTTGTTTCATATTTATATAAGTATTCCATTATACATTTATATAAAATGTATGGTCATTGTTACATTTTTTTTACATTACAACATAAAAAAAAGTTAACATCGTTTAAATATACATGTCAGAATATATTAAACTAAACTGCGAATATAAAATAATGGAGAAAGACTTCCTATGAATGATTTAATTACCCCTAATTTTGGTATAAACTACTTCATCTTTTTCATTAGATCTGCAATTTTATATTCTTCATTTGGTATAATTTAATATACTTCATTTGGCCAAAATCAGTTAATGAATTATTGTTTTGATGAAATATATGTTCAACAATTAATTAACACTTTCATTTTCGAATGCTACTTTAAGCTATCAATTGCATATTTGATAAACTGATTCAGTTAGCTTTTTCGTTCATATACTATTTTTTTTTTCTTGAAAATTCAATCCCAAAAAGAGCTGTATTTAAGTACAGATGAACTTTAACTCAAATAGACTTGCTTGCTTGCTTTGACCAACTTCATTAACTTGATTTAATCATACTGTATTTTAATGTACAAAATTATAATAGGGTATTAGAGCATCCACAGCGGAGAGCACACCGCTGTCCGTCTGTCTGTGCCAGCGGCACGACACCGCTATCCGCCGTTGCGCTCTTGCCGCTGGCACGGCGCTGCTCTTAGCTAAGAGCACGTCCGTGCCAGCGATCAGGGCGACGTGACGCGTTTTTATTGGCTGTTGGCATTTTCTTTTTTTTTAAAAAAAATTGAAAATAATACCAAAATTTTAAAAATATATATTTTTAGATTCCCAAAATATACAGATTTTATTACCATTTTTTGATTTTTTTTAAAAAAATTTAATCCCAAAATCATCTATAAATACACACATTCATCATCCATTTGGGCGAAATTCGGCCACGAGTAGTGGGTTTTTTTTTATTTTATGAATTTAATTGTGTAATTTTTAATTTTTAGGATTTAAATTATGTAATTTTTAAGACTTTAATGAAGAAAATTTTAATTTTTAGGATTTTAATTATGTAATTTTTAATTTTTTTGTAATTTGTAATATTATTCCGGTTATTTTTAATGCATTTTAATATTGTGGAAATGTTTTTATTTAAATTGAATAATAGAATGGTGAGACCCTTGAACATGTCCTTGCGGAAGAGCACGGATGTAAGTGTTGTGCTCTTGCCTAAGAGCCTGGAGTAAAAGTGGATCCGGGCTCACATCCGTGCTCGTTGGCAAGAGCACGGGTGTGGATGCTCTTAATGCATCAATTACAGCTCATATTTGATAGACTATGAAAATCTCGAATGATGTCTTGATTAAATTTCAAGATATGTGTGAAACAAAAACCTAGGGATAAGAAGAAAGAATAATCTTATCTCTAGGCAATATTCTAGGTCTTAGGAATAAATACGATAAAGATATTTCAACATCCAAGTAAATCAATGACCATACTACTAGTACGTATTAGGAATAGTTTATTTACTAATTGTTTTTTTTAAATACTAATTATTTAGTAAGTTAATGTATGTAGTGTTAATCGTATACTCGATAGAAAATTCATGTTTGTATCTAAAATTATGATAAAAATTATGTATTTTTAAACACATATATTACTACTAGTTATTATTTTAATCTAATATTTTTACTTGCGTTGCAATTAAAGGTTGAAGAAGCTAAAAGTCAATTATTCACGAGGGATTATTCTGTCCCAAAAAGTCATCTCTTCTCCAAAAGATTAGAAATTTATAACAGGCCAAATTGCAATAAAAAATTACTCCTTTTGTCCCATTTTAAATAGGGGAATTTCTTATTCAGAAAATAAAGTGAGAGAAAATAAAGTAGAGTTAATGATGATTAATAAGAGCATAAAGTTTAATCAAATTCATATATGTTTGACAACTTTAAATACAACATTTGAATTTATTCTTAATATACTCATATTTTCAACCAATTTCCTTTATGAAGAGGCAACACATTATTTAATTCATTTATAATAACATCCACATGTGATTTTATTAGCGGTCATATAAAATAAAATTCTACCAAAATTCATAATTTTTGCAAGCTGATAATCTACCATATACAAGAATAGATGAACCAAGTAATACTGGAACATCTCAAATCCTATGAGGAGTGTGTGTGTGAAAGAGAGAGAGAATGAGTGAGAGAGACTGCTGTGAAGGTGATGAGCTACTTCACAGTCCCACTCACCTACTCTATTTATTCTCTACTGTTTTGTAAATGGAATTTGATGAAAGGATGAAATCATTTTATAGCATTTGATGAAAAGGATGAAATCTTTCTAGCTCACTAACTCAAATCTAATCACCATTATTACTCCCATCCCTATTCATTAATTACTTATTTCATTTTCTTAATTGCTGCCTTCATTTCAGCTAAAGATCCCATTTTTATGTTGACCCATTTTTGTTTACACCATTCTTAATTTGTTTATTGCTCCTGAATCTGTAATCATTTATTGCTCTACACTCCCTACATTTTAATATTTCTCTCTTCTTGAGAGGGGTTTTAGATTACAATTTGATACTACTCCCATATCTCTCATTTCAAGTTTTTTTCTTCACAATCTTCTTTTGCTTTCTCAGCTAGTGTTGTTGTCGGTCGACGGTGGCGCAGCCTCAATGCCGCCGCCGGAATTCCCCTCTCCTCCCCCTTCTCACTCCCCCACTCTGCAAAGGTATGATTTTTAATTAACATTTGATTATAATCAATGAAGCTAATTTATGTTTGGTGATAGATATGGCAGTGGGATTCATAGAGATCATGTACTCAATATGTCACCAAAACCCTCTCAACATCCCAATTCTGTGACTGTGAGTGATTGATTGATTGATATCATTCTCCTTCTCTTTTGATGCTTTATTTCTTGATTTTGATTGTGAATGATTTTGCTAGGGTTTGGCACATTTGGGGAAAACATCTAATAGTAGTGGCTCAGATACTACTTCTAAGGTAGAATCTTTGCTTTGCCAATTCTACTATGTAGTTAGTTTTACAGTTGAATTGAATCAAGCATTCTTCTCTTTTGCCATTGGATAAATCAACTTGTTTGTTGGTTCCAACACTTGAACTGTGAATTGGGCTAGTGCCTCGACCCACGTTCAAGAATCGGAGGCTCGTTGGGTTGGTTTATGAGCGAGTTTCAGTAGTTTCATTTATGTATATAACCAGACCAAAACTATAACTATCTTGAAGTTTATAAAATTGCACTTGTTCTGTTTCTTCGAGTAGCAATGAGCTGCGATTTTAGCTCGTTGCACGTTGATTGTTGACTGCAGCCTTCTGCCGAGCTGGTGCAAGAGATTGCCACACTTGAGGTTGAAATATCGCGTTTGGAGCATCATCTTCTTTCCCTCTACCGAACGGCTTTTCAGCAGCATCTCCCGAGGATTACAGAAGACCAAGTGGAAACACCTCGAGGAGGAGGTCGATTAAATCAGCCATCTCAGAAAGATCGTCAATGTGAAAACTCCCCAACAAGTTCTTTAGCTGGACCGCATGATTTGGCTCAAGTTTCATTTCAAAAGTCATCGTCTTATGCTGGAAGGGTTGATCTGCCTCGCCTCTTATCTTTATTAATTTACTCTTCCTCAAGAACATGCATGTTTATATCTCGTTTCGTGAAAAAAGTTGCAGGAGAAGCAGAGGGCTTATTCCCAGCAGCGTAGTCTTGCAGATCATATTGGAAATTCTCGCATAGATGATGCCCTGACTTGTCCGGCTAGACTGTCAGAAGACATCATAAGATGTATATCGTCAATTTACTGCAAATTGGCCAACCCCACGGCTACTGAGAAAGGCTGTTCGGTTTCATCTACTTCGTCTTTCGGCTCCTCCACCACGTTTTCTCCCAGAAATTTATCTGGAAGTTGGAGTCCTCAATGCAACGAAGAAGTTACACAAAGTTGTGATTTTGAGCAGGAGAATGGACCGTATGCTGGTATGGTAGAAGTACTCAAGTTATGCGTTGACGATGAAACTTATAAACATGCTGATGTGATGCTTCAGAGATTCAGGTACTGATAACTCCATAATCATATCGTCTCGAGCAGTATACTCCTTTGCAAGCTGTAATTAGTTATAGTTGCATCACTGCAGATCTCTTGTAAAAAGTCTTGAGATTGTCGAGCCGATGAAGATGAGACGCGAAGAGAAGCTGGCGTTCTGGATCAATATTCACAACGCATTGGTGATGCATGTATGGATTTCGAAACCTTTTGATGGATACGGTGAATATAATCGAATCAATAACAAACATTGTCTTGATCTTCTCTGCAGGCTTATTTAGCATACGGGACTCAACAATACTTGAAAAGTAGTTCGATTGCGAAAGTAATTTGCTAAACTCAGACATTTTTCCTTTTCGCGTTGATGAACTTTTTTTTACCATTGTTTAATTTGGTGATTTGAATCTCAGGCTGCTTATAACGTTGGTGGCCATTGCGTTAATGCTTACGACATACAAAGCTCCATTTTAGGGATCACGTCGCACTATTCTTCACCGGCAAGCCTCCTTCAGACACTTGTGTCTCCGAAGAAGTTGAAGGGTGGGAAGAGCGGGCATGCTTTCGCCATTGAATACCCGGAACCCCTCGTTCATTTTACAGTTTCATCGGGGGCGTATTCAGATCCCGCGGTATGTCTATGCGCGATTCGTTTACTTGTTCTGTTACACTGAGCTGTATTAAGTAAGTGAATTAATTGCAGGTTCGAATTTATAGAGCAAACAGTGTGTTTGAGGATATGAAAGTAGCAAAGGAAGAGTTTATACAAGCCAATGTTTATGTTCATAAGGAAACAAAAGTGTATCTACCCAAAATACTTTGCTACTACGCCAAAGATATGTCGATGACCACGGCTGCGCTCGTGGAAGTGGTGAGCGAATGCCTGCCCGGAATTCAGCAGAAATCGGTGAGAGCCTGCGTTAAGGGTAGGCCGGAAAAGTACATGAATTGGTTGGAGCAGAGTTCGTCGTTTCGGTTTCTAATCCACAAGGAATTATAGCCAAATCCATTTTTTTTTCTCGTAACTGTATTTTTATGTATAAACTAGTGTTACACCCGTGCGTGCAAAAATGATTTGAGAAAAACAGGGGTGTTATTTTTTGTGAGAATAGAGATAGGTAGCTAGTAGGGTGAAGGTGATGGGTGTATTCTCCCTGCCCAGAGCTCGGAGACTGATGGCCTTGTGAGCCACACAGCTCGAGGTAGCCGAGATTGGGATCCATGAATCCTCGCAGCTTTCTCGGACAAGGAGATCCGGCATGACCAAGGAGGTGCATGAGGGGGTGGCGTTGTAGACGAATCCCGGAGTGTTGTTTACGTAGCTCCGTTGGGCCTCAATTGAACCAACATCGGCACCGGCACGAGGCCAAGAAACCCCATTGGGCTGAATACTGGAATTGGTGTTTTTTTAATGTTTTTTTAATGAGAATCAATAATAGTTTTATATTTACCTCAACTCTCACCATCACTTATTAGGCAGAGGATAAACGTCTTACCAACTAAATTGCGTTTCCTCATCAATATTTTGACCACTTCCGCTTCTTAAATATCAATCTATAAATGCTCTAATGATACAATATAAGAACCTACCTAGATATATATACCACTTAGTTTTATAGTGACAGCATAAGTAGGAAATACTAGCAAACAAGTATAGATACAAAGCGACAAAAGTTTAAAATACCAAAATTAAAAAGGTTGATCATTGTCCCTGACCCTGAGCAGATGCCACTGGGATTTCACATTTGTGGAGGGCTTCTATAAATGTCAATAAATATGAAAATCATTAATCCAATCTGAAGAAATGAGTAAAATTATATTTTCCATTAACCAAAATCCACCTCTGCGTTATTGCTGCTTGCCTCATTTGGACCTGCTTTGATGATTGGAACATTTGGTATATTGCCAGTTTCACTTCCATTAACTACCTTCACCCTCTGAAGAAATAACAAAACATTCAATAAAACCAAGATGATTATTGATATATATGAATATGCATTTGCTCACCTGGAAAATTTTGCCCAGGGTTTTCAAGGCCTTTGCCCTTACACACAGCTCTTCTTTCTTTGCATTGTTCTCTTGAAGCACCTACCAAGATAAAATCCATCAAGGTGAATGATAACACGAATAAAGAAATCGAAAGTGAAATTCTTCAACAACCATCTGACAAACGTGGGAAAGTGTGCCTTCAATGTCCGCCACGTTTAGCTTCCATAGGGAATCGATCATCAACTTCCTGTGCGATTGCATGTATTCCTCAAGTTCAGCCTCGGTGTAGTTTCCTTCAGCATTCAGCTGTTTTTTCATATCTTCTTGCAGCTGAATCAAGGCGATTGCACCTAGCAGCACCGGTCCATTGATAGTTGATCAAGGCAATTATGCAGAACCAGCAATGCTTAAACTAACTAACCTGTGGCAGCAGTTACTTGGGATTTGATGAAGTGTCCTTTATTTCTGAACCACTCAGCTACGAACGGGACGCCCAAGTACATCACCTTCTTTCCAAGCTCTTTTGCCCCCTGTCTTGCATATATATAGCCAATGGTACTCAGCATATCCACACCATATGCTGTAAGGACGTTAAGTTGTTAAGAACATAGCATTTATTTGTGTCCAAATCGAAGAAATAAAGCCTAAAATGAAGTGCATGGTTTGCAACATTCCAACATGTTGAGCAACAAAATTTGCAGGTGACCAATTCGGAAAAGATGTAACAATTGATGATTACCAGCATTGGAGAGTCTAGTTACTTCGGCCTCGGCATGAGCAATGAATTCCTCTTTATTCCCTTGGACATACACATTGAGTCGATCTCTAAGTGAATTAGCCAACTTCTCTTCTCTCTCTTTCTGGACAGCCTAAAGATGTAAAGAATAGAAATTAGAACTTAGATATATCCTTAGAAAACTATATAGAGCATATAATTAGATAGATGTACGTAATAAGCTTGAAGTGGTACGATAAACTAGGAAGCATAAGGCATTTAATACCCGCAACTTCTCCTGCAACATTTTTGAATCAATGTTTTCAGACTCTGAAACAACATCCAAGGAAGCAATAGATGCCATGGCAAGCTTTCCAATGTATTCCTCAAAAAGCTCACTTCCAAAAAGCATGGCGAAGATTGCTGCAGGATCAATAATTGAGTCTCTGTTGAAAGAAATTAGCAACAAAGAGACACATTCTCAAATGGAGGCAAAGGGTTTGAATAATTTCAGGACATTGTGTTTTGTAGAATGCACATAAACAAAACACACTCACGCTGAGATTCCAGCCTTCCCATGAGCATCGTATTTTTGTCTTTGTCCAGGATCACTCAGCACTTGATATGCCTCTCCCAGTATCTGATATCAAAGGCAAGACACTGATTGGAAATGTTAAAGACAGGAAGAACAATGCCTTAATTTGCTGCCTCATTTGTGATTCTTGTAATCAATACGTAACAAGCAAGAAACATGCTTTAAGTTATATATAAAATAGTTTCAACAAGATGCCCTTAAAAGACACATGATAACCATAGTTAGTAGGTCAACCTGAAAGTTCTGTGCAGCCAAAGGATCATTCGGGTTTTTATCTGGATGAACCTGCCTTGCCTACAACATTCAACCATACCCACTTAATAATGTATTTGTAAGTGAAGAAGATTTAGAACCACAAAATAAAGTGAAAATAAGAGACCTCACAACAATGAGAAATGATGAGGGAGCACACAAGAACAAGAACATCAAATCAATCAAAAGAAAGAATAGAAAATACAGCAATTAGTTTGTTCTAAACTAATCAAGCATCTTTCCTTTGGCCCTTCTCCAACAGTCAATGCTAAAATAATGCCAGAGAACTCCCATATGCATGGATGAATGTGATAGAGATCACCGTTATCTCTCGAGATTGTTTTCATTAGTGCATAGATTGTCTTGATATTACACTCCATATTTTAGAATTTGTTTCCTTGTTCAGTTTTAAGTTGATTTACTTATAGCTCCTCTTTAGAAGAGCTAGAAATCTCAGAAAAGAACGGTATCAACCGTAGGACTCTTTTGAGGATTATTAGCCTTCCTCGGTGGATTGTTCTTCTTTAAAGTTTAACGCCTTATGTTTTCACTTTCTACTTGTTCTTTTGCATTCTTCCTTTACTCTGTAACAGAATGTGACCTTTCCAACCCTAGAAACATAAAGCACTTGAGGGTGTAAGAAGTGCCAACTTCTCAAACACCTCATTTTACACCACACATTCCCTACACCTAACTTCTATTCCATGTCGTAAAATGGCAGTCCTACTCTGTGCCGTCCCTTCTGCGCACCTACAGCACCGCTAAATACGTACCAAGCAAGTATTTAATCAGATTGTTTTCAATGACACATTGCCTCCATTGTCTACTCTGCTCCTAGATGGCCTCTCATTGTTTCACATTGGCTTTTCCCTCAAATCATCAATACAAGGCCATTTTCATAAACCTTAAGATGATGTAATTGTATTGGCATTATATGGAGATAATGAGAAATATGAAATGATTGTTGAGTTAATGTTGATACGAAACAAACAACACCAGATTGATACATTCTGTAAGCGAATCAAATAGAATTAACACCTTAACGTAATATGCTTTCTTAATCTCAGCCTCGGTGGCGGTGGGGCTTACACCCAGCACATCGTAGTATTCCGTCTCCTTCACCATCCCTCACCCCTACAAACTGGATCACATCAAAACGGGAAGAAATATCGTAATTAGCAGAAAATCACCACCTACTTCAACCGCAGCCGCTTGTATAATTAATTACTGAATGTATATGAGATGGAAATCGATCAATCAAACAAACTTAGGAAACACGGCGATGAATCGAAATGGAAATTCGAAATCGAAGGGAAGGAATAGTATTACAAAACGATGAAGACCTAAGCTGGAAACGGAATTCAATCCAACCGATTGATGGCCGTTTCCCTCGCTTTCACCACACCACGTGTGTGTATGTAATTCAATACACCGCGTTTCCATCGCCTTCCCCATTTCTCTCTCTCTGTAGCATCGCATTCAATTCATTTTGTTAAAAGAATAAATTGTGGAGAAGAATTTCATTCATTCAAATTTTATATTCTAAAAGTTCATCCCCTAGTATTTATAGACTAAATGAAAATATTCTAATTCATCAATAAATATAAATTGGTACTCTACAGATTTTAGGAACTATACACCACTTAGAAACTCTCCATAATAAATGTTGGACGGCATATTAAGGCATATTAATGTTGTCTCTCATTCCAACACTTTCTAACACTCCCCATCAAGTTAAGCAATGTGATAACTGTTGAGAAAACCGGGTAATTTTCTCTCAAATAGTGAAATGAACCGATTCAGTAATTTCAGAGTTAACCCAATGGGGTCTACTCGATAAAATTACTTCTCCAAATAAATTCTTTGGAAAGACTGGCGAGGACACTGTCCCTCTTAAATACCAGATTCCTAACATAATTTATCAATCGGTGTATTTATCACAATATAAAAACACCCAAAAGAACCGTACAAAACACTACTACCAAACCCGCAAATAATATTGAATACAATATCCCAACAGAAAATAAAGCCAGAAATAAATGCGGAACAAAATAAATAATAAAGAAAGAACACACCCGAAACTTTGATAACGGAGTTCGGCCAAATTGCCTACGTCTCCGAGCACCCTCTGCAGAGCCCGCTTATATTCAGACGGAGAAGAGAATACAATATTTGAAGTACATTACAAATGAGGGAGGAGTGCTCCTTTTATAGGAAGCCACTCCCCACAACTCCCTAATACCCACCGATGTGGGACAAAGAAATTTTGGCAATTTCAACAAATCTCCACCTTGACAAAATTTCAAATCCCACCGAACACAAATCTTCTCCATCCAAACAGACGACTCGCGGTGCTTTCATATTGGCGCAGTCAAGCGCCAGCTCCAAATCGCAGAATATTAACCAAGTCCAAACAATGTTCAAACTTGGCCCTCGTCACCACCTTGGTCAACATATCTGCAGGATTCTCTAAAGTTGGAACCTTTCTGATGACAATTTCCTCTTCTTTGAGAACTTCCCGCACAAAATGATAGCGAACATCAATGTGCTTCGTCATTGCATGAAAGACCTGATTCTTTGCTAAATGAATAGCACTCTGGCTGTCAGAATATACTTCAAGTTGTTTCTGACCAACACCTAATTCTTTCAGCAACCCATGAAGCCAAATTGCCTCCTTCACAGCTTCAGTAACGGCCATGTACTCTGCCTCTGTCGTAGACAAAGCTACCATTGACTGCAAGGTAGACTTCCAACTAACTGGCGCACTCGCTAAAGTGAACAAATAGCCAGTAGTAGATCTTCGCTTATCCAAATCACCAGCATAGTCGGAATCACAATATCCAACCGCAAAATGACCAAGTGATTTATCCTGCTCAAACAACAAACCAATATCTACAGTATCTTTAATATACCGCAGAATCCATTTTACAGCTTGCCAATGACCCTTGCCTGGATCATGCATGTATCTGCTCACAGTACCAACGGCCTGTGATATGTCTGGTCTTGTACACACCATTGCATACATCAAGCTTCCAACTGCGTTAGCATAGGGAACTTTCGCCATATATCCTCGCTCATCTTCCGTATTTGGAGATAACTGAGAACTAAGTTTCAAATGAGGAGCAAGTGGGGTACTTACAGGTTTGGAATCATCATTTATACCAAAACGCTGTAGTACTTTGGTCAAATACTGCTTCTGTGTCAGCCAAAGCTTGCCTCCTTCTCTATCTCTTGTTATCTCCATGCCGAGAATCTTCTTGGCTTCTCCCAAATCCTTCATCTCGAACTCTTTACTCAACTGAGCCTTCAATCTGTCAATTTCAACTTGGCTCTTTGATGCTATCAGCATATCATCAACGTATAAGAGTAGGTAGATGTAGGAACCATCTTGAAGTCTGCGCAAATACACACAGTGGTCGTATTTGCTTCTTGTGTACATCTGATCCTTCATAAACTTGTCAAACCGTTTGTACCACTGTCTTGAAGACTGCTTCAATCCGTACAACGATTTGTTCAACTTGCAAACCCAATTTTCTTTACCAGCAACCTTGAATCCCTCCGGTTGGGTCATATAGATTTCCTCCTTCAGATCACCGTGTAAAAACGCGGTCTTCACATCAAGTTGAGCTAGCTCCAAATTCAACTGCGCTACCAAAGCCAACAAAATTCTAATGGAGGAATGTTTAACAACAGGAGAAAATACCTCATTGTAATCAATTCCCTCCTTCTGGGCGTAGCCTTTAGCTACCAATCTTGCTTTGTAGCGAACATCATCTTTGTTAGGAAATCCCTCTTTCTTTGCAAAAACCCATTTACATCCAATTGCCTTCCTGCCTTTCGGCAATGGCATCAGCTTCCACGTCTTGTTCTTCTGAAGAGATTGCATCTCTTCTTCCAAAGCACCTTTCCAACCATCGCTTTCTGAACATTCAATAGCTTTCGAAAAGATACATGGAACATCATCAACAACTGGAAGCGCATATGCTACCATATCCGCAAATCGAGCAGGTATCTTATTTTCCCGCCTCGTTCGCCTGACTGCAATTGGCTCTGATTGCTGCGAAGGTTCTTGGGGTGGAACCTCTTCATCATCTGACCCTTCTTCTTCCGTAGGAGAGTCATTTGTGGTGTTCGTAGTTGGGATCACAACTGCTTCTTCGAACTCCACCTGCTTCGATGTATACTCCACCTGCTTCGATGTATCACTACTATTTGGATTTACCTTATTCAACATGGAAGATTCATCAAAGGTAACATCCCTGCTTACAATCGTCTTCTTAGACTCCAAACACCATAACCGATATCCTTTAACACCAGCACTGAAACCCATAAACAAAGCCTTCTTTGCACGTGGATCCAACTTTGATTCAGTCACATGATAATATGCAATAGAACCAAAAATATGCAAAGAATCATAATCAGTTGCAGGTTTACCGGACCATACCTCTAAAGGAGTCTTGCCATCAATGGCAGAACATGGCAAACGATTGACAATGTGTTGAGCGTATGTGATGGCCTCAGCCCAAAATTTTCTGTCTAGCCCAGCATTAGACAGCATACAACGAACTTTCTCCACTAGTGTTCGATTCATACGCTCTGACACTCCATTCTGTTGTGGTGTATTTCTCACTGTGAAGTGCCGAACTATGCCACACTCCTGGCATACATCTTGGAAAGGATCACTCTTGTATTCTCCACCGTTGTCTGATCGGAGAACCTTGATCTTCCTCCCCATCTGATTTTCAACTTGAGCTTTCCATTTCAGAAAAATCCCAAGGACTTCATTTTTGCTCTTCATAGTGTACACCCAAACTCTCCTGGAAAAAATCATCAACAAAAGTGACAAAATAGTGTCTACCTCCAAGTGACGGAGTCTTGGCAGGTCCCCACACATCTGAGTGCACGTAATCCAGAATTCCCATCGTATTATGGATTGCAGTGCCAAATTTCACTCTTCGCTGTTTTCCCAGAACACAATGCTCGCAAAACTCTAATTTGCAAGACTTCGTACCTTTCAATAATCCTTGCTTAGCGAGAATTTGCAATGATCTCTCACCAGCATGTCCCAATCGCAAATGCCAAAGCTTCGTCGCCTCTGCATTCTTCTTATTACTCGAAGTTGCAGTTGCTACTGTCCCAACAACTGTACTACCTTGGTAGTAATACAAATTGTTCTTTCTCACGCCTTTCAACATCACCAATGCTCCTGAAGTTGCTTTAAGAATTCCATCTCGCATCATCACAACTAGGCCTTTAGATTCTAAGGCCCCCAATGAGATGAGATTCTTCTTCAACTGGGGCACGTACCGCACATCCTTCAAAATTCTGGTGGATCCATCCTGATTCCGTAGCTTGATTGAGCCTATCCCGGCTGTCTTACATGGACTGTCATTCCCCATGTAAACAAGTCCGCCATTGAGTTCTTCGAAATCAAAGAACCACTCCCTGATGGGACACATATGATAGGTGCAACCTGAATCCAATATCCACTCGTCTGGATGCGATGTTGAAGGTGAAACCGTCAAAGAACAATCTGACTCCGCATCATTTTTACATTCAGCAACATTTGCATCTTGCGAAGCCTTTTCTTTCTTCTTCAACTTTGGGCAGTCTTTCTTCCAATGTCCTTTCTCATAACAGAAAGCACACTCATCTTTGGCAACTCGCCTTTTCGATTTGGACCTTCCTCTTCTCTCCTTTGATCGGCCTTGTTGACGACCTCTTGCCACTAATGCTTCATCTGTAACTGCTTTGCCTTTCATTTTATCTGTCTTTCGCAATTCATGACTATACAAAGCAGAACATACAGTATCTAAAGACACATTCTCTTTACCGTGGAGTAATGTGGTCTCCAGATGTTCAAATTCATCAGGTAGAGACGACAACAACATCAATGCCAGATCCTCATCCTCAAATTTCACATCTAAATTTAGCAGGTCTGCTACTAATTGGTTAAACAAAGTAATGTGTTCATTCATAGTGGTACCTGATCGGTATTCAAATCGGAACAACCTTTTCTTCATAAGGAGCTTATTCTGACCACTCTTGTTCAGAAATTTGTCCTCCAGTGTCTTCCACAATCTATGTGCAGAAGTCTCATTCTTGACAGCATACTTCTGCTCCCTGGATAGACACGACCGAATTGTTCCACAAGCTAACCGATTTATGGTACTCCAATCTTTATCATCTATATCTTCTGGTTTCTTTTCTTCAATGGCAATGTCAAGACCTTGCTGGAAAAGAGAGTCTAGAACCTCCCCCTGCCACATACCAAAATGGCCAGTACCGTCAAATATCTCCACCGTCAATTTCATATTTGACAGTGGAAACCTCGACCACGATGACGAAGAACTAGCCTTGTTTTCTTGATCATTACCCGCCATTACAGACTCAAAATAAAGTATTCAATATTACAAACAAATAGAACCAAGGACGAACCTTGGCTCTGATACCACTTGTTGAGAAAACCGGGTAATTTTCTCTCAAATAGTGAAATGAACCGATTCAGTAATTTAAGAGTTAACCCAATGGGGTCTACTCGATAAAATTACTTCTCCAAATAAATTCTTTGGAAAGACTGGCGAGGACACTGTCCCTCTTAAATACCAGATTCCTAACAGAATTTATCAATCGGTGTATTTATCACAATATAAAAACACCCAAAAGAACCGTACAAAACACTACTACCAAACCCGCCAATAATATTGAATACAATATCCCAACAGAAAATAAAGCCAGAAATAAATGCGGAACAAAATAAATAATAAAGAAAGAACACACCCGAAACTTTGATAACGGAGTTCGGCCAAATTGCCTACGTCTCCGAGCACCCTCTGCAGAGCCCGCTTATATTCAGACGGAGAAGAGAATACAATATTTGAAGTACATTACAAATGAGGGAGGAGTGCTCCTTTTATAGGAAGCCACTCCCCCCAACTCCCTAATACCCACCGATGTGGGACAAAGAAATTTTGGCAATTTCAACAATAACCCATTCTTAACTTGCCCAATACTTCGCGGAAGCTTCTTGAGTCCACAGCCTTGGTTAGGATATCTGTCAACTGATCTTCAGACTTCACGAAGGGAAGTTTTACTATCTTGGCTTCTATGTTCTCCTTGATGAAGTGTCGATCCACCTCGACATGCTTCGGCCGATCATGTTGAATTGGGTTCTCAGAAATACTGATTGCTGCATTGTTATCACAGAACAGTTTCTTAGAAATACTGATTGCTGCATTGTTATCACAGAACAGTTTGCATGACTTCTGTGAGTCCATGCTCAACTCCGTCATTAGCTTCTTCAACCACAGGATCTCGGTTAGCCCACTCCTAATCCCTAGAAACTCTGCTTCAGCACTTGACAAGGCTACCACTTTCTGCTTTTTTGCTCCACCAAGTGACAAGATTCCCTCCTACAAAGGTAAAGTAGCCAGCAGTCAACTTTCTATCATTCGGATTTTCAGCCCAATCAGCATCCGTGAAACCATGAATTTCTAGGTGCCCATGTTTTTCGAACATAATCCCATGTCCCAGTATCCCCTTTAGATATCGAACTATCCTCAGGGCTGCTTCCCAGTGAGCTGCTTGAGGTGCATACATGAACTGACTGACCACTCCCACAGCATAAGCGATGTCAGGCCTGGTATGGGATAGGTAGATCAACTTCCCAACCAGACGTTGATACCTCGTCTGGGGAGTTGACTCAACCCCTTCAACTATCTGCAGACTGTGATTCTGTACCATAGGGGTGTCGACTGGCTTGCAATCTAACAATCTTGTTTCTGCTAATAAGTCGAGCACATATTTTCTCTGGCTGATGAAGATTCCTTCTCTTGACCTTAATACCTATATCCTCAAAAAATACTTGAGCAAGCCCAAGTCCTTCATCTGAAATTCTGCAAACAAATTTTTCCTTAACTGATAAATCTCATCTGCATCATCTCCTGTAAGTATCATATCATCTACATAAATAATCAAGCATGTAATCTTCCCTTCTCTCTTCTTCAGGAATAGTGTGTGGTCGGAGTTGCTCTGTTTGTACTCATACTTTTTCATCACTTCTGTGAATCTCCCAAACCATGCTCTGGGTGACTGTTTGAGCCCATATAAGGTCTTCTTTAGTTTGCAGACCTTTCCTCCTTCAAACTCCACTGTGAAGCCTGGTGGCGCCTCCATGTATATAGGTTTTGACAGCTCCCCATGTAGGAATGCATTGGTCGCGTCAAATTGGTGTAGTGGCCACTCTCTGTTCGCCGCTATAGAGAAGAGAACTCGAATGGTACTCATCTTCGCCACAGGTGAGAATGTTTCAGCATAGTCAACTCCATAAGTTTGGGAGTACCCCTTTACTACCAACCTGGCCTTATATCGTTCAATCGACCCATCTGGCCTTCTTTTGATGGTGAATACCCATCGACATCCCACAATATGGATTCCCTCAGGTTTCAGGTAAACTTCCCATGTTTTGTTCTTTATTAGAGCCTTCATTTCCACCAACATCGTCTCTCTCCAATGGGCAATTTTTATGGCTTCCTCTGCTGTTCGAGGGAGCTCTTCTTCTTCATAGAGCACTGTTGCGAACGCCCTCGCCATCTCACTCAGATTCGCCTTAGCCAGATTTGCCTTAGAGTATCGGCTTCTTGAGTTAGTCTTCTCTTGGCTATAACGCTTAGGCGGTACACCACGAGTGCTCCTTGGAGAGAGTATGTATCGCCATGTGTCACCGTCGATTTCCGCATCCTCTTCTACATCAGGATTGTTAGGGGTAATAATTGTACTATCTGAACTAGTTTTAGGAATTACCTCAGATATCACTGGAGGAGGACATAACTACGGTGTAGGCGGCTGAGGAGGCCCTACGACGGATGTGATCTGCTCGGCGGTGGCACTAGCTTGCTCAGTTGGTTCCACAATTGAGTTGTCTGACTGTGGCAACACATCCCAACTAAGGGGTCTAATGCTGTCACTCGGATTCTCCCCCACCTAGTACAACTCTCCCCCTGACCCCGAGTTTGGGTGTGGAAAAAATACTCACATTCCAGGAAGTTACAGTTCATGGTTGTTATTATTTTTTTGGAAACAGGATCATAGCAACGATATCCCTTTTGATTAGTCTCATATCCCAAAAACACACACTTAAGCGCACAAGCAGAAAATTTACTTCTTTCATGTTTGGGAATATGAACATAAACAAAGCAACCAAAAACTCTAAGCGGAAGTGTGAGGGGTTGAGGAATTTTAGCTAGTGCTGAAAGTAGTTGCAGGGGTGTTCGCATACCCAAGATTTTAGTAGGAATGCGGTTTATTAAATACACGGCAGTAGCTACAGCTTCGGGCCACAAAAATTTTGGGACATTTGAATCAAAAAACAGGGCTCTAGTGACTTCTAAGACCAGTCTGTTTTTCCGTTCTGCAACTCCATTTTGTTCAGGGGTATTAAGGAAAAGATGTTTGATGAACTAGACCTTTACTCCTAAAAAACTCTGTCATTTCTTTGTTAACAAATTCCCTACCATTATCAGACCGGAGTATCTTAATTTTGGTTTGGAATTGTGTTTGAATCAAGGTGAAGAAAATGGTAAAATTTTCAAAAACCTCTTACTTGTTTTTCAAAAAATATTTCCAAGTTAACCTAGTGCAATCATCAACAAATATGAGAAAATAATTAAAACTATGGTCACCAATAATAGGTGCTGGGCCCCACACATCAGCATGTACTAAAGAAAAAATATCCTTAATCCGTGTATCACTGGATTTGAAGAATTGTCTATGGCTTTTTGCCAAAACACAAGATTTACAAGAAATGTCTTTAAATCGAGAAAATTTAGGAAAAAGTATTTTAAGATAACCCGAGGATGGATGTACCAATCTGCGGTGCCACAACCAGGCTTCTCGATTAACAGATCCGTGAGCAAGCATCGCGGTGCCACCTTGTTGAGTAATCTCATCCACGTAGTAGAGGCCTTGACGCTCAGTGCCACACCCAATTATCCTCATCGTCCTGATATCCTGTAATACACGGAAATTTGGATGCATTAGCAACATACAATTCAGGTCTTTAGTCACATGACTAATAGATATGAGTTTATGCTACAATTTGGGCACATAAAGATAGTTGGAGAGTTTTAGGGTTGGCGAGATTTCGATGGTCCCACTCCCACTAACGGCTGTTAACTCCCCATCGGCTGTTTGAATTGAGATTTTTGTGGCTTCGTCAAACATGGAAAAATCATTTTTATCATAGGACATCGTATCTGTAGCACCACAGTCAAATATCCACCCACTCTCCTTAGGGTCGTTTTGTTTTTGGGCCATACACGCAATAGAAATTTTTTCTAGGTGTGCAAATGGGTTCGGGGTCACATATGATATTTCAGATAACTTTGGGGCATATTTTCGATTTTTCACATGCTTAGGGCTAATTTGCACATATTTATTTCTACAAGGGACAGATAGTAAATCAGATGCATGAGGGGGTATAATTTTAACATCACATAAATTTGGGGGACCTTGTTGCAAAAAAATTGGAGGATTAGGCCTGTTAAGCCCTAACCCGTTACCTCCATATGCGGCACCCCCTTTTCTCTCGGCAAAAAAATTGGGTTTTCGGATTTGTTTTTTTTTTTTGAATAATTTAGTTCAATTTGATTTTAATTTCATAAAATTTTAGTTTTTCAGTTTAAATAAAAAAACCAAATGCTCCTTAGACAAGAGAATTGAAAAAATAAAAACTTAGTAATTTGATTTAATATTCAATTAACCAATCTGATTTAAATGAATATGACCCATTTGATTTAACAAAGTAAAGAAGGAAGCCTTCACTCAATACCAACTAATCAAATGAAACTATATAAAGATTTCTAAATAAACAGGTACTTGCAGTGTCTCACAATCAAACGAATTTCTCACTTTTACTTGTAAACTTCCCTTCAAACCTTTGTCCTTAATTAAATTAAAATGAAAAAAAAGAAGATAAATCAAATCTAGTAAGTTACTACACAAATGGTGGTGGTGGTGGTGGTGGTGGAAGCAAGGGGAGGCTACTGCTTGGGCTGACCAAGCTCAATATCCTTGATCGGAGCCGTTTCCAGGCCTTCTTTCAGCAATCGGATTTCCTCTTCCGTTAAGCTGTGCTTTGCACTGGCTATTATCTTAGGCTGCTGCTTTTCGGCTTCCACAGCCCAACTATAGATCACCATGCCCAGCACCGCCACGCCCATCCCCATTATGTTCTTCATTGTAAGCTCGGAATCAAAAAGCAGCCAGCCCAGTGTCAGCACGCACACCGTCTTCATGTGCCCTAAAACTTGGAACGAAACAGCTGAAAACCGCCCAATGCAAAGATACTGGCTCACGTTGCAGAACACAGCTAGAGAACACGAAAGAAGTATGAAGAACTGCACATTGTGCTAACTCAAGTTAGAAAATTCAAGTTAGGTAGATTTAGTGCAGTTAGTTACAACAAAATTCAAGCTTTACCAGGGCTCCGGTGGTAAACTTGTAGTCCAGAATTAAGTTATTCGAGAGGTAATAATCGATTATAGGACCCAGCACAAGGAGGGAGCCAGCTTGAATTGGTGCTGTTTTACTCAATAACTCAAATGATCCAATAGAGTACTTCTTCTGCAAGGAGCCTATTGACTGCATTCAAAATGTATCATTAGTCATATAACTGCAGCAAAGAAACACAGTTTGAACAGCTTAAAACCATTCTTGCGTTTCTATTCACAAATCGAGCGATACCAAGGTCAAAAACTCATTTCACGAGATATGTAGTTTTTCAGAGCCAGAAAAACACATGATAAGTCAAGGAGATTTACACCAAATCCTCCTTTGCATTCCATTTGTCGACTTCGGAAATTTATTAATGTGCATTTAAAAGAAGGCTTGCTATATTAGTCTATTGTAGAAAAAGTGGCAATTTACTCACTATTTGTTGTAGAGAGGTGGAAAGAACTGCAACACAAGCACATATAAAACCTTTGGCATTCACTTTCACGTCTGTCACAGTGCAAACACCCACGCCTGTAACCACAACCACAACGGACAATTTCACTTGACTTGAGTATTGCTTACTATGAAGGATCCATTCCAGGATGCAGACCACCGGAATCATACTCAATTTTGAAATCTGCGCCAAAAAGCCATACAGTTAACAAAATCCAGAAGAAAAATTATCATAGCATGATTAGAAAGGGGGCAGGTCAACCCATCAATTAGATTCCAAAATTGGTCAGTTTTTTTTTCGAAAAAGGGTGTTGCGGATTTTGAATTTCGTGGTTGCCTATGAAGGGGTCACACTGGCCTCAGAAAATATTTTTACGAACTAGTACAAAGTTTATACAAGCTAAAACTGAATGCTTTGCAACATTTCTGAATCCATTTGACTGGAGTTGCACACCCTAAATATTGACTAAAAACTCCTGAATTGTGTTCCTAAATCACTGTAGGTAAACAAATAGGGTTCATTTGAAAAGGTTTAATCAATGATTATTAACTTAGTGAGAATTTAGATACAGAGATAGATAGGAAAAATCAATAGAATCATTTTAGTGGATATATAGGTTACTGCAAAGTCCTATAATCCTATCCAGGATTCGAGATTGTTCATAAAGAATGAAGAAAATTCAAATTTTAAAATTCAAAATTCATAAGCTCTTCCATCAGAAAAGGAAAAGGTAGCATAACAAAATCCACTTATGGTAAGTTACAGATAGGATTTCATGAAAAATATTAACAGATACAAATCGAAAAAACAGATGGATCTGGTGCAGAAATTCATACGCGAAGAAGATCAAAACATCCATACCTGATAGAATCCAACTGAGTTAAGCATGAGGCTCAAATTCATCCCTGTAATAGACATATTTGCAACAATAGAGAACCATAGCAGCTCCCAGAAAGGGACGTGCTTCGACGCAGAAAGCCCCGTAGCATTCGAAATCATGCCAACAAGTGCGGTAACAGCAAAATGGAAACCAGTCAATGTCGTCGCTGCAGCGAGAAGAAAAAAATAGTCCACGAATTCGGTCAATTGCGCTTCAACTATAACAATGCCGCAGATTTGAACAACTCGAGATCCGGTAACAGAGCAATCGAAGCAGAAATTGCACAAATTCAAATCGAAAAAAATTGAAAAAAAACACTAACCGAAGCTGAAAGCATAACCGTTGGTGGACATGAGCTGCTTATTCGCCATGATGATTCCAACGGAGCTGATGACATTCATTGCCCAGGCACCGACATCTGAAACGGCTGAAGGTTTCTTCTCAGCCTCCATTTTCGAATAATAATGATTAATTCTCTCTCGCAACTGAACTTCGCCTCGCCTATATACCAGCGATGGAGGAGTAGCGAAGAAGCGATCAGCGCTTTGCTGAGAAGGAAATCAAAAAAGGCTTTGAGTGTGAAAGCAAAGTGAGTAGATCCGCATCCGCAACTCGAAGAAAGGGCGGAAATACTGATAGATCGATCGATCTCACATCACAACTCACACACAGATTGATGCGTCGCGTGTCTCTGTGTGTGTGTGAGAGAGAGAGAGACTACTGTGTGTATAACTGATTCACAAAATTTAATGAGAGAGAAGAGAGGTGAGAGAGAAAGGGCGAATGCTTAAATATACGGCGCCATTGATGACGAAATCTTGAGAAAAAATTTAAATATACTTTTTCCTTATCTGGAGCCCATAAAATATAGTAACCCTATTTTCTCAATTATTGTTCCGTAATTAATCGCGATTTTAAGAAATTATTTAATTTTATTAGAAGATGAAAGAAAATGATTAATCAAATTTGAGTCTATATGATGCTCACTTAATCGAATAATAAAAGCGGAATAAAATAATTAATGAGAATTAGACCAAAATAGCAAAATTGAGATGATTAATAGAATAATAGGAATATGAGGGAGTACTACTTTCTTCGGTCAAATTGTCGGACAAACTATTAATTTCGGTCATATTGTAGTTCGATAAACTTATGAATTGTAATGTTAGACAAATCATATTTAATGTATATTTCTGTTTAAGGGTTGGACGTCCTAAGGCGCGTCCTAAAACCCGTCCTATGCACCATCACGTCAGCATTTTATCCTCCTATCCTTTCACCTGCAATGAAGCGCCCTATAAGCTGCCCTAAGGGGCGCCCTAAGTAAATACAAAAATTGGAAAAAACCTTCATTTCATTTATAAAATTAATACATCACAATACGAATTAAAAAAAATACGCAAACTCAGCGACGAAGGTTACGGGCCACACTTCTTCAATCATGTCGTTCATGAGTTGAGCATGGTCTTGTTCGCGGAGGACAAGCGTCCGACTTCGAATAGGCCAGGGGATCTGCTTCGCCGGCGCCAGCGCCGCCTCCTCGCGCTGCATTTCGGCTAAGCATTCCGCCATTGCGTCTCGAACGGCTGCATTTAAGGCTTGAGTCAAGGTCGGACTACCGCCCTCCGAGGAACAAAAACGCGTTGCATCGTCCGCGTCGCCCACAGTGGGCGGACGATGCCATATCGTTCGCGCTTCCTCCGCAGACTATCTGTCGGGCGAGGACGACGCATCATCCATCATCCGTGCACCCACTGTAGCGGACAATGGCGCGCCCGAGGCATCGGGCGGCCTATCATCCGCCCACTGTGGGTGCCCTTAAATCTTTACATTGAAAACATTAACGATTTGAAAAAAAGTTTAGCACCTATTCAGTCGCATTATTTAACGTACACCTCTCAATGTAGGAAAATTACAAATAATGCTATACTAGAATTTTTTGACTAATTTTTAAAGTTTGCAATCTCTCTTTTACCCAACCTTGGTAATATTAAATATTAGTAAGTTTTTTTTATGTTTGTGTATAAGTATGGTATTAGAGTGATTAATGTACGAGTAACGTTGATGCAGCTTTCATTTATTCATAAAAAGATAAAGATTTTTTTTAAGTTATTCCTTTTTATAGTTTTCTTCAACACAATATGGAATGTAATGTCCATATTAATTGTATTATTCCTTCCGAAATTGGTGAATGTAGTTTGATTTATATAAGACTAGAAACAATGTAGATGGATTAAATTTGGAAGATGATATACATAGGAATATGAGAGATAATAGGCATGTGGAGATTGCTTCAAATTCAAATATAATAGTAGTACCATATTCATATAGACTCGATTTAGACTTTGGGAAGAATAGTCAGAGTCGTATATTAGTCATAGATCTGATTTATTGGTAGTATTATATTTGTTGGAATAAGAGAATAATTGCTTCAAATCTACATAAATGCTTAATATTTCAACTCAAATAATTTGACCTTTTTTTTTTAATTTTAATTTCCTATGCTGCCGACTTCCGCCACTCTAATCTCAACACCTTGCTACAATTATTGTTTATTTATTTAAACTAGTACTTCCTAAAATAATTCACTCAACACTAAGTCAGATCTAAGGCGAATAAGCAATAGTTAGCATTAAAAAACAATCCATATACCCTTACTCCACATAAATAAACAAAAATATTAAAATTTTATTAAAACAACCAAAAATATGTATTTAACTAAAAATGAGATGTATATCCACATAAAAAATAATAATTAAAAAAAAAACAGGAGAACATTAAAAGACTTCATTGGTCGCTAAACCCTTATATCTCACAATCTTTACCCAAATTGCGAAATTTTCTTACCAACTTAAACTTGATCATAAAAATCATAAACTTTGTTGTTGTTTGGGATTTCTCATGACTGACGATCCCGTCGAAACCAATTCATACGTAGCTTGTTAGGTAAAATATGTGGCCGAAAACGATGCCGTTTTGACAAGCCAAAATGTCTAAAAGATCAAAACGATGACGTAATAAACCAACTCATTGATTTACAGTTACTAGTATTCATGGGCAGACTCACCTCAATGAAATAATTATTTTTGAAATTTAGTCAAGGTTAGTGTAAGTTATAATGTAAAAGCCCCTATAAATTATCTAAATTACTCAAAAAATATACATCAAGATAACATTTATAAATCTCAGCCCATGTCGATAATTATTTATGCGTTCGCCCATGCTAGTATTTTTAAAATATATTAAGTTTTTAAATCATAAATCTTGTCTTCTTCCCATAAACAAATATCGACTCCATATTTGGTTGATGATTTCAATCATACTTATCTCCATTTTGAATAATTCATCTAGCTTCAACTTGCTACAACTAAAGCAAAGATGAAATTGCAATGAAATGAAAATACAAGCGTTACATATATTAAACCAAAAGGAAGATAATAAGCTCATTAATCTTGGTGGTAAAGGTACAAGCCAAGACCAAATCTAGAGCATGCTCTGCAAAATGCTATCTCCTCTGCTGCTGCAACCGGATCGCCAATATCGCCATTGCCAGACGACACTGTTGCACTTGACTCCCGATGCACCTGCATTTTTCCAATGCGCGAAATATTAATTAGCACCATACATCACACGAGAATTGTACATCGAAAAAAAGGTACTCCTATTCGAAGCAAATCATAACCACATACTACGCAAAGGAAAGGAACTCACCTCGCCATCCACACCCCGTACAGTCACCCTATAAACGACAGCCACGCTTCCATTCTCTGAGAAGATAACATCACGAACTTCTCCACACCAACCTGCATAAAAGGGTCAGTATTTTGGAATATCCGAGCACATCCTTAGCATCAACCGTGCCTAACATTTACCCTACATTTCTAAAACTAGCATCTTTTCGTATTTAATTTGAAGTTATTGCAATTGCAGAATTCAAGGGCAAGGAGATCACATCGAAATCTTTTCCCTATGTGAGTAGATTGAATAAATATGAGATGAAGCTCGTATCACCTGGGGCGTAAAAGCTCAGCATCCGGTTCGCCTGGTACCTGCCATATCCAGACGTTCGATAATTAGCACCACGAAAGGCTAGTAAAAAAAGAAGCTACCTTGTCACTTACCACGGGATAAATGCGGAGCGATCATCGTTGATCTTGAAAACAGGATCCGGAATCCTCTTATTGAGGTCGCGGAGAATCTCAGCGAGATGGCGAGTGATGCAGGGAGAGTTATCTGCAGGAAACACACAATTTGAATTGATGGCAGCAGCTTTCTTGCTGCTGCTACAATTGAGATTCAGTGCATTGTTAGGAACACCGAGGCTGATCTTGGTCTGCGTCTGCCATGGCAACGAGCGGCCCATCACGTGAAAATCGGCTTCTGCTGTTGGCCTTATTTTAGGGAATTGGACGGCCATTCTAGCAAAAGGTGTAAGGCAACAAGTGTGGTTTAGTCATTTTCTCAAACATGTGTGGGGCAATACATGTGGTGTCGTTGTTAGGTTGCTAAGAAACAAAATTCAAGGACCAAACCCTAAACCCCCAAATCCAGCCTTTAATTTCAGTTATGTAAAAAGTGAAACAGAGTAAATCCACACAATAGGTCGTAAATTCGAACAAAATAAGCGGAAATTGAAGCAAAAATGGAGTACTATCTGGAGATCATCATACACATGGGGATCGAAATAAGCAAACAAGATTAAACCTTGAGGTGAGAGCGGTGAGATTCAGCAGCTAGAGACGATCGAATGAAGAAGAGTTTGGCTTCTTCTTGAAAGTGATGAAAATAGAAATTAAATGGGAGCTCTTTATGAAGAAATAAAAATGGGTAAAATTCATTTTCATGTCGCATGTAGTGCAACGCGTTGTAGTTTCAAATGACACGTAATTTTTATCGTGCATGCAGTGCGACGCGTTGTGAATTCGATTTTCGAAGGCGACACGTGACTTTCATCTCGCATGCAATGCGACGCGTTTTAGTTTTGATTTCCTAAGGCGACACATGATTTTCCTCTTGCGTGCAATGTGACGCGTTGTAGTTTTGATTTCCTAAGGCGAAACGAGATTTTGATCTTGTGTGCAACGCGACGTGTTGTGGTTACGATTTTCTAAGGCGACACGTGATTTTGATCGTGCATGCAGTGCGATGCGTTGTAGTTTCGATTTTCTAAGGCGATGCATAATTTTCATCTTGCATGCAATGCGGCGCGTTGTAGTTTCAATTTCTAAGGTGATGCGGAATTTTCATCTCGCATGCAGTACGGCGCGTTGCAGTGTTGATTTTCTAAGGTGACACGTAATTTTCATCTCGCATGCAGTGCGACGCGTTGTAGTTTCGATTTTCTAAGACGACCCGTATTTTTCATCTCACATGCAGTGCGACACATAATTTTTAAAATTAATGAAATTTGAAATTGGTAAGGTCTCAAAACATTCAATTCAGACAAATTGGGTTTGGAGTAGTTATGACTTATGATTTAGTGCTTAGTTAGTGCATCACCCGTGCGTGCACGATATATTGAAGTATTTTTAAAAAATAATATCAAAAATTATGCATAAAAAATAGAAAATAAAAAATATTTATTAAAATTTATAAAGTGAAAATTTTAATATTAAATGATTTCGTAGACAAATAGTGAGTTATATAGGGAGTAGCATATAGTAAAAAGAATTTCAAATGGTTCGAATTTATTTAACTTTTGTTTAGTACGAAAAATCTTTTGTAAAACATCAGCGTGGGCCAGACTTCCACTAGAGTTTTTAAGGCTATTTACACAACAGGCCCAATTTGCTGGCTAATTAATAATCTAATAAATCAGATTGGATTTGCAAAGTTGGGCCTAGCCCATTGGGATTAGAGCAAGTAAATTGGCCACGTTAATATTTAACGTAGAAAAATATATCATTTTAATTTTAAAATTATATTTTCTCTAAAACGTTATTTAACTTGTATTGATTATAAAATAAAAATAAGTAGACTAATTCTTGTATGTTCTATACCTTTCGAATGACAAATCAGGAAGTATTAAATAATTGATTAATTTATTATGTAGTTGATTAAATAAAGAAGTGATAAATTAAAGAAGAGAGTGAATGGGTTGTTTTTAGTTATTCATGTTCTTAATGCTTTAAGTGATCTGACCAATAACTGATTAATTTGTTACGAGATTTGAGAGATGATAGCAATACATCATGATTAGTATTAATTTAAATTTGAAGTCAATAATTACATACAATACAAAGGAATGTTAGTTCTAACGTGTGACCACGATCTAGCTAGATACTTGGAGTGGGTTTAATAATTAGTGATCTAACTAATGAACTAATAATTGAATTTGATAAACAGTCGATGAAATTTAAGATTCCCTTTTTTTTAATTAATCGGTTCATGTGTTTTATTTTATCAGTTCAATTTTCTTATAAAGTGCGAAACATACCTGAATTTAACTATACTTCTTTAAAATTCATCCTAGAAGAATTGATAGAAGATGAATTATTTATGTAAGAGTGAAAATAGGGAGTAGTACAAAATGAGTGATTGGGAAAGGACAAGCATAGAATAAGTATAAAATTAAATGTGAATGGTAATAAGATGAAGGTGGTGACAACTACCCACTTCTCAATTACTCAATACCCCTCTCTCTCTCTATCTCATACATGCCCATACCTCTATCTATGATCACACCAGCCCGCAGGGGCGTAGTGCAGTTGGCAACGGAGGGACAGATCCTGCTGCAATCAGCCTGGGTTTGAATCCCACTGCTGTCGTGTAGTTGCTTCCATCTCTCAGGCACAAGTGTGAGGCCTTGGGAGATGGGCTTCTGACAGCTTGTGGGTTAAGGTCTCCCCTTAACGGACTACTGCGTACCCTGATTGAACCCCCTCACATGATATCGGACCGGAGTGTGGGGGCCGCCAAGGCGACGGAATCGCCTTTGCTACAATGATCACACCACACCTTGTCTTATTAATTTCCTTTCACTAAAAACAGACCCTTTTTGAAATTACTACCACTTTTGTCTATCATTTTTCACCTGTGGTGGAACCCTCCTCTCTCTTGTGAGGATTATCTTAACTCTTACACAAACATTGTTACATAATATATGGAGTACATTTTTGTATATATCGGTCCCTTGGACGATCCATAGTCGAAAATGGATGTTCATCGGGAAACCTGTTTGGGTGTCGGGCTATTCGATTACATGTATTTGGGTTATAGTAATTTTTTTTGGTTATCAATTGTCAACTTTAATCCTAAATATTTGGGTTATCTCCTAACACGTCGGGTTTTTTTATGTTTTTTTTTCTTATTGCAGTCGGTTTAAATTGAGTTTGCTAGTAAGTTATTAGTCAAAATGAGTAGAATTATCAAGTTTTAGATAAAATAAAACATGATTAGTTATCCTTAATTTAATTCATAGCAAATCTTGAAATAATTTATTATTCAGAATAAATTTACCTTAGTAACATTCTATATAGTTTGATTTGTTTTAGGTTTCATTGTCTTTAACTTTTCTTGATTTTCTCTTTTGAAAATGAAAACATGTTGATTGCAAATTGATGAATAAGGTAGGAAATGTGTGGTTGAAGGCATAATACATAGAAAGTGATGAGGTAGGAATTGGTGTTACTTTGGTTAGAAAGGGAAGAAAATGTGTGTGTTCTAAAAAAAGAAAAGGTGATGATGCTTTCGTTGGGAACATGCAAAAGATCAGACTTTGGAAATTGCAATATCCCTATTTCCTTTGTGTTACATGGATTTGTACCCTGCACTGCAGTGCTTGTACTCTCCCCTCTTTCATGGTATTTTTTGATAGTACTCCTACCATTTCTTTTAATTTGCTGAAAGGAATTTATTGAAACTATAGGATTTTTTTTCTTTTTTTTCATAAATAAAGAATCTTTTTGGACTGATCACGAGTTTGTGAAAGGCCAGCTACTGTAATTAATTAATGCATAGTTATTTTTAAAATTTTTATTTTAATTGGAAGGGTTAGGCGCCCATATATACATAGATATAGCATTTTTGACAAAATTGGTATACACGCCGTGCCTTTCATATTTCTTTCATATTATATGTGTGTACAAAATGATGGGATTATTTTATTTCAAACTATATATGGTATATGCACGGCTAAATAAAATACAAAAATAAAGGGGGCAATATGAGTAATAGAAAATACTTTATTGGTTTAAACCAAACACTAGGGCTAAGTTATATGAGATGCTTCTCTCCCAAATATGATGCATCATCATCATCACACATTAATTGGAAGTTTTCATTAAACAAGAAAATTGATCAACACATGCTTGATTTAGAAAATAAAAAAATAAATAAATTAGTTGAAGAGTTGGAACTCGGAAATGAAAGAAATTAACTATATACCGATCCAAGGCGTCACACAATCTCTAAGCAAGAAGAAAAGAAAGGTGATTTGCAATTCATTTTATATGATTTTTTTTTGCTTTTAATTGTCTCTACTTAAAGAGTGGTAATCCAAATTTCAAGAGGAAGGAAGAAAGAGGTAAAAATTTCAAGGTCCAAATAAAAAACATTTTTGGACATACCATCTCTATGAACAACCAAGTCGAAGCTCCAAATCCAAATCCAAATCCATATCCAAATCCGAATTCGAATCCTCCTTTGCATCTTGCATCAAACCCAAGCTCAAATCCAATCTAATAACATCATTTCTTCTTGAAAAGCTAGCAAACTCAAGCATTTCCACATCACCATTCTTGCATTTCCCCATGCTTTGGCGCGGTGAGGAAAAGCCGGTGGCTCCAAGCTCGTCTTCTCGGGGAGGAGGTGGAGAGGGTGAGCTGACCTCAGCAAGATGTGCTACATTACAAGGCAAGAACTTAGCTGTGGAGGGCATCGCAGACGACGACAATGACAAACTAGGGTTAGGGTTAGGGTTAGGGTTTGGATTTGGAGAAAGCCTCATTCTTGCTCTATCTCTCCTGTGCACATTCATGTGACCTCCAAGAGCTTGAGCAGATTTGTACTCCTTGTTGCAAAAGCTGCAGCTATAGTTCCTCTGAGGCCACGAGAACCCGTATGCCCGGTCTCTCTCGAAGCTCAGATTCGCTCCGTCGCGAGAATATCTGTCCATAGATGGAGAAAATGAAGAGGGAGGAGGGCTTGTTTGATTTCTTGAAAAATGAGATAATAATGAATTAGATTTGGGGTTTGGGACTGAGGGTTGTGTGGTTGAGTTTTGTAGTAGTTCATCTGAAAATTGTCTGTTGCCAAAAATGGGGATTGCTTGAAAAATGAGTGCAATGAGAATTAGGGTTGCAGTGGGGTTATGTTTTAGGTAAATGGAGGTGAAACCTAGTGGCTGTTTTACCACTCTTCACATACATATTTATGTGATTGTTAGTCCTAAGAATTCTGGCACTAACTCTCACAAATTAACTCATCAAGATTTTCAATAGAATTATTGATTATATGAGAGAGAGAGAGAGAGAGAGAGAGAGAGAGAGAGAGAGTTGGAGTTGACACATTCAAAAGACTAAGTTTGTCAATCTGTTCATTTTTGTGGTGATGACATGGATGAAATCAAGCTCTACATATCTAGTTATGAAATGATGTATACCAAATATATTGTTTTAAAAAATGATTA
The DNA here is from genome assembly GCF_004379255.2 of Salvia splendens. Lineage (NCBI taxonomy): Eukaryota > Viridiplantae > Streptophyta > Magnoliopsida > Lamiales > Lamiaceae > Salvia > Salvia splendens. Next base: position 45,203,378 of record NC_056032.1, read on the forward strand.
TAGATGTAATATTTACTTCATTGATTCATTGTGAAGAAAATTGATGATGCTTTTGCATCCTACAAATTTGCAGTTTTAATCAATATGTATGGTGTGTGCAACTATGGACACTTATATTTCAATATAGAAAAGGGTGTTGAAACATAGTAAAAAGTGGACAATCCATGTGCTAGTATTCAATAACATGTCATAAATGCCAACATTGAAATGGTGCCAAAATATGTTGTACGTTGCTCTTTTTTTTTGTATTCAATAATAACTCATTGAAAAAGTTTCTTTGTACTAGTCTTTATATATTTTTCGAGTATTCATTAAATTATAGTACAACGAATTTGGTACACTATTATATATCCAACGCAATAATAAAAAGGGAACTCACAGACTTACGATAAGGAGGTGATTCGTTTGATCCCTCTCATATAGTATATTCTTGCATGGTTTGTGAGTTCCCTTTTTATCACTACACCGAAGGTATAAAATTATTGAATCCGTTACATGCTTTACAACTATAATTTCAAAAGAGAATGATCATGAGTTTCATCCATATAAACACTATGCTTTCTGCCAAATCAGTAGTATTGGATATGTTTACAAAACAATACCTGGGATTATTACATCAATATGAATTCCCATGATTCATCCATCATGAGTATATATATAATCATCAAATGTCTTAGGAAAAAAAAGTGGGATAGCCAATAATTTCAAGATTGAGCTGAAGCTTCATATCTATGCAACCTGGTTGAGACAATCTTCTTAGAGTCTTGACATCGACCAGCAACTAAGTTTGCGAACATTATTGTTTCAGTCTCATATAATCCAAGCATGAGCTTCTCCAATGAAATCAGAGACGTTCAATGTAAGTAAGATGACTTGCAATGAAAAATGCAGTGCTCGATAATTACGGTTCACTTACTGTTTTTCCATCCAGCGACATCACCAAACGAGGATGTTTCAGTACAGATAATAGATAAAGACAGTCAGCTATGATCAGGTAGCTTGAGGAAGTAAAAAGCTGAAGCCAGAGTTTTCACGAATAAGTGGTGGTGATTCTATGTCTGAAATATCAAATGTATCCATTGATTTTAACATGTCATCCACAGAAAACGGAATGCTGCAAAACAAGTAATTTGAGCTAAGATTTAGCTGAAGGAAAAGATTGACAAAAGTTACTTAAATATGGACAGTTTTCGTATCCAACCTTGAATCATCATCCAGTAGGAAAGAACTACTAACAGCATTGTTTGAATCCTCAGTCATCAGTACCCTCATGCTCGATATTACCTTTGAACAAAATCAAATCATTCAACCACTATGTTTCTGTACATAATAGCAATTGCAGTACGGGTAAGATGAGAACAACCACTTACATCTGGTGATAAGCTGTGTGTGCCATATTTGTCATCCCAATACATCGTGCTGATCCTGTACAGCTGTTGTATACTGAGGACCTGTTAAAGACGCAAGAAACTTGTTAAAGCGAATTGCAGAATTCAGAAAAGAAGCTATGTAAGGAGGAATGCAATTAAAAACGTACAGGACAAAGATCATGACTTATTTCATCAAAATTTTTCTTCGGCTTCTGGTGTATGACCTGAGCAAAAACAGAACATTTTGATATAAGTTAGGGAAATAAATTGGCCAGAATATGAATAAAAACCTTCTTATATCACAACTGATACACTTAGTTACATTCAATGTCTATAACCAACTGCTTAGACTGTTCAATTTATGAGCCAAGCAGGAAAGGGAGTACACTCAAATCACACAGACACCTGTTTGTCATTAAAAGGTCCAGGCTTTGAAAGAAAAAAAATTAGTTTGATACTAGTGTTACGTTTTTCAGATCACAGATAAAAAGAATCTTCATTCGCACCAAACATATAAGGATTTGGAAATATAAGCAAATCCTTAAAGCAAAAGGCTCATATTGTTTTCTGGATATGTATCAACCGGTAAAATTGATACATCCAAATCCACAAGCTAGACAATCTGATGTACTTTTTTAAGAAAATATTCAATTTGATGTACTTTTTTACCCCACATTTTTCAAGTTGCTTACAGGACATGGTCCTTAGACTGTCTAGATGCAAAAATGCATAAAGCGAGAGATATAAACTTTGCCATAAATATTATCTGCTGAGTTTTAGGCAAAGGTTGGGAACCACATATGCAGATAGAGAGAGAGAGAGAGGGTACCAGGAAACCTATAGCCTGTCGTATATGCTTGAGCTCATCCCAAGCCGTACCAGCATACTGGAGTAAGCAGAGAATTTAGCAGGATAAAAACAATGACCTATATTTTCATTTGGTAGAATTATAAACCTCATCAGTTGCTTTGTAACACCAGTGCTCCAATTCAGCCAATCCAGCCTTGACATATTCACCATTACTAAACGAACAGCATTCTCGTCTCAGCAAAAGGCTGCAAGAAACAACATTAGTTCAAGAGTCTGATAATGAACAGTACATACATCGAAGTAGAGAAAAGTAATATGGTGCACCTGTTGAATAACTGCACATTGATGAAAGAGAATATTTGGGTGAACACTTTTCGAACTAAAAATGGAGGTACCTGAAGATTTGTACGAATGCACAATAATTGGAATGCATAAACATCTGCTTAAACTTGCATTAAAAACATGTATCGTGTGATCATGACCACAAAAATCACACATGTTAACATGTTGAACAGATTCAAATTTTATACTCCTATCTTAGAATGATAACCAACATGGTAAAAGCACCAGTGAAAATCGAGACCACTGTATGCATCATATGAAGGCGCAGAAGTATCATGAACTTTCTAACTAAAAGGAATATTCTGAACCAATAATCAAAAGCATATAATCATAATATAATGAGCAAGATGATGAGGAAAGAAATATAGAATTTCTGTTAATCTATAGAAAGAAAAATGAATCTCCTTACGTGATTTGTTTTCAGCATATTCAGGAAATTCCCGAGGCTGCTCACAATTCCTTGCCAATGGGCAATCAAGATGTCCTGAGCTGAAGCATTAGCCAGATTACGTGCTGCTCCTTTAATTAAGTTTGCTCTGGATATTCTTGGAGCCTGTACCAATTATGATACAAATATGATGAATGAAACTTTCCACCTGATGTTGTTCTGCATAAGCTAATCTGAATTCTTTTGATAATTCTTAACAGTTACATGAAAAACACCTGAATGCACAGTCCAAGTTGTGGAGAAATCTCTTTCTTCAGATTGTCACGAATCATTCCGTAAATCTTCTCGACGTAAGCAGTTAACTGCTGTTTAAACAACAATGCAGGGTATTTGGCATCCACTTGACGTACGGAAACCGTTGCATCCTCACCGAGTAATGACAGATTAACGCCTGGAGGGGTGCTGCGGAAACTCTGGGGGGAAATTTTCAACAGAAATGAAAAGCTTATAGACTTAACCTGAACATCAAAATGGCATTAAGTTGTACCTGTGTCATTCTCCCAAATAGTGAGGATGAAGGAGATCGCCTATGTGGTGGAGCTGCTCCAGCTCCTCCTCCAGCTTTCAGTGTGCGTTGCAACAGTAGCAATAAGGTTGATGCATTGGACAGCCAATACGCCAAGATATCGTTGTTGTCCTGGGTCTTCAGTTCAAAAGACACTTTAAAGTCATAAAGGGGTACTGCACAACTGCCAGTCGGATTTGATGATCATTACCTCAATAGCATTGCCAATGGTTTGTATTATCCTATCAAAAATGCTCGTCCTCTCAACCTCAAATGAATGCCACTGCCTAAGACATTTGTAGATGATGCAGGCAGCAATCGGTCTGCCTTTGGAGTAGCCCAAATTCTGAGCGATACAACGGATAAGCAGATCTTGATACTCTTGTTGCTTCTCATTTAGTGACTTTTGAGGTCTGTCATCCTCTTGCTGTTCCCTTAAGATCATTGAAGGACTATGGAAATCCTATTACAATATTAAATTACACTAACATTAGAAACTGATGTGCTTAACTGACAAAGTATAACTTAAAAATAGATGACTTACTACCGTTTGTTTTGTGCTTTCAGCCCTCTGACAAGTTTCATAAAGCAAAATAAGAATAGATATATTAGTAAAAATACTTCATTTGGTGGAATTTTTTGACGGAACAGTTTAATATAGATTTACCTGCATAATTGACCTTGAATTTCTTGACAGCATTTTATTATTCTGCGCCATAGTCAGGGCTTGCTGGCGAAGAACCTTATTTTCTGATTCTACATTACTCAACTTCTCTTCAAGCCTAAAGCAATGGCAAATTAAGATCAATTATATGAACTTAAATGCTAAACTGTCCAAGACAAAGATACATCAGATGACCAAACATCAAAAACAATTTCATTTGGATTGCGAGAAGTGAATATCACATAGAAATGGTAAACGTAGTTTGGAATCAATTTGGAAATGCTGAGGATATGGATGAAAATAATAAAAACAGAATTTAAATATTTTGGTCTGATGTTCATGGTGTTGGTGAATCAATGATGCAATTGTATACTAGTTAGTCAAAAAAATGGTTAGCGTATGCATTGCGCATCAGTTTTGAAAGGAAAATGAAACACACAATCCAAATTTGGAGTTAATTAATGATCAGGGAGAAGGACTAGAAACACTGTACCTGCTCATAGAATCCTGAAATAATAATACTCTTTTCTCAGTTTCATCTAGCTTCTGACTCTTTCCCTCAATTGAAGTCTGGGTTTCACTGTGCTTCTTTTCAGCAGCATCAGCTCGTTCCTTTTCAGCTTGCAACTCCTCCTGTGAACCATAGTATTATATCGAGAAACGAATCCAACATGACTAGGATTGAAGGAGAGTTAACATAAATCACAACTGGAAGAGCATTACCTTCAGCTTCTCCATTTCTGCAGTAAGAGCCTCTATCTTTGCTGTATCCTCAACAGGAACTTGAGTTTCTTGGACAATAGTGGTGGCTTCTACAATTGCTTTCTGAGCTGCATCACGTTCTTGGACAACATGTGCATTTGCTTCGTCCAATTTGCTTTGCAAGGCATCCATGGCCTGCTGCATCTTTGCTATTTCTTGGACTTTTTCCTCTTCTATGTCAGTCTGGAATAAGGTTTTCAAATTAACATATGCCAAGAGCAAGTACCTAATATTTCATCTTTAATCAAGTTGATTATTTTTAATGAAGAACTTATCCAGGGTATAAAATAGACATAAAAACATGTACGTGCACAATGTCTACCCATAAGAATTTAGTAACCAAGAAGTTATTTACCCTCCGACGTTTTTCCAGCTGAACACGCAGTGTGAGGTCTTCCACCTGCTTTTCAAGCTTATCCTTCGCTTCTTTAAGAGCGCCAGTTTCTTTAGCAGCCTGCAAATATGAAGAGTCCATCGGAAGTGTATACATAAAATGAGGGATGAAAAAAAACTTTGTTAATCTGCCATAACGCATCAGGATTCCTCCGTCACAAACATATGTTGTAAGCTATACTTCCTCCGTCAAAGAGTGTGCAACAATTTCCTATTAGACGTCCACAGAGAGTGTGCAACTTTCCTTTATAACTTACGCTAAAAATACTCCTTTATACAGAAAAACCTACCCATGGCCCACCATTTTAACCCATCGTTTGCCCTTGATGGCACACTTTCTCTGCATACCAAATATCTAATTAAAACCTGTGTCATCCTCATTGTTGAACAAGGCAGAGGGAGTATGACATAACCTCATATGACTAAAAATTCACACACGATCAATTAAATACATAGTATAGGATAAATTGTAACTTTAACCTTGAGGTGTTTACCTTTTCTTCCAAACAAAAAAAAAAAGCAACCAATTTTTTGATATACAGATCTCCACTTACTAATTGTTTCTTTTTTTTTGTAAAAAATTGGACGTAATGAGGGTGGAGTTTGTAAGACAAATACAAACTCCAAGGTGATATCTAAAGTGTTAGGATCGTCGACTGCAACATTAGTTTGATATTGTCCGCTTTGGGTCAAGCCCGCACGGATTTGTTTTTGGGTCACTCCCAAAAGGCCTCAAACTAATTGGGGTTGGACAGGAATTATATACACCTTCCAACTTCCCTCCCTCATCCGATGTGGGATGGGTTTGTAACCCAACAAACCTCCCCTCAAACCGAGACCACATCGGGAACGCAGTCGACACGAACATGGGTTGTTCCAGCCCTGGCCCCTGGGTCATCCTGGGCCAGACTCTAACCCGAGTCCTTCAGGGCCCGACCCTAACCGGGGCTCATCCAGGCACAACCCATAGCCACCTGAGCTCTGATACCACTTGTTAGGATCGTCGACTGCAACATTAGTTTGATATTGTCCGTTTTGGGTCAAGCCCGCATGGATTTGTTTTTGGGTCACTCCCAAAAGGCCTCAAACTAATTGGGGTTGGACAGGAATTATATACACCTTCCAACTTCCCTCCCTCATTCGATGTGGGATGGGTTTGTAACCCAACATAAAGTAATACAAGGGGATGTTTGGTTAATAGGTCCATCCCAGGAGTAGTTTCTATACAAAATCTCATATTAATAAGATACTCATGATGGCATAGCGTAATAAGTTTATAACTAAAAAACCAAAGCATACCATTTTCAGTTTTCGAAGCTCTTTCCTAGAACACCTTCCTCTCCATCTGCACTGGGCTACAATTGATGACCTTATGAGTCTCTTATAGTATGAATGATCTCTATGACAACGCCAGCGAGCCTGAAAATGTTATGATATGACATCAATAAGCCTTAAAACTTTGCTTAGTGAAATGTTCTGTCACCTGTATAATAGTAGCTGTTTTAGCCTGGTTCTTGATTCTAAACTGACGATGGGCAGCCATTGCTCGGACCCCTGTTTGCACTACAACAACCGACACCTTGAGTCTCGAGTAGTTCTTCCTGGTCAAGTGTCCTCTCAAGTTTGTCTGTATTCTAATAGTAGCCGCCTCCTTTTTCAAGTTGCTAAACTGTCTGCAAGCAAGTCTTCCTGAGAGGAATGGTAAAGAAGCATCGTTCCAGTTAATAAACATAGCAATATCTAAGCATCAGGAAGCTAAAGCATTTCAAGCGAGGGATGGATACAATATGAAAAGTAGGAGAGAGATAGTTGGCGAACCTCTACAAATAGCTTGCATTGAAATTGCCATCCTAAACAAAACAATGAAGTACTTCCGGGAAATATAAGTTCGAATTCTTCTCTGTATTTTTGCCGCTGCAGTACCAAGTATTTGTGCTCTCCGAGCATCTAAATCAGCCATCTGACCAGCTCTGAGGAAGACCTTTGTTTTTCCAGTCTGCAATCACAATACATATGATAGTACATACCCTATCTATATGCAAACATAAGTAAAACCATAAACATGAGAGAGAGAGAGGGGACAATTTACAGAACACGCCTCAAACATAAAATTTTTTAAAAAAATGCAAGACTAGAACATCCGGTCTTCTTCCTCCAACTATTCCTCTCTATTCTTTACAATAGAAATGAATATCAAGAATCTACCGAACACTACATAGTTCATAGTCAAGAATGAAAACTATTAAATTACCTGAGCTCCAGTCATCTTCATTTTCTCCAAAATCTTTTTACATGCTGTTTTTTCATCAGTACTGCTCACCATCATAAGGGATTTTTACTTCAGGATATTATTAGCCTTTATCGTATGGTGAAGTCCAACAGAAATTTACTTACTTTCCTTCCAAGGCCTCCGGTGCAAGAATACCAAAACGATGAAGAAATTCATAAAATGTCCTACGAGTAGGGTAGCCAGCACAACTAATTCTAATTGCCTCTAAAACACCCTGTCAAAAAAATGGGGGAGGAAACAACTTGACTTTCGATTCAATAAAATATCAACTAATAACTTGTCAAGAATCTAAAAGTGACAAAGCTGTCTGCACTCACACCACAACGTAGCTGCTGCATGATATTGGCGTTCTCAAAAATACCAGGCTTGAGTAGATTATTAGGCTTCACGCATCTAACGTAGTGAGGATCCGTAGAATTCAGTGTGTCCATCAATGATTGCAGTTGCAGCTGTACCAAATAAGGCAAATATCAGTTTTTGACTTACTGAAGGATCTCATGAGCTCGGTATTATAAAAGGATTGATGTAATGGAAATACCAAGCTCGAAAAACCAGATGTACCTTGAAGCGAGACCCTATTGATGAAAACTTGGATGAATTTTTTGAAGATTTGGTTGTTTCTTCAGGAACAGGAGGAAACAATCCCGCTACAAATGAACATTTGGAAGCACAGAGCAACTCTTGATGTTCAGGAACGACATAATCTTTGTTTTTATCCAAGAACAGTTCAGATTGATACAAAACCTGGGGGCATAAAATAGGACAACATATTCATCAGAGTTAAATATCAAAAGGTTACAGAAAAACCATCATGACAAGAATCAATCCAAGTTACCTCTCCAGCATAATGAGCAATTGTAAAATCTGTACGGGACAGCTTTGGTTTGATGAAACGTTTGTGGGATTTAAATGTCTGGAAAAGCTTTTGCGAAAAAGTTTCATACGTCGACTTCGGAAACATACTGAAAAGGTCAATGGAAAAAAAGGTGATATAACTACAGAAGTGTAATGAGAAATGTAAAACCTTACCAAGCCTCGTCAAGAAGAGCAATGATCCCTCCAGGTTTCTGCAAAAGCAGTAAAAGCCATTTTGTGAAACTATTACTTCAAAAGCATACAGAGATATAACTGCTAATGCTAGAATTAGAAGCCTAATTAGGTTATGCGCATTTGAGGTTGATAATGAATTTCAATAAAAAATTATGCAAGCCAAGTAACATGAAC